>NW_027507755.1:9423551-10138796 GCF_037356315.1 Lithobates pipiens
TATTGAGGTTTTCTTTTTTTTTTTATATTGGTTGAAGTAGAGGGACTTGCGTCTTTTTTCAATGTGACTATTTGACTATAGTTAGAGAAGTTCTCTCTCCATATTTTAGTTTAAAGTAATACTCCTTCCAATTTTAAATTAAAGTGGTAGTAAAATCTTACCTACAGTTAAAATCAGGGACCCCTGTCACGTTGTTATTATTTTTTTATTCCCATGGGGGACATTTGTTCAATTGGCCATGGTGACCATTGGGACTGAAGGTAAGGGAAAATCAAATATCCTTGAATAGGAATGTAGAGAAGTCCTAACATTTTGTGTTATGTCTACAGGACAGTAATTGAAGTGACATCTCCCCAATGACACAAGGATGACTAAGACTAATGTACCCCTGTTCTCAAATTGCCTGAGACAAATATTGGGTCATTCCCTTATTAAAAAGGTGACTGCCAGATTTCAGAATAAGACCATCCCCATTTTACTATTATCCCATCTTCTTTTTTGGACACATAGGTATTTGAAAGAGTCCCCTATTCCTCAACATTGGGACAAGGTTGCATTACAAGGTGGAAGACTTTGCTGCGAATCCCCCCCCCCCCCCTTACAGGGTACCACCCAAAATTGAAAGGCATGTGGTCTGGTATGATACAGGAGGAGGGGGGCTGCATACCCTCTGCTCTTTCTTTCTTGGGCACCATGCTGCCCTGATAAGGTGATAAGGGTCTGGTTGGAATATTAAGGGTAATCTGTTTTTTTTTTCATAATCCAGCCCTATGATGGTTTATAATTTAGAAATGCAAACAGACTCCCTGGCTTAAAAAAAAGAATGATTTAGTGCACTTGAACATTGCAGACGTTTGGTCCTAGCTTTTCACAACTGATTCTGCAACATTTGGGGTGAATTTAGGTTTTCACAAACACCAACAGCAACCCTATACAATACCACCCTTTGTAAAAGAATTTTAGTATACTAAAATAGAAAACGTATAAAACAGTTTTAACCTTGATGTAAGGTTTTAGAAATGTTTGGAAAATTAGGGTCATTATGTACAATGTAATGTTTCATTACATCAGCGGTTTCATAATTTTCTGACCTTCGCGAGAAACCTTTTACATCTCTTTGTTTGAATACCTTACCTTCACCCTTTCATAATGTAATCATTGTGTCGTGTGTGCATAAGTGCGTTACTTATTCAGCATACACTTAAAATGCATTCTGTTTAAGGAAAGAATGGATCTATCAGAAAAAGAAGAATTCTTGCTTCAGAAAATAGTCCGATGTTATTTGAAAGTTAAATGCTGTTAAAATTGGGGTAGTTAATTCCCAGAGAACAACTTCATTACAGACTAGGCCAATGGCAGTGAGCCCTATCTGATCCCTTGGCATAACAGGACTTTTTAGATAAGCTAGTGTAATAACCACCCTCAATGAGTTAAAGTGGAAGAAAAGCTATGTTTAACTATTCTTAAAAGCGATCCCTCCCCCTGTCCTCCTACTTATCCTGCCATACCTGCATAAAAGGATGCCTGTACTTACCCATTTTTAATTCTTTCTAGTCTGGTGATATGACCCTGTAGCTCCGGCTCCCCATATCAGTGAGTGGCGGCTGCAGGGAAGAGAAGGGAGCATTGACAATGGGTGGAGCATGGAAGCCTATGGGTGATGTCACAGCAGCTGGAATTCCTGGCTCCCTCCCAATGCTCCCTGAGTTGCCTCTCTCTGTTGGGCCCCTCCTATTCTCGCTCTATACCTCTTCCTTGGGCCAGTTGATAACCTCCCATGGCTTCCAATACCACCTCTACGATGACATCCAGATCTATCTTTCCACTCCTCAACTCATTCCCTCGATCTCCTCATGGATCTCAAACTTACTGAATGACATATTGGTATGGATGACACACCACTTTTTAAAACTCAATCTTTCCAAAACTGAGCTTGTTATATTTCCTCCTTCCTGGTTCCCCCCCCCCCCCCCCATGACTTTACCATTAAGATCAACAGCACAACTATTGTTCCCTCCACACATGCCAGGGTGCTGGGTGTAATCCTTGACTCCACAACATCTCCAGAATTCGAACCTTCCTGTGGCACTGACACCACAAAGCAACTTATTCACTCCTTGATTATTTCCCGCCTCGACTATTGCAACTCTCTCCTTAATGGCCTACCCTTATGCAGGCTATTCCCCTTCAGTCAATTATGAATGCTGCTGCTAGACTAATACACCTCGCTAACCAATCCATGACTGCTGACCCTCTTTGCCAATCCCTTCACTGGCTTCCCCTACCCCACCGTATAAAATTAAAAATGCTAACCACAACATACAAGGCCATCCACAACATCGTCCCCAGCTACATCCCCAACCTCATCTGCAGATATTGCCCCAATCGCCCCCTCCGCTCCTCCCAGGACCTCCTGTTCTCTAGCTGCTTTGTTACCTCCTCTCATGCTCGCCTTCAGGACTTCTCCAGAGCCTCTCCCATTTTCTGGAATTCCCTGCCCCAGTATATCTGATCAACCCCTAACCTGTCCACCTTTAGGAGATCTCTGAAAACTCACTTATTCAGGGAAGCCTATCCCACACCCACCTAACAACTGTCCCGAGCCACCCCTATCAAATCATTCCTCACATCTATTACCTTTTGTACCACCACCCCCTCCCATTAGAAAGTAAGCTCTACAAGCAGGGCCCTAATGTCCCTTCTGTATTGAACTGTACTGTAATTGTGCTATCCCCCTCTACATTGTAAAGCGCCGCGTAAACTGCTGGCGCTATATAAATCGATAATAATAATAATAATAAAATATATCTATCTATCTATCTATAGCTATATATATATATATATATATGTATATATATATATATATATATATATATATATATATATATACATTCACAACCTGGTGAAGTAGCTTGACTAACTGGTCACAGTCTTGCTGGGGGTATCCTATCACTGAGTTGTAAATCCCTTGTTTTTATGTGATGAATGTTATTGTGCAAATATTTGAGTGCTTTAGAAGCATATTTCAAGTGTTATGTGCATTTAGGTTTCTGCTGGGGAAATCTGTTATTACAGGCTAAAAAACATGTTTAAAAAAAAAAGTTTGATCTGTGCGTTTTCTAGCATGCCTATGCCCAAAAAATGCCCAATTCTGCTTTAGAAGTAGCTCAAATAGCTTGAATCGATGTAACTATGTATATGCCATGCCTGGCCATTGTTCCTGGAAGCTGGAAATCACAGAAGTAGAAACCACTACTTCATTGATTTCCACTAGCTTCTGGGTCATGCCCTACTGCATTGTGAATACAGGAGGTCGACCGCACGGCACAGGCTGCCTTCAGAGAATGCTTTGCATTTTCTGAATGAATGCAAAGTATCCTCTGATTGGATGAGGCAGAGAGGTAGGCCAAGACGGTGGCGAGTGGCAGACCTTCTGTGTTCACGCAATCTATGAATAGAGGATGGGTGTATGAATGAATGGTCCGCCTCCTCCATTCATAAAGCACTTTTCAGTCATGCAATCTACCTATAGTACAGCTGCTATGAATGTGGGGGGGTGGGGGGTGAAAAGGGCAGGCATAATGGGCACTCTTAGCAAGTGCATATAACGAGTGAACATAGCAGCAATGGGCTGGGAATTGGATGCCAGAATGTTTAGGGCAGCACAGTGGCTTAGTGGTTAACATTTCTACTTGGCAGCACAATGATCATTGATTCAAATACCAAACACGACACTGCCTGCACAGATTTTGCATGTTCTCTTGCATGTGCGTTTCCTCACACACTACAAAGACATGCCCATAGGTAGATTGGCTCTAGTATATGTATGAATTTGAGTTAGGGACCTTGGATTGTAAGTAAGCTTCTTGAGGACAAGGAGTGTGTAGTGTGTTATATCACTACAGAGTGGTGTGAGCATAAAGAACTGCATAAATATTTGGTGCTGTTTAAAATATAAAAATAATTTAACGTAGTTCTAAATGCTGCATTCTATGCATGAAGGTAAAAAAAACCTTCTCTATGCAGCAGCCCCCCCCCCCCCCCCCCAGTCCCCCTAATGCTTACCTGAGCCTGATCTTTCTCCAGCGATGTGCATGGGAGCCCCAGCTATGGGCTCCTGCTGCTATCAAGCACAGCCAATCAGCCAATGAGGAGAGAGAGGGAGTGGGGTTTGTGTGTGAATGGATTCGCAGAGCATTGGCTCGGCAGTGTGCCTGCTTGGGTGCCCCTATTGCAAGCTGCTTGCTCTTGACAATTTCATGGGTCAGATGGTAAGTGCACCAACTAGAAAGGAAGCGTTACTAGACCTACGGATTACCAACAATACAGACCTGATCACGGATGTGGAAATATGGGGCAATTTAAGAAACAGTGATCACAGGTTAATTTGTTTTAGTATAAATCACACAAATAGGAAACATAAGGGGAATACAAAGACACTGAATTTCAAAAGAGCCAACTTTCCTAAACTATGATCCTGGCTAGAAGATAATAATTGGGATAAAATCTTAGGAACAAAGAACACAGAGAAAAATGGGTATGCTTTAAGAGCATATTAAATAAGGGCATTAGCCAGTGCATCCCAGTGGGAAATACTGTAAATTTAAAAGAGCTAATAAAAGGCCTGGGTAGCTTAACGCCAACATAAAAATGAATATAGAAGCAAAGGAGAAGGCCTTCAAAAAATACAAGGCTGCGGGATCATCATCAGCATTCCAACTTTACAAAGAATGCAACAAGAAATGTAAGTGTGCAATCAGGGCGGCTAAACTAGGACATGAAAGGCACATAGTGGAGGAGAGTAAAGAAAGTCCCAAGAGATTCTTTAAGTACATAAATAGTAAGAAAGGGAGTTCAGATCATATTGATCCCATAAAAAATGATGAAGAGAATCTGGTTACTAAGGATGGAGAGATGGCGAAGGTATTGAATTTATTCTTCACCTCAGACTTCACGAGGGAATCGGGGGACTTCAGTAGCCAAAACTGCAATGTTTATCCTCAGGACATGTCACAGGAAGCATCCTCATGACTAACATAGTACTGAATTAGAATTAGACTTGAAAAACTCAACATTAATAACTCCCCGGGACCAGATGGATTGCACCCGAGGGTCCTTAAGGAACTCGGTCAAGTAATTGCCAGACCATTGTTCCGAATTTTTATGAACAGTCTACTGACTGCAATGGTACCAGCTGATTGTAGAAAAGTTAATATAGCACCAATATTTAAAAAAGGGCCAAGTTACATCCCTGGGAATTGCAGACCAGTTAGCCTAACATCAATTGTATGCAAGCTCTTGGAGGAGATGATAAGGGACTATATGCAAGATTTTAGTAATGACAATGGTATCATTAGCAGTAATCAGCATGGATTGATGAAGAATCATTCTTGTCAAACCAATCTGTTAACCTTCTATGAGGAGGTGAGCTGCCATCTAGATAAAGGAAGGCCCATAGACGTGGTGTATCTGGATTTTGCAAAAGCATTTGATACAGTTCCACATAAACATTTACTGTACAAAATAAGGTCCATTGGCATGGACCATAGGGTGAGTACATGGATTGAAAACTGGATACAGAGGGTAGTGATAAATGGGGAGTCTCAGAATGTTCCGGGGTGGAAAGTGGGGTCCCCCAGGGGTCTTTTCTGGGACCAATCCTATTTAATTTATTTATAAATGATCTACAGGATGGGATAAACAGCACAATCTCTGTATTTGCGGACAATACTAAGCTAAGCAGGGCAATAACTTCTCTGCAGGATGTGGAAACCTTGCGAGAAGATCTGAACAAATTAATGGGGCGGGCAACTACATGGCAAATGAGGTTTAATGTAGAAAAATGTAAAACAATGCATTTGGGTGGCAAAAATATGAATGCCATCTACTCACTAGGGGGAGAACCTCTGGGGGAATCTAGGATGGAAAAGGACCTGGGGGTCCTAGTAGATGATAGGCTCAGCAATGGCATGCAATGCCAAGCTGCTGCCAGCAAAGCAAACAGAATATTGACATTCATTAAAAAGGGTATTAACTCCAGAGATACAATTATAATTCTCCCACTCTACAAGACTCTGGTCCGGCCACACCTGGAGTATGCTGTCCAGTTCGGGGCACCAGTCCTCAGGAAGGATGTGCTCGAACTGGAGAGAGTCCAGAGAAGGGCAACAAAACTAATAAAGGGACTGGAGGACCTTAGTTGTGAGGATAGGTTACAAGCACTGAACTTGTTCTCTCTGGAGAGGAGACGCTTGAGAGGGGATATGAATTCAATGTACAAATACTGTACTGGTGACCCCACAATAGGGGTAAAATGTTTCCACAAAAGGGAATTTAATAAGACACGCATCCATTCACTAAAACTAGAAGAAAAGCAGTTTAACCTTAAACTGCGTAGAAGGTTCTTTACTGTAAGAGCGTTAAGGATGTGGAATTCTCTTCCACAGGCAGTGGTTTCAGCGGGGAGCATTGATAATTTAAAAAACTATTAGATAAGCACCTGAGCGACCACAACATACAGGGATATACAATGTAATACTGACATAAAATCAAACACATAGGTTGGACTTGATGGACTTGTGTCTTTTTTCAACCTCACCTACTGTGTAACTGTGTAACATGTCTTTAAGATGAAATTTACAATGTGTCATAAAATTATTTAGTTTGACATTGGCAAGCAAATTACTTCTCTTCCCCAGCAGTTCAGGTGAAGTTTATATCAGCTCTTGCGGATAGTAATTGAATAAATGTTCTGTTCTTTCATTAAAACAAAGCACGATGGACTGTAAATTATAAGGGCTGATCTGAGTTCACGTAGTCATAGAGAGGTCACCCCCATCCGCTAGAGGAGGAAGGAAGAACTAACTGTTATATGACCTTGGCTTCACCTAAAGGAGATAGACCACATAAATTAGTATTATTTCCACTAGAAAATGTGTGAACGTTCATGAAGGGTTTCATTTTTGCTTAATGTTTTTTGGCCTTTGGTATGGTCCTAGTGATTCTACATACATTGATATACATTAATACCCCATTATACAATTTATTTAGCTGGGCACACATTTTTTGGTAAGGTGTGATATATACAGTGCCTTGAAAAAGTATTCATACCCCTTAAAATTGTCCACATTTTGTCATGTTATGACCAAAAACATAAATGTATTTTACTGGGATTTTATTTGATAGACCAACAAAAAGTGGCACAAAATTGTGAAGTGGAAGGAAAATGATAAATTGTTTTCAATTTTTTTTTACAAATAAATATGTGAAAAGTGAGGTGTGCATTTGTATTCAGCCCCCCTGAGTCAATACTTTGTAGAACCACCTTTCGTTGCAATAACAGCTGCAAGTCTTTTTGGGGGTGTCTCTAACAGCTTTCCACATCTATAGAGTGAAATTTTTGCCCACTCTTTTTTGCAAAATAGCTCTAGCTCTGTCAGATTGGATGGAGAGTGTCTGTGAACAGCAATTTTCAAGCCTTGCCATTTATTCTGAATTGGATTTAGGTCTGGACTTTGACTTGATCATTCTAACACATGAATATGTTTTAAACTAAACCATTCCACTGCATCTCTGGCTGTATGTTTAGGGTCGTTGTCCTGCTGGAAGGTGAACCTTTGCCTAAGTCTCAAGTCTTTTGCAGACTCTAACAGGTTTTCTTCTAAGATTGCCCTGTATTTGGCTCCATCCATCTTCCTATCAACTCTGACCAGCTTCCCTGTCCCTGCTGAATAAAAGCATCTCCACAACATGATGCTGCTACCACCATGTCTCACGGTGGGGATGGTGTGTTCAGGGTGATGTGCTGCTGTGTTAGTATTTTGCCACACATAGCGTTTTGCTTTTAGGCCAAAAGGTTTAATTTTGGTATCATCTGAGCAGAGCACCTTCTTCCACATGTTTTCTGTGTCCCCCACATGGCTTCTCGCAAACGGGACTTCTTTTGGCTTTCTTTCAACAATGGCTTTCTTCTTGCCACTCTTCCATAATGTCCAGATTTGTGGAGTGCACGACTAATAGTTGACCTGAGGACAGATTCTTCCACCTGAGCTGTGGATCTCTGCAGCTCCTCCAGAGTTACCATGGGCCTCTTGGCTGCTTCTCCGATTAATGCTCTCCTTGCCCGGCCTATCAGTTTAGGTGGACAGCCATGTCTTGGTAGGTTTACTCTTTACACTTTCGCATGATGGATTGAACAGTGCTCCGTGAGATGTTCAAAGCTTGGGATATTTTTTTATAACCTAACCCTGCTTTAAACATCTCCACAACTTTATCCTGGACCTGTCTGGTGTGTTCCTTGGCCGTCATGATGCTCTTTGTTCACTATGGTTCTCTAACAAACCTCTGAGGGCTTCACAGAACACCCGTATTTATACCAAGATTAAATTACACACAGGTGGACTCTATTTACTAATTAGGTGACTTCTTAAGAAATTATTTTCACTAGATTTTAATTAGGGGTATCATCATAAAGGGGTCTTAATACAAATGCACGCCACATTTTCATATATTTACTTGTAAAACAAATTTAAAACCATTTATAATTTTCTTTCCACTTCACACTTATGTGCAACCGTGTGTTTGTATGTTTTTGGTTGTAACATGACAAAATGTAGACAATTTCAAAGGATACTTTTTTTTTGTTGAATACTTTTTTGAATACTTTTTCAAGGCACTGTAGATATTACTACACCTGTATACTCATTTTGGTAATATTGTTTTCTAAAAATTATTTTAAATTCTACATAATCTAAATACAAGAAATGTAACAAAACCTTAAAGCGGGAGTCCGCCGGGAGTTCCGCCGTTTTTTTTTTTAAAAGCCAGCAGCTACAAATACTGCAGCTGCTGACTTTTAAACTAAGGACACTTACCCGCCCAGCGCGCCTGCGATGTCGGCACCCGAAGCCGATCTCTCGATCGTCTCTCGGGTGCTGCCGCCGCCATCTTGGGTATGGGAATCAGGAAGTGGAGCCTTTCGGCTTCATTTCCCGGTTCCCTACTGGGCATGCGCGAGTCGCGCTGCGCAATAAGGATGGTCCCGCTGCCTCTGGGATCCGTGTGTTTCCCAGCAGGCAGCGGGGGACTTTCGGAAAGGGGCGTAATCTACGCCCCTTTCCGCAGATAGCTATGCCAGAAGTGGGTGCAGATACCTATACTGTACAGGTACCTGCACCCCCCTCCCCCCTGAAAGGTGCCAATTGTGGCGCCGGAGGGGGGAGGATTCCAATGAGCGGAAGGTCCACTTTAGGGTGGACCTCCGCTTTAAAATAAATATGTTCTTTTTCTAGTTTGACCAAGGTTAGTTTTACATTGACTAGTGTTACTGTAGATAAAAAGTGCAAATTCTTTGCCATAATTTTTTTCCAATTATTATAAAACTAACAATATTTTTTTGGTACAAAGAATAATGAAATTAAAAAACAAAGAAAGTTGCAGTTTACACGTTTTTCCTTTAACACGTTTGCTGCTGTTGTTTTTTTTGCACACATTTAAAAAATAATATTGGGCCTGAAGATTAGCTAAAAACCCGAAACAGTATACAGTTTGTAAAAGCAGACACCCTGGAAAATAAAAAAGCTGTAGTTTAAATTTTTTTAGGTCACACAATATTTGTGTAATGGTTCAAAGAGTATGTAAACCTCACCTTTTAAAACAACCTATTCAGTTTAAAACACAAATGAAAGGCAAAATATTTGTGTATAGCTATAAAAAATTATAAATACCTTTTCTTCCCTTTTTTTATAAGTGATCACATTCGCTCTGATCTCAGCTGCATAGAGTGATGGGGAGGAGAAATAGCAGGACACTGGTCTTCTCAGTAAATGGCTATGCGGGGGGGGGGGGGGGGTGGTGGTGTCAAGACAAGTCTGATTATTGGGTGTGCAGGCTTAGTTCCAGCAGAGCTAAAGAACTGACCATGCATTTCTTTCATGCATAGTGTGGCCAGGTTTTCTGGCATAATATTTTTATTGAAAAAATTAGGAGAATATGACAGAATGTGCAACAAATAAGTCCCACGCAATGGATAAAAGCAACAAAGTAATAAAGTGAACACAGGATTATTACATAGGGTTCAGAGGTGCACCAAATGGAAATTTTGGTGCCGAAACTGGAAATGCAGGATGCACTTGACCGTAACTGAAAATGACAGTTTTAAAAATTTTTTTTATATTTTTATATATAATTATATTATATTCGACTTTTTAATTATTATCAAGAATTTAAATGAATATGAATTTATTGTTGGCTATTATTGGCACCTTTAGCACAAGAAAAGCTCAAGAAAAATGCATTTCTTTAAATTCTATGTACATCTTCACACTGATCCCTTGCGCTTCTGTTGTGGTGTTAAAAATTCCAGATTGGTGCATATTTGGTCAGATAAAAAACTGCACCAAAAGCACCTCCGTGTTGAAATGCATTGAAAATGCAGCAAAAACACATCAATAACACACAAGTGTTACGTTTTTTATGCAGTTTTCGAGTCACATGATTGGCGCTTACGCTACTCCGTCCTCCATGCTCACAGATTGTACGTATGACACACGCATGTTACGCTTTATATACACTGTGCATGCGTGAAACTCCACCTGCCCCTGACCTTCTTTCTAGTATATTCCCCCGCCCCTTCTCTTTTGGCGCAGTGGGACAGCACATGGCGGAAAAAGAGCAAGTGCATGCAGACAGCAGCAGCAATGACGAAAGCTGAGATCCATGAATGTCCCGATCCCGGAGGAGATTTAAGGCCTCAGATATGTCCTTTGTAGAGATGGTGGAGATGGTGAACATCTTGTAGAGGGCCGACTATGATGGGAAGTATGGACCTTACCCAAACTCAAATGTGAGAAAGGCCAAGATCATGACTAAAGTTGTGAAAAGTCTGCACAGGAATTTTGGGGTACGAAGAGCCAAGGATCAATTGAGGAAATGCTGGTCAGACCTTAAATTTAGGGAGCACAATCAGTACAGAAGGATCAAGAGAGTGCTGCAAAAAAGTAAGTATTTGTCGTGTGTTCCTATTATTATTATTATTATTAGTTTTGTGCTGGTACATGTGCTTTTCTTTACTGTTGTACAGTTTAAAATGGCAAGTTTCAGGTTCGTGGGCACAGTAATCGTTCATAGTAAACATCATTTGTTCACCCACTAATACAATGATTTTGGCAGATGCAGGTTAACTACATTTGTTCATGCCTATTTGTATTAAAAGAAGTTTGTTGTCTAGATGGGTGTCATGGTTATGCAGTGATCTTCCTGTGTTTGCTTACCTCCCCTCATGTCTTCAGACTGAGAGGCCAGCCACTTCCACCTGGTGGTGTTTATAACCTCTCCTCTAAGCATGGCTCCACCCCAGGCCTTATCAGGGAGCCCTATATTAACCTGTGCACTGCAGGCCATCAGTGCTGATCAACCATTGTGTATTCCTTTGTGTGTTAGCTTCCTGTTACCTGCCGTGTGCTCTGCTACTATTTTCCATTACCGACTTTAGCGTGTCTTGACTATCCCTGTTTGCCTGTGATCCTGACCTTTTGGCGTGTACCCGACTATTCTTGTCTGCTTGTGGCCTCGACCTTGGCTTTGTCCCTCACCATCCCTATCCTTCTGTTGCCTACTGTGGGTGTGAGCTGTGGGACCCTGGGGGTCACGACCTGGAGCCAGTTGCAGCCAAGTCCATCCTCACCACCAGAGGCGCTGGTGAACACCTGCTGGCTCTTAGACTCCGTGCCCCAGGGAATCTTACGCTCTAACCCCAGTGGGATCTGTCCCCCGTCTGTAGCAGTCAGCCGTAGGGTCCACAACCTTGCGGTGCACTCCAGATCCCTACAGTGTGCACCTGTCACCTCGTCTCAAGGTGACCTGACAGTTTGATCAGCCATGGACCCGGCTGACGTGCCGCTTCCTGCAGATGATCCATTACAGAGCTTAGTTCGGCGACTTGAGACCCAAGAATCGCATCAGACCCAGGTGATGCGATTCCTTCAGGATTTGGCATCCCGTTTTGAACAGATTCAGGCCTCATTAGGACCCCCAGTTCAACAACCGCTATCTGCTGCTGCACCTATCGCATCAGTTGCAGCCACACATTCATTACTACTACCAGCTCCGGTCCTTTTCTCTGGGGACTCCAAGGCTTGCAGGGGGTTCCTTAGCCAGTGCACTATTCATTTTGAACTTCAGCCCCAAAACTTCCTGTCCGATCGGGCAAAAGTCGCATATATCATATCCCTCCTGTCCGGCGAGGCGCTAGCTTGGGCCGCCCCTCTGTGGGAACTGAATGATCCAGTGGTTTCTAGCCTGTCTGATTTCTTGAAACATTTTCGGAATATCTTCGAGGAACCGGGTCGTGTCTCCTCAGCGGCTAGCGCTCTTTTATGTCTCCGTCAAGAGTCCGCTTCTGTGGGACAGTATGCTCTTCAGTTCCGTATCCTCACAGCTGAATTGAGCTGGAACAATGAGGCCCTAGTTGCAACCTTTTTACATGGCCTCTCTGATAGAGTGAAGGATGAATTAGCAGGAAGATCCCTTCCTGCTGATCTGGACAGTTTTATCACCTTGTGTAACCAGATTGATATTCGCTTTCAGGAGAGGGCCCTGGAAAAAAGTCGCCAGCACTCACCGTTCTTTAGGCAGCCTGAGCCCCCAGTCCCTTCTCTGCAACCCGAGGAACACCCCCTGCTTACTGAGGAACCTATGCAGTTGGGCTGGACTAAGTTATCTCCTGAAGAACGTGCTAGGCGCAGAACTCTGGGCCTATGCCTCTATTGTGGGGCCAAAGGTCATTTCCGTGACACTTGTTCTCTTCGTCCGGAAAAACGCTCAGGGCTAATACATCTGGAAGGTGGAGTATTAGACCCTGAAATATCACTTTCACCTTCTCGTCTTCTCCTTTCTATGTTGCTTCATGTTGGTGCTTCCTCTCGTTCGGTCTCAGCACATCTGGATTCCGGAGCCGCCGCCAATTTCATGGATTGGGAAACTGCATCCTCCATGAGACTTACCCTTTTGCCCCTTACAACACCATTGGTGGTCTTGGCGATTGATGGCACGGTTCTCCCAGGGGGCCCTATCCGCTTTCAGACTCTTCCTGTTAAGATGTTAGTAGGGACACTCCACCAGGAGTGAATATCCTTCCTTGTCTTACCTAAGGCTATATCTCCTATCATATTAGGTCTTCCTTGGTTACGGCTCCATTCTCCGCACGTTGACTGGTCTGCTGGTCAGATCCTGGCTTGGGGTTCCTCCTGTTCCTCTTCCTGCCTACTCAAGGGTACCCCAAAGGAGAGACTTCCTGTTACTACCATCCCAGTATTTTCTGCTCTTCCCACTGTATATAGCGATTTCTGGGATGCATCCTGCAATAGTCGGACTGTTGCACTCTCTAGGTCATGTGGTACTCTGGATGAGGGGCCCACCTATGAACCTGAGTCGATCATTCACTCCAGTTCGCATAACCATTTACCTTTGCCTGTCCATAATTTCCCTTGGACGCACAGCCAGACTAACTTGTCTGCAAGTTCCACAGTTGCTATGCCTTGTGATGCGATTGAGATGGTTGCTACACCTGACAATACTATTCAGTCGACCTCTGCACCAGTTATGCCAGTCCAGCCCATGCCCAATGAGCTTCCTGCTTCTTGTTCAGCACCTTCGGTGACCTGGCCTCACCCTACTACTACTATGTCCGTTCAAACCCATTTAAGAGGCTCAATCCATCCTTTGGATAGAATACCTCATTCGGCCAGGAGGGGTTTTCAATCTTTTTCTCAGGGTTCTCTGCATTCTATTTGTGTTGCAGCTACCCAGCTTGACTCTTGTGACATGTCACTTTCTAACCAACATGACCTCAGGGATCCACCGACCTCTGCCCAGTCTGGTGGTCCTGTTATGGATGCCCAGCTCATCTTTAAGGGTGTGGGGGTTCCTGCTCAGACTCCTGATCTTCTCATGCCCTTACCCATTCCTAAAAAGCCTTTAGTCCTCGGGTCCTCTCGTCCTCTCCCTACCTCTGTTTTGGTCTCTGAGGATAATCTAGAATACGAGGTTAGTCAAGTTTTGGATTCCCGGCTCCGTAAAGGCATTCTTCAGTACCTCGTACTTTGGAAAGGGTTGGGTCCTGAGGAGAGGTCTTGGATCACTGCATCTGAGGTCTTTGCTCCCTGTCTGTTAAGGAGGTTCCATCTGGAGTTTCCCTTTAAGCCTGGACCCAGGCGGAGGAGGGGGAGGCCTCGTAAGAGGGAGGGTAGTGTCATGGTTATGCAGTGATCTTCCTGTGTTTGCTTACCTCCCCTCATGTCTTCAGACTAAGAGGCCAGCCATTTCCACCTCGTGGTTTTTATAACCTCTCCTCTAAGCATGGCTCTACCCCAGGCGCTATCAGGGAGCCCTATATTAACCTGTGCACTGCAGGCCATCAGTGCCGATCAACCATTGTGTATTCCTTTGTGTGTTAGCTTCCTGTTACCTGCCGTGTGCTCTGCTACTATTTTCCGTTACCGACTTTGGTGTGTCTTGACTATCCCTGTTTGCCTGTGATCCTGACCTTTTGGCGTGTACCCGACTATTCTTGTCTGCTTGTGGCCTCGACCTTGGCTTTGTCCCTCACCATCCCTATCCTCCTGTTGCCTACTGTGGGTGTGAGCTGGGGGACCCTGGGGGTTGCGACCTGGAGTCAGTTGCAGCCAAGTCCATCAGAGGTGCAGGTGACCACCTGCTGGCTCTTAGACTCCGCACCCCAGGGAATCTTACGCTCTAACCCCAGTGGGATCTGTCCCCCGTCTGCAGCAGTCAGCCGTAGGGTCCACAACCTTGCGGTGCACTCCAGATCCCTACGGTGTGCACCTGTCACCTCGCCTCAAGGTGACCTGACAATGGGTTTGTAACTAAAATGAAATGCAAACTTGATTCAGTGTAAGGAGAGGACACTCAGCAGCTGTTTATACATCTGGACGCAGGAGCACTAGTGTGGGACACCAGAACAAACTTTTTAGGGTGTCCCACACAGGTGCTCCAGTGGATACTAGGGGTGTCTCCATGTGTGAAACTTGCACAAAACAGTTAAATATTCTAGCTTTAGAAAGGGAAAAAAATGTTCAGGTTGGAACTCTGCCAAAACAGATAGTTGTATGACACTTCCAAGCAATTTTTCATATTCCTATTTCTGGCCTCAAATATTTGTGTTTTAGGTATACCTTTTTTTAAATCACATAGGGGAGAAAAGACTCAGGACATCAGAGGACACCAGGAACCCACACCTCCTAAAGAAGGGGAACTCAGCACACCACAATCTGAGGATGTGGAGGAAGGAAAGGTTTATGAAGTGGGCGAAATAGTGACCACAACAGGTCAGTGTCTGAGACCACAGCTTCAGGTAATAGATGGATGCCTGCATATTTATAATACATGGTGTGGTTTTTTTATTTTAGGTGATGTAGATGCTGTGGAAGAAGAATCTAATTTCACAAGTGCAAGTGCACAAGTCCTCATTGGGGAGATAATGGTGTACAATCGTGAATTACAGATCGTGAATTACAGAAGATCAAGGAAGACATCAATGATGTTGAAAAAAGACTCAAAAACATCATTGATGTTTTAGGCAGAATCTAAAACACCCCAAAATTATTCAAGTTTGATGTTATATTTGTTATTTTTAAAAACATTTTTAAGTAATTTGAAAGCCAAATTTTGAAGCTGCACACAGTGTGTCAACATGTGCTATCTGCCATCATGGGATATCAATGTACATGTATTGTGGGTGCAACACTTTCCTCGAGACTAAAGTAGATGAGAGGAAGGGATTGCACCCCCAAAGCACGTCCATTGATTCCCCATGATGGGAGGTAGTACATGTTGACATTAGGCATGGGATCAGGATTGAAATCCGCATTTTGGCTCGCAATTTGTGTGCAGCTTCAAAATTTGGCAACACTGTTTGGACATACTAATGTCTGATATTGCCTTCACTTTGTCAAAGTTGAACTTTGTAAGTTCCTAAGTTGTGTATGTTTTATGGTTTTAAACATGCCTGTTGAACCCCAAAAAAGGCTATTTGTACTGTCAAACATAAAAATGTTATAAAACAAATATGTTGGTTTGTTCAAAAACCCTTTTCTAACGCACATGTGAATATGCACAGTATGCAGTAAATTTATATGCAGTAAAAAATGTTCTACTCAACAATGTGTGGCTTCTTCTTTCAATGCTCAAATACCAGTTTTTGGAGTAAGTTGGTGTTTACAGTGACAATGGGGATTAGTGCACTTTCAAGTGCACTGAAAGTGCACTTGTAGTGCCAAGTGCATTTTCCTTTAGTAAATAACCCCCACCAGTGCTCTAAAATTTGCCCCAATCAGGCCATTTTTGGGACTCAAAACAATTCAAGGTGCTGAAAAGGATGTTTTTTTATCATTAATGCATTACATACATTAACAACAAAAACAAGCTATGTGTGTAGCAGACCCACAACATAACAGTTTGCTGAAGAAGAGATTGTCCCCTGATGTATCAAATAAATTATGTTTGCACTATTGAAGAAAATGCCCAAAAAGAAAAGCTTGTTGGAGAACCTAGGAGACAGCTAAAAGAAACACAATGTCAGGGCTGGCTTAGCCCTTCCTTCTCTGGGCTGTCTGCTCAGCTGTCGGCTAATTGCAAGCTCTCATCTCTCTCCACAGTTACCCAGCTGTTCCTGATCCTGCTCGTCTGACCTGCCTACTTAAAGCTGTCCAGCTCACTTCATCTCTGCCTTCGCCTTGGTCACATCACAAGAAACCATCTCCTGCGTTCCTGTTTCCTGGCTTGCTGACATCCCTTCTGGCTCCTTATCCTGCTTGCTGTTCTTCCACTTGGATCCCTGACTTCTAGACTGGCTGATTACCCGATCTGGTTATTGAACTCTGGCCTGGCTGACTACTCGATCCGGTTACTGGACTCTGGCTATGCTCTGACTACGCTTGCTCTATTTACCTTTTTATTTATTAATAAACAAGTGTGATTTAATTGTACTTCTGTCTCGGTCTGGTTCATGGTTTCTGACACACAAGCAGTCAATCAAATGAAATATTATTTCAGTTTAAAATAAAAATGTATTTTAAAAATGTTTCTCAAACATTTGCTGGCATATCAATGGCCCCCCTACGCGCAAAGTATTCCATATATATTTGATGACCTTGCGGGCGATTAAGGGGGGCAAGCCAGGACGGCCAGCTTCAAGTGCCCTCAGGGTTGTTTGCTCTGGAAATCCGGCCTCAGGCCCAACTGAGGCCACATAGTTTGTAGCATTTCTCCTGAGAAAGTTGTGCATAATGCAGCCTGCAAGTATTATATGGTTTAGTTTATATTCTGAAATGTTGATTGGCATCTGGAATAAGCGGAACCGGCTGGCCATTATGCCTGAAAGCATTCTCCACCACTCTTCTGGCTCTGGCCAGCCGGTAGTTAAAAACCCTCTGCTCCGGGGTGAGGGTCCTCATAGGGAATGGCCAAATCAGGTGTTCAACAAGTCTAAATGCTTCATCAGCAACAAAGACGAATGTTAGACCAGCCACGTTGTCTTCCGAAGATGGCAATCCCAAGCCACCACTCTGGAGCAGTCCATAGAACTCGGTCTGGGCGATGACTCCACCATCTGACATCTGACATTCTTCCCCACTTCAACATACAAAAACTTGTATGTCGCCGACACCACCGCCAATATCACTATACTATTAAACTCCTTATAGTTGTAATAGTATGACCCCTAGTTGGGGGGTGGCACGATATGGACGTGTTTCCCTTCAATTTCCCCTCCGCAGTTGGGAAAGTCCCACCACTGGGAACATTGGGAAGCCACAGTCTGCCATTCCTGTGGCATTGAAGGAAACTGTGGAGTGAAACAAGAAAAAAATACATTAGTACTTTTGCACATAACATTGCAAGCAGATTAAACAAACATTCTTGGCCAACATCAGTAAAACATTTATTTTAAGGAGTATTTAAAGACAAAAATATAAGGTACACTTATCAGATTCCTCACCCCCCTCTGATGGCCCATTGTATAAAATTTTGGGTGGGGGGAAGATGTTTTGGACAGGTAACCCTCTCCACTTCATTGAGAGCTGAATGCATAAATAATGTGTTTTACTTTGGCCAGCTCCTCCTTACTTACACTATTGGCAGCCCACTGGATAGGCAAGACATGTCATAATACAAAAATATAAATACACACTGCAATTACCTATCAAGATAATAGGAGAGCAAAACTTTAAACAGTACCATCTGAAAGTATTCAGGCAGGCACTTTCACTACATGCTTTGGTGAATTCATCCATAAATTTGAACACAAAAGAGGTAGGTATAGTGTGTATGGGTTTGGCAAAGTCAGCAGATAGAGGATTGGTATCGGTTGACTAAGCGGAGGGTGGACCTGTATGATGGCAGAACAGGTCTCTGGAATAATGATCTCCAGAGCCTGGGGGGAGATGTCTGTCGAGAACTTGATGTGCTGCAGACTTCTCCCCATCGCCAAGTACCGCAACATGGCGACTAGCCTCTGTTCAGGAGCGATAGCTTGCCACATGCAGATGTCCTGTTTCGTAATATAAGGGGACAGCAAAGCCAACAAACGGAGAAAAATGGGGTCCGTCATCCGGAGATAATTCCTGAAATCATCAGGATTATTCTCACAGATCTCCAAAGAGAATATGAGAGAATTGGTCACGCTGGAGCAACCAATTCTTTGTCCATGGACTCCTCCCCACCCTGTTCATGGACTGGGCTTGGGTCAAAGTAAGAACCCCAACACCAAGTCCCCGCATAGCATGAACTCTACGATGAGTACGTACCAGCAACATGGCTTCAAAATGGTCGGCTGGTCAGAACAAACTAATAGAATGCACTGAAAATCAGAAAGGTCTGTGAAGAGTGAGTTGAAAAAGAGCGGACAAGTACGCACTGAAAATCAAATATGTACTAGAAATAGCACGCACTGAAAACCAGATACGAACTGACTACACGCACTGAAAACCAGATACAAACCCACAAACACAAACTGAAGAGCAGTAACGAACTGAAAAGCAGAAGGATGAAAAGCACAAATCATCTCTCATCAAACTTCTACTAACATGAGATGAGCACGAGATTAGCAGAAGTAGCCAAAAGGGTGGTACACTTGGTATTGAACTTCCTTTTTATAGTGCCGTCTTACGTGTTGTATGTCAGCGCGTTCATGTAGATCGGAATTTCTAACAGCATTTATGCGACTGTGTGTATGCAAGACAAGTTTGAGACAACATCCATTGGAAATAACTCCAGGATTTTGTTGTCGGAATGTCCGATCGTGTGTACGCGGTATTAGTCTGACTATAGCGCATTGGGCGGCTAAAAAAAGGTATGTGGCCAATTTCTGTTGATTGGAAAAAGAGGCCCGGGATTGGGCAGTGGAGGAGCATGTATCTAGCATCCTTATGAAAAGTGTGGTCAGTTTTTAATAGAAAAGCAGAGGAACACCAGGGATTTCACACAAATGAAGCAATAGAAAGAACAGGATGCTTTTACATACAAGTAAATGGTACAACAGGCACATATCAGGAATATGAAGTGGCAGCAAACTTTAGTACCCTAACTGTTCCATAGACAATGTTTTACTATAGGTCATCACCTGTTACTAAAGGTTTTCAAGTCCCTACAGGTCATCACCAATTTAGAGTTAACCAAGAATAATGGTCCTAGAATTATTGCTGTCACTTCAGCATGCAGATGTGGCAATAAATAACGTGTAATTTTTGTACAAAAAACCCCAACACGTGTTTACATTTGTAAGTCAGTGTATATAGGAGTATAGCAGGCTCAGTTTGGGGGGGGGGGGGGGGGGAGTTAAGTGCTTTGGTGTAATTTTACTTTTTACATTGCTTTTACTAAAACATAACACACATTGAAACATCGGGGGTCTATTGCACCGTGGCTATGGAATCTGCCCTACACTGTCAATCACAGGAGAGGCAGACCTAATAGGGAACTATTTCCTCATCAGGCTCCACCCACCCAACAGACAACCTGGCAAGTAAACGAAAAAACATTTTTTGTTTTCTAAATAAAATTTGTTCTGATTGCACCGCTTATTACTTTACCCTAATTAACTATTTTTCCCCTTCTCCCATAAGAAATTATTAATATCTAAGCTTTCTTTTTTAAGATTTCTTTGTTCCTAATCCCTCCAAGCTCTTTCCAAAACAAGAAAATAAAAAGTTTTGGACATGCACGTCAATATAAATTCACAAGAAAACAAATTGCAGGCCCAGGAACCCAAATTGTAATTGTCACAATTGCCCCTAACACAGTCGGTCAGACACTATAGCTGGCTACTGTGTTCTACACCTATAGCATGCCCCTTTCCCATAAGGCAAGCAGGCCTAGCGGTATTCAGTTGCCCCCAGGACTTATACACACTGCTACAGTGCCAGGGCAGGTGTGAAATGAGCAAAGCAAACAGGTACTTGAGGTTGGCATACAGGCAGAGTGTTTCAATCACAGTCCAGGTAAAAGGCAGGCAGAGCTCAGAAAATATTTGAAATAAGTTGGTCCACACTATCCCAGAGACACATTACTGTTAAAGGTACCTCATCCCCTAATAATTCTATAAATATTGTATCCAAGAATAGGAAAAAGGGGGGGGCAGGGGATTTTTTTACGGTACACTATATAAAGAGACAGAGATTTCTTAAAAAAGAATTCATAGCTTTAATGTTGGAAATATGGTAAAATTATTTTGGAAAAACCAAAATAGCAAAAATATAATAGCAAATACACTTTTTATACAAAAAATTACATGACACAAAGAATAGGGGATCCTGAAAATGTTAGTTGCTGAGAATGATCATGTATCCTCCCGACATGTTTCGCGTTTTTGCTTCTTCAGGGGAGTATGCAACTAACATGAACATAAACACAAAAAAAGGTTTAAGAATACAGAAAATACATTTATGCCATACAATTAGATACACAAATTTCAGAACATTAAGTATGAAATTGGTCTCAATTTGCTCAGTCCAAGGAGGTACAATGCTTACCCAGGTATAATCATTCCCGGCATCGCAACCCACAAGCCAATAGATGGTGAAATAGATGGCAAGAATTAGGTGACAGGATCAAATGCTAAAAACAACCCAGCCCCATGCAGGGCATAGATGGAGGTAGACAAGCGCTACAAAGATCAAAAACAAAATCCAGAGATAAGTACCAAGTTTACAAATCCAGCACAGGTATTAAAAAATGTTAGTTTGTAACAAAAAGGGTAAATGATATCAATCCCTAAATTATAAAAGGGAATTGGGGCTGAAAAACATGCCTCCATAGTAGAACATGAGATACTCATTATCAAAGGAATGAAACAATTGATTTTGATTACGCCTAATTAGTATAAGGGTTGTAAGAAGTGGCTACTGGGGGTATACTACCAATATACTGTTAAAGAGAGTAAAAGGAATAAAAATTATTTTTACCTGCAGTTAGAATCAAAGATGAAAGAATTAATTCCATATGATAATATTGGTGCAATACAAATGCAACAGATTACAGAGAAAGAATCAATTGATTCATTGTGGTGTTTTATAAATTACAGAGTGCAGCGGTATGCTGCCACTGCCAGGCTTGCTGAACCTAAAATAAAAAGAAGGATGAATAGATATAGATATAGAGAGATGGGAAACGGTGTTGTAACAGTATAAAGTTCAACTAAAAAAGTGTATTTACCAAAAGGAAGAGTCAGCGTGGCGGTAGTATCTGTGCTGAACCTGCACTACAGATGAAGTGACAGCGCTGCCTATTTGTATCCCCCATCCATCGAGCCGGCGTCTGACGTCACCGGCTCGATGCGGACAGCCATAGGTGGAAGCAGTGAGCATGTGCAAAGCCTTCCGAGTCGGCATTTGAACTACCAACCCCATAATGCCTCAGTGCTGACACGAGGTTCATTTGGATAAATGCTGATGGAGATAGGGCTATGCTAGCTCTCCGCCCTTAAAGGGGCGGGAAAACACAAGCCTGCATAGAGGGCAGATGAAACGACGATTGTCATGGCTTTTAACCCTAGAGGGGATTACATGCTCCCTTCCACCTCAAATCGGGAGCCGCCTGGGGATATGACCCAGCGGCGCCCTTGGGTGTCCATATGCCCTTGCATACTTGGAGCAAGGGAAGATAAAAAACAGAGGATCCAGTCCCAAATCACAAAATAGTATGGCTCAGAAATGCGGTGTAGGGAAGGGGGGAAAAAGCAAAGCTCCTCAATGTGGGTGGGACTCATAGAGAGCAACAGAGATCCCCAAGTGTGCAAACCATGAAACCCACCTTGGGCCAAGCAAAGCGAGACATTAAACGGTATATATTACCTGTACAACGTTAATAGTAATTAGAAATGACATTTTTTGATGTGCAGAGATATTTTTAAATATAACATAATCATATAAAAAAAGAAAATAAAAATAAAAATACAATAAAAAAATAGAAAACAAAAAGAAAACCAAATAGATTGGGGAGGGGGTAGGAGGAAAAAAGGGACGGGGAAAGGATAAACAAAAAGGGGAAAAAAGGGGAAAAAGGAATATCACTTCTCTCTCTTCATGCCAGGCTCCACGGGGGCTCACAGCTGAGGTAGGAGGGTTCATGAAACAAACAAACAGAGATTAGCTATAGAAAGGATCTGTAGCTTATATTTTCATTGAAACCAGGGTATTTTGTGGCTTTTAGAATAAAGATCCACTTTCCTCCTACCCCCTCCCCAATCTATTTGGTTTTCTTTTTGTTTTCTATTTTTTTATTGTATTTTTATTTTTATTTTCTTTTTTTATATGATTATGTTATATTTAAAAATATCTCTGCACATCAAAAAATGTCATTTCTAATTACTATTAACGTTGTACAGGTAATATATACCGTTTAATGTCTCGCTTTGCTTGGCCCAAGGTGGGTTTCATGGTTTGCACACTTGGGGATCTCTGTTGCTCTCTATGAGTCCCACCCACATTGAGGAGCTTTGCTTTTTCCCCCCTTCCCTACACCGCATTTCTGAGCCATACTATTTTGTGATTTGGGACTGGATCCTCTGTTTTTTATCTTCCCTTGCTCCAAGTATGCAAGGGCATATGGACACCCAAGGGCGCCGCTGGGTCATATCCCCAGGCGGCTCCCGATTTGAGGTGGAAGGGAGCATGTAATCCCCTCTAGGGTTAAAAGCCATGACAATCGTCGTTTCATCTGCCCTCTATGCAGGCTTGTGTTTTCCCGCCCCTTTAAGGGCGGAGAGCTAGCATAGCCCTATCTCCATCAGCATTTATCCAAATGAACCTCGTGTCAGCACTGAGGCATTATGGGGTTGGTAGTTCAAATGCCGACTCGGAAGGCTTTGCACATGCTCACTGCTTCCACCTATGGCTGTCCGCATCGAGCCGGTGACGTCAGACGCCGGCTCGATGGATGGGGGATACAAATAGGCAGCGCTGTCACTTCATCTGTAGTGCAGGTTCAGCACAGATACTACCGCCACGCTGACTCTTCCTTTTGGTAAATACACTTTTTTAGTTGAACTTTATACTGTTACAACACCGTTTCCCATCTCTCTATATCTATATCTATTCATCCTTCTTTTTATTTTAGGTTCAGCAAGCCTGGCAGTGGCAGCATACCGCTGCACTCTGTAATTTATAAAACACCACAATGAATCAATTGATTCTTTCTCTGTAATCTGTTGCATTTGTATTGCACCAATATTATCATATGGAATTAATTCTTTCATCTTTGATTCTAACTGCAGGTAAAAATAATTTTTATTCCTTTTACTCTCTTTAACAGTATATTGGTAGTATACCCCCAGTAGCCACTTCTTACAACCCTTATACTAATTAGGCGTAATCAAAATCAATTGTTTCATTCCTTTGATAATGAGTATCTCATGTTCTACTATGGAGGCATGTTTTTCAGCCCCAATTCCCTTTTATAATTTAGGGATTGATATCATTTACCCTTTTTGTTACAAACTAACATTTTTTAATACCTGTGCTGGATTTGTAAACTTGGTACTTATCTCTGGATTTTGTTTTTGATCTTTGTAGCGCTTGTCTACCTCCATCTATGCCCTGCATGGGGCTGGGTTGTTTTTAGCATTTGATCCTGTCACCTAATTCTTGCCATCTATTTCACCATCTATTGGCTTGTGGGTTGCGATGCCGGGAATGATTATACCTGGGTAAGCATTGTACCTCCTTGGACTGAGCAAATTGAGACCAATTTCATACTTAATGTTCTGAAATTTGTGTATCTAATTGTATGGCATAAATGTATTTTCTGTATTCTTAAACCTTTTTTTGTGTTTATGTTCATGTTAGTTGCATACTCCCCTGAAGAAGCAAAAACGCGAAACATGTCGGGAGGATACATGATCATTCTCAGCAACTAACATTTTCAGGATCCCCTATTCTTTGTGTCATGTAATTTTTTGTATAAAAAGTGTATTTGCTATTATATTTTTGCTATTTTGGTTTTTCCAAAATAATTTTACCATATTTCCAACATTAAAGCTATGAATTCTTTTTTAAGAAATCTCTGTCTCTTTATATAGTGTACCGTAAAAAAATCCCCTGCCCCCCCCTTTTTCCTATTCTTGGATACAATATTTTCAGAAAATATTTGTTATCTGGTCCCAGGTCATATACAGGTAAATGCAATCTAGCAGAAGAAGACAGACAGACAGGGAGTTTAATCAGATATTACCCAAGTTATCACTCTCAGGCTGGGTTCACACTGGTACGACAAATGCTCCGTCATTGGGAGCTCGTGTGTGGTGTGTGAAAATCAATGTTTCCCTATGGAAGCCGTCTTAACTGATCTGACACAAGTCGGTCCGACTTTGAAAATGCGTCCTGTACTACTTTGGTCCAACTTTGATCCTACTTCAGCCCATTGACTATCATTGAAGAAGGATCAAAGTCGGATCCTTGTCCTAACCATCCGACTTTGGCATACAACATTGTGTTGTTTCCTGCCCCCTGCTATAGCCCCTTCCATTGTGTGTTAGTTTTGATTGGTCAAAGGACAAGTTGTACTATCTGAAAAGTCGGATCAAAGTAGTATCCTGTTCATGAAAGTTGGATGGATGTAGGACCAATGTAGGACTGATGTCGCAGAGCAAAGTAGGATGAAAGTCGTACTATTGTTGTGTAGTATAGTGTGAAACCGGCCTCAACCACCAGCATGATACTGAATGTTTGGCTGGCTTAAATCAGGTCTGGTCTCCACCCAGAGACTGGCCACAATAATCACCTTTCAGGTGGACAGAAAGACAAGGAGAATGCAACAGCCAAAACCAAGATACTGGAATTAGGAGCAGGAATGCTAGACACTCCTGACAATAATGCATTTTTAGGAACCGACCAACTAATAATACATTTTCTATGTCCATGTATTTTATCTACAGTAAAATGACTGACAACACCCTTGGGGTGAACAAAATTGAAATTCATTATTACTAATAGATAACGGAAAAGGAATTTCACTCGTATTAATAAAAAAAATCAAAAAATATTACTAAAAAATATATAATTTTAGGCAGTGCTTTGAAAAATTGATCTCTTATACTGTGTGGAAATTATATTGTGCTTAATGCCAAATATCCTGATTTATAAAAACTGGGGTAAAGCACATCAGAAAAAGATGTTGGCACTTCTAAAAAAACAAATTAACAAAATTTTAGACTCTTTAGTCTCTTGTTTCCCACTGTGCTACTGCAGGCAACTACGTATTTAGGACTTTTCTAACAAAAGGTTTATGATGGGTATAAGAAATGTGACAGATGGCGATCTATAATTCCACTCATATGGGGATCAGTGATTCATACCGAACGGTTAACTAAACAATTCAATAGTTAAATTCAATTACCCACCTCTTCAAGTGTGAAAGCTTTGTCATGCATCTGCTCTAAAAATAGGTTGTTACAAGAAGTTCATGTGCGCTCTCAGGATAATTCAATAATAAGGCAAAACAGATGGTAATTTATATTGATGGGTTCCAGCGCTGCACCCTGAGTGATCGTACATTGTGTAACAGCAGTGAACAAGAAAAGGGCACCATTCTAAGGCGCAGAAGGTAAGTTGTTTTATGTGGATATATTAAACCCTTCAGGGCGAAAGTAAAACAAATCTTAGTGGATGAACCTAGGTTTGCAATGTTGCATGTGTCAGTAGAACTGTATCATCGCAACTACTTGGTGTACTACTTAGGTGAATTGTGCCTTGGTTTCTTTCCTTTGGTGGTACAGTATAATAACGATCTTCTTAGATACATATATAGTTTTTTTTTTAATCAAAGTGTAGTGATCCAATACCCTCTACTGTCTGAATTTGTAAATGCCTGTGTAGCACTGACTCCCGAAGGAGCGACTGATTTAATTGGGCTTACCGTTACCTTCTTCACCTCGTGTGTGTCTAGGGGTTTCCCGAGGTAGATGGCCCAAGAACTGTAGAGACTGACTCCAGAGCCACTTAAAGGTATTTTTATTTGCAAAAATAGTTAACAAACACAGTCTCTCAACATAGGGTTAGAGGGTTTAGGTAGGAAAGTTCAGGTACTTTTTAGTGCTGATTCAAATAGGAAAAAGTCTCTCACATCAGGAAATCCAGAGACTAGCCATTCACAGCTGAATCCTCACCCCTATCGGATAGTCCTTCTCTCACCGGGCCTAGCAGCCAACAGGGTGTTTCAATCAGACCAAGTCTCTGCCACAGAACACTTGATAAAACTGAAAGTTTGTAGAACAATTGGAGAACCCTCGTATGGTACCAGTATCTTGCAGCCGGTCCAGCGATATCACACGAGTCCAGATTCACTTGGGGTCTTTCAACTTGTCCAGGCTCTTGCTGAGAAGCCAACCTTTGCGTGGCCTTCTCCCGAAGAGTCCTCCCCTGGATACCTTCACAGTTGCTGGGCCTCTCCACAAACCGAGACGGCACCAGACCACCTTTGAATCCTTCTTTCAGTTTCTTTGCCTCGGGCTAGCCAGCCCCGAGACCTGTAGTCGGGTGGATCCGCACCCCAGGCCATGAGAGTCCTGGGGGCTGGTCAGGAGAACTAGGACCATCAGCCAGAAAACACTTCTGGACCGGAACCCCCGAAGCATGTGACGTCAGCACCTTAAGTACCCTCTCCCAGAATGCACAGCAAGAGTGACACTGGTTCAGAGAGAGAGTAAACCCTTAATGCACCCAACTGGACTGCGTTCTTGACCCTGCCAGGGATGGCAGCACCACCTATGGTCAGGCAGAACACCATGCAGTCCAGCCAGACTGGTACTGAGGTCAAAATTTAGAGTAATTAAACCCAAAACCAAACTGCGGTTCCAGGAAAAGTTAAATGACAAAACACATAGCGCATGCTCTTCAGGAACCGGCACTACACCTGTAAATGTATTATATCCCTGGGTTGTTGGCTTTGAAACCCCTAAAGGAGGAAATGCTGTCCATGCTGCTAAATCCCAAGCCAGAAGGGAATATTATTCAAGTATTCCTACAATCTAACCTAACCCCGATCTCGATCCAGAGATGTACACGACACCTGCGGCTCTCACAGGTCTCTCCCTCCCAGCCCTGACTGGCTGAGATGCAGCAGCAAGAGACATTGGCTCCCGTTGCTGTCAATCACAACCAGTGAGGTGGGAATTGGGGGGGGGGGCTGAGCCCCACTCCCTGTGCATGAGTGCTCACACAGCAAGTGGCTTGCTATGGGGGCACTTGGCAAGTGACAGGGGCCCAGAGTGGCATGGGACCCGAGAAGATCGGGGGTTGCTCTGTGCACAGAGCAGGTAGGTATAACATTTTTTTTTAACCACTTCTGCCCTGGAAATATTTACCCCCTTAATGACCAGGCCATTTTTTGCAATCCGGCACTGCATCCATTTAATTGAAAATTGCATGATTTTGCGACGTTGTACCCAAACCAAAATTGATTTCCCTTTTTTCCCACAAATAGGGCTTTCTTTTGGTGGTATTTGATCACCATTGCATTTTTTATTTTTTGCACTATAAACAAAAAAAGACTGACGATTTTGAAAAAAAATATATACCGTATATACTCGAGTATAGGTCGATCCGAATATAAGCCGAGGCCCCTAATTTACCACAAAAAAAATGGGAAAACTTATTGACTCGTGTATAAGCCGAGGGTGAGACATGCCTGTCCATCCCTGTGTGTCCGTCCATCCCTGTGTGTCCATCCATCCCTGTGTGTCCGTCCATCCCTGTGTGTGCAGCCTTGTGTGTCCAGCCTACCTATGTCCTGAGCCTGCGTCCCGAGCCTGTGTGCTTCTGCAAATACGGCGGCCATGCCAGGATCGCCGCACCTCTTCTCGTCTGACAGACGGCGGCCATTCCACTGTTCAAAAGCCGCGCCTCCGTCTGTGATAGGCGGAACACTCAATTTCCCAGCAGTCTGTGTTCCGCCTATCACGGACATCCTCTCATCCTCGCATATAATTAGTGACCATAAATTAAAGTCCATGCAAAAAAAGCTTTTGAAGTGATTTCCAGTATGTGACAATCCACTGCAAACTTCAGTGCCCGACTTGTGCACCACCAGTTTCCCCCAGCCTCTCACCTCAAGTATATGGCAAAAAAGCGCTGTATATACCCAGATGTTACTCCATCCTTATCCATCCAGCCTCAGTTATATACCGCTGTATATATACAGTTATTGTTTTCCCAATTTCTCCAGATATATCCAGTTACAATTGGTGGTACATATGGGATGGAAGAAAAACAAGGGGGGCTCTCATGTGTAGTATTTAAAACACAGCTTTAATAGAACAATAATCCTCACTTACATGTAAAAAAATGACAGCAAACTCGTAGCAGACACGAACTTCCGGTCTCGGCCGCGACCGGAAGTGATATGTGCAACACCTAGCTCCTTTCCCTCAAGGAAAGGAGCTAGGTGTTGCACATATCACTTCCGGTCGCGGCCGAGACCGGAAGTTCGTGTCTGCTACGAGTTTGCTGTCATTTTTTTACATGTAAGTGAGGATTATTGTTCTATTAAAGCTGTGTTTTAAATACTACACATGAGAGCCCCCCTTGTTTTTCTTCCATCCCATATGTACCACCAATTGTAACTGGATATATCTGGAGAAATTGGGAAAACAATAACTGTATATATACAGCGGTATATAACTGAGGCTGGATGGATAAGGATGGAGTAACATCTGGGTATATACAGCGCTTTTTTGCCATATACTTGAGGTGAGAGGCTGGGGGAAACTGGTGGTGCACAAGTCGGGCACTGAAGTTTGCAGTGGATTGTCACATACTGGAAATCACTTCAAAAGCTTTTTTTGCATGGACTTTAATTTATGGTCACTAATTATATGCATGGACTTTTTTTGATGATCACTGTTTATTATTGCATTTTGCACATTATTATCTATTTGGCATTTTATATTTTGTAATTTTACACCTTGGAATTAATTTCACTTATTAATTTTGATTATTTATGCACGTATATGATTACTTATTATATTGCATATTAGATGCACTTTACTCATTGTTTCATTGTTGCATATTCTATTACTGTAGTGAGACAGATTCACTCTTGCACTTGTAGTTTTTTAGTTATTGCACTTTATATATTTTTTAGGCAGCGCCGCATTTATTTATTCATTTTTTATATTCTATGCTGGTGTAGAGATCACCATTTCGTGCTGGCTGCTTCCTTAGTATATATCAATTTTTAGATATTTATTAATTAGTTAGGTGGAGCGCATTAGTATTTTCAGTCATCCTCTCATCCTCGTCCGTAGTATGAGGATGAGCGGATGTCCGTGATAGGCGGACCACTGACTGCTGGGAAATTGAGTGTTCCGCCTATCACAGACAGGGAGGCGCGGCTTTTGAATAGTTGAATGGCCGCCGTCTGTCTGCTCGACACGCTGATCGGGTAGACAGACGGCGGTGACTCGAGTATAAGCCGAGGGGGGCACTTTCAGCCTCAAAAAAGAGGCTGAAAATCTCGGCTTATACTCGAGTATATACGGTATATATTTTTTACTTTCTGCTATAATACATATCCCCCCAAAAAATATAAAAAAACTAATTTATTCATCAGTTTAGGCCAATATGTATTCTTCTACATATTTTTGGTAATCAAAAAAAATCGCAATAAGCCTATATTGATTGGCTTGTGCAAAAGATATAGCGACTACAAAATAGGCGATAGATTTATGGACTTTTATTTATTTTTTATTGTTTTTACAGGTAATGGCAGCAATCTGCGTTTTAAGGGACTGCGACATTGTGGCAGACAAATCTTTTTGGGGACCAGTGACATTATTACAGTGATCAGTGCTAAAAAAGATGCACTGATCAATGCATAAATTATACTGGCAGTGAAGGGGTTAACACTAGGGAGCGATCAGGGGGTTACCTGTGTTCCCTGGGTGTGTTCTAACTGTGTGGGGGATGACCTTACTAGGACAACACAGAGATCGCTTTTTCTGATCACTAGGAACAGCAGATCTCAATGGACCCGTGGGCGCACTCCTGCGGCACATACGCGTGCCCACTGTATCTCACTGTATGTACAGGTATGTCGATTTGCACAGTATATATGCGGAAGGTGGTTGACAAGAGGTTAAATACAATTTTTTCCTTTACAATCGCAAAGTATCTCTTCCCTACCCTTGCTATTATTTCACATGCACAGTGCCAGATATCTAGGTCTGTGCTGCTATATGTGTAGGTGTCACCTTCTAATATATTGGTAGGTGAACCTGTTTATTGCAATAGAGATTATATGCAGCTCCTCTTATTCTAGTTAACCTTATGCTTTCCACTCTGGGATTTTTTAGCTAGTTTTGGATTAGGGCTCAATAACCATCATAGGCTAGAGCTTCTGGTGGCCACCTCAGGATCATAGGCTTAGCGGTCCAATTGCATGTCAGATTAGAAACTCTTAGGGAAGGACTAAAATGCAGAGTAGGCTGGCTCTGAGTTCAAGTGCCACACCACAGTTTCTGCAGGTGAGAAGCTCCGTTCCAGACTGGTTGACAGCAGTTGGTGGGTTTCGCCAAAGCTGCTGATCTTGTCTTCAGTTCTCCAACACAAAGACAAATGCAACATCATCCTCAGAGACCCCTACAACTGGATTTTGCTGCAACATTCTTCTTTTCTTTATTAATACCTACAGTATATATTCCCAGGTAAAAAATGGACACACCTGATCCAAGGTGCTAATCCCGACTCATCACCACAGGTAACATCAAGAAGATTAATCGCACACTTGCATCCAAAAGATGCTGTAGAAATGTCTTTATTATCATGAGCCAGACAAAATTGCATCAAACATCAGGCAAATGATGATAAGTTGACGTGTTTCACAGGAAAAGAATCGTGCTTGTTGACAATTGAAATGCTTACAATACAAGCTATTTAAAGGCGTATATCATATCAAACACCTAACACAAAACATCTTTAGCTAAAGAGCAATCAACACAAAACTTCACCGACATAAAAACATTTCTTAAATGCTAAAACATCTGATCACAAAATAGTAAAAATAGATAATGTAAACATGTAAGCAAGAAATGTATTAAAAACAAAATAGAAAAAATTTGCGAAAAAAAACATATGATTTATATATATGTGGACATATGTGGTTAATTTTCATGTGTATGTGCATCCTTTCCATCATGTATATGGCTTAGTATCTCATTATTTCCTCTTATCCTTGAACAGTTTTTAAAAGGCCTTTAATAATAAGCATTAAATCACATAATTAGACTCTGTTACACGGTGATATATGTGATTTATATTGGTATATATACATGTTTTTTCGCAATTTTTTTCTATTTTTGTTTTTAATACATCTCTTGCTTACATGTTTACATTATCTATTTTTGTTTTGACTATTTTGTGATCAGATGTTTTAGCATTTAAGAAATGTTTTTATGTCGGTGAAGTTTTGTGTCGATTGCTCTTTAACTACAGGTGTTTTGTGTTAGTTGTTTGATTTGATATTTGCCTTTAAATAGCTTGTATTTTGAGCATTTCAGTTGTTGTGAACAAGCACAGTTCTTTTCATGTGAAACGCGTCAACTGATCATCATTGCAATTTTGTCTGGCTCATGACAACAAAGACATTTCTACAGCATCTTTTGGATTCAAGTGTGCGATCAATATTTTCTTATCTTCTTGATATTACTATAACCTGCCACCAAAGAACAACCCACAATAAATTCTCCTTCTCCTGAAGATCGCAGTGATACAGTGTATGTTATTTGTTTTTTCTATCCATAGTAGGGCCCCAAAACACTGTATCCTACCTAAAATGGACCGTGAACCTGACTTTTGACTATATCCTTGACCCTAACTCTAATCCTGACACTGACCTAGATCAAACCCTGATCTAGCTATTTTATCTTTTTTAGTTTTTTTTTTTTTTTTAAACACATACTCTTCTTTGTATACATTTCTTTTAGGAATTAGAAAAAAGATACAATGTATAATTTTTCCATTCAAGAGGAGAAAAACTCCCACAGATCTCTGTGCGAGTGCTCTGAGCAGCTCTCTCTCAGCACAAACACAGTGGTGCCTATATATGGACCCATGGAAAAAGACTCATTTCCAGGAGGCCACATATATGGATATGTTCATCATGAAGGGGTTAATGAATAAATTGTGGTTTTATAGCTAGGGTTGAATAGCTTTCATTTTCTTTAGAGGATGAATTTTTATCCATAAGTGGGTTACATAGTTGGTAAGATTGAATAAAGACACCAATCCATCCAGTTCAACCTGAGTGAATGTCTACAATTGTCTCTATCCCTGTACATTGTACATCACACACTCACATTGGTCCCTACCCTCAAGGAGCCAACAATCCAAGGTCCCCATTTATATACTAGGGCCAATTTTGGACAGAAGCTAATTAACCTACCAGCATGTCTTTGGAGTGTGGGAGGAAACCAGAGTACCTGGAGGAAACCCACGTAGGCACAGGGAGAACATGCAAACTCCAGGCAGGTAGTGTCGTGGTTGGGATGACAGGAATCCTGTTATATGTACATTTTGTATACCTGCTAGATTTCAGATGACATTGTTTCATGATATCTTTTGCACACACACACTTATTTTTTGCACTAGTTGCTATTTGTTTTTCACCAGAGGAAGGGAAGTCCTTCTGGCCTGTTTGCATTAATAAACCCACTTCAAATGCCAAAATTGTAGAGCATTGCCACACTTTCTTCATGAAAAAATCAATATAAAAAGGTAGGGTAGGAGAAATGTCCCACTATTTGTGGGTGGTGGGAAATCCAAAATTTTACAGTTGTCATTGGAAGAGGAACAAAAGGAATATTTCTTTTACACTAAGTGGTTAGCACATCCGCCTGGCAGCACTAAGATCATCAGTTCAAATCCCAAACATGGCACTACCTGCTTGGAGTTTGCATGTTCTCCCTGTGCCTACATCGATTTCCCCTGGATACTTTAGTTTCCTCCCACACTCCAAAGACATGCTGATACGTTACTTAATAAACACACTGGATATATTCCGAGGCTAAATAGCGCTTGCTAATTTTTGAATTGCAATCCTGTAACTCTGTGATCATTTGAAAAAATTTGAAATGATTAATATTGAAAATGTGTCAATGTGAAAAATAAATATAAAAAATATAAATATATATGGTGTAAATAATATACCCCGTGAAAGACAATGTGTAAAGTAATACAACAAAAATTGTTCTAGTTCATATATCAAACAATCTCTGTGAAAAGATGTTAAAAACAACACTGATGGGATCTAATATATTATAATAACAATGAAACAATATTGGATAGGGGATTAGTCGATCAATCTGTCTTTATTCCCGTGTGGATGATTCTGACAGATGTAACAGGAATCTTGATTGCATACACCCCTGCTATTCACACATTTAATTCTGCATGACTTACAAAAGACAAACAAAATATTGGGATTTGGGTCCCTACCCACCAGATCCTATTGACCCTCTCTGTCTTACGACAAATCGGGCTTGTATGGTTACCGTGACCAACTGCAGATCTTCAGCCAGGATATCTCATCCTCTCAAGACACCGGATAGTTCAGGCATGGGCTTCCATCAACACTCCTCCTCCCTCCTGCACAGCAGGGAACCAAGCTAGTTCCGGCTGTGGGGTCACCGTGACCAGATGCTGATCTTCATCCAGAGAACCATGTTGTTTTTAACCAACCAAATTTTAATGCCACAAGCGATGACTCACATGTGACACAATGGACTATGTAAAAATGGGAAAAAACTCGTCATATCGTAAAAATGTTTTTTTATTATATAAAAACTGACATCAATAAAAACTGATTTGCAGGAGCCCAATGGCTGCAAGAAAATTGCAAAAAAGTTCCCAATACAATTTTAAAATATATATGAAGAATATGGAAGCAACAAATAGTCCTCCTGGTTCAGCTAACTCACACCGTGCATCTAGGCTTGACGCGTTTGGTCATTAGCTTCTGATGACATCATTCTCACGACGAAACCAGTCAAGACTAGACACATGGTGCGAGTTAGCTGAACCAGGAGGACTATTTGTTGGTTCCAGATTCTTCATATATATTTTAAAATTGCATTGGGATCTTTCTATGGAATGCTGTAAATAGAGATGGTATTGAATTTCAGCATTTCCTCCGGGAGGAGGCGTTGGACTGAAAGTTAGAAATTCATTGGTCATTAACCACTTCAGTTCCGGACCAATAAACACCTTAAGGACCAGAGGTCTTTTTGCAATTTCGCACTGCGCTGCTTTAACTGTTAATTGCGCGGTCATGCAATATTGCACCCAAACGAAATTTGCGTCCTTTTCTTCCCACAAATAGAGCTTTCTTTTGATGGTATTTGATTGCCTCTGCGATTTTTTTTTTTTGCGATATAAATGAAAAAAGAGCGAAAATTTTGAAAAAAAAAGATATTTTCTTCTTTTTGTTATAAGAAAAATCGAATAAACTAAATTTTAGTCATACATTGAGGGCAAAATTTATTCAGCCACATGTCTTTAGTAAAAAAAATGTCAATAAGCGTATATTTTTTGGTTTGCGCAAAAGTTATAGCGTCTACAAACTAGAGTACATTTTCTGAAATTTACACAGCTTTTAATTTATGACTGCCGATCTCATTTCTTGAGGTGCTAAAATGGCAGGGCAGTACAAATCCCCCCCAAATGACCCCATTTTGGAAAGTAGACACCCCAAGGAAATTGCTGATGGGTATGTTGAGCCCATTGAATATTTATTTTTTTTGTCCTAAGGGATTGAATAATGACAAAAAAAAAAAAAAAAAATTTTTTTTACAAAAAGTTGTCACTAAATGATATATTGCTCACACATGCCATGGTTATATGTGAAATGACACCCCAAAATACATTCTGCTGCTTCTCCCGAGTACGGGGATACCACATGTGTGGGACTTTTTGGGAGTCTAGTCGCGCACGGCACCCCGAAAACCAATCACCACCTTCAGGATTTCTAAGGGTGCAAATTTTTGATTTAACTCCTCACTACCTATCACAGTTTCGAAGGCCATAAAATGCCAAAATAGCACAAAACCCCCCCAAATGACCCCATTTTGGAAAGTAGACAACCCAAGCTATTTACTGAGAGGCATGTTGAGTCCATGGAATATTTTATATTTTGCCAAAAGTTGCGGGAATATTACAAACTTTTTTTTTTTTGCACAAAGTTGTCACTAAATGATATATTGCTCACACATGCTATGGGCAGAAGTCAAATTACACCCCAAAATAAATTCTGCTGCTTCTCCCGAGTACGGGGATACCACATGTGGGGGACTTTTTGGGAGCCTAGTTAACTAGCTACCTAGCGACACTAGCGACACTGATGCAGCGTTCAGAAAAATTATCGCTTAGTGACACTGGCAAAAGGGGGTGAAAGGGTTAACTAGCGGAAATCAGGGGGTTAAAACCATTATTGGTTAGTATATCGGGGTACCTAGCGCTATAAAAACCTGGCGGTGAACCTAAAAAAATAACTAGCTACCTAGCGACTGTAGCGACACTAATGCAGCGATCAGAAAAACGATCGCTTAGTGACACTGGCAAAAGGGGGTGAAAGGGTTAACTAGCGGCAATCAGGGGGTTAAAAACATTATTGGGTAGTATATCGGGGTACCTAGCGATATAAAAACCTGGCGGTGAACCTAAAAAAATAACTAGCTACCTAGCGACACATGCAGCGATCAGAAAAATGATCGCTTAGTGACACTGGCAAAAGGGGGTGAAAGGGTTAACTAGCGGCAATCAGGGGGTTAAAAACATTATTGGGTAGTATATCGGGGTACCTAGCGCTATAAAAACCTGGCGGTGAACCTAAAAAAATAACTAGCTACCTAGCGACTGTAGCGACACTAATGCAGCGATCAGAAAAACGATCGCTTAGTGACACTGGCAAAAGGGGGTGAAAGGGTTAACTAGCGGCAATCAGGGGGTTAAAAACATTATTGGGTAGTATATCGGGGTACCTAGCGATATAAAAACCTGGCGGTGAACCTAAAAAAATAACTAGCTACCTAGCGACACTAGCGACACATGCAGCGATCAGAAAAATGATCGCTTAGTGACACTGGCAAAAGGGGGTGAAAGGGTTAACTCTAGGGGCAATCAGGGGGTTAAATCTTTATTGGGGGGTGATAGGGGGCTACCCTGGACCTAACACTAACTGTCCTGACAGTTTTTACTGTCACAACTGACACTGAATGCATTGATCAGTAAAGAAATGATCAATGCAATCAGTGACACTGTGACTGGGGGGGGAGGGGGGGCGGGGGGGGATCGGGGGGCGATCGGGGGGGGGATCGGGGGGGGTTTGTGTGCCTGTGTGTACCTACATGTCAGTGTAGTGTTCGTGCAGACTTACTTTTACTCTTCTCCTCGTAGTCCGGTCAAAAAGACCGCCCCGAGGAGAATGACATCACTTCCTCCTTCCTGTGTAAACAATACACAGGGGAGGAAGCTTCTCATTGGCCAGGAGCGATCCAGAGGGGGTGGCCGAAAACGAACGGCCATCCCCTCATCACGGAGCGCTCCTGGACCGAATCGGACCGCCGTATCCAGCGGGAGGGGGTCCGATGGGACCCCCCACCCGCTGGAAGGCAATCACGTAGATGTACGTGATTCTGCCTGCCTGTGCCATTGTGCTGACGTACAATGGCAATACGGCGGTCCTGAAGTGGTTAAAGTTTGCGGAACTGCAAGAACAAACCAACCCTCTTTAGGAAGGAGAGGGGTGGAACTGTGGAGTTTTAACCACTAGCCAACCGCGCGCCGTCAGCAGAATGGCTCCCCGGTGCGAAACGCCGTAGGGGGCACGCAACGCATCACTGAGAAACCGATGTGCGTGCCCGGTGGCCGCTATGTCCTCTGGGCACCCACGATCACTCCTGACAGAGCCAGAATGGTGATGTCAGGATCAGCGGCTAGGGAGACCAGACACGTAGCTACACAAAGGAACTGAGACCAAACAAAGGATATATATATATATATATATATATATATATATATATATATTTTTTTTTTTTTTAAAGTGATATTTATTTATAATGAAACACAGCAAACCATTAACACAGCACACACAGCAAACAGTAAATGTGAACATAAACAAACCCCAAAGACAAATAACAAAGGAACCTAACTACTAACTATATACAAAACCCTCAAAAGAACAAGGATAAGGGGATGCAAGGAATGGGGGATCTCAACAGGGTACTCGAATAGAAACAAGGCAGGAACAAGGTAGAGCGGTACAGGCTGGATCAGGCTAGGCACAGCTGGCAAGGAAGGGACCAGAATCGTGACGCACCGGGGGAAGGGAGGAAAAGCCTTAAGTAGCCCCCAGGCAGCTGAACATTAATTATCCTGATTACACCAGTCTGCTGGCTCCTGGGTGACACCTGCTGGTGGACACTAGAACTGCAACAAACAGCCCAGAGCAGGATAGTGCCACCAGCAGGCGAACTTAATCCTAACAGGTGATGTGTGTGTGTGTAAACACACATATCCACATTCTGGCAGAGGAGAGGAGACAGATCGTGTGTTCCTGGTATATAGGAACAAAGATCGGTCTCCTCCCCCAGGCAGTTTCAACCCCCCTCAGTTAGAACACGCTGGGGGAACATGTTTAACCCCTTGATCGCTGCCTAATGTTAACCCCTTTCATGCCAGTGACATTTATACAGTAATCAGTGGCTATTTTTAGCTCTGATCGCTGTATAAATGTCTATGATCCCACAAAATTGAAAAAGAATTCAATAATAAAAATGCCATAAATCTATCCCCTATTTTTTAGACGCTATAACTTTTGCGCAAACCAATCAATATACGCTTATTGCTAATTTTTTTACCAAAAATATGTAGAAGAATATATATTGGCCTAAACTGAGGAAGAAATTTGTATTTATTTTTTTAAATTGGGATATTTATTATAGCAAAAAGTAAAAATGATTGTGTGTTTTTAAAAATTAACGGCATTTTTTTTGCTTATAGCGCAAAAAATAAAAACTGCAGAGGTGATCAAATACCACCAAAAGAAAGCTCTATTTGTGGGGAAAAAAGGACATCAATTTTGTTTGGGTACAGCGTTGCAGGACCGCGCAGTTTTCAGTTAAAGCGATGCAGTGCCGTATCACAAAACATGGCCCAGGCAGGAAGGAGGTAAATTCTTCTGGGGCTGAAGTGGTTAAGCTTTGGATAAAAGAACATTGGGGGCAGACTTAGACAATGCAAGGAAGCTGCTTTAGATTCAGACACATAGAGACAAACATTTTATTATATACACATTCTTAATTTCAAGAGTATAGCTTTTTCAAGAATATAAGTACATTATTGATAATTTTTACATTTTGTATTTTAATATCGTTCTTCTAATCTTATGCAATTTTTTTTATTAAATTCATTTTTGAGTTTTCACTAAACTGACTCACTATTTTGGGACTTTTCTCATCAATATACATTTACAGAATATTGAGTGAATATTATTATAATTAACAGTATTCCGCAGTGGCGTGCCTCAGCCAGTTTTGCTTTGTCCGAATATCAAACATTTTTTAATTATTTCTCCTTACGCTTGAAGAAAGGAAAGACGTGCATTGACTATGAAGTCAAGCTTCCAGGAGAAAAAAAAGCAGCAAATGAACTTTCGCCATTATCGAATGAACCTAGAATCAAAGAATGACAATTGGTGAGACGTTTGCGCATGAGCAAGAAAACTCTTTTTCTTAATGACATCATTTTCCGTCAAGAGAGGGAACACGTGTTACATGAAGAAAGTCTGTCCTAAATTGGTAAGTGATGAATTTTATTGATGAATTATCTAATGAGAATAAATTAGAATTCAAAAATCTGTCAAAATTTGTTAAAGTTCATGAATTATGGTGTTACATGTTCAATGAATGCTTACAGGCGAATATTAAGATACAAAAATCGACATGTTCTCTTAAGAGATTCAGCAAACAGGTTAGAAATGTAATGCAGTTAGTTAAAAATTTTAACGCAGTGATATTAGAAGTTCCTGCTTCATCCTTGAAAATAGTTGCTCAGAAATATAGCTACTGCCAAAACCTGATGACATGAATAAAGAGTGATTGTGAAGAGTGGGATATTTTGCTTTGAGAAGATAAAACTTATAAAAGTTCAGTAAAGAGACACTGTCAAATTTTTGTTTGGCCACATGCATTCACCAAGTGTAAACACATTTTTACCAAAAATGGCAAAAGAAAAAAAAACATACTTAAGTGAAGCCTCGTACACACGATCGGATTTTCTGCAGACAAAGCATCACGCTTTTGTCCAAAGGGCGTATGCTGTGAACTTGTCTTGTATACACAGTTGTCAGCCAACAAACACGAACGTAGTGACATACTATGAGCAGATAAAGAGGAAATTTAATTGCCAGACGCCACCCTTTGGGCTCCTTCTGCTAATTTCGTGTTAGTAGAAGTTTGGTGACTGTTGATTCGTGCTTTTCATTTCACGCTTTTCATCTTGCGCTTTTCATTTTGTGCTTTTCAGTTAGTTCCTGAACGGCCATCAACCAGATATGTTGCGGAATCAGAGGAGATGTTATTAATTAACGTGTTATTAATTATTGGCCTTGGAGTTATTGCTTTGACCCAAGTGCAGTTCAGGAACAGGAGGAGGAGGATTTCTTGGACCAAAAATTGGTTGCTTTATTAATCATGACCAATTATATCATATGCCTTTGCATATTTGAACTCCAGGAGAATAATCCAGATGATTTTCGGAAATTATCTCCGGATGACGGACCCCTGCATTCACCAACTCTTGGCATTGTTGACCCCCTATATTAAGAAGCAGGACACTTCCATATATTCTTGACATGCAAATGCCTATGTAATATCTGGAACGGAATATTCTCCCTAATCTCAAAGGTTATGGGTTTCTTAATTTCCCCACAAGCGGAGATGGCCCTCCTTCACCAAAAAATAGGGAATGTTCCTAAACAATTTCGCCCTTTAATTATTCAAATTCTTAGCCCTTGTACACACGGTCGGAGATTCCGACAATCAAATCCGTCGGGTTTTGTCCGTCGTATTTTGTCCGACGGATCTTGTCCGAAACTGTTGCATACACACGGTCGGACAAAGTTGTCGGAAAATCCGATCGTTCAGAACGTGATGACATAATTTCGTTACGATGGGACTACGTTCAGGCTAGTAGCCAATAGCTTTGATGTAGGAATTTGATCTGAGCATGCGGGCACTTTGTCCAATCGGAATTCTCTACACATGATCGGAGTATGTCCGATCGGAGCATTTTGTCGGAAAATATTTCCGGCAAGTTGGAAAATTTGGTCCGACGGATATTCCGATGGAAACAGTCCGATGCAGACCACACACAGTCGGAATATCCGACAAAACGCTCCGATCGGACACATTCCGTCGGAATCTCCGATTGTGTGTACAAGAGCTTACTGCAGCTCGTATGACCATAGCATCCTTTTGGAAATCCAACAAAGCTCCTAATGTGTCGGATACAATAAAAAGAGTACAGAACTCTGCTCAATACAAAACAATTCTGGCTTTTAGTCAGGAGTCTATCCAAAAATTGAATGATAACTGGAACTGTTGGTTAGGTGAATTCCCCTTAATGGATGTTTAGATTAGAAGACACATGAGAATGTAACTCTTGTCACAAGCAGCCTTCAGAATTGAGTGGTGGCGTTGCATGGTAATCAGCGTATGTTTAGTTTATTTTTCAATCTTCTATGTTACTCTTCTTTAATCCTTACCCTTTTACTACCTTACATTTTAAAAATAACTCAGCAATTGTGAATTGAACAATCATTAGATTAGACATGTGCACACTGAAATATTTCATTTTTGGAATTTGGTTTTCGTCCGAAAAATACATTTATTTAGTTACTCCCAGAATTCGTTTTTATTTATTTCGTTTTTCGTAAAAAAATGCATTAGTCCGAAAATCCAAATTAATTAAGGTCGAATCTGTCATTGAAGGCTTATGGTGTCTGTCGAATGTTCAAAGAAGATTTGACGGAGCAGCTAAACTGTATGACTCCGTATAGTTTAGCTGCTCCGTCAAATCTTCTTAGAACTTTTGACAGACACCATAAACCAAAGATTCGACGTTGTATGTTTTTCGCTGCTTTGTCGAATCTTTGTCGTTCATGTTGAATGTATATAGTTCAAACAGAAAATGGGCTGGTGATAGGCCCCTTTCACAAGGGACAGATCCGTAATGATCCACCCTGTGATAATCCGCTTGCTCAGCGGGTATCGCTCCATTTATCCCTGCTGAGCCGGCGGATGGCAGGACGGTCCCTGCACACAGTGCAGGGACCACCCTGTTAGCTCTCCGCTCTCCTTTATGGGGGATCGGATGAACACGGACCGTCTGTCCATGTTCATCCAATCTGCTCTGCAGGCGGTTAGAAAAATAGGATTTTCCTCCGTCTGCAGAATCGGACAATAGCGGAGACGGACGATATCGGGTGTCTGCGGATGTTCATCCGCAGACACCTGCTATCCCATAGGAATGCATGTATGTCCGTATTTCATCCACAAACGGATGGATGAAATACGGACATACGGTCCGCATGTGTGAAAGTGGCCACAGTGATCACTGATCAGACAGGTAACACAATAGGGTATATAGAATCTATATAGAATCTCAATCTACAATATAGAATCTATAATAATAAATCCCCTCCCCCACAACACGGGCAGCCTCTGAGGCTATCACAACACTAGAAACACTAGTATCACTATCAAGTTCAAAACACTAACACAATAGCAGCAGATTATTATGAAAAAGTTAAGTTGAGCTGTAGCTTGCTTCACTATTGTTGCGCTGCTGTGCTTATGCTTAATTGCTAAATAATTTAGTGTTGAAAATATTTTTATTGAACATTGAACATTTCAAATGAAAACAATAAGACAGTAACCATCATGAGGCAAAAACAATTGCTAAATAATTTAGGTTCTCTGACAAACGGGCCAGCTAAGACTGACTGTCTTCTGAAATGATTCAGTGTGTGTCTCTCTCTGCTAGCAATTGTAAGTGAAAGTAAGTTGGCTGTACGAGTGTACTTAGTTCTAGCTATTTTACTGCTCCTCCTCTTTGGTTACAATCAACCAATAACATTAATCAGCATCATTATTTTTATTTTCCTTTCCCCACCCAATTCCAGCAGCAATCTTTTCTCTCTCTGTCAAATCTTTTCTCTCTCTGTCAAATCTTTTCTCTCTCTGTCAAATCTTTTCTCTCTCTGTCGAATCTTTTCTCTCTATGTAGAATAATCGTGGACTAATAGAGTTAAGCTTAGGCACATTCGACCACAGGTTCGATAGACACAGATTGTTATTGTCAGCGTCATGCCGAATCTCCTATGTATATCAAACTGTTGTCACAAAGAAAACGAAAATAAAGCATTTATTTATGTTGGATCTTTCGTTTTTTGGATTCTGTACTTTCGTTATCGTTTGTTAAAACGATAATGAAAATACCTGAAATTCAGGCGAAAATGCATTCGGACGAAAACGAATGCACATGTCTAACAATCATAGAGTTCTAACTCTGGGTATTTGGTTGGTCTGAACATTATGGATAATTTGTATTAATAATGACCTACATTACATTTATAACTGTTAAAGGACAAATGTAACACCATAACTGGAACTATGCTTAACTAGTCCTAGGGGTGGCGCTATGCTGCACACCATGGCACAGCTAGTTCTCCATAGGGGTGCCAGGGGCGCAGAGGCGGCGCCATCTCCGAATAAGTGCCAAAGCCACAAATGGTAACATGATTTACGTTATGGATGTACCCATTAAGCCACATATTTGCTTACTTGTATTATTACATTCTGTAACAACTTTCAGATACCTATTATATAAATGTTATACAACTTTCTGTGTACACTTGAAATCTTAATAAAAACTAATTGAAAAAAAAGAAGCAGGATGCATGCATGATGTTTTTATTTTATTTTTTGGTTGAATAATGATTTGATTTGGTATATTTTCTATTTTTTTGGATACATAGAATGCACGTTTTGGTTAAGTTCTATTGGTAGATCGCATGTCTAATTTTATTTGTTTTCTTTTTATAATGCACAATAAAAAAAATGTGGAAAATAATACTTGGCTATGTGTTTTAATTCAAATGACAGTCTGAACCCATACACTAGACATACACTACTGAGCAACAGTTGTAGGCAGATGTGAAACAGTGCTGTGATCAAGGCCTGTAAGCAAGAACGTGTGAGCCCCTGTATATTTTTTTCTTCACCCCAGTTCCTGTGTTTTCATGCATAGTTGGGTTGATTAGCCTTGTTTCCATATCTAAGGTATGACTTTTTGACTGCAATTCTTCCACGAAGACCACTTTTGGCCGGACTTCCCCAGACAGTAGATGGTTGTTCCTGGGCTCAGTAAAAGCTTCCTACATTGCTGAAGATGTAGCACATCAAGAGGTTGAAAGCAGCACACTGAGGTGACATAGCCAATCTATAAATGCTGTAATGCTGTTATAGAAGAGATTTTTTGCAGTGCTTTTCACGTGCTAGCGCTTTTAACCCCCGCTAGCGGCCGGATAAAGGGTCAAAAGCGCCCGCAAAGAGCCGTTGCTGAGGAGCTTGATTTCAATGGGCAGGGGCGCTTTAGGAGCAGGGAATTCACTGCTCCTAAAGCGCTGCAATGAAGCCGCTGCAGGACTTTTTTTGACGTCTTGTGAGCGCAGCGCCCCAGTGTGAAAGCACTCAGGTTTTCACACTGGGATTGCAAATGAGGCTTTTTTTCAGGCACTTTACAGGCACTTTTTTAGCGCTAAAGCACCTGAAAAACGGCTCCAATCTCAAAGGGGTCTTAACCAGTGATTTATCAAAGAAAAGAATACCTATATATGTATATATATACACACACACACACATTTTTACAGGGACCACCGAGACAACATATACTGTATATATGGCAGTATACACAGCATCATCCAGTCTCCAGGTGGATTTAATGTCCATGTGCAGATTTCTTCAGGGACCACCGGAATCTTATATACATGGTTCAAATTTGTAACCCATCTGCATGGATTATATAGTTGGTGCATCATCATTTAGTCTCCAGGTGGATTTAACCTGTAGTTAATGATACTCTTCAGAGACTGGATGCATTACAGTCTGATTTAGGTCTAATAAAATATTGCCCTGCAGTCAAAATTTGAGAAGAAACTGCTTCAAGTAACATATCACGTACCAGGTGCTGGATGGAGGCCAATGGAGAGAGGGCTTCCTTTGTAGCTAAGTTCCAAACTCCCCTAAAGGTGAGACAGGAGGAGTCGGCACAAAGTAGCACAAGTTGCCTGTGGAGTTGCTTGCAGAAAACTCAGGAATACTGCTGTTGTGATGAACAGAGTCTGCAGACAGGTGGCACCTGTGAGGTGAGACAGGTCTGTAAAGTCACTGAGATAATAGAGTAGTCAACACAAGCCGAGATCAGAACCAGGTTTAAAGCAGAGCAGACGAAGTCAGGTGGAAGCCAGGTCAAACAAGAGAAGCAGGCAGAGGGTATCCGTGAGACGAGCCGGGGTCAGGAACTGGAGATAGGCAGACAAGTCGAGAACAAGCTGGGTCAGAAACTAGGGATCACAGGAACAAGGAATCACAGGAACACAGGTAACAAGCTGAGATCAGTCAGCAACTTCAAGCACTGATATACTTCCTTATAAAGGCCCATGTGATGCGCTGCTGGGATTCTGGGTCCTAGAGCCCTTCTCGTTTTGTTGGTGCCCTGACAGATGCTGGGTCCTAAAGACCTTCTCCTGCTGTCAGCGCCCTGACAGTGCCCCCCCTCCCAACGGGCTGCCTCTGGATGCCCGTTTGGGCAATTTTCTCTGGGTATTTAGCCTCAAACTCTTGGGGGAATCTGGGGGGCATGTACATTGGCTTCGGGTTCCCAAGAACTTTCTTCAGGTGGATATCCTTTCCACTTGATTAAGTATTTGATCTGCCTACCTCGTTTTATGCAATCTAGAACAGATCCACCTCATATTCTATTTCCCGTTCAACAGTTATTGATGATGGAGGTGGTTCCACTCTACATGGAAAAGGATCCGGAACGGCTTGCTTGAGGAGAGAGTATATGCTGATTTGGGTATAGTCTCTGGTATAGCCAGGAGCAGGCTACAGATCTAGTTTTTCTGTAAGTTTACATTTCCTAAGGCTGCTTGGTATAACCTTGCAAGCCTTAGTATACACAATATTAAACACTAGTGGGCTAATAATAGCCCACTTGTGTTTTTTTTTAGATTTTAATAACACAACTACTTTTGTTTCCCAATATCATTACATTAATTTTCACCACACTGTAAATAGACAAAACAAATCTAGTATATAATAAAATGATTGAACAGACAACATAAGATATACAGGATCAAGGCTGGGAGGCAGAACTACAAAACTCTTTATTCTATGGAGAAAAGGGGAATTCTACATCCATCTATTCCTTAATTGTTCATAAAAAAGGCCTATAAGATAACACCTCATTGATACCTGGGGGACTGGTTGCTTCCAACCTCTCTATCCAGAAAGTCTCTTTCGGTAAGATTTTTTTATCCCAATTACCCCCTCTTGGGTCTTCTGGAATTACTTCAAGAACTAGAAATTGAACCATGCTTGTATCAAATTTATGATCTAGTCCCAAATGCCGACTGACTGGTGTGAGCATTTTTGCCCATTGGGAGTAGTATACATGGTTGTATATGCATTTCTTAAAGGGGCGGATCGTTTTGCCCACGTAGTAAGCTCCACAATTACACGTCATTAAATATATTACCCCCGGTGTTTCACAATTTGCATGGAAACGGGTGCGAAACTTTTCCCCATTCAACCACTTCAATACAGGGCATTTATACACCCTTCCTTCCCAGACCAATTTTTAGCTTTCAGCGCTCTCACACTTTGAATGCCAATTACTCATTCATGCAACACTGTTCCCAAACAAAATTTTTATCATTTTTTCATACAAATAGAGCATTTCTTTTGGTGGTATTTAATCACCACTGGGTTTATTTTTTGCGACATAAGTGAAAAAAGAGCGAAAATATTGAAAAAAAAAATTTGGCCCAAAATTTATACTGCTACATCTCTTTGGTAAAAATAACCCAAATTAGTGGATATTATTTAGTCTCTTTGAAAGTTATAGAGTCTACAAGCTATGGTGCAAATCATTGAAAATTGATCACATCTGATCACACATGATGCACTGACGATCTCATTTCTTGAGGCTCTGAAATGTCAGGAAAGTACAAATACCCCCCAAATGACCCCTTTTTGAAAAGTAGACAGTCCAAGGTATTTAGTAAGAGGCATGGTGAGTTTTTTGAAGTTGTAAATTTTTCCTACAATTCTTGGGAAAAAGAAGAATGTTTTTTGTTTTTTTTACAAAATTGTCATAATAACAAGTTATTTTTCATACACAGCATATGCATACTTCCAATTACACCCCGAAATACATTCTGCAACTCTTCCCGAGTATGGCGATACCACATCTGTGGGACTTTTACACAGGCTGGCCACACAGAGAGGTCCAACATGCAGGGAGCACTGTCAGGGGTTCTAGGAGCATAACTCACACCTCTAATTACATTTGTGAAGGCCCTGGAGCACTAGGACAATGGAATTACCCACAAAATGACCCCATTTTGGAAAGCAAACACCCCAACGTATATTCTATGAGGCATAATGAGTCTTTCGAACAGTTCATTTTTTTCCACAAGTCTTCGGAAAACGTGGAAAGAAAACGAAAACATTTTTTTTTTACACAAAGTAATCAGTTTATAAGATATTTCTAACTCAAAGCATGTACATAGCAAAAATGACACCCCAAAATACATTCTGCTACTCCTCCTGAGTATGGCGATACCACAGGTGTGTGACTTTTACACAGCCTGGCCATATACAAAGGTCCAACATGCAGGGAGTGCCGTCAGGCGTTCTAGGAGCATAAATGACACCTCTAATTTCCTAACGACCTATTACATTTGTGAAGGCCTTGGAGCACCAGGACAATGGAATTACCCACAAAATGACCCCATTTTGGAAAACAAACACCCCAAAGTATATTCTATGAAGCATTATGAGTCTTTTTAACGGTTAATTTTTTTACACAAGTCTTCAAAAAACGTGGAAAAAAAATTAAAAAATTTTTTTTTACACAAAGTTGTCCATTTATAAGATATTTCTAACACATAGCATGTATATAGCAAAAATTACACCCCAAAACACATTCTGCTACTTCTCCTTAATATGGCGATACCACATGTGTGAGACTTTTACACAGCTTGGCCAGATACAGAGGTCCAACATTGAAGTAGTACCTTCAGGCGTAATAGGAGCATAAATTACACATCTCATTTCGTTCCTACCTATCCCACTTTTGAAGGTCCTGGAGCACCAAGACAATGGAATTACCCCCAAAATGACCCCATTTTGGAAAGCAAACACCTCGACATATTCTATGAGGCATGGTCTGCAAATAGGTACTTGGGTACTCTGACAGACTGGTGATAGGTACTCTGTTACTCCAACGGGCTGGTGACAGGTACTCCATTACTCCAATGGGCTGGTGACAGGTACTCCGTTACTCCAGCGGGCTGGTGACAGGTACTCCATTACTCCGACAGGCTGATGACAGGTACTCGGGTACTCCGACGGGCTGGTGACAGGTACTTGGGTACTCCGATGGACTATGACAGGTATTCGGGTACTCAGATGAACTGTGACAGGTACTCAGATAGACTGTGACAGGTACTCAGGTACTCAGATGGGCTATGTCAGGTACTCGGGTAGTCAGATGGACTGTGACAGGTACTCAGATGGGCGGTGACAGGTACTCGGGTAATCAGATGGGTTGTGACAAGTATTCAGGTACTCAGATGGGCTGTGACAGGTACTCAGGTACTCGGGTACTCAGATGGGCTGGGACAGGTACTTGGGTACTCAGGTGGGCTGGGACAGATACTCAGGTACTCAGATGAGCTGACAGGTACTCAGGTACTCGGATACTCAGATGGACTGTGACAGGTACTCAGGTACTCGGGTACTCAGATGGGCTGTGACAGGTACTCGGGTACTCAGATGGGCTGACAGGTACTCAGGTACTCGGGTACTCAGATGGGCTGGGACAGGTACTTGGGTACTCAGATGGGCTGGGACAGGTACTCGGGTACTCAGATGGGCTGTGATGGGTGATGACAGGTACTTTGATGGGTGATGACAGGTCCTCTTTATTGGGGGGGGTAATCAGTGTGTGTTGGTGTACACTAGGCGGTAACGAGATGTTACCGAAATCTCCTCCTCACACACGATCGGTGTGTGAGGAGGAGAACCTGGTAACATCTCGTTACCGCGGTTTGTTTACATTCTGTGACCGGCTGTGATTGGACACAGCCGGTCACGTGGTAAAGAGCCAACTTCATTGGCTCTTTACTGCGATCAGGGTTGGGCTGTGTCAGGGTGACAAGCCACATCCCGATGGACGCTCTGCACGCGCCCTGGGCGCATGCACGAGCAACATGAATGTGCACAGTACGTGACCGGCTGTAATTGGACACGGCCGGTCATGTGTATCGGGGGTGGATGGGGCTGGCAACCACACAGATTGGGGATGGGCTGTGTCCGAGGGACACACCTCATCCATGATCGCCGCGCTGCGGGCCCGCAGGAGCGGCAAAATACCGAGGCCGTCATATGACGTCCACCCAGGATGGGAGATCCCATCTGTGGGCGTCATTTGACTATGGCCTGCTATTGAAGTGGTTAAATGATGTACCTACTCTTATCCATGGGCAGTACGTACATTGCCCACATATGTGAATTCCATTAAGAAGTCTATTCTCTTGACTATTGGGGCGATAATGGCTGGCTGTCAATCTGTCACCTAAAGAGGGACTTTTATGGAATACAATTTCGGGAGTGTCACGCACATATCGGCTTAATACTGGGTCATTACTCAAAAAATGACAATATTTAGCCATACTGGAATGAAGTTGATGATGTTGACTAGAAAACCTAGTTATAAACTTGGTTGTTTGTTGTTCCGGCGTTAATTTGGGTTTTGAATACATCAGAGCTGATCTCTCTTACTTGAAAGCTTTATTGTAAGCTTTTCTCAATATACTTTTGCAATAACCTCGTTCACGCAGACGTGTACGCAATTCCGCCGCCTGCATGACAAAATCTGACTAATGTGTACAATTACATCTTAACCGCACGTATTGTGCATATGGGATGCTATGCACTAAGAAACACGGGTGCCGCTTTCCGCCTGTAATAACGTGTTCCCTGCCGCTTTCTTCCAGTACAATTTAGTGACCAGATTGTTGTCCTCATCCCTAAAAATTGTCAAGGAAGGATATACTGTTGTGCTGACAGTCAAAAGTAAATTTGAGGTTGTAGTTGTTGGAATTTAGATGTTGCATAAAAGACTCCAATTCCAATACTGTGCCGGTCCAGATCACCAAAATGTCATAAATATACCTGAACCAACCCATGGTTCGGTCCAGGTACTGACTCATAGCCTCATCAGCAAAAATCTCCCGCTCCCACCCCCCCAGGTACAGGTTAGTGTATGGTATAGCGGAAGGGTGGATTTCATAGTTGGTCCAGAATGGGGACTGGTTGGGAGCAGAGTGTACCGAGTTGCTATAGGCGAACTCCGCCAGCGTAAGCAGGGAAGCCAAATTGTCTTGGGAAAAGGCTGAGAAGCAACATAAGTACTGCTCCAAGGTTTGATTTGTATGCTCGGTTTGCCCGTTACTCTTTGGGTGGTAGGCTGGAGAAAGGCAGAGTTCCACACTCAGGGCTTAAAAAAGAGCTCTCTAAAATCTGGAAGTAAACTGTATCCCTCAATCTGAGACAATGTTGTTGGGCAGACCATGGAGTCTCAGGCCGCGTACACACGGGCGGACTGTTCGCCCAACCTTGTCCGCTGAACAGTGTTTGGGCGGACAGTCCGCTCGTGTGTGGGCTTTCAGCGGACAGTTTCAGCGGACAGTTGGACGGACAAAGTCTTTCGGAAATTCCGAAAAACTGTCCGCTGAAACCGTGTTTGAGCGAACAGTCCGCCCGTGTGTGGGCCTGTCCGCTGTACTTTCGAAATGAGCGGACTGTTCCCGCTCGGAAAGTCCGCCCATTTCGAGCGCGTGTACAGGTAGGCGGGGCCCGCGAAGGAGACGTCGCGGGCTCCGCCGCCTGGAATGGGCTTAAAGGGGAACCCCAACGCCGAAAAAAATCGGCGTGGGGGTTCCCCCAAAGTCCACACCAGACCCTTGTCTGAGCACGCTACCCGGCCGGCCAGGAAAGGGGGGCGAGCGAGCGCGCCCCCCCTCCTGAGCCGTACCAGGCCGCGTGCCCTCAACATGGGGGGGTGCCTTGGGGAAGGGGGGGCCGCGCGGCCCCCCCACCCCAAAGCACCTTGTCCCCATGTTGATGAGGACAAGGGCCTCTTCCCGACAACCCTGGCCGTTGGTTGTCGGGGTCTGCGGGCGGGGGGCTTATCGGAATCCGGGAGCCCCCTTTAAGAAGGGGGCCCCCGGATACCGGCCCCCCACCCTATGTGAATGAGTATGGGGTACAATGTACCCCTACCCATTCACCTGTGAAATAAAGTACAAAAAAAAACACAACACAGGGAAAAAATATTTTATTGCACAGCTCCGGGGGTCTTCCGTCTTCGGGGGTCTTCTCGCCGGACTCCTCCGCTATCTGTGTGTAGCTCTTTTACTAGCGGAGGAGTCCGGCTTTCTTCCTCCCCGCCGCCGGCCTCTTCTCCCGACTTCGGGGGTCTTGTCCCCCTCTTCGGTTCTTCTGCCGGGCCACCGCGCCTTCTTGTAGCTCTTTTGCAGGCGGTGGCCCGGTCTTCTGTCGCCGCTGCCTTCCGTTCTTCTGTCGCCGCCTTCGGTTCTTCTGCCGGGCCACCGCGCCTTCTTGTAGCTCTTTTACAGGCGGTGGCCCGGTCTTCTGTCGCCGCTGTCGTCGCCGCCGCCGCCGCCGCCTTCCGTTCTTGTTCTTCTTGTTCTTCTTCTTCTTCCCCAGGAGATGTTGACTCGACGAGCTCTCCGGCCGGAATGCCAGAGCCGCGCTGTGCGGTCACTTATATAGTGACAATGGGGCGGTGTCACATGGTATATGTCACATGGGTTGGTCACATGGGTTGATGTCACATGGGGACTATGACATCGTAAGGGGGCGGGGTCACCATGTGACCAACCCATGTGACATATACCATGTGACACCGCCCCATTGTCACTATATAAGTGACCGCACAGCGCGGCTCTGGCATTCCGGCCGGAGAGCTCGTCGAGTCAACATCTCCTGGGGAAGAAGAAGAAGAACAAGAAGAAGAACAAGAACGGAAGGCGGCGGCGGCGGCGACGACAGCGGCGACAGAAGACCGGGCCACCGCCTGTAAAAGAGCTACAAGAAGGCGCGGTGGCCCGGCAGAAGAACCGAAGGCGGCGACAGAAGAACGGAAGGCAGCGGCGACAGAAGACCGGGCCACCGCCTGCAAAAGAGCTACAAGAAGGCGCGGTGGCCCGGCAGAAGAACCGAAGAGGGGGACAAGACCCCCGAAGTCGGGAGAAGAGGCCGGCGGCGGGGAGGAAGAAAGCCGGACTCCTCCGCTAGTAAAAGAGCTACACACAGATAGCGGAGGAGTCCGGCGAGAAGACCCCCGAAGACGGAAGACCCCCGGAGCTGTGCAATAAAATATTTTTTCCCTGTGTTGTGTTTTTTTTTGTACTTTATTTCACAGGTGAATGGGTAGGGGTACATTGTACCCCATACTCATTCACATAGGGTGGGGGGCCGGTATCCGGGGGCCCCCTTCTTAAAGGGGGCTCCCGGATTCCGATAAGCCCCCCGCCCGCAGACCCCGACAACCAACGGCCAGGGTTGTCGGGAAGAGGCCCTTGTCCTCATCAACATGGGGACAAGGTGCTTTGGGGTGGGGGGGCCGCGCGGCCCCCCCTTCCCCAAGGCACCTCCCCATGTTGAGGGCACGCGGCCTGGTACGGCTCAGGAGGGGGGGCGCGCTCGCTCGCCCCCCTTTCCTGGCTGGCCGGGTAGCGTGCTCGGACAAGGGTCTGGTGTGGACTTTGGGGGGACCCCCACGCCGATTTTTTTCGGCGTTGGGGTTCCCCTTTAAGCCCATTCCAGGCGGCGGAGCCCGCGACGTCTCCTTCGCGGGCCCCGCCTACCTGTACACGCGCTCGAAATGGGCGGATTTGCCTCCGCCTTACGTGGGCGAGTCCGTTCATTTCAAAAGTTGAGCGGACTGTTTGGCAAACAGTTCGTTGAAACAGTCCGCTCGTGTGTGGGCAAGTCCGCTCATGCAAATTTTGAGCGGACTGTTTGCCGAAACTGTTTGACGAACAAGGTTGGGCAAACAGTCCGCGTGTGTGTACGCGGCCTCACTGTCTCTCTGAGGAACATGTGAGCTGTCTCTGTAGCTGAAGGTGTGCATACCATGGGCAAGAAATGGGCAATGTTTGACAGGTGATCCACCACCACCAGGATGGTAGAGAATTTTTCAGAGGGCGGAAGACCAACAATGAAGTCCATGAAGATTATCTCCCATGGACGGTTAGGGACATTTAAGGATCTCAATAATCCCCAGGGCTCAGTCTTGTTACCTTTGCTGAGCAGGCACACTGTGCAGGTTCTAACATAGGCTCTGCAGTCTCGACCAAGGTTGGCCACCATAAGGACTGTTGCATGAGCTCACTAGTTTTACAAGCTCCAAAGAGGCCAGCTAATTGGTGGTCATGGAATGTTTTGAGAACTGGAAGCTTTGCCTCCTGGGATAGGAAGACCTTATCTTAATGCCAGAGTAATGCATCCTGTCTCCTTAGAGAAAGAAGCATGCTCTGTTTCAGGGCAGGATGCAGAGTCCTGTTCAATAGTCAATCTCAAGCTAGGCAAAATAAACAAAAAGTTCTGAGCAGAGAGAATGGTGCTCGAGGGAGCAGGTTCAGCAGATTCAGGGAACATTTGGAATAGGGCGTCTGCCTTCCCATTCTTAGAAGGGTCTATATGGCAAATGGAAGTTAAAGTGGCTGTAAACCCTTACAACACACTTTGACCTACAGGTAAGCCTAGATAAAGAAAAAAGGAAGAGGAAATCTGCGCTACAGTGTATACTTAACGAAAATGTGTGATGCAGCAATTCTAATATATACCCAAAGTGAAATATACATATAAAAACAAAGAAAAAGAAGAGAACTGCGCAATCCCTAATACTTCTATTAGGATGTAAACCACTCTACCTTAAAGAAGTGTATCTTGTGATCTATTATTCTAACACACCAAACTAATGACTAAATAAACCATAAGGCATTACTTATAACTAAATACAGTAAACATATATATTGCCCCTCATAGGTTATGAACCAAAAGGAAAAAATGTACAATTCTAAGTCAGCGATTCAAAAACAAGAAACATATAAAGTAGAATCAAACAGTACTGAAAATGTATGCGATAACATAAAGTCCATTAAAAGTCCAACTGGAGAAACACCCTGTGTAGAAGGGATCTATTCAATCGTAAAACTTTTCAATCAACGTGAAGTAAAACCAGGTGCACCTCCACCAGACAAGTAATAATAGCCCCTTACCAGACGTCCCGGTAGGGAGCGCTTAATCACAAAATGGGTCTGAAGATGGATCAAACTTGAGCCCTCCAAATGGAACACTTTTACGTAGGGCAGGTTAGGAGATACGCCAGTCATAAACCATCCAGCAGGGGAAAACGCTGTTTGAAGCGGGACTAGTCCCGCTTCAAACAGCGTTTTCCCCTGCTGGATGGTTTATGACTGGCGTATCTCCTAACCTGCCCTACGTAAAAGTGTTCCATTTGGAGGGCTCAAGTTTGATCCATCTTCAGACCCATTTTGTGATTAAGCGCTCCCTACCGGGACGTCTGGTAAGGGGCTATTATTACTTGTCTGGTGGAGGTGCACCTGGTTTTACTTCACGTTGATTGAAAAGTTTTATGATTGAATAGATCCCTTCTACACAGGGTGTTTCTCCAGTTGGACTTTTAATGGACTTTATGTTATCGCATACATTTTCAGTACTGTTTGATTCTACTTTATATGTTTCTTGTTTTTGAATCGCTGACTTAGAATTGTACATTTTTTCCTTTTGGTTCATAACCTATGAGGGGCAATATATATGTTTACTGTATTTAGTTATAAGTAATGCCTTATGGTTTATTTAGTCATTAGTTTGGTGTGTTAGAATAATAGATCACAAGATACACTTCTTTAAGGTAGAGTGGTTTACATCCTAATAGAAGTATTAGGGATTGCGCAGTTCTCTTCTTTTTCTAAGCCTAGATAAAGGCTTATCTGTAGGTCCAAGAAATATCTCCTAAACCTACACGGTTTAGGAGATATTTGCCGAAAGACAGGAACTGCTGTCTACGGCGCATATGCCTGCAGACAGCGGTGCGCAGGCGCACTGAGCGCGCCGCGGTCAACGGCAATATGCCGTGAGTGGCGGCTACCGTGCACATGCGTGGGAGTGACGTCATCGCGGCTTCGCCGAATGACAGCGGCGGAACGGCGAGACCCACCGGGAAGATGGATGCGGCGGACTACAGGGGACAGCGGTGACTTCGCTGGCTCCTTTGTCAGGTAAGTGACACATAATGGACTACTATGCGATCTACCTTTGCAGGGAATGAAAGAGGAAGTAAACTCATCAGGGTTTACTTCCTCTTTAAATCTGGGAAAAAAATAAGGCCCATCTGGCCTTCCAGGCGCTTAGCAGATCTCAAATATTCTAAGTTCTTATGGTCAGTAAAGATAATGACTAGGTGAGTAGCCCGCTCTAACAGATACCTCCACTCTTCAAATGCTACTTTAAAGCGGTTGTATACAAATTTTTTTAACTTTTACCTACAGGAAAGCCTATAGTAAGGCTTACCTGTAGGTAAAAAAAATATCTCCTAAACCTGTACGGTTTAGGAGATATTCCCCTCGGTATGCGCCGCTGACTGCAGCGGCGCATGCGCACAAGGGGATTCTCGGCTGAAAGTCCGGCAGTGGCCGGACCCGGCCGGAATGAAATCTCCCACGAGCATGACAATATCGCGGCTCCGGCCACTCACAGCGCCGGAGCCGCGATACCCGGAAGAAATGCAGAGGGAGCATGTCAGCTCCCTCGGCGTGGATCGGGCCAGATGTCGGGGCCTCGTTCTAAGGTAAGTATTTCATAATGAGCTAGTATGCGGTGCATACTAGCTCATTATGCCTTTTGCTTTGCAGGTGGTAAAAAAAAAAAAAAAAAAATAGCGGGTTTACTACCGCTTTAATTGCCAGGAGTTCTCTGTCGCCTACGTCATAATTCTTTTCTGCTTGGCTTAGTTTTTTGGAGCAGAAGGCTACTGGGTGCAACAAGGCCTTTGGTCCCAGATGCTGAGAGAGGACAGCTCCTGTAGCTATTTCGGAAGCATCAATTTCAAGAACAAAAGGAAATGCTGGGTCCGGGTGCTGCAATACTGGAGTGGCGGTAAACAAGATCTTCATACATTCAAAAGCTGCCTGAGCCTCCTGGTTCTAGAGGAAATGGGTATGAAGGTGAATAAGCTGAGTTATTGGGGAGAAAATTAAAACCTTAGTTAACAAACAGCATCATGAAGGCCAAGGAACACACCAGACAAGTCAGGGATAAAGTTGTGGAGAAGCTTAAAGCAGGGTTAGGGTGTAAAAAAATATCCCAAGCTTTGAACATCTTACGGAGCACTGTTCAATGCATCATCCGAAAATGGAAACAGTATGGAACAACTGCAAACCTACCAAGACATGGCTGCCCACCTAGACTGACAGGCCGGGTAATTAGAGCATTAATCAGAGAAGCAGCCATGAGGCCCATAGTAACTCTGTAGGAGCTGCAGAGATCCGCAGTTTAGGTGGGAGAATCTGTCCACAGGACATTAGTCGTGCAATCCACAAATCTGTCCTTTATGGTAGAGTGGCAAGAAGAAAGCCATTGTTGAAAGAAAGACATAAGAGGACCCGTTTGCAGTTTGCGAGAAGCCATGTGGGGGACACAGCAAATATGTGGAAGAAGGTACTCTGGTCAGACTAGACCAAAATTGAACTTTTTTGACCTAAAAGCAAAATGCTATGTGTGGTATGCACATCATGTTGAGCACACCACCACCACAGTGAAATATGGTGGTGGCAGCATCATGTTATGGGGATGCTTTTCTTCAGCAGGGACAGTGAAGCTGGTTAGAATTGATAGGAAGATGGATGGAGCCTAACACAGGGCAATAATGAAAACATGTTAGAGTCTGCAAAAGACTTGAGTCTGGGACAGAAGTTCACCTTCCAGCAGGATAACGACCCTAAACATAAAGCCAGAGCTACAAAGGAATTGTTCAGATCAAAGCATATTCATGTGTTAGAATGACCCAGTCAAAGTACAGACATAAATCCAATTGAGAATCTGTGGCAAGACTTGAAAATTGCTGCTCACAGATGCTCTCCATCCAGTCTGACAGAGCTTGAGCTATTTTGCAAAGAAGAATGGGCAAAAATGTCACTCCCTAGATCAGTGATGGCGAACCTATGACACGCGTGTCAGTGCTGACACGCGTAGCCATTTGGGGTGACACACGCAGGATTTCATGCGATTCATCCTCGGCTCCTGCATGGCCGCCGAGGATGTATAAGAGCATGCTGGGCATTGTAGTTTTGGCTCAGCTGCACTGCTGCAGAGCCATAGGCTGTATGAGGGCATGCTGGGAGGTGCAGTTAGTAACTACAATGCCCAGCATGCCCTCATACAGCCTATGGCTCTGCAGCAGTGCAGCTGAGCCAAAACTACAACTCCAAGCATGTTGCACCATAACCTATACTACTATATAGTCAAGTGCAACATGCTGGGAGTTTTAGATTTGGCGTAGCTGCAGAGCCGTAGGTTCACGGCACCCCAAACAAGTTCAATAATATCAAGGGCAACATACGAAATTCGACTGATGAACAAAGAAGTTACTAAGCAGGTATAATTTGTTTTTGGTTTATTAAATACAATTATATATTGCAATTATACATTTTTGTAGTTTAAACTATAAATTGCGCAAAATTATGTTTTTTTGTTGAAGTGACACACCACGCGAGTTATGCTCGATTTTTGGCAGATTTTTGACACACCACACCAAAAAGGTTGCCCATCACTGCCCTAGATGTACAAAGCTGGTAGAGACATCCCCAAAAAGACTTGCAGCTGTAATTGCAGCTAAAGGTGGTTCTGCAAAGTATTGACTCAGGGGGGCTGAATACAAATGCACGCCACACTTTTCACATATTTATTTGTAACAGATATGGAAAACCATTTAGCATTTTCCTTCCACTTCACAATTATGTGCCATTTTGTGTTGGTCTAGCACATAAAATCCCAATAAAAGACATTTACAATTTTGGTTTTAATGTGACAAAATGTGGAAAATTGCAAGGGGTATTAATACTTTTTCAAGGCACTGTATCCATACTTTCCCTTCTGATTGATTTAAGCTCAGTCTAGATCGGATTCAATCAACCTAAATCGATAAGAGAGGGTGGAAAATGATCAATTGCTTTGCATCATTTATCAGCTACAAGATGATTTAGTCATAAATGCAATTATATTTTAGATTATGAGGTTGCCTGGTGGATACAATGGATAACTTATGATTGTATTTCTCAACTATCAATTAAATTTCACTTCCACTGTGTGTGTCATTTTGATCAATTGTGTTGTGGGCTATGGATTAATAATTTATATAGGAAGAAATGAATCATTTATTAAAGCTTGTATGGCCATAGTAAGACCAGAGAAGAGAGACAGACACAGTAGATCACCAAACTCTTAGTATCCTAAGCTCAGGAGGGAAGACCATGTTACAAGAAGTTTGTAGGCAGGTACAGTCTACTTTCTCGACTGCAGGTGGCCCTCCCCTGCAGCAGCACTGTTGTTGGAGAGGAGGTCAAGAGGGTCACCGGGGAAGCTATCCCATTTAATACTGCTGCCCTGTGTGACTCTAGCAGCCATATTGGGTCAGGCAGAGCCTATTTACGGCCCTGGCTCCCAGGTTTGGCACGCATTTTGTGAGTTGGTAGAGTAGGGACAGTTATCCCGTCTGGTAGGGATAGAACTAGTGGCAGGGAAATTTGCCTGATGAAAATGAAAAGCATAGGATTTGCAACTTCTCTGGGCATCTGCCTTTTGGACACAAGATGGCCAGGCTGCATTCTATACCTCTCTATGGGCACAGTTAGTTCGGTTGAAACCTGCCCTCTGCACACTGTTGGAACTGTGAGTGTTCCTTTCTGCCAGGTATATTATGAACTGTCCTTGCATTATTTCAATACAAGCTCTTCAACACACTGGGACTAAGTGTGTTATTGCCGCTGCACCATGCTGCAACCCACCTATAAGTGCGCCAAATCATGAACTCCTCCCCAGCACATGCAACTACACTTTCTGAATCTTAGTAATTGGTTAGGTTAGTAAAGAGTCATAATACAAAATGGTATTTCACAAACACTTTATCAGGTATCAAAGTGCTGGAGGCCAATGGAGAGGGGGCTTCCGCTGCAGCTCAGTTCCAGACTCCCCTGGAGGTGAGACAGGAGAAGTCAGGCCCAAAGTCACAGAGGTCGTCTGCAAAGTTGCTTGCATAAAAGGCTCAGGAACACTGTTGATGTGCTGCAGGGCTGCTGCAGACAGGTGGCGCCTGTGAGATGTAGCAGGTAACCAGGGTCAATGAGACAGAGGTTAGTTGATGCAAGCCAAGGTTTGGTGTCAGGTATATAGCAGAGGAGACGAGGTTAGGTGGGAGCTGAGGTCAAGACAGGTAGCAGGCCGAGGAGATCTTAACAAGTTTAACAAGCTGAGGTCAAGGTCAGGAGGCAGGCAGGAGACAGGTCTGGAACAAGCTGGGTCGGTAATCAAGAATCACAGGAAACAGGAAACACAGGAATGTCTGTAACAGCTGAGATCAAACAGCACTTCCTTATAAAGGCCCATGTGATGTGCTGGCGGATGTGCTGGGCCCTAGAACCCTTCTCATCCACTGACAGATGCTGGGTCCTGGAGACCTCCTGCTATTGGTACCCTGATTGCTGAGACCTTCTGGGGATTCATGGGAATTCCTTCAATGGAGATTATGAGCTCCAAGAATTGAATGGATTGTTTTCTGTTAAAAAAAAGAATTGAATGGATTGTTTCTCAAAATCACACTTCTCTGCTTTGGCGTACTAACCGTGCCTGGGGAGGGTATTCAGTACCTTGACATGGTCTCGTGGAGTTTGAGCTAGGCAGAGAAGATCAGGATGTTGTCCAGGTAGACGATCAGGAATAAATCAGGGTACTCTCAAAAGATATCATTGGCCAGGTGTTGCGGGGGCATTGCATAGCCTAAAGGGCATCACAAGGTATTCAAAGTGGCCAAAGCATTTTCTGAAAGCCGTTTTCCACTCATCCCCCTCTCTAATGCGCATCAGATTATATGCCCCCCTCAAGTCCAGTTTTCGTAAATACTCAGAACCTATGGAACAACTCCGGGTCGAGGGTACCTATCCTTGATGGTGACCTTGTTGAGCTTCCGGTAGTCGATGCATGGTCTGAGGTAGTGGTCTTTAATTTAAACAAAGAAGATGCCTGCTCCGGCAGGTGAGGAGAAGGAATGAATGAAGCCTTTGGCTAGGTTCTCATTGATGTACTGTCTGAGGGACTCCAATTCCCCCTCGGAAAAAGGGAAGATACGCCCAAAGGGAATTTCTGCTCCAGGGAGTAGCTCAATAGGACAGTCATATGAACGGTGTGGAGGCAGGGTATCGGCTTTCCTTTTGTCAAAGACGTCAAGGTAGTTGTGGTAGACAGGACTACTTGACTGTTCTCTGTTGCTGGTTGTATGGTCAGGCAATTATGGGAGTTGGTTTGCATGGGGATGCCACAATGCTGGTGGCAGTAGTTGGATGAGAAGGTGACCTCCCCTCTGGACCAGTCTACTGAAAGGTTGTGGGCTTGTAGCCATGGTATTCCAAGAATAACTGGGAGAATCAGAGCTCTAAACACATCAAAACGAAGAAGTTCCTGGTGCTCTATGTCGGTAGTTGTGAGAATAGTGACCGTTTCTTGTGTAAAAGGTCCTGAACTGGGTGGAGTTCCATCAGCTAGTTGTGTATCTAGTTTTCAATCTTTGAGAGTCAGAGGAATGTGCAGGTCTTTAGCCAGGTTGATGTTCAGGAAGCAGATGCAAGCTCCAGAGTCAATTATTGCCCGCAGTTTGATTTTCCTTCCAGCCAACTGCAGAGAGGTGGGGAGAATAATGTGAGCAGATGGAGTCCTGGATAGCTGAAGGTATGAAGGGTACAAGTGCCTGGACTTACTTGGCTGAACTGGACAGCTGCGTAGGAAGTAGCCTGACGCTCCACAGTAGATAAAGAGGTTGTTCTGTCGCCTGCGTTCTCTTTCTTATGGTGTTAGAGCAGGTCGGAGTAGACCAATCTGCATTGGTTCTATATCGGAGGAATTTGGACGAGTAGCGGCAGGAACTGTTGGAGCCAGGACCTTGGGCAGTACCCATGCTGGCCGAAAGGTCTGAGAGCGCTCAGAGCGTTGCTCCTGCATGCGCCTATCCAGCTGGATGGAAGCTTGGATAAGAACCTCTAGCGTGGTGGGAGCTGAAGACCTAGCCAGCTCAACCTTGATGGTTTCGGAGAGGCCTATATGGAATTGGTACTTCAAAGCTGCATCATTCCATCCGGTATCGGTTGCCAATCTATGGAACTCCCTAATATAATCCTCTATTGGTCGTCTTCCCTGCACCAGGGTGAAGAGCAGACTCTGCGGTGGCAGTTTTCCGCGGGTCATCATATAATGTAGCCATGGCTTCAAAAAACATGGTAACTAAGTTCAACACCTCATCCTTTCATTCTAGGAGGTTATGAGCCCAGGATTGTGGTTCATCAGACAAGAGGGAGATGATGAATCCCACTCGGAAATCAATGGGCAGCGCGGCTATACCGCCGGCGCGCTTTGCAGTGGTTTTAACCCTTTCTCGGCCTTAGTCACCACAACTTCTATGATGTGATAAAAGTCCGTTAATATCTATTGCTAAAATATTAGTCTAATCAAGTCCAAGGGCAGTTCACCTAATAATGTAAGTTCTTAGATTCATGCCCTAAGGTGAGCGCATTGGAATGAAGGTGGTAGGACGGCACTTACATGAGAGTGGAGACACATTGCAATTTTTAATCACAGACTGAAAAAGGAACCATTGTGGATCATTCACTGTGGAACTTGATTAGACCAATATTTTAGCTATAGACATGTATGGACTTTTATCACATCACGGAAGCTGTGGTGGTGACTTAAAGTGGTGTGGAATATCATGCTATATTATCATAACCCAACTTTTTTGCGCTTTAATATTTTTTGCACTTAATAGTTTTGTTGCACTTTATTTATTTCATTATAGAAAAAGCGATGTATACATTTGCATTTGACACATAAGGTATTACAAGGGAGCACCGCATAATCCGCCATAACCATTTCTCAAACACAGCCTGCTGAAGCACACTCTAAAGTATTCATATGTAAAACGCTATTTTTTATAAAATGTTATACTTATTTCTCTTAAACATTACACTAATTTATAATACAGAAACATCTAATTTATATTAGAGGATTAGTGCACTTTAAAACATAGCGTATGTATCTTTTTTTCCCTTTCTGACCTATCTTGGTCAGCTGGGTGTAATTCTGTTGTTTGTTTACATCCCCCTTACCTAACCCAACCTACCCCTCCACAGATGCATATTTATGTCAATCAAGTGGGTGTATTTCCACTGTTTGTTTACATCCCCTAACCTAACCCAACCTACCCCCCTACAGATGCATATTTACGTCAATCACGTGGGTGTATTTCCACTGTTTGTTTACATCCCCTAACCTAACCCAACCTACCCCACCACAGATGCATATTTACGTCAATCAGGTAGGTGTAATTGTGCTGTTTGTTTACATCACCCTAACCAAACCCAACTTACTCCCACCATAGCTCCCAACTGTCCCTGATTTGAAGCAATGCCCCTCTGTCCCTCATTCCTCCTCATTTGTCCCTCATTTTGGTCTGATCTATATAGATGTATATAAAATGCACTTTTTATTTTTCAAAAAGTGTTTCCCAGTGCTAAAACCTTTCATCCTATTTCTAAATTGCTGCATTTGTAAATTTTAAAAGCCAATATGAAGGAATAGTAGTGGTAAAAAAAAGTACATTTTTTTGGTTAATTCTCCTTTAAGGAGGTGTGGAAGGGGCGTGTCCTATGCCTACATACATTTGTTAGTAAGTGTCTCTCATTCCCATCTCAAAATGTTGGGAGGTATGCCCCCCACAGATGCATAATTACGTTGATCAGGTGGGTGTTATTCCGCTGTTTGTTTACATCCAGCATCACAAGTCTGCACTGTCCTGGCTGAACCTGTGCATTACAGCCCTATAGGCTTCTATTAGCCCTTGTACACACGGTCGGATATTCCGATGGACAATGTCCGATAGGACCGTGTTGTCGGATAATCCAACAGTGTGTGGGCTCCATCGGACTGTTTCCATCGGAGTATCCGATGGACCAAGTTTTTCAACTTGTCTATAAAATTTTCTGACAACATGATCCGATCGGACTTTGTCCGATCATGTGTAGAGAGTTCTGATTGGACAAAGTGCCACGCATGCTCAGATCAAATTCCTAGACCAAAGATATTGGCTACTAGCCTGAACGTAGTCCCGTCGTAACTAAATAACGTCATTACGTTAGGTACGATCGGATTTTCTGACAACTTTGTCCGACTGTGTGTATGCAACAGTTTCGGACAAAATCCGACAGATTTGGTTGGCGACATGTCCGACCGTGTGTACAAGGGCTTAGACCATCTCCTTTCATCTCTGGGCTTATAGAAGTTTGTGGGGCTGTAATGGGCAGACATGGCCAGGACAGTGTAGAAGAATAGCATTTAGCATTGCAAAGATCTAAGGAACTTTGAAATGCTAAATACTCCAAAGATTCTTAGGCAGCATCAAAAGACAGTAAACAAGAAAGAGGTGAGATAAAACCTACTTGACATTTTTATTTAAATGACATTTGGGAACATTTGAAAGCACAACCTAACATCACATTTAATGATGTGCACTTAAATTTAAAAATTTGAAGCTACCATTTCCTTTCAATTTATTGGTAACACTCTTCAGCTTTGTAGAACATCCGTCTTCTTTACATTTAAGTTTAAAGAGGATGTGTAGTCTTTTCAAGGATTTTTTTGATCTGCATGTAAAGATCAACTTGAAATAAGCATTATGTTCAGAATGCATGGATCAGGAGTGCGTTATGTTCAGAATGCAGGGATCAGGAGTATGTTACATTCAAAATGCTGGGATCAGGAATGCGTTATGCTCAGACGTAGAATTAAAGAGCTAGTGGTTTACGATAGCCAATGGGTGCTGTGTATGTAAACTGAGTGATTGAGTTGCTACAGTGAATGTATCACAATTTAATTTCCTTTATTTTATATATTTTATCTTACCATGTTGGTGATATTTGTACTTCTTAAATTATATTAATAAAAAGTAAATTTTCGCATGGACTGTGTTTATTCGGGTACCTAAACCGACCACTATTTGTTCTGTTGAGTATAATTTTGTCTATATCTTGGGTGTGGAACCCTATTGCATTACATCCTGAGCACACAATTGGAAGGCTATTTTGCCTACAACTGTTTCTTGACTTCAAAACTCTTGGCTCATGCCCCTAAGGTCTAAGGTCACCATGCACTACTGTACATGAGTCTTAGAAAACCTTACCCATGCTGATCTTGCTGTTAAAGTGATGTCACCATGGCCACTGGAGAAACACTTCAACCTCCACTACATGTTGATTCAGTAGCTGAATATATATCACTGGGAACATTGGAATAACACCTAAACCTCCACTCCAGGTTGATTCAGTAGCTGAATAGATACCGCTGGGGGTAATGGAGAAACTCTTGAACTTCCACTTCATGTTTATTTAGTAGCTGAATAGATATTACTGGAAACAACAGAGAATAACTTGAGCCTTCACTCCGTGTTGATTCAGTAGATGAATAGAAATTATTTGGGACCATGGAGTAACACTTGAGTTTTCACTCCGTGTTGATTTAGTAGCTGAATAGATATCACTGGGAACAACAGAGAATAACTTGAACCTCCACTCCATGTTAATTCAGTAGCTGAATAGATTTCATTGGGGACCATGGGCTAACACTCGAACCTCCATTCCGTTTTGATCTAGTAGCTGAACAGATATCACTGGGGACCATAGAGTAACACTTGGACCTTCACTCCATGTTTATTCAGTAGCTGAATTGATATCACTGGGGACAATAAAGAAACATGTGAACCTCCACTCTATGTTGATTCAATAGCTGAATAGATATGACTGGGGACCATAGAGTAACATTTGGCCCAGTAGCTGTACAGATATTGCTGGGTACCATGGAGTAAAACTTGAACCTCCACTCCATGATGATTCAGTAGCTGAATAGATATCACGGGGAACCATGGAGTGACACTTGAACTTCCACTGGTCTGGTTGGGTTCACAAATATGTACTTCAGAAATGCTTGTCTGGTGCATTGGAGTGCTTTGGTGCCATTCACTCTTAATGACCCTTCCCTCCTCCAGCGGACATGCTTTGCAGCAGCCCACAACTTACTAACACCCAGCTGTGGATTGTGGTGTGCTGCATTGCGAAAAAAAAATACACGCACATTTTTGGTGTGTTAGCCAGTCCTTTCAAATGAATTGGCTGCCCAAGCATAACACACGTTGATGTACATAATACACATCAATATTCTTGTGTTAACACAATGCAAAAGTGTTAACTATAACTTTAAGATATCCATGGAGATACAGTAGCGTGAGTAATGTGCCTGGGGACAAAGGTAACACAAAGTCCAACTGAGCCAGAGGCACTGCCAGGGACTATACTAGGGTCCCATGTTCCCAATTTGTAGAGGTTCAGACTTCAGTTTCTTATATAGCTGCATTGTGTTTTAGTAGGCTGAAATGAGAAACATCTAAACGTGAGCTACTAAACCATGACACAGAAACAACCCGGATTAGCTCAGCACTGAAAAATAAGGCTGTGAAAGTCTAAATATGTATCTTTATTCAATATTCAGGTTAAAATCCTTGTTAGGGGTTGGGACTACTGAGGAATAGAGCGAAGGGGAGAATGATCCAAGGGTGATGAGCACTGCAATGGTAATGAGCATACCTCCCAACAGTCCTGCATTACACTGGACTGTCCCGGAATTTTAACACAGTCCTTGCGTTCCACAAATTCAGGCTGTGCCCCACAGCCAGAACACTGCCGGTGTCATCTCCCTGCTTTCTCTATCTCTTTCAAATTGGGGGACAGCAATCTGTCAATTGCTATCCATCTATTGATCACAGGCTTACCTGACCCTCCGACAATCCCATCTGTCTCAGGTGCTTGCATGTGATATCATATGGGGTGGATGAGAGAAGAGAGCAAGTGGAGAGATCAATGAAACAATACAGATAGCAATGTGTCACCGCTGCTTCCCTGCGCTGCTCTGCATTTGGAAGAAACCACTTCTGTACTACAGACTAATGACCCCTGTATTCTGCCCTTCTGACCCCTGTACTCTGCCCTTCTGACCCCTGTACTCTGCCCTTCTGACCCCTGTACTCTGCCCTTCTGACCCCTGTACTCTGCCCTTCTGACCCCTGTACTCCACCCTTCTGACCTCATGTACACTAAAGGAAGAACAAGGCGCGCCAAACTAAGTGCAGCATATGGTAAAACAATTTATTTAGAAGTAAAAAGAGCCAAATGGCTACTCACATAATGTAAGTGAGAATCAGACAAATAAACTAATGGTAGTACGGTCTGGGTAACATCCATGGTCATTGTACGGTCTGGGTAACATCGATAAAGGCATCCTGCAGGGCTGGATTAACATAGGGGCTGATGGAGCTGCAGCTCCAGGCCCCTGCGTTAAAATCGGCCCGCCCAGCCAGTAGTATAAACCTGATTTTCTCCTGTCCATAAACTTCTATGGGACAGGAGAACTGTGTATAAATGTAGGGGTGTCTGGCTGCATCTGTGTTTGCTCACTGTGGTTATTACAATGTCACAGTGCACAGCCCCCCCCCCTACACAAATGGTAGAGGCTGAGGCTCTGCCTTTTCCCGCCCCTCTCCCTCTGTGAAGTCTGTGCAGTGAAGGATCCTTGTGGGTGGGAAATTATAAACAGAACACTGGCAGATAGAAGGTGAACAGGATATCTGTGAGTGATGAGCCTCCAGGGACCATCCACATGTGAGCTCAGTGACTAATCTCTTATCTCCCTTCCCCTTGTTTTTAACTTTTTTCTCCAGCAGTAGCTGTTATAACTGCAGCCAAAGTGTTTAGAATTGTGTCATCAGCCTGTGGCAGTGCTTGGTCCCTTGTGCTTTTAGGTGGCTCACACTGATTTGCTGTGTTTTGGCCAGGCATGTACTGGCCATCGGGACTACCGGGAGATTCCCGGTGGGCCGATGGCTCAGTGGGCTGGTTTCAGTGACAGCCTAGCCAAATTTGAGCACCGCTGTACTTCCGAGCGCAGAGCGGCGCACTTCGGCTCTTTCCGCCCCCACTCGGCGCTCTCATAACACTAGTATTGCACACATCTTCGGCCACCTCCGGCCCACAGTCGTCCTTTTCTGCCACCGCTCGGCTTCCCCCACCCTGCTCCTCTCCGACAGCGCCTCAGCGAACAAAACTCGGCTATCTCCGACGGCCCCCTCGGTAACGGACGGTGTGAGTTTAAATGAGCCGGGGGCCGCCGTGAGAGCAGACGACAGGCAGAGAAGTCCCCGGAGCAGACGAGGGAGCCTGGAGGATGGCGGTGCTGCAGGAACCCATCCAGGTAACCGGCCGGCCCAGCACAGCCATTGAATACTGTATATAGCACATGGCTATATATATATATATATATATATATATATATATATATATATATATATGCTGTGTGTATGTGTGTATATATATATATATATATATATAGCTGTATATAGAATATGGCTGTGTGTGTGTATGTATATATATATATATATATATATATATATATATATATATAGCAAAGGATGTGGTGCTAAATAAAATAACATAAAAAATCCATTTGGTGAAAATAATGGTTAAAATAATATGCAAAATCCAACATAGCTAAAAGTTCACCAAAACTGTCAATTAACCACTTAACAACCACCCATTGCCGATTAACGGCTTCAGGGCGGTTGTTTAACTCTGAGAGGCCGTTAATTAACGGCCTCCCAGAATTCTGCTCTCGCGCGCCCCCTGGGGTGCGCACACGAGAGCATCCGTGACCGCTGGGTCCAGTGGACCCGGCGCATCACGAATCACGGTAAACGGCCGCTCATTGCAGCCGTTTACCACGTGATCGCTCCGTCAAATGACGGAGTGATCACTTGTAAAACAAGCTTGTAAACAAGCCCTCCCCCTCCCCCCCCCCCCCTCTCTGTACCGATCGGTACAGCGGAGGGGGAAGAGATCGGTGTCAGCAGCGATGTGGGCTGCATCTGCAGTGCCCACATCGCTGCTCACCGAAATTTAACCCCTCAATTCCCTGCCAACACTCTGCAATACCCTGCAACACTCTGCAATACCCTGCAACACTCTGCAACGCCCTGCAACACTCTGCAATGCCCTGCAACACTCCGCAATGCCCTGCAACACTCCGCAATGCCCTGCAACACTCCGCAATACCCTGCAACACTCCGCAATGCCCTGCAACACTCCACAATGCCCTGCAACACTCTGCAATGCCCTGCAACACTCCGTAATACCCTGCAACACTCCGCAATACCCTGCAACACTCCGCAACACCTTACAACACTCTGCAATACCCTGCAACACTCTGCAATACTCTGCAATACTCTGCAACACTCTGCAATACCCTGCAACACTCTGCAATACCCTGCAACACTCTGCAACACTCTGCAATACTCTGCAACACTCTGCAATACTCTGCAATACTCTGCAACACTCTGCAACACCCTGCAACACTCTGCAATACCCTGCAACACTCTGCAACACTCCGCAATACCCTGCAACACTCCGCAATACTCTGCAACACTCTGCAACACTCCGCAACACTCCGCAACACTCTGCAACACTCTGCAACGCTCTGCAATGCTCTGCAACACTCTGCAATACCCTGCAACACTCTGCAATGCTCTGCAACACCCGCCAATACCCTGCAACACTCTGCAATGCTCTGCAACACCCGCCAATACCCTGCAATGCTCTGCAAAGCAATACTCTGCAACGCCATACTCTGAGATACCCAGCCATACTCTGAGATACCCAGCCATAGTCGGTGATACCCTGCAATACCCAGCCATAGACATCCCCCCCCCTCCCGCCGCCCTCCGCCCTCCGGTGCTTCTACCGAATCGCTAATACGATCAAAGCCAGAATCTTTTTTTTTTTTTCAGGCTTCCCAGCTTAGAGGTGAGATGTGGGGTCTTATTGACCCCACATCTCACTGTAAAGAGGACCTGTCATGCCATATTCCTATTACAAGGGATGTTTACATTCCTTGTAATAGGAATAAAAGTGATCAAAAAAATTATTTTTGGGAAAAAAAATGTCAAACTAAAATAAATAAAGTAAAATGAACAATAAAAAAAAATGTTTTTTTTAAAGCGCCCCTGTCCCCATGTGCTCGCATGCAGAAGCAAACGCATACGTAAGTCCCGCTCACATATGAAAACGGTGTTCAAACCACACATGTGAGGTATCGCTGCGAACGTTAAAGCGAGAGCAATAATTCTAGCCCTAGACCTCCTCTGTAACTCAAAACATATAACCAGTAAAAAAAATTTAAATCGCCGCCTATGAGGATTTTTAAGTAGCGACGTTTGGCGCCATTCCACGAGCGTGTGCAATTTTGAAGAGTGACATATTAGGTATCTATTTACTCAGCGTAACTTCATCTTTCACATTATGCAAAAATTGGGCTAACTTTACTGTGTTTTTTTTTTTTTAAGCACAAAACTGTTTTTTTTCCAAAAAAAAGCATTCGAAAAATTACTGCGCAAATACCGTGCGAGATAAAAAGTTGCAAAGACCACCATTGTATTCTCCAGGGTGTTTGCTAAAAAAAACATATATAATGTTTTGGAGTTCTATGTAATTTTCTAGCAAATAAATTATGATGTTTACATGTAGGAGAGAAATGTCAGAATTGTCCTGGGTGCTCCAGAACACCTGATGGCGTTCCCTGCATGTTGGGCCTCTGTATGTGGCCACACTGTGTAAAAGTCTCACACATGTGGTATCGCCATACTCGGGAGTAATAGCAGAATGTGTTTTGGGGTGTAATTTGTGGTATGCATATGCTGTGTGTGAGAAATAACCTGATAATATGACAATTTTGTGAAAAAAAAAAAAAGTAAAAAAAAATCTTGATTTTGCAAAGAATTGTGGGAAAAAATGACAACTTCAAAAAACTCATCATGCCTCTTACTAAATACCTTGGAATGTCTTCTTTCCAAAAAGGGGTCATTTGGGGGGTATTTGTACTTTTCTGGCATGTTAGGGTCTCAAGAATTGAAATAGGCCGTCAGTACTTCAGGTGTGATCAATTTTCAGATATTGGCACCATAGCTTGTGGACTCTATAACTTTCACAAAGACCAAATAATATCCACCAATTTGTACTTATTTTTTACCAAAGATATGTAGTGGTATAAATTTTGGCCAAAATTTATGAAGAAAAAATGACTAATCTGCTAAATTTTCTAACAGAAACAAAGAAAAATTCATTTTTTTACAGAATTTTCGGTATTTTTTCTTTTATAGCACAAAAAATAAAAAACCCAGCGGTGATTAAATACCACCAAAAGAAAGCTCTATTTGTGTGAAAAAAAGGAAAAAAATTTCATATAGGTCCAGTGTTGCATGACTGAGTAATTGTCATTCAAAATGCGAGAGCACCGAAAGCTGAAAATTGGTCTGGTTATTAAGGGTGTTTAAGTGCCCAGTGGTCAAGTGGTTAATATTAAAATGTGCATAAAAATATTTTCAGCAAAAAAATCATATATAAACCATGCTTATAATTAAACCCCCCCCCCCCCCCCTTTTTTTTGCACTCTTTTTGCACTTTAATACCAAGGACATAGTTTGGATAAAATGGTTTTAATTATAAGCATGGTTTATATATGAATTTTTTGCTGAAAATTTTTTTTATGCACATTTCAATATTAATTGACACGTTTGATGTACTTTTAGCTATGTTGGATTTTTTGTATTATTTGAATCATTATTTGCACCAAATGGATTTTTTTTATGTTATTTTGGTTAGCATCACATCCTTTGCTATATATTCAATTTATCTGTGGGTTTGTGTTAACCTGTTTAATGTTGGCAGCTTCTCATTACTGCGGTTGATCAAAAATAGGTGTGCACATTAGTTGTTTATTTTAAAATATATAATGCAGAGCCAGACTTTGGGCAGGTGACAGGGGGACACCAGGGGGTAGAGGGGGGGGGGGGTCTGGAAAATAAAAGATCACCAGCAGTGTGCTGTCGGCTTCTGAGTTTGCATACTCCTGCTATGTGTCTAGCCGGGCCGTGATGACGTCACTCTCGTGCAAGTGCGCAGCATACTGTTTTTGTGCGTGTTTGCAAAATTGGAGTGGGCCGGTCTGGATGAAGTCCAGGGCCAAATTTTTGTCCCAGTCCAGCCCTGGTTTTGGCCAGGGGTCAAGTCCTGGGGAAAAAAGTGTAGGAACTCCCACCCAAGATCCACTCCCCCACCAAAAAAAAAAAAAACGATACACTCATGCATATATATTTCACAGAAAATACAGTGCAACATTTATTGTAAAGTGCCAGTTCACAAAAACAAAATAAGTTAACTTGTCAAACTAACAGAATAATCACCACAAGAATGGAGGGGGACATGGAGGAAAACTGGAGGGGGACAGCAGCAGAACGGAGGGGGAGTGGGGGATACAGCAGCGGAATGGAGGGGTAGTGGGGGACACAGCAGCGGAACGGAGGGGGAATGGGGGACACAGCAGCGGAATGGAGGGGGAGTGGGGGACACAGCAGCGGAACGGAGGGGAAGTGGGGGACACAGCAGCAGAATGGAGGGGGAGTGGGGGACACAGCAGCAGAACGGAGGGGGTGCATGCTCACTGTAACTAACAAAGTGTGTGTAACATACAAACCTGGAAGTTTGTGAATGGCTCTGGCAGGCGGCAAACTCGCAGCAGACCTCGTGGGTGGGAGGACTCAGAGGCTCAGCTCAGGGGAGGAGAAGTTGAACTGGAGAAGTCTGGCAGCTCAGAGTTGGGCTGCAATGCTGGCAATGTGCTACAGCAGCTGCGGGAGTAGTCGGCGGCGGCCCCGGGATTATCTGGCACTGAGTGGGCAGTGGGCACAGGCTGGATCCTTACTAGCAGTATGTGTGGCTCTGTCTGGTGTGGTGTCTGTGGCTGGCTGCTATCTCTCTGAGGCGCTGCTCAGCCTAGCAACCAGTTACTCAGGCATATGCATGACGCGGCTGCTAACGGGAACTGAGTTCCTGTTGTGGAAAAAGTACAGGAACTCCATTCCCATGCATTCCCGCAGGACTTGAGCCCTGGTTTTGGCCCATTGCTGGTGTATCCCCAGTTTTCCTGTGTTTTACCCACAGTCCTATAGATTTCTATTAGGTTGTGTGTTTTTTCTGCATTTTCTGAAAGCACACCAAAATTCCTGCATGCTGCATCTTTGGCGCTCTGTCAGAAAATGCAGCAAAAACCTGCAACCTGGTATAAATCAATAGGACTGCAGCTAAAACTGCAGATACATAAGCAGTGCGGCCGACTGAAGCACACCAGTGTGAGCCCAAAGGCTTGTACACATGACCCCCCTGTACAACTTGGTCTGATCAATACTCCTGGCATACATACACACAGCCATACCATCCAAGCTCAGGAGGGGTAGGGGCTCCAGGGATTTGATTGACTATGCAGGCACTGTCTCTTCTATCCATACGGGCAGGGTCATGGAGGGAGTGGCAGGCTGCTGGTGGCGAGTGGCACACTGTATCTGGTTGCATGCTGCTGGTAGCACACTGTGTCTGGTGGCAAGTGGCACACTGTATCTGGTGGCAAGTGGCACACTGTATCTGGCATGCTGCTTGTGGCAAGTGGCACACTGTATCTGTTGGCAAGTGGCACACTGTATCTGGTGGCAGGCTGCTGTTGGCAAGTGGCACACTGTATCTGGTGGCATGCTGCTTGTGTCAAGTGGCACACTGTATCTGGCATGCTGCTTGTGGCAAGTGGCATACTGTATCTGGTGGCAGACTGCTGTTGGCAAGTGGCACACCATATCTGGTGGCAGTGTTACACCCGTTGCATGTTTTGTGTTTCACTCTTTATGTGTGTGCACTTTTTTGGCACTGGATGGAGCTTTACAAAGTACAAAGAACTGACCCCCTTCCTCATTTGCTGGGACTGTTACTTATTATTTTATTTTTATTTTTTTCATCAACTATTATTCAATCTAGACTGCTGCTATTATTGATATATTGTTTGGTTGGTTCTTGTGCCATTTTTTCCTTTTCCTCATGTACACTACCCTACATACTACTGACACCTGTACTCTGCCCTTCTGACCCCCTGTACTCTGCCCTTCTGACCTCATGTACACTACCCTACATACCACTGCCCCCTGTATTCTGCCCTTCTGACCTCATATACACTGCCCTACATACTACCGACCCCTGTATTCTGCCCTGCTGACCTCCTGTACACTGCCCTACATACTTCTGATCCCCTGTACTCTGCCCTTCTGACCCCTGTACTCTGCCCTTCTGACCCCCTGTACTCTGCCCTTCTGACCCCCTGTACTCTGCCCTTCTGACCCCCTGTACTCTGCCCTTCTGACCTAGTGTACTCTGCCCTTCTGACCTCCTGTACACTGACCTACATACTACTGACCCCTGTACTCTGCCCTTCTGAACTCCTGTACACTGCCCTAAGTACTACTGATCCCTGTACTCTGCACTTCTCACCCCCTATACCCTGCCCTTCTGACCCCTGTACACTGCCTTACATATTACTGGCCCCTGTACTCTGCAATTCTGACCTCTGTACACTGCCCTAAGTACTATTGACCTTGTACTCTTCCCTTCTGAACTCTGCCCTTCTGACCCCAGTACACTGCCCTACATACTACTGACCCCTGTACTCTGCCCTTATGACCCCTTGTACTCTGAACAGATGACTCCCTGTACTCTGCCCTACAAACTACTGACCACTGTATACTGCCATATATAGTAATGGCCCCTATGCACTGCCTTACATACTACTGACCTTTTAGATAAGATAACAACATCTATTCAAGAATACATATACTCTTGTAATAAAAATGATGTGAATTTTGTCTTATGGCACCAGCTAATAAGTAAAATATTGACTGAAGCTATTTCTTCTGTACACATGTAAAGCTTCATAAACTCCTCCCTTGTTTTCTCTAGACCTGTATAAATTTGCTCCATTTTGGCTGAGTAAAGTAGCTATCTAAAGTGAACATCAGCAAACGTCTCCTGTGTCACATTATTGATATCTCTGGGCCTGGGGGTCTACGGAAGTCTTCCTGCATTACCTGAACCTACCTGTGTGGTCTTATAAGCCAAATTTCTCTATAACTGGGGGCTCTGTCTGGGAAAAAAAGAAGCAAAATCATCTGAGGGTAGGTACTTTGTCTTTATTGATGAAATATTCCTTGCCCCAGCTCTGATTTAAAGCTTTTTAGACCCATAAATTATTAGGGGATAAGAACCACGCCAGAGGTTAATATTGGAGGGTTTTTGGGAAATCCACAAAGATAAGCAGTACTGCATACGCATATATACATACATTTCTTTTGGAAAGAAATATGAGGAGGTTAATGAGGAATAGACTCCGGTGACCCCAAAATATTTTTCTTTTTCTTTCTGTCGCTTAGAAGATAATCTGTTGTGTGGATCAGAAGGCTGCATGGTAAAAACGGTTGGCTCCCACTGTCGATATGGGTCAGAAACAAGGTAAAGAAGATCCTCCCCCTCTTCCCAACCCAGGAGAAACGTGTAAAGATTTTGTAGCCAGAATTTGTGGTACTAATTATGAATTTATAGTCCCATGGGTTTCAAATTTAGCGGGTTGGACCAAAACCATACACAGTGTAGACCCCTTTTCCTGGGATGGTAGCGACGATAATTTTCACATGGACATGATAAAAGGATTGTGTTTAGGAGATTAGAGTACTTTCCCTTGGTACCCCAGGGATCCTCAATGGGATATGGATTATATGGAAAAGGGAGGAGAGAACTGGTTAAAATATGCCCCATATTGGTTTCAGAGGGACAATAAGAAACAGAAAAAGGCTACCAAATGTTTAAGTAAGGAAGATTATGACCAGAAACATAGAGAAGAAGTTGATAAAAAGAGAGTTGTCCCTGACCCAACAGCCCCACCCCTGCCAATAGTCAGTCATCCTCCACCCGCATATGTACATGTCTATCCGAGTTTAGCAAAGGACATTATGCCACCAGACAACGGCAGGTCCCTTCCGCTCCACAACCACAACAGCAGATCTTTCCCACTCCACAACAAGATAGACAGCACCCACAGAGGAAAGAAGAGAGAGCCCAAGTCGAGGTAGCTGAACCAGAAGATCAGGGAGCTACAGGAGAGATAGTTTCACCACCTGGCCAAGAGCAGGAGGAAGAACAGGAAAACGCTGATAGGGATAAAATATTCAGTCCCCCTAAAACAAAGAGTGGAACTGTATATAGTAACACTAATCTTCAAGCGCCATTCATGACCATCGGAAATGAAAAGTTTAAAAAGGTAATAGACATTGAGGGCATTGACAGGACATTGACATTGACAGGATAGTAAAACATTGCCCCAAACCCACCGCCTCTGCAGGAAACTACACACAGGAAGATATGCGTCTTATTATTGATGGCATCATAGGACACACCAGTTCCTGGAGCTGGGCAAATGTTGCAACTATAAACACTATTGACACTGGAAATGTGGGAACATATGGGTTAAACACAGTACCAGGTAGGAACACCATGTGGATGGAATTAGAAACTGAAATGATGAGAGTATTTAAAAATAAAAGTTCCCTCCCTACTGCCATAGCATGCAAACAAAAGTCAGGAGAGACTGTAGTTGAGTTCTGGAAAAGGTTTCATGAAAATTGGACAACAGAAGCTGGATTAGCTACAACTACTGATGTGGGAGCTTTGTTTATTCAAACATATGAATAATCTAAAAACCCAGTTCGCCTTGGTGGTCAAACAGATGATATCGGAATGAACCACACAGACAATTGACCAATTTCAGGAAACTTTAATACAGAAAGAAGCAGCAGGGTGTTTCGATGTAATAAAAGTGAAAGCAGTGAGTACCCATTATCAGGGTGGAGTGTGAACCCAGCCTCCCCAAGATAATGGTGGACAATGGGACAGTGGAAATAGAGGTAGAGGCAGAGGAAGAGGAAGAATAAGAGGGAAAGGGCAAGGTTTTTCCAGACCACCCCAGCAGTCCCGCAGATGTTGTTTTAACTGTGGACAGGAGGGGCACTGAAGAAATCAATGTCCTTATGAATGGAATAACCCAAATACTCAAGATAAAATGCATACACAGGGACCCCAATCTAGCCAACAGAATCACATTGCCCCAAAACAACAGGGTCCCCGATTCCCTATACAGTGGAATCAACAACCGAAATTAAGCTGCCCAGAAAGTAGTATCCCAGCATTTCCCTTGATCTCACACACAATTGGTTGCTCTCAATGAGCAACCAATTGTGACCCTATATGTTAAATATAGGCCTGTTCCATTTTAACCGATTCAGGTGCGACTCTGAGCACCCTCAGTGAGGACTACTACAGAGGTGAGACCAAAATTGCTGAACCTTCTATGGGAATTAATGGGATACTTACCAAAAAATACAAAACACCGCCTTTACCAGTAAGTGATGTTGAAAGGGGAGGTGCGACAGTCTTGCATCATTGTTTTAGGATTATACCAAAATGTCCTGCAAACCTCTTGTGAAGAGATTTGATGGGAAGATTGGGTATAACACTGAAAATTACCACTGAAGGAGGGGTCTTCGTACACTCCAAGGTAATACCAATATATTACACTGAGGATAGTGATCTCCCTCCACTAGATGATCCGGTATGGTCTAAAAGCTCCTTGGATGTAGGTCTTATTTCTTGTACCCCATACAAGTCAGCTTTAAAATCATGGGCACAGCCGGTTTATCACAAACAATACCCCATTTCAAAAGAAAAAGAGGAAGGAGTTGCTCCAATGGTAGAAAGGTTCCTGCAGCAAGGAATTCTTAAAGAGACACTGTCACCCTACAACACCCCCATTAACCCAGTAAAGAAGCCGGACGGCTCTTACAGGTTTGTACAAGTCCTCAGAGCTATAAACAACCTAGTGATACCCCTGCCTCCCATAGTGCCTGACGTGCCATCACTTCTAACATCCATAACATCCCATGCAGAGTATTTTTCGGTCATTGACCTTTGTAATGCATTTTTTTCAGTTTCTGTTGACGAAAAGACACAATCTATCTTTGCATTCAACTTCAGAAATCACCAAATGACGTGGTGTAGAAAGCCCCAGGGTTATGTAGACTCCCCTGTAGTATATACAGTGGCCCTCCAAGCAACCCTGCGGTCCTGGACACCCCGCCATGGTTCCGTCCTACTTCAATATGTTGATGATCTGTTGTTGTGTAGTCCAAACCAGAAAGCATGTAAAAATTATGCTTTAGATCTGTTACATTGGTTAGCAGACAATGGTCACAAGCTTTCTAAGAAAAAGCTACAATGGTGTCAGGAAACTGTTGAATACCTTGGTTTTGTACTCTCCAAAGGAGAAAGGAAAATCAGTCACAAGAGAGCTGAGGCTCTTGTGGGTCTGTCCCGCCCAGTTACTAAGAAGGACATGCTATCCTTTCTTGGTATGATTGGTTACTGTCACCAATAGATTCCTGATTGTTCCTACCATGATAATCTCCTGAGGCAAGCCACAGGTACTAACATGCCAGATTGTGTGAAATGGAATGATGAAATGTACAATGCTTTTGTGTATTTTAAAACTGCAATGGTCACAGCTCCTGGACTTGGACTACCTATATATGGGAAAATGTTTCACTTGTTTGCAAGGGACAATTATAAAACTTTGGCGGGGGTCCTGGCCCAGGAGCATGGGGAAAACTCCGCCCTACTGCATTTTTCTCAAAGGTTGTGCCTATGCCTGTACAGGGCATGCCGGCTCTGGCATCCTATGCGATGGTGGTGGAAATGGCTACATCATTCACTCTAGGACATGCCACCACACTGCACACCACTCACAATGTATACATTCTACTAAAGAATATCCATACCCAGCACATGTCAGCCCAGAGGCTGAGCGGTTATGAAGTCATTTTACTTTCTAACCCAAAACTTGAGATAAAATATGCCTCTCCCACTTCTGGCCCAGCTCCAATCCTGAATTCCTTGCTAGGTCTGAAAGGTGAAGAAGATGAGGTAGTGCCTCAACATGAATGCATGGACCTCATCCACCAAGACACATCCCCGAGACCAGACATGTCTTCCACTGTTCTCCTTGGAGCACAGAATGTCTTTGTAGATGGGTCTTGTTCAAGAGCAAATGATAACACATACCATGCAGGGTATGCTGTTGTTTAGCTGCCTTATAAAATACTGGAAGCAAACCCTGTCCCATTCCAATCAGCACAAGCTGCAGAACTTGTAGCTCTTACTAGAGCTTGTCTGCTTTTTGAAGAGCAGGATGTAAACATTTACACAGACTCCAAGTATGCTTACGTCGTTGCACAGGATTTTGGAGTTATATTGAAAAGGCGAGGCTACATAGCAGCAGATGGTAAACCCATCTCACATTCCATGCTTGTCACAAGTCTGCTAGAAGCTATACAATTGTCAAGGTCCATAGCTATATTACCCTGTAGGGCACATACAGGGCAACAGGATGACATAGCCAAAGGCAACGCCTTAGCTGAGAAAGCAGCAAGTGAAGCAGCATCCACACAGCCTGCAAACACACAAATGCCATTACTCTCACCAGAAATTCCTCTTTTGGATCAAACATTGTGTGATCTCCAAGCATATGCCACAGACCAAGACATCCAGCAATGGAACTCAATAGGTGTGCAGACAAGCCCAGAAACTGACCTTGTCTGCCAAGAGGGGAGACCATGTATCCCTGTAGCCAGCGCACCCATTTTTATTTCACAATACCATGGGATAGGTCACAGAGGGTGTAAAGTCACATGTGAACTTTTGGATAAGGATTTTTACATTCCAGGTCTTCCCTCTCTTGTAAAGGCATATGTTTCCAGATGCATCACATGCATTCAGAATAACCCTAGGAACCCTCACAAAGCAAAACATGAACATCTGATATATCCATCTACACCAGTCACTCATCTGCAGATAGATTTTACAAACATGCCCAAACTAGGTAAAAGATAGGAATATTTGCTCGTAGTAGTGGACATGTTCTCAAGATGGATAGAAGTGTTTGTAACTACAAAGGAAGATGCACAAATAGTAGTAAGGATTCTGATACAAGAAATTATTCCAAGGTGGGGTTTCCCACTACAGATCAACTCTGACAATGGTCCTGCATTTGTGGCCAAAGTTTGTCAAGATCTGTAAAAACACTGAAAATAGAATGGAAGTTTCATATTCCTTACCACCCCCAGAGTTCAGGTATAGTGGAAAGGATGAACAGATCCATTAAAGATAAGATCAGGAAGGCCACTGGAGATACGCATGCAAATTGGAAGAAGGTCCTACCAGCTGTACTAGCAGAGGTAAGAATGACACCCTCTAAAAAGACAGGATACTCTCCTTTTGAAGTCTTAATGGGTAGGCCATTCCCCACCCCATGGGCCAGACAGACACTTATGTTAGGAAGAGGGGACCTAGATCTTATTCAGGAAGAATATGTAAAAAAACGTATTGAAACTTTGGATCAAGTTGAAAGGAACGTTGCTGGCACCTCTCCTTCTTCTTCACAGGAACCTACACACCCTTTTCAGGTGAGTGACACCGCGGTGGTCCAGCAATTGAAATACACCAAGAAATAGGAGTATCCCTTTGGACCCCCAACCACAGTGATCGCAGTTACCCGCACAGCTATTCTGGTAGAGGGACAACAGGCCTGGATTCATGCAAGTCATGTAAAGAAGGTCAACCAGGACCCTAAGAGGCAAGGCAAAGACAAAGATAAAGCACAGAGAAGTGAAGCAGGTGGTCAAGATTCTGAACAAGATGACCTTGCTTATTTCACCACAGACTTCTGGGAAAGCCTTGTGCCTCTTATGCTGGGCTGCCCTGATCGTGTTCCTGCCAACTTTGCTGATAACTAACTGTATTTATCATCCTGACCATTTGGGACCCATAAAGGGTATTTGTGGAGCCTCTAACACTCTACAACAGAATAATATGAATAATATACATGACAGACACAAGAGAAATGAAAACTCAGAAAGTTTTACAGATAAAATATTATTATTGAAGTTTAAATATAGCTATGCCCATAAATATGGATTTGAAAAATGTTGGATATGTAGTAAACTCCATCCTAGCACTGCTAGAATCACCCTAATGGCAGTGCTCTAAACTTCACCCCCCTCCTTAATGGCACACCTCCGGTCGTCCTTACAAATGTCACAAGAACGCTTTCAAATAATACCTTTACTTTCCAAATTATTGGTAGAAGTCATTCCCCAGACTGGTGTTTTAGGTTGGGAAACTCCACAAACGGAGCTGAAGTTTGCCAACATGCTAAAATTAACTTTTCAATGACATCAATTGAAAGCCCTTTCTTTCACACTTCAGAGCCTGCCCTAAACACCACTCTGATAAACTTTCTTAGCTCCAGTTCTAGTTCCACAGTAGGAAAATTATTGTCGAGTTTAACCTTTTCCAGTCTCTCTGATGAAATGATGAAAATATTCAACAAACGATCCTTAGCTCTAGGAAACAGTATTAATATTTGTTGTAGAAAAATCTGTCACCCTTGGATCCCCACTGAACCCCAAGGATGGTGTTATCTTGCAGCCCTAGTCCCCATCATGGGCGTAGTAGGAGATAGCAAGGGAATACACCTCCTTGAAGCTAGCATGCATCCTAGGTACCCCCTCAAACACCGCAATAAAAGGGAGTTATTTCTTTAAAAAGATATGGCATGGGCTTGGTTCCCCTCATGGACTGGGTGGGGAATAGACTTAATGAAAAGGTTGAATAATTACACTGGAATCATTGATGAAACAATGGAAAGGAATTCTGATGATATTACTAAATTAAATATAGAAACTAGGGCAATTAGAAAACAATTAGAACTACACGAGTTAGCCATAGAAAGCATGAGTGCTGCTTTAACAGGGATATGTGAAAACACAGAAGATTATGAGTGTTGTGCCTGGTTTCATAACACAAGTATTGAGGTACCGGATTACTATGATATAATTGCACAACACCGGAAAGAAGTAAGCAAATTACAAGATGAAGCTAGAAACATTGCTAAGACATGGGATCCTTCTGCAAACCTAAGTTCTGGAATAGGAATACTTACATGGTTAAAAAGCGCTGCCATAACTATAATTATGATTATTCTTTTTGCTTTGTTCTTATATGCCTGTTATAAGCTTATAATGTGCATAATTGTTAAGGCATCCCAAACCCCTGATCCTGCTGCTGCGAATAGAGTTTATCTCAATATGTATTATGATAGAAGGAAGATTACATTACTGTGAAAGGTAGTGAGTCATATAAATGTCTCAAAGAGGGGAATTGTAAAGAACGATAGCAAGATAGACTCCATTTTGTTCAAGATTTTATGTTTTACAGGAAAATTCTTAAAAATTCACATTATGAGTTTAAGTTGAAACCCACACATGTTTAGGCTGTTATCTATAGAAATGTTCTCATGGTTATTTTTACATGTATATATAGTAAGCCCTTGTATACACAGTCGGACATTCCGATGGAAAATGTCAGATCGGACTGTGTTGTCGTATAATCCAACTGTGTGTGGGCTTCATTGGACTTTTTTCGTCGGAATGTCCGACCAACAAAGTTTGAGAGCTGGATATAAAATTTTCCGACAACATGATCCGATCGGACTTTGTCCGATCGTTTGTAGAGAATTCTGATCGGACAAAGTGCCACACATGCTCAGATCAAATTCCTAGACCAAAGCTATTGGCTACTAGCCTGAACGTAGTCCCGTCGTAACTAAATAACGTCATCAGGTTACGAATGATCGGATTTTCCGACAACTTTGTCCGACCGTGTGCGTGCAACACCATCAGACAAAATCCGTCCGAAAAAATCCGACGGATTTTGTTGTCGGAATGTCCGACCGTGTGTACAAGGGCTACGACTGTGAAGTTTGACCTAGCTCAGGCTTGCGTTTTTTTTAGATAAAATAACATCTGTTCAAGAATACATATACTGTTGTAGTAAAAATGATGTGAATTTTGTCTTATGGCACCAGCTAATAAGTAAAATATTGACTGAAGCTATTTCTTCTGTACACATGCAAAGCTTCATAAACTCCTCCCTTGTTTTCCCTAGACCTGCATAAATTTGCTCCATTTTGCCTGAGTAAAGTAGATTTCTAAAGTGAACACCAGCAAACGTCTCCTGTGTCACATTATTGATATCTCCGGGCCTGGGGGTCTACGGAAGTCTTCCTGCATTACCTGAACCTACCTGGGTGGTCTTATAAGCCGAATTTCCCTACACACTGCTCTACATACTACTGACCTCTGTACATTGCCCTACATACTACTGACCTCTGTACACTGCACTAAATATTACTGACCTCTGTACATTGCTCTACATACTACTGACCTCTGTACACTACTCTACATACTACTGACCTCTGTACACTGCACTAAATATTACTGACCTCTGTACATTGCTCTATATACTACTGACCTCTGTACATTGCCCTACATACTACTGACCTCTGTACACTACTCTACATACTACTGACCTCTGTCACTGCTCTACATTCAACTGACCTCTGTACACTGCTCTACATACTACTTTCCTCTGTACATTTCCCTACATACTATTGACCTCTGTACACAGCCATATACACTATCTGACAAAAGTGAGTACACCCCTCACATTTTTGTAAATATTTTGTTATATCTTTTCATGTAACAACACTGAAGAAATTACATGTTGCTACAATGTAAAGTAGTGAGTGTACAGCTTGTATAACTGTAAATTTTCTGCCCCCTCAAAATAATTAAACACACAACCATTAATGTCTAAACCACTGGTAACAAAAGTGAGTACACCCCTAAGTGAAAATGTCCAAAGTGTCAATATTTTGTGTGGCCACCATTATTTTCCAGCACTGTCTTAACCCTCTTGGGCATGGAGTTCAGCAGAGCATCACGGGTTGCCACTGGAGTCCTCTTCCACTCCCCCATGATGACATCACGGAGCTGGTGGATGTTAGAGACCTTGCACTCCTCCAACTTCCTTTTGAGGATGCCCCACAGATGCTCAATAGGGTTTAGGTCTGGAGACATGCTTGGCCAGTGCTTTACCTTTACCCTCAGCTTCTTTAGCAACGCAATGGTCATCTTGGAGGTGTGATTGTGGTCGTTATTATGTAGCGCCGGCTCCTGAAGAGCATGCGCTATATGTTTTTATTTATTTATTTAATGCTACCCTTAAACCGCAGTTTGGTTTGGGTTGGATTACTTTAAATTTTGACCTCAGCATGTCCGACTGGACTGCAGGGTGTTCTGCCTGGCCATAGGTGGCACTGTTACTTGCAGCAGGCATGGAAACACAGTCTAGTTGGGTGCATTGTTACTTTCTCTCGGAACCAGCCCAGTGGGAGTGTCACTCTTGCTGTGCCTTCTGGAAGAGGGTACTTAAGGTGCGGATGTTACGTGTTTCGGGGTTTCCGGTCCAGAAGTATGTTCTGACTACATGGTCCTGGTCCTCCTGACCAGCCCCCAGGACTTCCATGGCCTGGGGTGCGGATTCACCCGACTTTACGTCTAGGGGCTGGCTAGCCTGTGAAGTTATCCAGGGGAGGACTCTTCGGGAGAAGGCCATGCAAGGGTTGGCTTCTCAACAAGAGCCTGGAAAAGCTGGAGGACCTAAGTGAATCCAATCTCGTGCGGTATCGCCGGACCGGCTGCAAGATACTGGTACCACACGAGTGCTCTACAAGCTTTCAAGTTTCCCTCACGTGTTCTATAGCAAAGTCTGTGGCAGAGACTTATTCCTGACTCAAGTACCCTGTTGGCTGCTAGCCCTGGTGAAAGAAGGACTATCCAAATATGGTGAGGATCCAGCTGTGAATGGCTATTCTCTGGATTTATTCAAAGTGAGAGACTGTTTCATATGGAATTTAACATCAAGAGTACCTGGACTTTTCACCTAAACCCTCTGATCCTATGTTGAGAGACTGTGTTACTAACTGTTTTTTTCAAATAAAAATCCCTTTAAGTGGATCCGTCATCAGTCTCTGCAGTTTTTGGGCCAGCTACCTTGGGAAACCCCTAGATGCATACGAGGTGAAGAAGGTAACAGTAAGCCCAATAAATTCAGCCGCTCGTTCGGGGGTCAGTGCTACAATTATGTTGGAATACTGCCCTGTGGCCCAGTCTCTGAAGGGAGGGGGTCATGCACTGCTTCATTATGTCACAGTACATGTTGACATTCATGGTTCCCTCAATGAACTGTAGCTCCTCACTGCCAGTAGCACTCATGCAGCCCCAGACCATGACACTTCCACCACCATGCTTGACTGTAAGCAAGACGCACTTGTCTTTGTACTCCTCGCCTGGTTGCTGCCACACAGGCTTGACACCATCTGAACCAAGTAAGTTTATCTTGGTCCCATCAGACCACAGGACATGGTTCCAGTAATCCATGTCCTTAGTCTGCTTGTCTTCAGCAAACTGTTTGCGGGCTTTCTTGTTCATCATCTTTAGAAGAGTTTTCCTTATGGGACAACAGCCATGCATACCATTTTGATGCAGTGTGCGGTGTATGGTCTGAGCACTGACAGGCTGACCCCCACCCCTTCAACCTCTGCAGCAATGGTGGCAGCACTCATATGCCTATTTCCCAAAGACAACCTCTGGATATGACGCGGAGCACATGCACTCAACTTCTTTGCTCAACCATGGCAAGGCCTGTTCTGAGTGGAACCTGTCCTGTTAAACCGCTGTATGGTCTTGGCCACCGTGCTGCAGCTCAGTTTCAGGGTTTGACAATCTTCTTATAGCCTAGGCCAGTGATGGCAAACCTTGGCACCCCAGATGTTTTGGAACTACATTTCCCATGATGCTTATCCACTCTACAGTGTAGTAGAGCATCATGGGAAATGTAGTTCCAAAACATCTGGGGTGCCAAGGTTCCCCAGGTTTTAAGATACTGTATAGTAATGGTTCCTATGCACTGCCCTACATACTACTGACCTCTGTACACTGCTCTACATACTACCGACCTCTGTACACTGCTCTACATACTACTGACATCTGTACATTGCCCTACATACTACTGACCTCTGTACATTGCCCTACATACTACTGACCTCTGAACACTGCTCAACATATGACTGATCCCTGCACACTGTCCTACAACCTATACCTACCTACTACCTGTACACTGCTCTACATACCACTGACCTCTATACACTGCCCTAGGCACTGTATACCCCTGTACTCTGCCCTATGTACTACTGACCCCTGTACACTGCCATACATATTAATGACGCCTACCCTCTTCGCTGGCCTAGGCCATCTTTATGTAGAGTAACAATTTTTTTTCAGATGCTCAGAGAGTTCTTTGCCATGACTCAGTGCCATGCTCCTCATTCACACCTGAGAGCTTGTAACACTAATGAGTCACATGACACCGGGGAGGGAAAATGGCTAATTGGGCCCAATTTGGACATTTCCACTTAGGTGTGTAATCACTTTTGTTGCCAGGGATTTACACATTAATGGCTGTGTGTTGAGTTATTTTGAGGGGACAGAAAATTTACACTGTTATACAAGCTGTACACTCACTACTTTACATTGTAGCAAAGTGTAATTTCTTCATTGTTGTCACATGAAAAGATATATTAAAATATTTACAAAAATGTGAGGGGTGTACTCACTTTTTTGAGATACTGTATAGTAATAGTTCCTATGCACTGCCCTACATACTACTGACCTCTGTACACTGCTCTACATACTACTGACCTCTGTACATTGCCCTACATACTACTGACCTCTGAACACTGCTCAACATATGACTGATCCCTGCACACTGTCCTACAACCTATACCTACCTACTACCTGTACACTGCTCTACATACCACTGACCTCTATACACTGCCCTAGGCACTGTATACCCCTGTACTCTGCCCTATGTACTACTGACCCCTGTACACTGCCATACATATTAATGACGCCTACCCTCTTCGCTACATACTACTGACCCCTGTGCACTGCTATACATACAGTGCCTTGATAAAGTATTCACACCCCTTGAAATGTCCCACATTTTGTCATGTTACAACCAAAAACGTAAATGTATTTTATAGGGATTTTATGTGCAGGGCCAGATTAAGAACATCATGGGCCTGGTGCTGAGGATTTTGGTGGGGCCTTTTAGAAACAATAAATAAAAATGCTACTATTTTTTGTTATAACAAATTAAATAAAAGAGAGAGAGGGAGGATGAGAGAGAGAGAGAAATGGGATGAAAGAGATGTGAGGGGTAAGGGAGGGAGGATGAGATAGAAAGGGGGGATGAGAGAAAGAAGATGCACATGAGGATGTGTGGGAATGACATCAACGCAGCCTGGCCAAGACAAGTGACCGAAGGCACAGAACCCAGAAGGAAGAACGGGTGAATATGGAAGTGCCCGGGCCTCGCCGGATTGATCACAGCACAGTACTGGAGGGCTCAGTCTGACAATTTAAGTGTACCCTAATGTGCTAATATGCTGTGCATACTTGTACATTATGGCATAACCTACCCCAGGGCCTCTAAAAAGTAGTAATGTTAGAAAAGTTTACTACCACTTTAATATCACAGGAGCCTCTCATGGGGCCCCCTACTGACCCTGTGGCCCTTGGGCAGTGCCTAGTGCATAGTCAACATTTCAAAAATATTTTTTTTACAAGTGCTATATTTAGAATAGCTAACATCCCCTATGTTCCTCTATACATCACAATAGTCATTACAAAATTAAATTACTAATAATGGGGCAGAACAAATATGAGAACTGTGAGATTTCCTTTAGTTGAACTAACAAATGTGTGCCCATTCTAGAGCTGGTAACATTGAGGATATTCAGTATAATTTTAAAGAACAGTTTTTGTGGGTTAAGAGGCATAGGGGAGGAGTATGGATGGTATAAAAGTGGGAAGCATGTGCAGGTGAGGGAGAGGAATGTGGAGGGTCTAACAGTGGGCACTATGTACACGAGAGGAGTGCAGAGGGTATGGCAGAAAGCACTATGTACAGGAGAGGAGAGTGAAGGGTATGACAGTGGGCAGTATGCACAGCAGAGGAGTGTAGAGGGTATGACATTGGGCACTATGTATAAGAGAAGAGTGTGGAGGGTATGACAGTGAGCAATATGTACAGCAGTGTGGAGGGTATGACAGTGGGCACTATGTACAGGAGAGAAGTGTGGAGAGTAGGACAGTAAGCAGTAATTACAGGAGAGGAGTGTGGAGGGAGGGTATGATGGTGGGCACTATGTATAGGAGAGGAGTATGGACGGTATGATAGTGAGTAGTATGTACAGGAGAGGAGTGTGGAGGGTATGACTGTGGGCACTATGTATAGGAGAGAAGTGTGGAGAGTATGACAGTGGGCACTATGTATAGGAGAGGAGGATGAAGTAATCTGGGAAGGAAAAATGTAAAGGTTTGTGGAAGGATGTTTAGGGACTGCGTAGTGGTTAAGCGGGCCAGACATGGATTGAAATTATACCAATTAAGCAGAGACCAGCCATAGTCGATCTATGTATGGGCTAGCTGGTTTTTACAAAGTCAACCTATTAACCGACTTGAGTACAACCAGCCTGTCAGGTTTTTCCCAAAACAATCAGTGCTGCCAGCTATAGTTAGCAACACTAATCATTGTATTCACTGGCAGAACACAATAACACTGCGGGAGTGATTGCCCCATTCACAAGTCAGCAGGTGAGAGGGTGTGTGGGGACAGGCTGGGGAGAGATACTAGTCAGTCCCTGGGTAGGCACTGGTTAATATCGTGTAACATAAAAAGTTGCAAATACCACAATTTTATTCCATAGGGTGTCTGCTAAAACAATATATAATGCTTGAGGATTCTGAGTAATTTTCTAGCATAAAAAAAAATGATGATTTTTAAATGTAGGAGAGAAGTCTCAGAATGGGCCTGGGTGGCAAGGGGTTAATTATCAAGTAATATACAAATAATTATTATAAGCTCTGAGAGTTCATCCTCTCAGTCTGCTGCAGAGTCTTCCAGCTTGTATTTAAACTGGCCGCTCTGGAGCCCTATATCTCCGGAACCATAGATGATAGCCCCATATTTAAACCAGTGCTGGAGTTGGTCTTTAGCTACCTACCCCCCAAATGTGGGGTCTCTGTGACTCCTGATTGCTGAGCTACAATCCTCTAAGTCGATTTTTTTTTTTTTTTTGGGCAAATGGGCCTATCTTGAGAAAGGGGCCTGGAGCTGCAGCTCCAATAGCCCCTATGTTAATCCGGCCCTGTTTATGTGATAGACCAACCAATAAAATGTTGAAAACCATTTATCATTTTCCTTCCACTTCACAATTATGTGTCACTTTGTGTTGGTCTATCACATAAAATCCCAATAAAATACATTTTTGTTTTTGGTTGTAACATGACAAAATGTGGAAAAGTTCAAGGGGTATGAATACTTTTTAAGGCACTGTATTACTGTACCCTGTACTCTGCCCTTCCTCTAGATTGGGGAGGTAGGTGGTTCTTGTTATACAGGTAGATGGATGGGAGAGATGGGGGATCTTTGCTATACAGGTAGGTGGATGGGGGAGGTAGGTGATCTTTGTTATACAGGTAGATGGATGGGGGGAGGTAGGTGATCCTTGCTATACAGGTAGGTGGATGGGGGAGGTAGGTGATCCTTGATATACGGGTAGGTGGATGGGGGAGGTAGGTGATCCTTGCTATACAGGTAGGTGGATGGGGGAGGTAGGTGATCCTTGCTATATAGGTAGATGGATGGGGGAGGTAGATGATCCTTGCTATACAGGTAGATGGATGGGAGAGGTAGGTGATCCTTGCAATACAGGTAGGTGGATAGGGGAGGTAGGTGATTCCTGTTATACAGGTAGGTGATCCTTGTTATCAGGGCCGGTGCTACCACTAGGCAGCTGCCTAGGGTGCACTGCTGCCTAGGGCGCACGGCCACTGGTGTTCCTGCTCTAGTCTATCTGCAGCAAGCAATTAATTCTCAGCATCAGCAGGCAGCCGTGGCTCCATTTGCACATAGTGTCAGAGGCGTAGGACTGTGTCTGACTCCCGAAGAACTGAAGCAAGCAAATATTTATTGATGGGCGCTGGTAGGCTGCATTTGATGGGCAATTCATTAAAAAGGTGGGGTATATATGGGCAGGGGAAAGGGGTGGAGTCGGGATTGAAGCCAAGTGGGGGTTGGGGGGTTGGGTGTAAAAATTAGTTTTCGCCTAGGGTGTCAAAATCCTTGCACCAACCCTGCTAGTTATATAGGTAGGTTGATGGGGGAGGTAGGTGATCCTTGTTATACAGGTAGGTGGATGGGGGGGTAGGTGATCCTTGTTATACAGGTAGGTGGAGGGGGAGGTAGGTTATCCTTGTTATACGGGTAGGTGGATGGGGAGGTAGGTGATCGTTGTTATAGAGGTAGGTGGATGTGAGGGTAGGTGATCCTTGTTATACAGGAAGGTGGATGGGGAGGTAGGTGATCCTTGTTGTGCAGGTAGGTGTATGAGGGAGGTAGGTGATCCTTGTTATACAGGTAGGTGGATGGGAGGGTAGTTGATCCTTGTTATACAGGAAGGTGGATGGGGAGGTAGGTGATCCTTGTTATACAGGTAGGTGGATGGGGAGGTAGGTGATCCTTGATATACAGGTAGGTGGGTGTGGGAGGTAGGGGATCCTTGTTATACAGGTAGGTGGATGGGGGAGGTAGGTGGATGAGGAATGTAGGTTTTCCTTGTTATACAGGTAGGCGGATGGGAGGGTAGGTGATCCTTGTTATACAGGTAGGTGGATGGGAAGGTAGGTGATCCTTGTTATACAGGTAGGTGGATGAGGAAGGTAGGTGATCCTTGTTATACAGGTAGGTGGATGAGGGAGGTAGGTGATCCTTGTTATACAGATAGGTGGATGGGGAGGTAGGTGATCCTTGTTATACAGGTAGATGGATGAGGGAGGTAGGTGATCCTTGTTATACAGGTAGGTGAATGGGGGGTAGTTGATCCTTGTTGTACAGGTAGGTGTATGAGGGAGGTAGGTGATCATTGTTATACAGGTAGGTGCTCCTTGTTATACAGGTAGGTGGATGGGGAGGTAGGTAATCCTTGTTATACAGGTAGGTGGATGGGGGGGGGGTAGTTGATCCTTGTTGTACAGGTAGGTGTATGAGGGAGGTAGGTGATCCTTGTTATACAGGTAGGGGGATGGGAGCGTAGCTGATCCTTGTTATACAGGTAGGTGGATGGGGAGGTAGGTGATCCTTGTTATACAGGTAGGTGGATGGGGATATAGGTGATCCTTGTTATACAGGTAGGTGGATGAGGGAAGTAGGTGATCCTTGTTATACAGGTAGGTGGATGGGAAGGTAGGTGATCCTTGTTATACAGGTAGGTGGATGAGGGTGGTAGGTGATCCTTGTTATACAGGTAGGGGGATGGGAGCGTAGCTGATCCTTGTTATACAGGTAGGTGGATTGGGAGGTAGGTGATCCTTGTTATACAGGTAGGTGTATTGGGAGGTGGGTGATCCTTGTTATACAGGTAGGTGGATGAGGGTGGTAGGTGATCCTTGTTATACAGGTAGGTGGATGAGGGAGGTAGGTGATCCTTGTTATACAGGTAGGGGGATGGGAGCGTAGCTGATCCTTGTTATACAGGTAGGTGTATTGGGAGGTAGGTGATCCTTGTTATACAGGTAGGTGTATTGGGAGGTGAGTGATCCTTGTTATACAGGTAGGTGTATTGGGAGGTAGGTGATCCTTGTTATATAGGTAGGGGGATGGGAGCGTAGTTGATCCTTGTTATACAGGTAGGTGGATTGGGAGGTAGGTGATCCTTGTTATACAGGTTGGTGGATGAGGGAGGTAGGTGAACCTTCTTATACAGGTAGATGGATGGGGGGGAGGTAGGTGCAAGCAGAAGCCTCTCAGACAGCCAGGATTTGTAGGCGGGGAAAGCGGATGGGCGGACAAATCGGTGAATTACACAGATTGAAGGGCGGGTTCACAATCCCAGCGGTCTGTCTGGTTGGGTAAAAGAAAAGTGTGGGCGGGGTTGTTTTGGGGTTACACGTGGAGGTGGGTGTGGCGGTGAATGTGCGCAGGCGCGGAGGGGACCCGGTGTATGTAGAGTGGTAAGCGGAGAATGTGGCGGTGTTTCCGGCGGAGGAGTGATGAGGTCGCACAGCGGGGACTCACATAGAGGAGAGGACAGAGGTAAGGAGACACCCGGGGCCGCCCCGTGTACTGTTCGCTGTCACCGCGCTTATGTCATCATTCCCCGCCACTGAGACGAAACAGGCCCGGCGTGACAGCGCCCCCTCCTGGCTCCTCGTCATATGACTTATGTGTGATCCCTGTCAGTTGTCAATGTGTGCTTCATAGGACATTCATTTACCCCTCCCCCTGTCATCTGTCATCTCCACACTACACCTCTCTCTGCTGACAACTGTCATTACTTACAGCCCACTTCTCTCTTCTTCCTGCAGTTATCTATCCCATCCCCCCTGTCCTTGTCTTCCCTCTCAGCTCTCATCTCCCTTCCTTTCCCTGTCTCAGCTTCATGTTGTCATTTCTCACCCGTCTTTCCTCTGTGATCCCCGCTGTCATCTATCATTGTCACATCACACTTGCATTTGCTGTCATTTGTCATTTCCCATTTGCAACCCAGACTCCTCCATTCCCTGTCATTTATCTCTCTGTCTGTCATCTGTCACTGCTCGCTATCATCTGTCTCACCTGTCATTGTACAGTAGGTTCCCGGCTATCTGTCATTTGTCACTACATTCTCATTTATTACTGTCCTCAGTATACACAGCGGCCGCCCCGCCCCCCGTATAGCAGGGTCTGTCATCTGTAACTTTACTGCTCTGTAGTCCACAGATCTCTCCCATTGATTACAGCTGGTTACTGCGACTGTCATCTCTCACTGCTAGCTATTATTTATGTCATCTGTCGTTACACCCAAGTTCACCTCTCTGCCTGTCCCTGATTGCTGTGGTTTCTATAATTTTACTGTCATCAGTCGCTCCTCACTATTGTGAGTTTTATGTGTCAGTCCAGAGTATGATCTGTGATATCTGTCCCTGGTACTCTTCACTTCCATCTACTGTCACCTGTCATTCACTCTATCACTTCATCTTCTCTCCTGTCAGCTGTCATTGCTCACTGCTCCCATCACTTCATCCACCATCCCTGTCAGCTGTCAATGGTCACTGCCCCCATCACTTCATCTACCATCTTTGTCAGCTGTCATTGCGCACGTCTCCCATCAATCCTATCTATTGCCCCTGTCAGCTGTCATTGCTCACTGCTCCCATCACTTCATATAGCATCCCTGTCAGCTGTCATTGCTCCCATCACTTCATCCACCATCCCTGTCAGCTGTCATTGCTCCCATCACTTCATCCACCGTCTCTGTCAGCTGTCATTGGTCACTGCTCCAATCACTTCATCCACCATCCCTGTCAGCTGTCATTGCTCTCATCACTTCATCTAGCATCCCTGTCAGCTGTCATTGCTCTCATCACTTCATCCAGCATCCCTGTCAGCTGTCATTGCTCCCATCACTTCATCTAGCATCCTTGTCAGCTGTCATTGCTCCCATCACTTCATCTACCATCCCTGTCAGCTCTCATTGCTCTCATCACTCCCATCTATTGCCCCTGTCAGCTGTCATTGCTCACTGCTCCCAAAACTTCATCCACCATCCCTGTCAGCTGTCATTTGTCACTGCCCCCATCACTTCATCTACCATCTTTGTCAGCTGTCATTGCGCACTTCTCCCATCAATCCTATCTATTGCCCCTGTCAGCTGTCGTTGCTCACTGCTCCCATCACTTCATCTACCATCCCTGTCAGCTGTCATTGGGCACTGCTAACATCACTCCCATCTATTGACCCTGTCAGCTGTCATTGGTCACTGTTCCCATCGCTTCATCTCGCATCCCTGTCCGCTGTCATTGGTCACTGCTCCCATCACTTCATATTCTGTCTCTGCCAGCTGTCACTGCTCCCGTCACTTCATCCACCATCCCTGTCAGCTTTCATTGCTCCCATCACTTCATCTAGCATCCCTGTCAACTGTCATTGCTCACTGCTCCCATCACTTCATCTAGCATCCCTGTCAGTCTGTCATTGGTCACTGCTCCCATCACTTCCATCTATTGCCCCTTTCAGCTGTCATTGCTCACTGCTCCCATCACTTCATCTTCTGTCTCTGCCAGCTGTCACTGCTCCCGTCACTTCATTCACCACCCCTGTCAGCTGTCATTGCTCACTGCTCCCATCACTTCATCCACCATCCCTGTCAGCTGTCATTTCTCCCGTCACTTCACCCACCTTCCCTGTCAGCTGTCATTGCTCCTGTCACTTCATCTAGCATCCCTGTCAGCTGTCATTGCTCCCATCACTTCATCTACCATCCCTGTCAGCTGTCATTGCTCCCATCACTTAATCTACCATCCCTGTCAGCTGTCATTGCTCCCATCACTTCATCTACCATCCCTGTCAGCTGTCATTGCTCCCATCACTTCATCCACCATCCCTGTCAGCTGTCATTGGTCCCATCACTTCATCCACCATCCCTGTCAGCTGTCATTGCTCCCATCACTTCATCTAGCATCCCTGTCAGCTGTCATTGGTCACTGCTCCCATCACTTCATCTCGCATCCCTGTCAGCTGTCATTGCTCACTGCTCCTATCACTTCATATTCTGTCTCTGTCAGCTGTCACTGCTCCCGTCACTTCATCCACCATCCGTGTCAGCTGTCATTGCTCCCATCACTTCATCCACCGTCTGTCAGCTGTCATTGGTCACTGCTCCAATCACTTCATCCACCATCCCTGTCAGCTGTCATTGCTCTCATCACTTTATCTAGCATCCCTGTCAGCTGTCATTGCTCTCATCACTTCATCTAGCATCCTTGTCAGCTGTCATTGCTCCCATCACTTCATCTAGCATCCTTGTCAGCTGTCATTGCTCCCATCACTTCATCTACCTTCCCTGTCAGCTGTCATTGCTCCCATCACTTCATCTACCATCCCTGTTCAGCTATCATTGCTCTCATCACTCCCATCTATTGCCCCTGTCAGCTGTCATTGCTCACTGCTCCCAAAACTTCATCCACCATCCCTGTCAGCTGTCATTTGTCACTGCTCCCATCACTTCATCTACCATCTTTGTCAGCTGTCATTGCGCACTTCTCCCATCAATCCTATCTATTGCCCCTGTCAGCTGTCGTTGCTCACTGCTCCCATCACTTCATCTACCATCCCTGTCGGCTGTTATTGCTACCATCCCTGTCAGCTGTCATTGGGCACTGCTAACATCACTCCCATCTATTGACCCTGTCAGCTGTCATTGGTCACTGTTCCCATCGCTTCATCTTGCATCCCTGTCAGTTGTCATTGCTCCCATCACTTCATCTACCATCCCTGTCAGCTGTCATTGCTCCCATCACTTCATCTACCATCCCTGTCAGCTGTCATTGCTCCCATCACTTCATCTACCATCCCTGTCAGCTGTCATTGCTCCCATCACTTCATCCACCATCCCTGTCAGCTGTCATTGCTCCCATCACTTCATCTACCATCCCTGTCAGCTGTCATTGCGCACTGCTCTCATCACTTCCATCTATTGCCCCTGTCAGCTGTCATTGCTCACTGTTCCCATCACTTCATCTTCTGTCTCTGCCAGCTGTCATTGCTCCCATCACTTCATCCACCATCCCTGTCAGCTGTCATTGCTCACTGCTCCCATCACTTCATCCACCATCCCTGTCAGCTGTCATTGCTCCCATCACTTCATCCACCATCCCTGTCAGCTGTCATTGCTCCCATCACTTCATCCACCATCCCTGTCAGCTGTCATTGCTCCCATCACTTCATCCACCATCCCTGTCAGCTGTCATTGCTCCCATCACTTCATCCACCATCCCTGTCAGCTGTCATTGCTCCCATCACTTCATCCACCATCCCTGTCAGCTGTCATTGCTCCCATCACTTCATCCACCATCCCTGTCAGCTATAATTTCTCCCGTCACTTCATCCACCATCCCTGTCAGCTGTAATTTCTCCTGTCACTTCATCCACCATCCCTGTCAGCTGTCATTGCTCCCATCACTTCATCCACCATCCCTGTCAGCTGTAATTTCTCCCATCACTTCATCCACCATCCCTGTTAGCTGTCATTGCTCACTGCTCCCATCACTTCATCCACCATCCATGTCAGCTGTCATTGCTCCCGTCACTTTATCTACCATCCCTGTCAGCTGTCACTGCTCACATCACTTCATCTTCTGTCAGCTATCATCCTCTGTCATCTCTGTTCTGTCATCCTCTATTCTCACTGTTATCACTTATTGCTTGCTTCTGCTGTTCCTGTTCAGTCTTGCTCCAGCCACCCCAGAAATATATGTGTGTGTATTTATATATTATTATTCTCCACCTCTGTCTCCTTCCCGCTGATTCCTCTCTGTGCCCTGCCGGTCCCTCCGCCCTCTCCTGGTAACCTCTCGCTCTCCTCCCGGTCCAGTAATAAATGGTTTTAGTGTCACGTGTGGGTTCTTCTTGTTTATGCCTCGGTTGTATTGCATGGAACACAACTAACACCACCTTTCTAATATTTCTATATCTTCCCTTCGACACTTTTTAAAAACATTTTTTTTATAAATAGTTATTTTCAATAAATGCAGGTTATATGTGATCTGTGGAGATTCGGGGTCCTTATATTGATAGACAACATGTCTGTGGAAATCACCCTTGTTGGGTTTCTTCGTAATGTCTAATGCAGTGACCTCAACCTCCACATGAAAAGATGTACAAAACCTTAATTCTCCGCCCTTCCCCTCAGTCTTCCATAGTTGTGTTGTACTGCGCCGGCTCCTCTCCTGCACACTGTGAGCTTCGTCCATCCAGGACAGCAAAGGAGACAGCCTGTCCCCACCCTCAGAGGTTGGCAACTCAAGAAGAAAGACTTCAAAATGTGGTCCCTCAGCCTAGTCCGTCAGTATTTGTTTCCCTCACCAGGGGGAAATGTGACTTTAAAGAGGAGCTCCAGTCTCCCCTCCACTAGCTGCTGACCTTTTAATATAAGGACACTTACCTCTCTTTCACTAAGGAAAACTAGCAGTGAAGCCTTAAGGGTTCACATTCGGTTTCCTACTGCGCATGCCCAAGTCATGCTGTACTTTGTGAATGGTCCCGCTGTCTTTTTCAGACCTGTGTGTGTCCCAGAAGTAGACCCCCCCCTTTTGCTCAGGAAGTAGAAGGGACTGGACATGCTCATAGATCACCATGGAGGACTTGCCCAGAAGCGGGAGTGGGTATCTGTCAAAAATAGGTACCCCCCTCCCCCCCAAAGTGCCAAATTTTGAAGTGGGGGGGGGTGCGAACAATTGAAGCTTCCCCTATTGGGTGGAACTTCACCTTGAAGAACTCCCTGTGCTGGAAGGGAGGATAGGCGACGTGCATCTTCATGTGGGTCAACTTGTTTCAAGCTCCCATCCAGCTTCGTCAGGTTCAGGTTCTCCTCCTTGATTCCACCATCAATGGGAATCCAGAATGCTCTTGAATCAGAAAAGGGCTGGCGACTCGGATGCTCTTGAATAAAAGTCCTTTATTTGATTACATGGGTACACGAGTGCCGGCTACGTTGATGCGTTTTGGCTAAGAAGTCATCAAAATCCAGAATGCTCTATTGGTCCCACTGCCTTGGGGACCGCTATGATGGCTTCAGTTCCCTTAGGCCCCTTCCATACTGGGGCGCTCAGCGCTCTGGCGGTAAAGCGCCGCTATATTTAGCAGCGCTTTACCGTTGTTTTAGCGCCGCTGATCGGCCGCTAGCAGGGCAGTTTTAACCCCCGATAGTGGTCGAAAAAGGGTTAAAACCGCCCGTAAAGCGCCGCTGCAGCTGTACTTTGCAGGCGGGTTTGGAGCGCTGCCCCATTGTATTCAATAGGAAGGGGCACTTTAGGTTTTAGGTAAATACACCGCTCCAAAGATGTGGCTTGCAGGACTTTTTTGACCGTCCTGCAAGCCCACCCCGTCCAGTGTGAAAGCCCTCAGGGCTTTCACATTGGAGTGCTCTGAGCGGCTCTTTCAGGGTGCTTTGCAGGCGCTATTTTTAGCTCCTGCAAAGCACCTCAGTGTGAAAGGGGCCTTACTGGTAGAGCCGGGTGTCCCTTCCGGTAGGGTAAAGCTACTTTCAGATTGGGTCATTGTGGGTGTCGGCAGTAAAGCGGCACTATATTTAGCGCCGCATTACCGTCATTTTAGCGGCGCTGTTTGGCCCATAGCGGGGCGGTCTTAACCCTCGCTAGTGGCCGAAAAATGGTTTAAAAGCGCCGCTGCCCAATTGTTTTCAATGGGAAGGGGCGTTATATGAGAGGTAATACACCGCTCCTATAGCGCTGCAAAGATGCGGCTAGCAGAACTGTTTTTCCCGTCTTGCAAGCGCACTGCTCCAGTGTGAAAGCCCTCTGGCTTTCACACTGGAGACACAGGAGAGGCTTGTTACAGGTGCTATACAGGCGTTATTTTTAGCGCTGTAGCGCCTGTAAAGAGCCTCAGTGTGAAAGTAGCCTAAGATATAGTTACAGGGTTAGATTAGGGTAGGGAAGGGATAGCAAACTTGTCAGTTATTGTTTGTTCATTCACCCAGTATAACAGAACACAGCATGGGTGAACCTCAAAAATGCAATAAATTGGGGTGTCATTTTCGCCTCTTGACACCAGCTCCTCCCCCAGCCTTTTAAGGGGTTTGGCATTCAGGCGGCAGGGCGGGGCTTGACCATGTGACTGTCATGATTGGCGATCACGTGATTAGGAAACTGCTGATCGTAAGAAGCAATCGGGAGCTTTTCTTGAGCCGCCAGCCACTGTGCCAGGAGCATGCAGGGCAAAGCTCTATTGACAATAATTTGTGCAAATATGTGGCCCCTTGGTGCTAAGACCTGGTCGCGGAGAAGCCTTGTATTTGCGTACAGTCAGTGCCTAGGGGTTTCCAGTTTAATAATTGTAATGTGCAAATGGTTGGTCAATATGTCTCTTTCTGTACTGTCTGGCATGCTTTTAGGCCTGATTCACACCTATGCATTTTTAGTGCTTTTTGCATTTCACAGATTTGCACTACAGATCATGTTCCTTAGGAAACCATGGTGAATGGACTGTAGTGCAAATCTGCAAAATGCAAAAAGCACTAAAATGCATTAGTGTGAATCAGGCCTTACTCAGGCAGCGCTGGCAACACACTCCGAGTCCATGCACACTTTTGTGTGTGTGTGTGGTATGCGGTGGGCATTTACATACATTTTTCTGCCCATCAGCAAGTCTATATAGTGAAAATCTGGGAGGTGGGTATACGGTAAGTGTAAAGCCTCATACACTTGATCGGATTTTGCGAGGGGAATTGTGTGATGACAGGCTGTTGGTGGTAAATCCAACCGTTTGTACGCTCTTTTGGACAATTGTTGTATTTTTCATGGATAAATGTTGGATGGCAGGTTCCGTGGACAAATGTCTGTTGGATTTTCCGAGAGGGTGTACACAAGTCCATCGGACAAAAGTCCAAAGTACAAAAACGCATGATCTGAGGCAAGGACGAGCCAGAAGCGGTCGGTCTTGTAAATTAATGTTCGTAATGGAGAATTAACATTCGTGACGTGGGGCGGGGTCACCCGTTACGTAACTGACAGCCCATCCCTACTGCTGACTGGTATTCGGGTACTCTGATCGGCTGGTGACTGGTATTTGGGTAGTCATATGTACTGTGACAGGTACTCAGATGAACTGTGACAGGTACTTTGATGGCTGATGACAGGCCCCCTTTATTGAGGGGGCAATCGGTGTGATTGGTGTACACTGTCAGTGGTAACGAGATGTTACCACAATCTCCTTCTCACACACGATCGATGTGTGAGGAGGGGAACCCGGTAACATCTCGTTACTGCTCTGAATTTACATTTTAGTGATCGGCTGTGAAAGGATCACAGCCAATCCTCTGGTAAACAGCCGACGGCCAATGGCTGGTTACCAGCGTTGGTGACGAGCAGTGTTCACACGATCGCAAGCAAGCGCCGTGCAAAGTGGGGCAGTACCATCTGTGATCAGCCGTGACTTCATTGTGGCCGATCACGTGGTAAACAGCCATGCCCAATGGCTGTTCACCCCCCTCGGTGGCGAGCGGTGTCTCCTTGACACGCCGCCACCAAAGGTACAGGGATGCGCGCACACGATTGCGCGCATTCCCTGTTTAAATGGATGGGCGTCATATGACGCCCGCCCAGAATGAGAGCCACGCTACCTAGCCATCATATGTTGGCGGGTGGCAAGCAGTTAATCACTCCAACAGTGTTAAAATGTTGAGAGGTTAAATCGCATGTAAAGTCGCAGCCTATTGGTGGCAGTGGCACCGCTCTATTCAGTGTGACACCTATTTTGCGGCACCGCACCAATTTGCAAAAGTAGTTCCTGCACGGCTTTTGCCGATTTCAGGTGTGACTTCGATAGACAACTGTGTATAAAGCCACAGAGATGTCTGTCAAGTAGCACCTGAAATCGCGCTGACCTAGCTACTTTGAAATCGCGCTCCTTCAAGTGAAGTAGCGCGATTTGAAAGTAGCATCAGTGTGAACATATTTGGGAACATGTAGCCACTCCCTGATCTGCTGCCTTTAGGGACAGCGAGTGGAGGGATCTTCTCCTCGCACTTGCTGTCACTATTTAAAAAAAATAATAATTTGGCTAGTTGGGGCTTCACCACACGTCATTTGTTCACAGAGGTCTGTTAATGTGAGAAGTACAACTACTAACAACCTTTATGGCTGTCGGCTTGTAGTTCTTGATGAACTATCAGGGAACTGTTGAGCCTTCTTGTAGTATATTGTCTCTTCCTGTCATTGTGTAACTGACAAGTCTACAGGAGTCCTGCATTGCACCCACCATTGCTGATCACGGCTGCAATGCTTTCCAGGCTTCTTGTAAAAAAATTATAATTGCACTTCTTTTTTTTTTACCTGCAAAAAAGATGTGCTAATAATATTATTTTACAAAGGTGAACTTATCATTTAACCAGCCTGAAGCCGCGTACACACGGGCTTACTGTATGGCCAACTTAGTCCGTCAGACAATCCGACGGACAGTCCGTCCTACTTTCGAATGAACGGACTTGACCACACACGGATGCACAAACAGTCCGTCGAAAGCTTGCGCGATGACGTGTACAGCACGTACGACGGGACTAGAAATAGGAAGTCCAATACACAGCAATGCAACCTTTCGCCGTGTAAATCCTTTCTGAGCATGCGCCATTCTTAGTCCGTCGAACTAGCCTACTGACGAGCGGATTGTCCGCTGAAGCCAAAGTATGACGGACAGTATTACGGAAATTCCGAAATACTTAGTCCGCCAGACTGCACGCTGAAAAAGTCCGCTGAAGCCCACACACGAGCGGACTGTCCGCTGAAATGTGTTTCGACGGACTAAGTTGGCCAGACAGTCCGCCCGTGTGTACGTGGCTTAAGGGGGGTATGGTCATGTCTGGTTATGTTGGTTTTGCGTCTCAAAGTGGTACATTATTTTGCATCGAAATGTGGCGTTTTTATATTGTAGGCCTGTAATTCTTAGTAATAACGCACTTACATCTGTCCAAAAAAGAGTCTAGTAGACATCCCGGGTATGATAATGTTTCAAACATGAAATCATTAATTATAATATAATAAATAACCACCGTATAACATGCACCTTCAATTTAAGAGGGAAGTTTCAGGAAAAAACTTTTGCTTCAAAGTGATTTAAAAAAATTAATAAAATAATGGTCAGTGCCCATCTGCAGCCTCAGTGCAGCCTGATCTGCGCCCATCTGCAGCCTCAGTGCAGCCTGATCTGCGCCCATCTGCAGCCTCAGTGCAGCCTGATCTGCGCCCATCTGCAGCCTCAGTGCAAGCCTGATCTGCGCCCATCTGCAGCCTCAGTGCAAGCCTGATCTGCGCCCATCTGCAGCCTCAGTGCAAGCCTGATCTGCGCCCATCTGCAGCCTCAGTGCAAGCCTGATCTGCGCCCATCTGCAGCCTCAGTGCAAGCCTGATCTGCGCCCATCTGCAGCCTCAGTGCAAGCCTGATCTGCGCCCATCTGCAGCCTCAGTGCAAGCCTGATCTGCGCCCATCTGCAGCCTCAGTGCAAGCCTGATCTGCGCCCATCTGCAGCCTCAGTGCAAGCCTGATCTGCGCCCATCTGCAGCCTCAGTGCAAGCCTGATCTGCGCCCATCTGCAGCCTCAGTGCAAGCCTGATCTGCGCCCCCATCTGCAGCCTCAGTGCAAGCCTGATCTGCGCCCCCATCTGCAGCCTCAGTGCAAGCCTGATCTGCGCCCCCATCTGCAGCCTCAGTGCAAGCCTGATCTGCGCCCCCATCTGCAGCCTCAGTGCAAGCCTGATCTGCGCCCCCATCTGCAGCCTCAGTGCAAGCCTGATCTGCGCCCCCATCTGCAGCCTCAGTGCAAGCCTGATCTGCGCCCCCATCTGCAGCCTCAGTGCAAGCCTGATCTGCGCCCCCATCTGCAGCCTCAGTGCAAGCCTGATCTGCGCCCCCATCTGCAGCCTCAGTGCAAGCCTGATCTGCGCCCCCATCTGCAGCCTCAGTGCAAGCCTGATCTGCGCCCATCTGCAGCCTCAGTGCAAGCCTGATCTGCGCCCCCATCTGCAGCCTCAGTGCAAGCCTGATCTGTACCCATCTGCAGCCTCAATGCAAGCCTGATCTGCAGTGCAGGAAATCCCAGAACCTTCATCTCCTGTTTACTTGGCTCTCAGTCGGCAGTCGCACCTCCGCCGTTGTCATTGGACCAGCTCCTGTGATAGACAGAACACTGGTCCAATGCCAGTGATGGAGGAGGGACTGTGTGTGTGACGTGAGAGCTGAGTAAACAGAAGATGACGGCTCTGTGAATTCCAGCGGTGCTCGTTCCCCTCTAAGGCTCACTATCGGCGTATAAAACGCACCCGTGATTTGCTCCCTATTTTCAGGGGAAAAAAAGTGTGTGTTATATGCCGATAAATACAGTAATTCTAAAAAATAATGTAATAATAAAATGAATTTCCCCACGATTCACTATTGCTCAGTTCTGCAAGTGTTCTAATTTATCATCGCTGTTTTCTAACCGCTTTTGAGACATTTTTGGTTGTCATGGACAATTTCAAGTTTCCAGGCAGAAAGAACAGTAAGTGTGTGTGTGTGTGTGTGTGTGTGTGTATATATATATATGTATATGTATATGTGTATATATATATATATATATATATATATATATATATATATATATATATATATATATATATATATATATATATATTAGGGGTGCAACGGATCAAAAAACTCACGGATCGGATCATTTTTCGGATGGGCAAATAATTTAATTTGCAAAAACTTGTGAAAATTCCACCACCATATAGTCCCCACTGTAATATACATCTCCCCCCACTGTAATATTGGTTGGGTATGGCAGGGTAGGGCAGAGTATTGGCAGAATACTGGCAGGGTATTGCAGAGTATGGATGGATGGCTGTGACTGCACTTGTCACAGAGCAGCGCTGTGGGCACTACAGATGCAGCCCACAGCGATGCTGCCCTTCCGATCTCTCCCCTCCACTGTACAGACCTGTACACAGAGGGGAGAGAGGAACTGGCGTCATCATGACGGAGCGATCACATTGTAAATGCCGACGGGTGCACCAAGATGGCCGCCGCTTCGAAACTAGGCTCAAGCCGCAGCCTTTCCTAAGGGGGTGAACGGGGTGACCCGTTCGGATCAGGGATCGGTGATGATCCATTGCACCCCTAATATATATATATTAGGGCCAAAACAACTAATCGACAACTAATCGATTATGAAATTAATCAATTTACTATTTTCATAATCGATTAATCGGCCACTAACATAATCGGATTAAAAAATAAATAAATAAAATTAGCCCTTTATAGTACAAAAAGAGCAAATCGCTACTGTAAATATTACTTTCACTGTCCCATAGTAAAAAATGAACCCCTTACAGTAGCGATTATTTGCTCTTTTTTGTACTAATTTTAGTTTTTTTTTTTTAACCCCATTATGTTACTAAACATCTCAGGCCTGGGTCACACCTCTGTGTTTTTTGGTTATTTCCACATCCATGATTTTTTTCAGCTGCTGCGTATTTGGAAAAGACAAGGACTTTTTTTTTTAACGCAAAATGGTGCTATTTTGTTTTTTTGGTTCAATATACTTCAATGGAGAAGCTGCAGAAAAGCATGTAATAATGCATTTTTGCGGCAATTTGTTTTTAATCTGCCCAACAACAAGTTGGCCAAAAAAATATGTAAAAATGCAAATCACAGCAAAATTAACTCTTTTTTAAGGTTATTAATCAAAACAATAATCGGCCAACTAATCGATTATGAAAATAATTGTTAGTTGCAGCCCTAATATAAATATTAATAAATATTAATATTATATATATTAGTGCATGCAGGGCACTGGACAAAGCACTAACAAAAGGGAGGTGAAATGATTTGATATAGTAATACTGTATGTGTTATGAATTTTGTACTTTTTGAATTTGCCGCCGGGCTCCGCCCTCATGCGTTGCGCCGCTCGCAGGGAATGGAGCCTGGAACACAGAGGCATCAGGCGGGGGCCAGAGCCCCCAGACACAGCGGGGGACATCTCAGGATCCTGGGGACAAGGTAAGTAACCTGAACCAGGATCCTGAGATGCAATCCAGAGTGTTGCTCGAGGTTATCGCTAATGGTACTGACGTTTAACCCCGAGCCGCGCTCGGGATTACCGCCAGGGAGGTTAAGCTTTCCAAAAAAAAGAATTGGAAGCTGATTGGTTTCTATGCAGAGCTGCACCAGATTTTGCACTCCTGTTTTTGTAAATCAGCCCCATTGCAATCCAGCGGGTCCAGCAGGTCCCCATGTCTGTGCATTTAAAGTGGTTGTAAACCCTTACAAACCACTTTGACCTACAGGTAAGCCTAGATTAAGGCTTACCTGTAGGTCCAAGAAATATCTCCTAAACCTACATGGTTTAGGAGATATTTACTAAAAGACAGTCACAGCTGTCTGCGGCTCATGCAGGCGCACTATCCCCGTTAGTGGCGGCTCCCCTGCGCATGCGCGGGAGTGATGTTATCGCTGCTCCGGCGCTGTGAGTGGCTGGAGCAGCGATATCCGGAAGAAGATGGATGGAGGATGGACGCTCCGGACTACAGGGGACAGCGGTGACTTCGCTGGCTCCTGTGTCAGGTAAGTAACACATAATGGGCTCATATGTGATGCATAGTAGTCCATTATGCTTTACCTTTGCAGGGAGACAAAGAGGAAGTAACACACATCAGGGTTTACTTCCTCTTTAACACTGATCTGCATAAAGGACAATATCGGTTTTATTTATCGTATTTGCATTCTACTAAAGCAGCCGTTTTTGAATCTTCTGCACAATAGACAAATTACAATTGTTTCTAAGTGCCGACTACACAAACACAAGTTTGCCAATTTGCTAGAAGGTCTTGAGTTTTATTGCTGGTGACTGGAATATTGGCAGTATCTGTACTAAAGGAGTGTGAGAACTGGTTGTAGTCTCTGTAGTGTAAACACCACGGAGCACAAAGCAGCCACCCAGGATTGGAATGATCTTTCCACACATTGGTGGCTGACTCAGAAGCCACAATATGGAAGTTACTTAATCTGCATATGTGTTCACACACGAGGCGGCACCTCTATTATTAAACATGAATTCCAGCTATGAATATACACTAGATCAGTGATAATGAACCTTGGCACCCCAGATGTTTTGGAACTACATTTCCCATGATGCTCACCTACACTACAGAGTGCATGAGCATCATAGGAAATGTAGTTCCAAAACATCTGGAGTGCCAAGGTTCACCATTACTGCACTATATTATCAAAAGTATTGGGACGCCTGCCTTTACACACACATGAACTTTAATGGCATCCCAGTCTTAGTCTGTAGGGTTCATTATTGAGTTGGTCCGCCCTTTGTAGCTATAACAGCTTCAACTCTTCTCGGTAGGCTGTCCACAAGGTTTAGGAGTGTGTCTATGGGAATGTTTGACCATTCTTCCAGAAGTGCATTTGTGAGGTCAGGCGTTTGATGTTGGATGAGAAGGCCTGACTCAGTCTCCGTACCAATTCACCCAAAAGGTGTTCTATTGGGATGATGTGCAGGCCAATTAAGTTCTTCCACCCCAAACTTGCTCATCCATGCCTTAATGGATCTTGCTTTGTGCACTGGTCCAAATCCTTTGGTAGAGGGGGATTATGGTTGGTGTGGGGTTGTTTGTCAGGGGTTGAGCTCAGCCTATTAGTTCCAGTGAAGAGAATTCTAAAGGCGTCAGCATACCAAGACATTTTGGACAATTTCACACTCCCAACTTTGTGGGAACAGTTTGGGGATGTCCCCTTTCTGTTCCAACATGACTGCACACCAGTGCACAAAGCAAGGTCCATAAAGACATGGATGAGCAGGTTTGGGGTGGAGGAACTTTACTGGCCTGCACAGAGTCCTGACCTCAACCCGATAGAACACCTTTGGAATGAATTAGAGCAGAGATTACCAGACAGAACTTCTTGGCCATCATCAGTGCCTGACCTCAACAAATGCTCTTCTGGAAGAATGGTCAACCATTCCCACAGACACCCTCCTAAACCTTGTGAACATCCTTCCCAGAAGAGTTGAAGCTGTTAAAGTTGCAAAGGGTGGGCCAACTCAATATTGAACCCTACAGGCTAAGACTGGGATGTCATTAAAGTTCATGTGCGTGTAAAGGCAGGTGTCCCAATACTTTTGGATGTGTGTTTAAAAAAAAAAAAAAAAAAAAAAAAAAAAATTATATGTCACATTGATCCAGCTTGGAACATTATAACTATGTATACACTATACTTGGCTAATTCCTATTGCAGCTGAAAATCATTGTAGACATCACTACTGAGCACAGTCATCTTTTAGAGACTGATTTGGATTTTCTAAATGAATGCAAAGCATTCTCTGATTGGACAAGGTTGGATTGAGGTGGGGTGTGATGTTACTGGCCTGTCTCTTCACCCCATCCAATCAGAGAATGATTTGCATTCATTCAGAAAATGCAGAGCATTCAGTTCAGTTCAAATTTTCTAGTTAAACTGGAACAACTTAATAAAAAATAATGTTCTTTAGCAGGGAACATACATTCCACATGAATAATTATGCTACTAACATTAGTGTGTATGCTGTAGATTGCCCCCCGTATTGCTCCTGTTTCTTCTTGCTAAAGCCCGGAGCCCCTGAACAGCAGTAAATCATAAAGTGGAAGTCTCCAACTAAACTGTCAAACCGTCCAAATGGCTGGCGTCATAACATGTGCAGCACCATTGCAGATCAAACAGAAGCAGCTTCTCTGTAAAGGATAGGAGGGTTTAATTCTGTTTTAAGGTTGTCAACAGATCGACCTCTACAAACTTGGCAGTCTCTAAAAATGGAGCGCAATTGAGCATGTGCAGAGCAAGGTAAGACAGTGTATTACTGGATTTTTTTTCATTATAGTGATCTAGCAGGACCTACATTTCAAAAAGTCAATGTAAATCTGGTAGTCCATTTAACCACTTCCTGTCCTTGGGCCATTTAAAAAGGTTGAAGTGGTTATCGCAGGCTGATGGTTGAGGCTACAACCATGATCCCGGTATTTTTTTAGCAGATGATTCCCTACAATGTAAAAGTGATCTAAGTGACTATAGAGCCGCTGGATTACTTTTACAGGTGGTGGAAGGGGGTTTGCCAGATCTGGGAGCCAGGTAAGGATGCGACCAGCGGCATTCGCTTCCTGGGACGCAGGGAGGGTAACTGATGTTGATCCTCCCACTGTGTGATTGATATAGGAAACGAGAAGCGACAAGGATTTTGTCACTTCCGGTTTTGGCTCTCAAGTAAACAAGCCATTACCGACTTGTGAAGGCATCTGATCAAACTGATCTTGGTTTGATTAGATGCTTTGGAGGTCAGAGAAGAGACATGGGGTCTAATAGACCCCAGATCTCTCCATAAGAGGAGCTGTCATGGCCCATGTTTAACCACTAGCCGACCAGTGCACAATGGCACGGCTTGGCTAATGGGCGTACAGGTAAGTCCCCTTTAAATCGCGGCATTGTGGGCGTGTGTACTCCGTGCCCGCGGGTCCCGAGGACTCTATGTCTGGTGGGGGGGGGCCCGCAATCGTGTCAGAGTGGAAGAACGTGGAGATATTTCCCTGTTTTGCCTAGTGACATGACAAGGATCTACTGCCCCCTTTGATCGGGAGCAGTGATCGCTGTTATGTCAGTGATAGCCCACCCCCCCCTCCCCACAGTTAGATTACCTCCCAAGGACACACTTAACCCCTTGATCGCCCCCTAGTGTTTAACCCCTACCCTGCCAGTGTCATTTACACAGTAATCTGTGCATTTTTATAGCACTGATCGCTGTATAAATGACAATGGTCCCAAAATGGTGTCAAGTGTCCACCATAATGTCGCAGTCACAATAAAAATCGCAGATCGCCACCATTACTAATTTAAAAAAATAATAATAATAAAAATGCCATAAATGTATCCCCTGTTTTGTAGACACATAACTTTTGCGCAAACCAATGAATATACGCTTATTGCGATTTTTTTTTTTACTTTTTTTTTTACTTTTTTTTTATTTTTTACATATTGGCCTAAACTGAGAGAGAACATTTTTTTTTTATATGTATTTTTGGATAATCTTTATTATAGCAAAAAGTTAAGAAATTTAGCATTTTTTTTTTTTCAAAATTGTTGTTTGTTATTTTTTCGTTTTTATAGTGCAAAAAATAAAAACCGCAGAGGTGATCAAATAACACCAAAAGAAAGCTATATTTTGTGGGGAAAAAAGGATGTCACTTTTTTGTTCGGGTCCAACATCGCACGACCGCGCAATTGTCAGTTAAAGCAATGCAGTGCCAGATCGCAAAAAGTGCTCTGGTCAGGAAGAGGGTAAATCCTTCCGGGGCTGAAGTGGTTAAAGGGACAATTTAAAAAAGAAAAAAGTAATAAAGATAAATCATAAAAGAAAAAAAATGGAAAGTGCTCCCCATTAACCCATGCTCACATGCAAATGGGGTCCGCACACATATGTCAATGGCGATTGCACCACACATGTGAGGTATCACCGCAAACGTCAGAGCGTGAGCAATAGATATAGCACCAGACCTTCTGTGTAACTCTAAGTGAGTTACTTGTAAGGCTTGGTTCACACTAGTGGGGGCCGTATGTTCCGTGTTTGCTCAGGCATGGCAGCCTATTAATTTGAATGAGCTGCTTTGTTGTGTGAAATGTACAAAAAAAAAAACGTTCATGCACCTGTTTAAAAAACGTGGCCATAGGGGAATCGCATGATCTTTTTGACCATGGAGTTTCCCTTGGATACCCACGACCACGCTGCGGGCTTGGATGCGTGGGGGTGCCATTAAGAATGAATGGCAGCCCTGCGCATCTCGCAAGAGCAGTGCGATTCGTGTGCGGGAATGAATGAGATTACCGCAACTGGAACGCACAGCCCGCACTAGTGTGAATTGAGCCTAAAGGCTTTTAACCACTTCGCGCCCGCTCTATAGCCCAAAGACGGCTACAGAGCGGACTCTATCTGCCGGGAGGGTGTCCCTGGACGGCCTATTTACTTCCCCTCTGCGCACCGCCGCGGGCGAGCATTGGAGAAATTCTGTGTTGGCCGTGTCCCTGGGACACAGCCAATCACAGATCGTGCTAAATGGCCAATCACAGCGGCCATTTAGCACTCGATCGGCCTGTCCAATGGGACAGGTGATCTCATATGTAAACATATGAGATCATCTCTCATCGCCGGCTCCCCTCCTCACACAGAGACAGCATGGGAGGAGGGAGAGCTTCCGTGCTGCAGCTGCAGCGTCAGTGAGAACACACACACAGTGAAACGCACACACATGCCCACCTGTCCCCAGTGCCACCTGTCAGTGCCACGTATTAGTGCCATCTGTCATCAGTGTCATGTATTAGTGCCATCTGTCATCAGTGTCACATCAGTGTCACATCAGTGTCACGTGCCATCTTGCCATCGGTGCCACGTCAGTGTCACATGTCATTGTCCTGGTGCTCCAGGGCCTTCAAAAGTGTAATAGGTAGTCAACAAGTTAGATGTGTAATTTATGCTCCTGGAACATGTGACGGCGCTCTCTGCATGTTGGGCCTCTCTAAGTGTCCAGGCTGTGAAAAAGTCCCACACATGTGGTATCGGGAGGAGTAGCAGAATGTATTTTGGGGAATTATTTGCGGTATACACATTCCATGTGAGAGAAATAATCTATTACAATGACAATTTTGTGGGGAAAAAAAAAAAAAAAAAAAAAAATCTTAATTTTGCAAAGAATTGTGGGGAAAAAATGACAACACCGAAAACCTCACTATGCCTCTTACTAAATACCTTGGAATGTCTACTTTCCAAAAAGGGGTCATTTGGGGGGTATTTGTACTTTTCTGGCTTGTTTGGGTTGCAAGAAATGAGATAGGCCATCAGTAGCATCAATTTTGTATGATTCGAACCACAGCTTGTAGACTCTCTAACTTTCACAAAGACCAAATAATATCCTCTAATTTGGGTTATTTTTTACCAAAGATATGTAGCAGTATAAATTGTGGCCAAAATTTATGAAGAAAAATGTATAATTTTCAAAATTTTATCACACAAACAAAGAAAAATGCATTTTTTTTTTTCAAAATTTTCGGTCTTTTTTCATTTATAGCGCAAAAAAATTAAAAACCCAGAGGTGATCAAATACAACCAAAAGAAAGCTCTATTTGTGGGGAAAAAAAGGACAAAAAATAAATTTGGGTACACTGTTACATGACTGTGTAATTTGTCATTCAAAGTGTGAGAGCACCGAAAGCTGAAAATTGGTCTGGCAGGAGGGGTATTAAAGTGCCCTGTAGTAGAAGTGGTTAAAGTGGTTGTGAACTCTGTTAGACCACTTGTACCTACAGGTAAGTCTATATTAAGGCTTACCTGTAGGTACTGGAAATATCTTCTGAACCTCCACAGTTTAGGAGATATTCACCATATACGCTGCTGCTGACGTCATCGGCGCATGCGCACTGAAGAAACGGGCCACCAGTGCCATTTCTTCAGGACATGTGCCGTGACCGTGGGAGTTACGTCATCCTGGCTCCGGCCAATCACAGCGCCGGAGCCTTGCGAACCCGGAAGTAACTCCGGTGAAAGATGTTGGCCGTGGGAGTGGAGTGCGGGCGGCACTGCAGGGCATCGTTCTAAGGTAAGTATTTCAGAATGCGCTAGTATGCAATGCACGCTAGCTCATTATGCCTTTTTGTCTTGCATGTTTTTTTTTTTTTTTTGTAGGTTTACAACCTCTTTTAAAGCGTCTCCTGCGCCATTCCACGGGTGTACGCACTTTTAAATCGTGACATGTTTTGTATCTGTTTACTCTGCGTAAAATCATCTTTTAGATTTTACCAAACGGTGTCTCTGGGTATTATAGAGTGTTTTTTGTGCATGAAAAATTAAACTGTAAATTTTTGTTATTTTTTTTCTTATTTGCATTTGAAAAGCTGCTGTAGAAATATTTTGACATAAAAAAATGTTTTATTCTCTTGGGCCTCTGCTTTAAAAAAAAAAAAAAAAAAAAAAAAAATATATATATATATATATATATATATGTATATGTGTATATATATGTGTATATATATATGTGTATATATATATAATATAATATATCATTTATTATAGTTGGGGGGTTCTCAGTATTTTTTTTAGCAAAAAAATAAAAATTTGAGAAATTTCAGAATTGGCCTGGACCGGAGCTGATTAATATTACCCTCTCCCCAGACGGTCATTGTTGCGGTCTACAGCCTTGTACACACGGTCAGATTATTGGACGAACTTTCGGCAGTTTTTTTTTTTTCATTTGATGCCAGTCTCAAATCGAAAGTGAAGCGGGTACTCGCCATCAGAAAATTTTCTGATGACATAATTCAGCGTCGGACATGACGTAATGCGTTGGATTGTTTTGTATGTGTTCTTTCATTTCTGAGTATGCCTTGTCTCGCTCTTCAATTTTATTTATTTTTTTCTGTCAGAAAACCGTAGTAATGAAAAGAAAATCGGACATTTTGCGGTCACCTCAGATACAGATTTTGAAGCCTGCACATCCAGTTTTTGTCTGCCAAAAACTCGTAATCGACTGTCAAAAACTGCATACTAACGATCAGAAAATCAGCAGATCGTTTATCTGACGAAGTTTATCTTCAGATTTTCTGACCGGGAGTTTAGGGTGACTCCGTGTCCTAAAAAAAATAAATAAATAAAAAAAAAATAAAATGAATGCAGCTACTACAAGTTAAGGATTAATAAGCTTGTGAAAAAAAAAATATGTGTGTATGTATGTGTGTGTGTATATGTATATGTATATATATATATATATATATATATATATATATATATATATATATATATATATATATATATATATATATATATATAAAAATTTATTTTTGGATTTACCACTTTAAGCTCTAAGGGCTGCTTTTTGTTTTAATAAAACTCCGTATTGGGATAAGTCAGGAATGTATTCATGCAAAGTGACAGACAAGCACACCCCAAATAATAATGGAAAATAAATATGACAGTCCTGGAGATTGTGCCTTTAAAAATCCTTTACAAAGCAGTAGCTACCACATTTTCATCCAGACACGTTCACTTCATTGTACATTGTGAGGTCTTTCTGATTTTAACATAGCTGCAGTGTTGCCCTCTGAAGGACCAAAAATGAAGGTAGTAGTTCAATTTCTAAAACAAACTTTTTTTTTTTTTTTTTTAACTTCTTAATGCCAAGCAAAACTTTTCTTGTACCCTTTCTCTCTCTTTGATATGATTTTGTAATGCCCGCAACGTTTCATTTTTCTTTTTGGAGCAGAACATTTGCTATGTTCTCTCACTTTGTGTTATCTGGGCTCCGATTCCATAAATTATTCTCTTTTTTCCTTCTTTTTATTTTTTATTTTTTTTATTTGTATTTTTATCAAGTGTAGATATTCTTTTTAATCTTCAGCTCCACTCAACAGCCACACCATGTTCAATCCTGACCTGGGCTCCGCTATAAGTAAAACATAGTCCATGTCTATTTATTATTTTAGTAATGTCAGGCTTTCTGGACTATAAACGCATAATCCTCTTTTTTTTTCTTTGTGATTCCTGGAAATGTTGATTATTTACATGCGTGTTCAAAAAGGAATGCCATAGATTTGTATCACCTAATGGCGGTCCTGCGCCTTGAATGTTAAAATTTTAGAAATGTTTTCCAAATGTACTGTGCAAAAGTTTTAGGCAGGGTGGAGAAAAATGCTGTAAATTGGGAATGCTTTCAAAACTAGAAGTGTTAGTTTATTTTCATCGATTTAATAAAACTAAAAGTAAAAAAAGTACATTAATATTAGAGACGTGCACCTTGCCCTTTAACCACTTAAAGCGGTAGTAAACCCGCAAATTATTATTTATTTTTTTTAAACCTGCAAAGCAAAAGGCATAATGAGCTAGTATGCACCGCATACTAGCTCATTATGAAATACTTACCTTAGAACGAGGCCCCGACATCTGGCCCGATCCACACCGAGGGAGCTGACATGCTCCCTCGGCGTCTCTTCCGGGTATAGCGGCTCCGGCGCTGTGAGTGGCCGGAGCCGCGATATTGTCACTCCCGCGCATGCGCGCGGGAGATTTCAGTCCGGCCGGACGAGCGCTGCCGGATTTTCACGGCGAGAACCCCCTTGTGCGCATGCGCCGCTGCAGTCAGTGGCGCATACCGAGGGGAATATCTCCTAAACCGTACAGGTTTAGGAGATTTTTTTTTTACCTACAGGTAAGCCTTATTATAGGCTTTCCTGTAGGTAAAAGTTAAAAAATTGACCATACAACCACTTTAAGGGCCGAGCCTCTTTCTGAGATTTGTTGTTTACAAGTTAAAATCATTTTTTTTTTGCTAGAAAATTACTTAGAACCCCCAAACATTATTTTTTTTTTTTTTTTTTTTTTTAATTCTAACACCCTAGAGAATAAAATGGTTGTTGCAATACTTTCTGTCAGACCATATTTGTGCAGCGGTCTTACAAGCACACCTTTTTTTTTGGAAAATATACACATTTTGACTAAAAAAATAAGACAACAGTAAAGTTAGCCCATTTATTTTTTTTTTTTTATATTGTGAAATATAATGATACGCCGAGTAAATTGATACCCAACATGTCGCGCTTCGAAATTTTGCCCGCTCATGGAATGGTGACAAACTTTTACCCTTAAAAATCTCCATAGGTAAATTCTACAGATTGCATGATTTGAGTTACAGAGGAGTCCTAGGGCTAGAATTATTGCTCTCAATCTACTGATCATGATGATACCTCACCTGTGTGGTTTGAACACAGTTTTCAGTTCTCATATTTACACTAATATGCAATATATATATAAAAAAAAGGCCCTTTTTAAGAGCTATGGACTGAAATGACATTTTGACATCGCTTTCGCCCTGCAATGATATGGGGATGGGTGGGAGCCATCTTCCCCTCACTCGTCTCCATGTCACACAAGGGCCAACATCCGATCGCCTCCGCAATCCTCTGCCGGCGACGCTGGTAAGCGGCGGAGGGCACCGGAGTGCGGTGGGAGTGGCCCTCTCCAGCCGCCGATAAAAGTGATCTTGTGGCGAATCCACCGGAGAGACCACTTTTATCTGAAAGCGGACTGCCTCTGAAGAAAAGGATACCGGGGTTATGGCAGCTAGCTGCTCCCATAACAATGATATTCCTCTTCAAAGTACCGACGTATAATGACGGTGGGCAGCCCGGAAGTGGCTGAAAAACATCCCCACAGCATGATGCTGCCACCACCATGCTTCACTGTAGTGATGGTATTGGCCAGGTGATGAGCAGTGCCTGGTTTCCTCCAGACATGGCGTTTGCCATTCAGGCCAAAGAATTCAGTCTTTGTTTCATCAGACCAGAGCATTTTGTTTCTCATGGTCTGAGAGTCCTTCAGGTGCCCTTTTGTCAAACTCCAGATGGGCTGTCATGTGCCTTTTACTGAGGAGTGGCTCCTATCTGGCCACTCTTCTGGTTCTTCTGGAAGATTCTCCTCTCTCCACATAAAAACACTAGAGCTCAGTTAGTGACCATTGGGTTCTTGGTCACTTCCCTGACTAAAGCCCTTCTCCCCCGATCACTCAGTTTGGCCAGGCGGCCCGTTCTAGGAAGAGTCCCGGTGGTTCTAAACTTCTTCTTCTATTTATGGATGATGGAGGCCGCTGTGCCCTTTGGGACCTTAAATGCTGCTAAAGTTTTTCTGTACCCTTCCCCAGATCGGTGCCTCCATACAATCCTGTCTCAGAGGTCTACAGACAATTCCTTGGACTTCATGGCTTGGTTTGTCCTCTGACATGCACTGGTAAATGTGGGACCTTATATAGACAGGTGTGTGCCTTTCCAAATCATGTCCAATCAACTAAATTTAAATTTACCGCAGGGGGACTCCAATCAAGTTGTAGAAACATCTCAAGTATGATCGATGGAAACAGAATGCACCTGAGCTCAATTTTGAGTGTCGTATCAAATGTGTACACTAATTTTTAGCAATAAATGTGAACCAGGGCTTAGTGCCCATTCACACCACAAAAATCGTTCTCTAGAACAGTTTTTACATGTGTGTTTTTAACGTGTTTTCGGATGCATCCCAGATGCTTTTTTTCTTAATGTTTCCACTGTACTGGGGTACGGTGCATTTTTTATGCTTTTTACCATGTTCCAGTGCAGCTCTGAAGAAAAAAAGCAGCATGTTTTTTACTTTTTTTTTTTTTCTGGAACTGGAGCGCACTGCACTGGTGTGAACTATGCCATTGGAACCCATATAACCTACTTTTCATATGTTTTTTGATAAAGAAAAAAGCACCGCGCTGTATGTGGTGTGAACAGGGCAAGTAAAATGATCACACCGTGTATAATATATACAGTGCATGCAGTGAAGTGCTGTAAAAACCATTTCCACACTTTTTTATGTTACAGCCTTATTCCAAAATGGATTCAATTCATTATTTTCCTCAACATTCACAATACCCCATAATGACAACATGAAAGAAGTTTGAAACCTTTGCAAATTTATTAAAAATAAAGAATGCAAAAAAAAAAAAAAAAAAAGAAAAGAAGAATCACATGTACATGAGTATTCACAGCATTTAGGCCCGTACACATGATCCAAATATCGTATGACCGCTTTCGGTTAATAGTTGCAAGTAGAAATTGAATAGCTAATTAAGTCACGAAAATTCTCGTACGACAGAAAAAAAAAAAAAAAAAAAACGGAAGTGATGCCATGTGTTGTAATGTATTTGTATTGAATTTTCGGACGACAACTTTCGTGAATGCCGAGTAAGATTGGATGAACGGTCGTGATCGGCTGTCGAAAGTAGTGTACACACAATCCGAAAATCGTACGTTCCTTATATACGGGCCATTTGATACGACACTCAAAATTGTGCTACTTGAGTTCACAAATAGCACGATTTCAAAGCAGCAGTTCAGTGCGATTTCAGGTGCTACTTGGCTGATATCTGTGCCAATTCATGCACAGATGTCTATGCAATTCATACTGAAATTGCAAAAAAAAATGGTGCAGGAACCTTTTGTTCAGATTGGTGCGGCACCGCAAAGTCAGAGGCGCACTGATTCAAACGGCTCCATTGCCAACAATGGGGTGCGACTTGTCATGCGATTTGGAACTGTCAAATGACATGATGAGTCGCACTGGTGTGAATGGGCACTAACATGAATATTGTGCTATACTAATTTTTGTAAATCCCTTTTCAGAAGAGTTTGTAGTGTGTTGTGTTTTATTTTTTATTTTTATTTTTTTTGTTTTTTAGCCTTCGTGGTGTTGTTTTGTGATACTGACTCTCCAGACATTGGAGCTTCCCACACATTTGTATTTGTATTACAGTCACATGAAACGCTTGACTTCACCCATGTGATCTCCAAAGAAAGAGCGTCCTAGCTTAAAGGCATGTTTTTTGTTTGTTTTACTTTTATTGTGATTCATTTCAATCACTTTGTTCTTTTACCTTTTTTGGCATGAAATAGTTTAAAGCTAGGTTCACATATACGTGGCAACGGTTTCAGCGCAGAAGTCCAGTGCGGTTCTGTTCACCGGTTCGGGTGCGCGTTTTTACCTAAAATCCCACCTGGACTAAAAAACGCACAGGAATCTTTTTAAAACGGCACCATGGCTGCCCCGCACATGTGTGAACTGGCTGCATTGAGAAGACTGCCAGTTCACATGTTATGCAAATCAGGAGCCGACACTCGCGGCATATCGCCGCGATCTACGGCCTGACCAGTGCGCCGGCGCGCCGCTCTCTACGGCGCATGCGCCATAGACAGCGGTGGCTGTCTTTTTGGAAATATCTCCTAAACCGTGTAGGTTTAGGAGATATTTCTTGGACCTACAGGTAAGCCTTAATCTAGGCTTACCTGTAGGTCAAAGTGGTTTGTAAGGGTTTACAACCACTTTAACCTCTAGACACCAAAAGTAAGCAAATATTCGGCCTCTTGATGGTTGGACCCCCTGGCGCAGAGCAGCCACAAATTTGCGTACCAATTAGCAGACACAGCTGTGCTGAGAACATGTATCCTGCGCACTCAGGGCACAGTTACCGACTGCTAACGAAATGCAAGAAGCAATCAGGAGCTTTTCGATCATGTGATCGCCATGACAGCCTATCACGGCATTCACATGATCATAATCCCGCCCCGCCTCCCGGCATCTGAAACCTCTTAAGGGGCCGGAAGGCTCCGGCGCAAAGGGCTTAATTGAACAAGCTGAAGTTAGAAGCTGATTGGCTACCATGCACTTTCAGTCTTAGTAAATCAACCCCAGTGTAACACATTGCAGCTCTGCGTTTTAACCACTTCAGCCCCGGACCATTTGACTGTCCAAAAACCAGAGCACTTTTTTGCGATTCGGCACTGCGTCGCTTTAACTGACAATTGCGCGGTCGTGCGACGTGGCTCCCAAACAAAATTTGCGTCCCCCCCCCCCCCACAAATAGAGCTTTCTTTGTGTGGTATTTGATCACCTCTGCGGTTTTTACTTTTTGCGATATAAACAAAAAAAAGCGACGATTTTTACTTTTTGCTATAATAAATATCCCCCAATATTCTTCCACATATTTTTGGTAAAAAAAAATTGCAATAAGTGTTTAGTGATTGGTTTGCGCAAAAGTTATAGCAAAATATGGGATAGTTCTATGGCTTTTTTTTTTTTTTTTTTTTTATTTTACTAGTAATGGCGGCGATCAGCGATTTATTTTATTTATTTTTTATTGTGACTGTGACATTATGGCGGACACATAGGATAACTTTGACACATTTTTGGGACCATTCACATTTTATACAATGATCAGTGCATTGCAAATGCATTGATTGTGTAAATGTGGCTGTGAAGGGATTAACACTAGGTGGTGATGCGATGGTATGGCGGCAAATTCAAAGGGACCTACAGGTACGCCAATTTGCACAGTACATGCATCGGTCGGGAACCGGTTAAAGGCACTTTTCACCCTGGAATATATATATATATATATATATATATATATATATATATATATATATATATATATATATATATATATATATATATATATATATATATATATATATATATATATATATACCACTTAGGTACCGGAAAGATTTACCCCCTTAATGAACAGGCCATTTTTTGTAATACGGCACTATTTCACTTTACCTGACAATTGCGCCGTGTTGCGATGTTGTACCCAAACAAAAATGGTGTCCTTTTTTTCCCACAAAAAAGAGCTTTCTATTGGTAGTATTTGATCACCTCCTGCGGTTTTTTTTTTTGTGCTATAAACAAAGGGCGCCAATTTTTAAAGTGAGTTTCTTTTTTTTTTTTTTTTTTTTTTTTTAACTTTTTGCTATAGAACATGTCCAAAAAAAATCTATAAATTAAAAAAAAATGTATTCATGAGTTTAGGCTGATATATATTCTTCTACATATTTTTGGTAAAAAAAAAAAAATTAAAAAATAAAAAAAAAAATCGCAATAGGCATCTACAGACTATGGGATAGATTTATGGACTTTTATTGTGTTGTTGGTTTTTTTATTGTTTCTACTGGTTATGGTGGCGATATGCGATTTTTAGCAGGACTGCGACATTACGGCGGACAAATCTGACCCCAAATTACACTTTTTTGGGGGACCAGTGACATTATTACATTGATCAGTGCTATAAAAATGCACTGATCAATGTAAAAATGTCACTGGCAGGGAAGGGGTTAACACTAGGGGGCGATCAAGGGGTTACATGTGTTCCCTAGGTGTGTTCTAACTGTAGGTGGATGGGCTCAATGGGATATGACAAAGATCGCTGTTCCCAATCTCTGAGAACAGAACATCTGTCATGTCCCCTGTCAGAATGGGGATCCGCCTTGCTTACAAAAGCAGATCCTCATTCTGCCTCTGTAGTAGGTGATCGCAGGCTCCCGCAGAGGGTGTGAGAGCCCGCAACTGCGCCTGCTCGAGCCGATGTACAATGACTGTGGTTCACGCAGAAGAGCCAACCTGTCGCAGTACAACTGCGGTGGGCGGTCGTTAAGTGCTTAAAGTGTTTGTTACCCTAAAAAAATTAAAAATTAGATCCCGTTCCCTTAAAGCATGAATAAGGGCACAGTGCTTGTGCTCTGTGTCATTTAGCACTCTATATCATATAAAAAAAAAATGGTTGATTCTGCCTGGTTCTGCCCTCCCCCGCTGTAAACTGACTATGTTTTATCATGGCTTCTGAGCCCTGACACCGTAGTCATTTTATGTGCCTCCGTCATCCGCAGCTCTCCTCTCTCCCCCTCCCCTCCCTGCTTGTCATCTCGAGACGCTGCCGCCTCTCCGCTCCAGCTGCTCTACAAAACAATTTTGTGTTTGTTCCATCCCATCTGTTCTATAACGATATGTGTCCCAGTGTCTGTGCTGCATAAAAACGATGCCGATTTCGACCTCATCTCAGAGCATCTTCCGGCGCTCACGTGAACCCTCAGGCCCTCTGTCCTCTCTCCTCCCTGACTGACATCAGTGGGAGTTCTCTTCCCCGCCCACTGTAGCTGCCAGCCGGGGAGAGGAATGAGCCGAGGAGTCCCGTGAAATGCCGGGAGACGCTCTGGTATAAGATAGAAATCATCATCTTTTTTTGTACAGCACAGGCACTGGGACACATATTAATATTTAACAAATGTGATTTTATAAATCTGTTTTAGTGGCTTAACAAAACACTTTTAATGCCTGCCTTCATGGTGGTGAGATCAGCACGTTTTAGATACTCATTCTGCACTGTCCCGTAGAGATCCTCCTATCTTCTGGTAACACTTGGATCTGCGCCGCCATGTTTTGCAGTGATGTCATTGAGAGAACAGCCAACACGCCTCTCAAAGACGCTCCTCTAGGCTCACCCCTCCTCTTTTACTGAATGAAAGGCTTTGCCTACTGGGATATGTGACGACACATGGGGGGCACTCCTGCGTGCTCGCACCCGAACCCTGCTGCTGTGTCCTTTGACACAGAGGGGCTTGCCCCCACTCCCTTGTCACTGGCTTTGATTGACAGCACTGGGAACCGATGGCTCCTGGTGCCCCATCAAAGCCAGTGAGACCCGGAAGTGAGGGGAGAGAAGAGCTGCAGACGTGCTCGGCTCTGGATCGAATGAGAGCTCAGGTAAGTAAAGGGGGGGGTGCTGACAACTAAATATTTTTTTCCTGAATGCAAAGGAATGCATTGGGATAAAAAAAGTTTAGGCTTTACAAACACTTTTTAAATGTAGCTGTTTCAATTTCGGCCAGCGCTGGTGTGAACCGGGCCTGTTGGAAACAATAGAATTCAGCTTGTCATTGCACTCCACCCCCATTGAGCAATGCAGCCCTATGCACCGGATGAGAATGAGCTCCAATTCTGCTGATCAGTGTCAAGAAACAAAATAAAATCCACTGAGATTTTATGTTCTTTGCCAATAAAACATGAAAGCTTCTAAGAGAGTGAATATGATTTCTGAGCACTGTAATCTAAGCTGTCACTAAGGCTGGATTCCCTAATATTTGTTTATATCAAGTGACAGAGAACACATCGGGGTGGAGTGACACTATCTTTTGGCTTTGTCATGGATTAAAAAGTTGAGACGTGTGAATTCGGGTGATAAATCGCCCATCTCTGTCACTGGTAGAGGCTGTGTGAATAATGCAGGATTCCCCTTATGTCAGATAACGGCTGAGGTTAAGACATTCAATTTGAATTCTATGTACTCATTACAATTGGGCCCCTTTCACACGATGGACCCGCTCAGATCCGCCTGTCCGTTTTCCGACGGACCTGAGTGGGCCACCCATTGACTTGTATGGGCTGGCGGATGTCAATGGAGATGTGTCCACTGACACCCGCCTGCTAGACAATCCGATAAGATCCACTCGAAACGGACGCATGGCAATACGTTCACCACCCGTCCAATGGATCGGATGAAAACGTACAGGCTGATCCGTTTTCGTCCAACAGAGAACATCGGGGCTCTGACAGGTCCGTCCCTGCACAGTGAGTGGAGACAAACCTGTCATCCGCCGGCTCAGCGAGGTTCTTGGGAGCGATCTTCTGAGCTGGCAGAGTCCAGATGAGCGGATCCGCCCCGTGTGAAAGGGGCCTGATAACCCCTTCCTGCCGAGCGTACGCAGATATGCGGCCTCTGCTTTCAGAGGTTATACTGGGATGATGCCCGCAGCTGAAGATACTTGGCGTTTTTTAATTAATCGGCATCGGCCGATTGTGCTGATAAAAAAAAAAAAAGGCTGATTATAACTTCAGCGCGACTTGCAAATGACTTCTGTAATAAAAGTCAATGCAAGTTGCCTGAATTCTTCCGTGGAGCGACTTGTGTGTGTAGTTCTCAGTTTAACCATTGAAAGACTAAATCTTTTCTGACACTTGTTGCTTACAAGTACAAATCCTGTATTTAGTGCTAGAAAATCACGTAGAACCCCCAAAAATAATATATATTTTTTTCATCAGAGACCCTAAGGAATAAAATAGCGGTTGTTGCAATATTTTATGTCACACGGTATTTGCGCAGCGGTCTTTCAAACGCAATTTTTTGGGGAAAAAATACACTAATGATTTTTGTAAAAAACTATAACTGTAAAGTTAGCCCATTTTTTTTTTTTTTTTTCGTCCAAAAGTTTTGATTACCTGTTTTTGTGTATTTAATATTTAAGATATAGTTTTTTTTTTTTTTTTTTTTATCTAAATTTATACATACAAGTGACCTGATTGGAGGTTTGTTTTGTTTAATTAATAAATGTTTAAATGTAAGAAATATTCTGTATCACTTATTACTTAAGGCTGCTTTCACACTGGAGCGGGCAGGCGTTGACAGTAAAACACTGCTTATAACCCAGCTAGTGACCGAGGAAGAGGTTAAATGCGCCCGTGAAGCGCCACTGCCGAATCGCATTGCAGGCGCTTTGGCAGTGGTGCCCATTCATTTCAAAGGGCCGGAGTGGTGGAGGAGCGGCGTACACCACTCCAAAGATGCTGCTTGCTGGACTTTTTTTTTAACGTCCTGCCAGCGCATCGCCTCAGTGTGAAAGCACCCGGGGCTTCCACATTGCAGGCACTTTACAGGCACTATTTTTAACCCAAAAGCGCCTGAAAAACACCCCAGTGTGAAAGGGGTCTAATTTTTTGAGATGAAGGGGAAAAAAAAATCGGCCTAACGTATCGGCCCCAAAAAATGGCATCATATATCGGCCATCGTCCAGAGAAGAGCCCATATCTGCCTCTATTCCTCCATCAGTGCCGTGTATTAGTGCTGCCTATTAGTGCCTCCTCTTCGGTGCCCATCAGTGCTACCTCATCAGTGCAGGACAGTGGCAGCCCATCCATACAGGGGCGCCAGTCCCTCATCTGCATGCAGGGTGCTGGACACATGGATTCCAATGTTGTTGTGTTTTTTTTTTTTTTTTCTTTTCCGAAGCATATGATGGCTTCAAAAAGGGTGGACTCAGGGCGGCCAAACACTGCGCCCCAGGCCCACCCACTTGTGTGACAATAGCAAATGTAATATTTGCTGGTGTCTTTCTGATTCTCCTCCTGGCCAATCAGGAAGTGGGTCCTTAGACCCAATTGGCCGAAAGGAGAAATGACCGTAGAGGGAGATGCAGGGGAAGCCGCTGAAGAGAAGGAGATGCAGGAAGGATTTGAAGCGGTCTGCGACATAGATGGGGTTAGTGTGGGGCTGGTGGGTGAATGGGTGGCTCACGCCTTTGTCTTACAGGGGATTTTTTTTAGGGTTAAGCTGACCTCATTTACATACCGAAATTTATCACTGATTTAATAGAACCAAATGATACAATGTTTCTTTTTGTATCAGTGTTGTGCAATGTTGATAAACATTTGTCGTTTTTTTTTTTTTTTTTGTTGACAGCTGTGAGTGAGAAAAGAACAGATCTGCACTTGTTACATAAATCATGGAAATGCCGGGTTAAGATCATGAGGGGGGGGGGGGGTTGAATCGAGATCGCAATTTTAATTTTTATTTTTTTTTTAATGATTAAAGTTTAATATATACGGGCTGTTTTTACAACCTCTCCTGAACCATTTAACTTGACAGATAGTAACCCACGTTTAAAACATCCGTTTTGCCGAGTTTATATGCCGCGCTCAGCCATGTTTGCGTTTTTGAAGTGTTTGAAAATAGCCAAAAATGAAAAACGTCTTTAAACTAAACGCGAGTTACTGAATTTAAGCACGTTTGGCATCTGAAACGTCAGAAACTTCGGCGTCTGAACTCATTTTCTTGTTTTCAAAGAAAAGCCTATAAACGCAACTGCCTAAAAATGACATTAAACGAACCTGTGTACATGTACACATAAGATAACATTGGATGAGTTCAGGGTCAGCTGAAAAAAGCAGCCAACTGCCTCTGAAGTCAGTTTACCAGCAGCCGTGTACATGAGGCCTAATAGTGCAGCTCTAATGTACGGCAATGATTTTAGAGTTTTTCCCTTTGGAACTTTTTTCATTTGGAAAATCTGAATCGGATGTCGAAAGTTGTGTATACAATATACGAAAATCAAATGATCGTGCCTTGTATGGAATTTTCCTTACAGTGTATACCCCACTTTATAGACCCCTGATGTCTCTTTCAAGAGGACCTGTCACTTGCCCAAGGCTATTACATAGGGGGACCCTTGGCTTCCCATGCCTATCCCCCTCTTCGCTTGAAAACTGAACTTTTTTACTTTCTCCATCAATTCATTCCCTCACAGCAATTACCTTTTTGTATCACTTTTCCTGTTAGAGTGTAATCTCTGATGAGCAGGGCCCTCCTAACCCCCTTGTATTGTAACTGTACTGTCTCCCTTTATAGTGTAAAGTGCTGCACTAACTATTGGCTCTATATAAATCCTGTATAGCGGTAACAATTTCTCAAGAAAAGAGACCCCCAGACATTGGGCTTGTATACTCTAGTTTGACAGTAAGGCTCCATTCACACCTATGCATGTTGCTTTTGAGCGCTTCCACAGTGCTTTTTGCTGCGCTTTCTGCGTTTTTGGACAGGTGTTTTTAATGCCTTTCTTTTTATTTGGCCAATTTGTTGTTGGGCAGATTAAATATTGCAAAATGTGTCAAAGATGCGCAAAAATCTTACTACCGGTACATGCTTTTCTGCAGCGTCTCCATTGAAGTCTATTGTAGCAAAAAAGCAGCGTCGCTGACCCTTTCCAAAAATGCATTGATGTGACCGTGCTCCATAGGAACCCATGGTAAAAAACATGTCCTGGGTTTCTGCATGAACAATGCATTGGTGTGAATGGAGCCTTAGGGCTCTTTCAGGCTCGGTTCACGCTAGTGTGTCTTGTCATGCAGCTTGCAACACATAAAGTTGCATTACAAGTCGAAACCTATCTATTTCAATGACACTTGTTCCAATCTAAGCGACTGAAGTCACAGCATCTTTAAACAAAAAAAAAAAAAAAAAAGTTCCTGCACTTTGATGCGACTTTCTTGTGACTTGACTGCAATAGAGTGTAATAAGTCACATTAAGGTTGCACTAGTGTGAACCGAGCTTCTCAGGCAGTAAAAGCAGACAGCTGAACCACGGTTTTCCCACCTTCACATCCCATCTGAAAAAGGTTATGCAGACGTTCAGAGCTGTACGCATGCTGCGGCCACTATGTTTACGTTTTGTGTCGGTGGCAACCATGTGGCATTCAGGGGCGGCAGAACTGTCGCTGAACATGAACCCTTCAAGTCACTAGGGCCATGCTACATTTCACACTGTTGTGACACAGTGGGTTGACATTTTCAGGGTTAAAACAGGACATGTCACCACCTCACCGTCAAATACTCTCTGAAAAGCGATCTACTGTGGATCGGTTTTCAAATGACAAATGTGGCATGTCAGGGGTTGAGGTGTCCTGACCAGGCCATTTATTGCGATACAGTGCGTTTCTTTAACGGACAATTGTTCGACACTGTACCCAAATGAAGTTGATGCCTGTTTTTCCCCCACAAATGGAGCTTTATTTTGGTGTTATTTGAGCACGTCTGCGGTTTTTATTTTTTTTCGTTTTTATAAACAAAAAAAGAGCAACAATTTTGACGAAAAAAACCCCCAGTATTTTACTTTTTGCTATAATAAATACACCCCCCCCCCCCCCCCCCCAGAAAAAAAACAAAAACAAATTTCCTCCTCAGTTTAGGCCACTATATATTCTTCTACATATTGTTGGTAAAAAAAAATCCCAATTAATCACAAATCGCATCTACGAAATGAGAAATAGATTTATGGCATTTTTATTTAAAATATAATGAATCAAGGTCTTTCAAATGACATTTTTGGGGAAAAAATACTCTTCCTTGAATTAAAACAACAAAAAACGAAACTGTAAAGTTAGCCCAGTTTTTTTTTTATTTTTATATAATGTGAAAGATGATGTTGCACCACGAGAATCGTGATCTTTATTCTAAGCAGAAAAATTGCGATTCTCATTTTAGCCAGAATCGTGCCGCTCTAACACAAATACACACATATGAGCATAAATATTAATAGATTTTTCCTAGGAAGGTATTTTGCACGTGAACACACATATATGTGCAAACAGTGCCTTGCAAAAGTATTCACCCCCCTTGGCATTTTTCGTGTTTTTTGCCTCACAACCTGGAATTAACATGGATTGTTTGAGGATTTTCATCATTTAATTTACAAAACATGCCCACAACTTTGAAGATTGTTTTATTTTTTTGATTGTGAAATAAACAACAAATAGGACAAAATAACAGGTCAATGTGCATAACTATTCACCCCCCTAAAGTCAATACTTTGTAGAGCCACCTTTTGCGGCTATCGCAGCTCCAAGTCGCTTTGGATCTATGAGCTTGCCACATCTTACCACTGGGACTTTTGCCCATTCCTCCTGGCAAAACTGCTCCAACACCAAGTTGAATGGTTTACGGTTTTGAACAGCAATCTTTAAGTCTGACCACAGATTTTCTATTAGATTGAGGTCTGGGCTTTGACTAGGCCATTCCAACACATTTACATGTTTCCCCTTAAACCACTCAGGTGTTACTTTAGCAGTGTGTTTGGGGTCATTGTCCTGCTGGAAGGTGAACCTCCGTCCTAGCCTCAAATCACACACAGAGTGGTACAGGTTTTGCTCAAGAATATCCCTGTATTTAGCACCATCCATCTTTCCCTCAACCCTGACCATTTTCCCAGTCCTGACTGCTGAAAAACATCCCCACAGCATGATGCTGCCACCACCATGTTTCACTGTGGGGATGGGGTTCTTTGGGTGATGTGATGTGATGTGTTGGGTTTGCACCAGAAATAGTGTTTTCTTTGATGGCCAAAAAGTTCAATGTTGGTCTCATCAGACCAGAGCACCTTCCTCCATACATTTTCGGAGTCTCCCACATGCCTTTTCACAAACTCAAAACAGGCCATTTTGTTTTTTGCCGAAAGTAATGGCTTTTTTTCTGGCCACTTTGCCATAAAGCCCAACTCTATGGAGCGTACGGTTTATTGTCATCCTATGTACAGATACTCCAGTCTCTGCTGTGGAACTCTGCAGCTCCTCCAGGGTTACCTTAGGTCTCTGTGCTTCCTCTCTGATTAATGCCCTCCTTGACCAGTCTGTGAGTTTTGGTGTGCGGCCGTCTCTTGGCAGGTTTGCTATTGTACCATGTTCTTTCCATTTGGTTATGATGTGATGGTGCTCCTAGGTTATAAAAAAAAATATCCAAATCTTTTATGATCCCTAAGAGCCCATTCACACAGGGGCAACACGACTTGTAGGCGACTTGAGTCAGGCAACTTGGACACGACTTGAGTTAAGATCACAGCGCGACTTGGGACGACTTCAAAACGACTTGTGATGACTTCAAGCCCGACTTGGGACGACTTACAAGTCGCCCCAGGCCAGGCGACTTTTGCCGAGGCCAAGCAGAGAATGAGCTCAAGGGGGAACTCCACGGCAAATTTCTGAAAAAAATTTGGCGTGGGTTCCCCCTCCGAGAGCATACCAGGCCCTTAGGTCTGGTATGGATTCCAAGGGGAACCCCCTACGCCGAAAAAACGGCGTGGGGGTCCCCCCCAGATCCACACCAGACCCTTATCCGAGCACGCTACCCGGCCGGCCAGGAAAGGGGGTGGGGACGAGCGGGCGGCCCCCCCCTCCTGAGCCGTACCAGGCCGCGTGCCCTCAACATGGGGGGGGTGCCTTGGGGGAGGGGGGCGTGCGGCCCCCCCACCCCAAAGCACCTTGTCCCCATGTCGATGAGGACAAGGGCCTCTTCCCGACAACCCTGGCCGTTGGTTGTCGGGGTCTGCGGGCGGGGGGCTTATCGAAATCCGGGAGCCCCCTTTAATAAGGGGGCTCCTGGATACCGGCCCCCCACCCTATGTGAATGAGTATGGGGTACAATGTACCCCTACCCATTCACCTGTAAAAAAAAAAAGTAAAAAAAAACACAACACACAAGGGTTAAAATAGTTTATTGCACAGCTCCGGGGGTCTTCCGTCTTCGGGGGCCTTCTCGCCGGACTCCTCCGCTATCTTCTGCTAGCTCTTTTACTAGCGGAGGAGTCCGGCTTTCTTCCTCCCCGCCGCCGGCCTCTTCTCCCGACTTCGGGGGTCTTGTCCCCCTCTTCGGTTCTTCTGCCGGGCCACCGCGCCTTCTTATAGCTCTTTTGCAGGCGGTGGCCCGGTCTTCTGTCGCCGCCGCCGCCGCCTTCCGTTCTTCTCCTTCTTCTTCTTCTTCTCCTTCTTCTTCTTCTTCTCCTTCTTCTCCTTCTCCTTCTTCTCCTTCTTCTCCTTCTTCTCCTTCTTCTTCTTCTTCTTCTCCTTCTCCTCCTCCTCCAGGAGATGTTGACACGACGCTCTCTCCGGCCACAATGCCAGGGACGCGCTCCGCTGCCACTTATATAGGGACAATGGGGCGGTGTCACATGGGTTGATGTCACATGGTAAGGGGGCGGGGTCACCATGTGACATCAACCCATGTGACATCAACCCATGTGACACCGCCCCATTGTCCCTATATAAGTGGCAGCGGAGCGCGTCCCTGGCATTGTGGCCGGAGAGAGCGTCGTGTCAACATCTCCTGGAGAAGAAGAAGAAGAAGAAGAAGAAGAAGAACGGAAGGCGGCGGCGACAGAAGACCGGGCCACCGCCTGCAAAAGAGCTATAAGAAGGCGCGGTGGCCCGGCAGAAGAACCGAAGAGGGGGACAAGACCCCCGAAGTCGGGAGAAGAGGCCGGCGGCGGGGAGGAAGAAAGCCGGACTCCTCCGCTAGTAAAAGAGCTAGCAGAAGATAGCGGAGGAGTCCGGCGAGAAGACCCCGAAGACGGAAGACCCCCGGAGCTGTGCAATAAACTATTTTAACCCTTGTGTGTTGTGTTTTTTTTTTTACTTTTTTTTTTACAGGTGAATGGGTAGGGGTACATTGTACCCCATACTCATTCACATAGGGTGGGGGGCCGGTATCCAGGAGCCCCCTTATTAAAGGGGGCTCCCGGATTCCGATAAGCCCCCCGCCCGCAGACCCCGACAACCAACGGCCAGGGTTGTCGGGAAGAGGCCCTTGTCCTCATCGACATGGGGACAAGGTGCTTTGGGGTGGGGGGGCCGCACGCCCCCCCTCCCCCAAGGCACCCCCCCATGTTGAGGGCACGCGGCCTGGTACGGCTCAGGAGGGGGGGCCGCCCGCTCGTCCCCACCCCCTTTCCTGGCCGGCCGGGTAGCGTGCTCGGATAAGGGTCTGGTGTGGATCTGGGGGGGACCCCCACGCCGTTTTTTCGGCGTAGGGGGTTCCCCTTGGAATCCATACCAGACCTAAGGGCCTGGTATGCTCTCGGAGGGGGAACCCACGCCAAATTTTTTTCAGAAATTTGCAGTGGAGTTCCCCCTTCAGAGCTAATAATTCTGTCAAAGTCGCCTCCGTATAGACGGAGATCCGACTTGGAGGCGATCTCCATTGAAATCAATGGGTACCGGTCGCCTACAAGTCGGATAGAAGTAGTACAGGAACCTTTTCTGAAGTCGGAGCGACTTCAGTAGTGTGCATTAAGACGGCTCTCATTCACTTACATTGCTTTTTAAATGTTGTCCGACCTGAGGCGACTAGGGGCGACCTGAAGTCGGATCAGGAGTTGCCCCTGTGTGAATGGGCTCTGACTCTGACTTGTACTTCTCAACAACATTTTCCCTTACTTGTTTGGAGAGTTCCTTGGTCTTCATTGCAGTGTTCGGTTAGTGGTGCCTCTTGCTTAGGTGTTGCAGCCTCTGGGGCCTTTCAAAAAGGTGTGTATATGTAATGACAGATCATGTGACACTTAGATTGCACACAGGTGGACCTCATTTCACTAATTGTGTGACTTTTGAAGGTAATTGGTGGCACCAGAGCTTTTTATGGACTTCATAACAAAGGGGTTGAGTACATACACACATGCCAATTATCAGTTATCAGGCACTGTATACTATGGCTGGTTGGCAAGTGGTTAAAAATGGTCTCATTCGGTTTTTGGCCAAGTGCATTTCTGGTTTCTGTCCATAATTTTTATTTCAGTGCATCCCTATCTGCCGGAGAGCTTGTTCTTTTGAAAAACAGACTTAATGGCTGCATCTCCAGATAAAAAATAGAAAGCCAAAAAAAACGAATGCAGCCATCACATCACAAGAGAATTAGTAAGCTGCAATAAAAGTGACTATAAAGTCTAAACTTTTTTTTATCTTAATGCATTTCTCCATTTCTTGCATTAAGGTAAAAAATGTTTAGGCATCAGCACCCCCCTCGCCTCCTCCCTTTTACTTACCTGAGCCCTCATTTGATCCAGGGCCGTGCACATTTGCAGCTCTTCTCTCCCCTCACTTCCGAGTCCCACTGGTTTTGCTGGTGAACCGGGTGCTATTGGCTCCTCGTGCTGTCAATCAAAGCCAGTGACGATGGGGGGGGGGGGGGGAGGAGGAGGTTGAGTCCCAACGTCTGTGTCAATGAACACAACAAGAGTGGGGCTCGGGAGGGAGCGTGCATGAGTGCCCCCATGGGAAGGCACTGGACAGAGAGGAGATGCCAGGGGCGCCATCGGGGGACCCGAAAAGAGGAGGTTCTGGGTTGCTCTGTGCAATTCTATTGCACAGAGCAGGTAGGTAAAGAAATGTTTGTTGTTTTATGTTTATTTTCATTTTTTTAAAATTAAATTTAACTTTACACTTTTGCTTTCCGGGTTTAGTGCCACTTTAAAAAGTGTTAGCTGGAGTTGGACTTCAATTTGTAAGTCAAGTCCTTGTAAAGTAAATCTAACACCCCTCTCCCCAGACTGACAATGCTGCTGCCCAAGGGTGTTGCTGTTGCTCCTCCATCCATAAATCCAAGTACATTTTACTACAATGTGGATCAGTCGTTTTACGTCGTACATGTTTAAAAAACTGAATTAAAATTTATTATGTAACTTTTTAGCTATATATCTCAACAAATTCTGAACTTGAATAAACCTGCACATTCTTATCTCTAGAGAGGAAAATTAAAAATTGCATGGGGCTTCCTTCAAAGTATCAGTGCAGTTCAAACTGTTTCATTAATTTCCACATTTTAATGAGAATTTGAAAATTGTAAATGTAATGGAGCAACACCGAGAGAGCTATAAAAACTTGACTTCTGAAATGCTCCAGAATAAATCTCACACATTGGAAAGTTTTTAGAACATTATTAAAGGGACTGTATGCTACTGAGGATTCTGGCGTATTCCTACACGGCTTTGATAAAAGGATTTCATTGACTTATTATTAAATACTTCAACTCCAAAAGATTCACCCCCCCCCCCCGGTCATTTTTTGCGATACGGCATTGCGTTGCAGTAACTGACAATTGGACGGTCGTGCGATGATGCACCCAAATAAAATGAATGTCCTTTTTTTAACACAAAAAGAGCTATTTTGGTGGTATTTGGCCACCTCTGTGGTTTTTATATTTTGTGCTATAAAAAAAATACAGATAATTAAAAACAAAACAAAAAAAAACTTTATTTTTTACTTTCTGCTACTTTCACATGTCAGGGACCACCAGTGCAGAATGTCAGGGACCACCATGTCGGGGATCATCAGTGCCACCAGTCAGGGACCACCATTGGGCCACCATGTCAGGGACTACCAGTGCCCACCATAGGGCCACCATGTCAAGGACCACCAGTGCCGCATGTTGGGGACCACCATGTCCGCCGTAGGGCAGCCATGTGAGTGACCACCAGTGCCGCTTGTTTGGGACCACCATGTGAGTGACCACCATGTCCTGGACTACCAGTGCCGCATGTCAGGGACTACCATGTCCACCATTTGGCCACCATGTCGGGGACCACCAGTGGCGCTTGTCTGGGACCACCATGTCAGTGACCATCATGTCCACCATGTCAGGGACCACCAGTGCAGAGTGGGGATTATCAGAAATTACTTGTATGACACAGCAGGGATCTCTGCTTGTATATGAGAACACCGATCACTGATGTCCCTCCCACCATTATTACGGTAATTATGGTTGACGGCGCACTGTTCCTATATAGGCAGGAGGTGGGACATCAGCGATCGGTGTTCTCATATACAATACCTGACACAATGGGGGATCCCCGATGTGTCATACAAGTCATTTCTGATAATTATCCCTGCTCTGCACGAAGATAGCAGACTGGTGGGCAGCGCTGGGGGGGGGGGGGGGGTTTTGCGGCGGGGACAGAGTGGGGGAGGAGGAGGAGGAGGAGGAGCTCCCTGCTAGAACTACAAGGGGAGTGTCAGACCGCTGGCTGAGGTTAAGGGAGGTCTTACAAACAGGATGTCAGCAAACCACATCCACTGTCTGAAAATCCCTTTTGACTGAAGTTTTCTATTTCCATATTTTCCCGTCATTGTGGTTGAAAATGAACATCAATTTGACCCACTTTTTTTTACTTTTTACTTTTTTTTTTTTAAAGGTTATTAACCGATTAATCGAAACAATAATCACCCAACTAATTGATTATGAAAAGTTGCAGCCCTAAACTGCATACCACCCACTAAATCGGGGACTCACAAGGAAGGGAAAAGGGAGCCTCCAATAGTGTAATATAGTTCTATGAAAGTAGAAAAAGTGGAGAAAAAAAAAACAGCTATAGGAAACTCGCTCACAATGCTAAAATGAGTCCAGCATTAACAATGTATGGCCAGTTTATGGCTCCAGACCAGAAGTGACATCCCTTTGGCTCTGCCCTACGCGTTGCACCACTAACCCATGTGGCTTCTTCAGGGTGCTGTGTCCATACAGCCGCTACATCTGTATCCACTTCTATGGGCTACCTCCACCCAGCTCCAAGGTGGATGCAGACGTAGCAGACAGGGGCTGTACATGAAGGACGGAGCTCTTTCCCCCTTTTGAATGATTGCTATGGGACTATGGTACAGGAGTGCCTAGGCACAGTCTCATATCAAAAAGCACGCTTTTCAGGAGGAGATCAATGCAGAAGATAATTTTCTTATCGTATTGCTTTGGAACAATTATACTTTCTATATATTCTATATAAGATAGCAAATATTCACGTACCGTCCACTTTAACTCCTGATCACACACCATATCTATCATGGCAGTTGTATGTCTATTCCCATCTTCTGTGCTTATGGAAAGCTTTGATTTATACATTTCAGTTTTACCTAGGGGGATCACGAAGCATGCTGTGTTGAACGGCTTGTATAAAGTGAAGTGGATGATTTTTGTCTTTAGGCCTTTTAACACACAAGCAACAAGCCACGCTTCAAGGGCCGGCCCTCACAGTAAATCTCGCTGAGGAGCTTCCCTGTGTTATTGGACATCCATTAACTAGATTGCAGTCCCTGCACTTCAAATGAAATGGAGCTCTATCTGGCTTGTCTGAAGTCAGAGATTGCGAGGTGATTTGTAGCTCTGCTTTGGTCTGCAATATCAAAGGCCAGCATGAGATCTATGGAGTCGTTTCCAAAGGAACATATAAAAAAATAAATAAATAATACATATATTATTGGTTTTAGCAGGAGCTTCAGCTTGGGCTCAACCTGACGAGAACAGAAACATTTTACCGCACACGTCTCTTTACTGGTTTAATAAAGTTTATTTTTAATGGTCCTCTGTCTTTTTTATTTTTTATTTATTTTTTTGTACTGCCTACTTTTTTTCTTTTCAGTTACTTTATTTAAATGGTAACTTCACTTTTGTGGGGGGTGGGGCAGAAATAGCAAAGAAAAAAATAATAGTGTATACATTTGCTTGAACAGTCATTTTATATTTGAATGTTATTAAGAATTATCTTTCCTTTTCAATCTGCAGCGCTGCAATTTTTTGTAACGTGCAATGCAATATGGCTACCTGGAGGTGTCCTGTACACACATTTTATTTTTTCATTTCTTGCTTGTGTGATTGGCTCAATGATTTTCCCAGAAGTCTGCACCAAGATAAGAAGTCCGATTTTTGAGCATCCTCTGCAACAAAAATTACATTTTTGACGAGATACTCCCAGAGGGAAATGACGCCTAAAGGGATGCAAACCCTGCCACCTTCCACACTGGAGCCCTGGAGGTGCAACAGCTGATTGGAACTGGGAGCCAGAAATCTTTCTGATTGATAGGGGATTTCTTATTTCTAGGGGTGCACCGAATGAAAATTTTGATGCTGAAAATGCAGGATGCACTTTGCCGAAAACTGAAAATTACAGTTTTTAAAAAAATATTTATATTTTTATATATAATTGTATTATATTCGACTTTTTAATTAATATCATCAATTTAAATTACAATACATTTATTGTTGGCCATTATTGGCACCTTTTTTAGTGCACATTTTTAAAAAAAAATGCAGTCTCTAACCATCTCTCGTATCATGTCCTCAGTCTGTAACCATCTCTCGTATCGTATATCCTCAGTCTCTAACTATCTCTTGTATCATGTCCTCAGTCTCTAACCATCTCTCTTATTGTGTCCTCAGTCTCTAACCATCTCTTGTATTGTGTCCCCAGTCTCTAACCATCTCTTGTATTGTGTCCCCAGTCTCTAACCATCTCTTGTATTGTGTCCTTAGTCTCTAACCATCTCTCATATCATGTCCTCAGTCTCTAACCATCTCTTGTATCATGTCCTCAGTCTCTAACCATCTCTTGTATCATGTCCTCAGTCTCTGACCATCTCTTGTATCATGTCTGCAATCTCTTACTTACCCACTGCTAATAGTATTAGTAAAATTTCCATTTGGTGCACCTCTAGCAGACACGATACAGGAGATGGTGAGAGACTGCAGACATGATACAAGAGATCCACGCAGCCTCACCAGTGCATGTCAGATGCAGCCTTTCCAGTGCCAGTGGATGCAGCCTGCCTGTGCCCATAAGATGTAGCCTCACCAGAGCCTGTGGATGCACCCTGCCTGTGCCCAGATCAGAGCAGTGATCTCTCGCTGTGTCACGGAGCTGGATTTGAATTGCCCAGGCCTCAGTAACGATGCCCCACCTCCTATGACACTAATCCCGTCACACTAATGGATCAGTGTGCCATCTATCACAGGAGGCAGGAGATTATTACTACGGCCACCCGGATAATTCAGCTCACTGACACAGGGAGGGGAGGACAGGACCATGAGCCACCAGGTTGACACCCCGCAATGGGCGGCACCCAGCATCGTGGCCACCACTACTGCGCATGTGCTGTTATTGGCTCCTTATCTGCACTTTTTTTCTTTCCGCGATATGCTGAAAACACAATTTTTGGCTGCCTAAATTTCACTGCATCCCTAATTATTTCACTCATTATAATGCAAATCAATTTTATAACTTTTTTAAAATGCGTTTTTCTGGATATTTTTGTTGTTATTATATCTCTCACTGTTAAAAATAAACCTACCATTTAAAACTATAGACTAATCATTTCTTTATCAGTGGGCAAACATACAAAATCAGTAGGGGATCAAATACTTTTTTCCCTCACTGTATATTGTAGGTACACATTTTCAGCCACTTTATGCCTTGTTCACATGGTGGCACTCTCTACCACCCCTCTTAAAAGTGATCCTTGTTATATTGCATTTCAGAGGACAGCAGAGCTGTGGCTGCAAGCAATTCAGGATAAGATTCTGCCTCCCCCTGAATCTTCCTCCCCCCCCCCCAGATGGACTGATATTTTCTATAGAAAAACCGTCCCACAACTGCAAGGCAAGCATTTGAGATGTTTGCGGCACAAGATCATTCAGCTGCATGTGTCGCATTTGGCGGTGGTACTGCCTGCGACATGCTGTTTAACTTCTGCCTTGCCACAAAGCCCAAAAATTGTGGCCGCGGCAGTATGTCCTACCCCCTACAGATGCCATTGCACTATTCAGATCAGCCGCTTGTTTTACCACCCCCTTCTCCCTGGCCACTGTTGTGAATGAAGCCTTCACAGGCAGTCCAAGGTGTAGTATGTGGGGTTGCCATCATTATCCTTGCCTGAATACCTTTTGAGTCACTAAATTGGAACAATCTTGCAGCCAATGTAGGCCAAAAATGTATGTAAATCGCTAAAATCTCTTGTAAGAATTAACATGTTAAAGAAGAACTTGATGATTTTTTTTTATTTTTTTATTTTTTTTATATTATTCATTTTGAACATGTAAATAAAGAAGAATCACTGTACAAAATGCTGGATGTAGTGACTCCAAAACGCAAAACAAACATGCAATGAAAAAGGTGCACATCCTGATTTTAGGTCAATAGAGGGGAGAGGTGGGAGTGAAAAAGTAAGGAGATGTGGAAGAAGAAAACCTAGCTCTAGTTAAAGCTTGTAGGAGGAGTTCTCATTTTCCCCTGACTGTGCTATAAAGTTGCATGACCTTTATAGCACAGTTATACCCCCCCCCCCCCCCCCCCCCAGCAATACACACCAAACTGAGCATGTGCAGAGTCTTTGCAAATGCTCTGTGTCATCATGAGATTGGGGATAGTGGAAGAAGGGGAGGATCAGAGAAGACGGGGTCAAGCAGCCTTTTTACACAATGCAGAGTATAACAAGTATGCTCTACTGCATATACACACTGATTTTACTGTTGTGGGTTTAGTTAAAAACACTTTAAGTCAGCCGCTGCAAATACTCTAACTCAGGGTTCCTCCAGCGGTTGTTGGGGTTTCCTTAACCACTTGCCGACCGCCGCACGCCGATGTACGTCGGCAGAATGGCACGGGCAGGCATAAGGGCTTACATGTACGTCCCTTGCCTCCCGCGGGTCGGGGGCCCGATCGGGCCCCCGCCCGGTGCCTGCGGCGGTCGGTATTCGTTCGGGAGCGATCCCGGACGAGGGGACGGCCATTCATTCATGGCCACCCCCTCGCGATCGCTCCCGGCGAATGAAATTGTCCGGTGACATCACTTCCTCTCCTGTAATGTAAACACAGGAGAGGAAGTGATGTATTCTCTCCTCCGTGTCGGTAGTTTTCGTTCCGGCACCGAGGAGAGAGCATTGGTGAGTTGCACAAGCACTACACTACACAGTAGAACATGCCAGGCACACTCACACCCCCCCTTTACCCCCCGATCACCCCCCAATTACCCCTGCCCCCCCCCCAGTCACAGTGACACCAATTGCTTTTTTTTTTTTTTTTTTTTTTTGCATTGGTGTCATTTGTGACTGTAATAACTGTTAGGGCAGTTAGGGTTAGCCCCCTTTAGTTCTAATGTGCCCCCCTAACCCCCCAATAAAGGTTTAACCCCGTGATCACCCCCCGTCGCCAGTGTCACTAAGGCAGGGTTCACATTGCAGCGGTTTATGAGAACGAATGTGATTCGCAACGCACTGCAGTGCAAATCACATCCGATCTCTGTGCGATTCGAGTTCAGCCATTCGCCGCACCCGCCGCAAATTCGCACGGGACCCTTTTTTTGGCCCGCAGCAGAATCGGATCGCATGGGTGTTCACACCATGCGATCCGAGTTTGCAGATCGCACTGCGATATGCGAACTGATCTGGGGGTGTCAGTAACATTTCACTGACACTCCCAGCAGTTCGCATAGGGCAGTGTGAACTGCCGCCGGGAGGCATGCGATGCGGGAACCCGCCGCGGATTCGCGGCGTTTCCGCATCGCTCCAGTGTGAACCCAGCCTAATAAGCGATCATTTTTCTGATCGCCGTATTAGTGTCACAGGTGACGCTAGTTAGGCAGGTAGGTATTTAGGTTCGCCGCAGCTTTTTATAGCGCCAGGGACCCCCATATACTACCGCATAAAGCCCCCTGATTGCCCCCTAGTTAACCCTTTCACCAGTGATCACCATATAACTGTTACAGGTGACGCTGGTTGGTTAGTTATTTTTTTATAGTTTCAGGGCACCCGCCATTTATTACCTAATAAAGGTTTAACCCCCTGATCACCCGGCGGGTGTCATTTTGTGACTGTAATAACTGTTAGGGCAGTTAGGGTTAGCCCCTTTAGTTCTAAGGTACCCCCTAACCCCCCCAATAAAGGTTTAACCCCGTGATCACCCCCCGTCGCCAGTGTCACTAAGGCTGGGTTCACATTGCAGCGGTTTATGAGAACGGATGTGATTCGCACCGCACTGCAGTGCAAATCACATCCGATCTCTGTGCGATTCGAGTTCAGCCATACAGATAGTATGGCTGAATTCGTGTCGCACCCGCCGCACCCCGCCGCAAACTCGCACGGGACCCTTTTTTTGGTCCGCAGCAGAATCGGATCGCATGGGTGTTCACACCATGCGATCCGAGTTTGCAGATCGCACTGCGATATGCGAACTGATCTGGGGGTGTCATTAACATTTCACTGACACTCCCAGCAGTTCGCATAGGGCAGTGTGAACTGCCGCCGGGAGGCATGCGATGCGGGAACCCGCCGCGGATTCGTGGCGTTCCCGCATCGCTCCAGTGTGAACCCAGCCTAATAAGCGATCGTTTTTCTGATCGCTGTATTAGTGTCACAGGTGACGCTAGTTAGGCAGGTAGGTATTTAGGTTCGCCGCAGCTTTTTATAGCGCCAGGGACCCCCATATACTACCGCATAAAGCCCCCTGATTGCCCCCTAGTTAACCCTTTCACCAGTGATCACCATATAACTGTTACAGGTGACGCTGATTGGTTAGTTATTTTTTTTTATAGTTTCAGGGCACCCGCCATTTATTACCTAGTCTCACTAGTGTACCCCTAAATTTAGGGATGTCTACTTTCCAAAATGGGGTCATTTGGGGGGGGTTTGTGCCATCTTGGCATTTTATGGCCTTCAAAACTGTAACGCCCTTAGAAAGCCTGAAGGCGGTGCTTGGTTTTCGGGGCCCCGTACGCGGCTAGGCTCCCAAAAAGTCCTACATATGTGGTATCCCCGTACTCAGGAGAAGCAGCAGAATTTATTTTGAGGTGTCATTTCACATATGCCCATAGCATGTGTGAGCAATATATCATTTAGTGACAACTTTGTGGAAAAAAAAAAAAAGTTTGTAATTTTCCCGCAACTTGTGGCAAAATATAAAATATTCCATGGACTCAACATGCCTCTCAGCAAATAGCTTGGGGTGTCTACTTTCTAAAATGGGGTCATTTGTGGGGGTTTTGTGCCATCTTGGCATTTTATGGCCTTCAAAACTGTAATAGGTAGTGAGGCGTGAAATCAAAAATTTACGCCCTTAGAAATCCTGAAGGCGGTGCTTGGTTTTCGGGGCCTCGTACGCGGCTAGGCTCCCAAAAAGTCCCACATATGTGGTATCCCCATACTCAGGAGAAGCAGCAGAATTTATTTTGGGGTGTCATTTCACATATGCCCATAGCATGTGTGAGCAATATATCATTTAGTGACAACTTTGTGTAAAAAAAAAAAAAAAAAAAATTTTTTTTTTGTCATTATTCAATCGCTTGAGGCAAAAAAATAAAATATTCAATGGGCTCAACATGCCACTTATCAATTTCCTCAGGGTGTCTACTTTCCAAAATGGGGTCATTTGGGGGGGTTTTGTACTGCCCTGCCATTTTAGCACCTCAAGAAATGAGATAGGCAGTCGTAAACTAAAAGCTGCGTAAATTCCAGAAAACGTACCTTAGTTTGTAGATGTGACAACTTTTGCGCAAACCAATAAATATACAATTATTGACTTTTTTTTTACCAAAGACATGTGGCTGAATACATTTTGGCCTAAATGTATGACTAAAATTGAGTTTATTGGATTTTTCTAACAACAAAAAGTAGAAAATATCATTTTTTTTAAAAATTTGCGGTCTTTTTACATTTATATCGCAAAAAATAAAAATCGCAGAGGCAATCAAATACCATCAAAAGAAAGCTCTATTTGTGGGAAGAAAAGGACGCAAATTTTGTTTGGGTACAACATTGCATGACCGCGCAATTACCAGTTAAAGCAGCGCAGTGCCAAATTGTAAAAAGACCTCTGGTCATTTACCAGCAAAATGGTCCGGTCTGAAGGTGGTTAAGCAATTTCTGACTTTCAGAAAAGTTCCCACTGACAATGTTTTATTTTTTTAACTATCTGTAAGGGGGAAATATTCCCTATGGCCACAAGTTTAGGGAGCATTCTTCCCACTGATAATCATATTATTGTATCATGAGTTGTAGATATAATCATTTTTACCATAGTTTTTCTCACTCTGGGAAGTGTATTTCAAGGGTTCCTCTGTGTTGAAAAGGTTGAGAGACTGCTCTAGCTGCTGACTTCTAAAAATAAAGTAATTCCCAGGGCCTGGGGTCCGGCGCTGTCTTCCAACAGCTGGTTCTTCTTACTGCAGTGGGTCTCCAGTGCTGCCATTTTGGTTATAGATAGTAACCGAATGTGATTTCCTGAGGAATCACAGATGGTGTCCTGTCATTCAGTACTATGGGACTGGTCTTGCACCTCCTGGGATATGTGATGTGTCCTTGGAAGCCACGGAGAGAGCATGGGCAGGGGACGTGCCTAAGTGCACGCCATTCTCGCCTAGACGAGAATTGAAAAAGTGGAAGCGGGTACTTTTTTTTTTTTTTTTTTTTTTTAAAAGGTTCCCCGTATAGAAGTCAAAAGTATTTTGGGACAGGGGTGGGGAGTTGAATCACTCTCGTTGTTGAGCAAGAGTCCACTTTAAAGAGGAAGTAAACCCTGATGGGTTTACTTCCTCTTTTTTTCCCTGCAAAGGTAAAGCATAATGGACTACTATGCATCGCATAGTAGCTCATTATGTGTCACTTACCTGACACAGGAGCCAGCGAAGTCGCCGCTGTCCCCTGTAGTCCGCCGCATCCATGTTGCTTGTGGCGTCTCGCAGTTCCGACGAATCACAGCGGCGCAACCGCGATGACGTCACTCCCGCGCATGCGCACGGGAGTCGCGCCTCGCAGCTCGGCCGCTGTCATACGGCGAAGCCGCGATGACGTCACTCCCGCGCATGCGCACGGGAGTCGACAAATTTGGCAAATCCATTCTTGGATTTGCCGCATTTAGTGCGCATGCGCGCCGCTGTCTACGGCGCATGCGCCGTAGACAGCGGTGCCCATTTTCGGGCAAATATCTCCTAAACCATATAGGTTTAGGAGATATTGCTTGGACTTACAGGTAAGCCTTAATCTAGGCTTACCTATAGGTCCAAGTTGTTTGGAAGGGTTTACTTCCTCTTTAATGTAATTTTTATTGTTTTCAAATCTGCAGCTCTCATTAAAATAGTGCCTGGTCTCCATACTCTGCACTTTCTGTCGTAGGCTGACAATGCTCTTTTCGCACGCACTTTACAGTGATATATATATATATATATAATTTTTTAAACAATAAGCTTTTATTGGATCTTAGATATAACAATTGTACAATAATAACATTTGTACAGGAGTATCATATTAAAATATAACAAAGTATAATTGAGTTCAGTGGTAGAGTATATTACTAGTAAAACCAACAAAATTGCTCTGTGATCAGCTGATCATTACATCGATGATCGATTTAGAAATACTCTGAGTTTGTGTAGAAAAATCTATTATTTAGTTTGACTTTACAGTGATATTAAACTTTTTTTTATTTTATTTTTTTAAATAACAAACGTGTTATACTTGCCTGCAGCCCTGATCCTCGTCTTCTTGGTTCCCCTGCTGGTCCTCCTGTCTTAGCTGCGTACAAAGGGGACTCGCTCTATTGACACAGATATCGGGGCGTGCCCTGTCCCCCATCACAGGATTTGATTGAGAGCAGCAGAAACCAATAGCTCCCGCTGCTGTCAATCTGCCCTTTTGAGGAGGGAGAGAATGGCTCACTCATACACAGTGTTGGATCAAGTTTGGTCTCAGATTAGTATAAGGGTGGTGGGGGATCCTGCAGCACAGACGTCCAAATATGAGATCTGAGGACTTTTTGACCCCAGATATCATATTTAAGAAGACCTGTCATGCTTTTTTTCTATTACAAGAGATGTTTACATTCCTTGTAATAGGAATAAAAGTGACTTTTTTTTTTTTTTTTAAACAGTGTAAAAATAAATAAAATCAAGTAAAATAAGATTTTTTTTTTTTTAAACGCCCCGTCCCGACAAGCTCACGCGCAGAAGCCAACGCATATGAAAACGGTGGTCAAACCAGACATGTGAGGTATCGCCGCGATCGGTAGAGCGAGAGCAATAATTCTTCCCCTAGAACTCCTCTGTATCACAACATGCAACCTGTAGAATTTTGTAAACGTCGCCTATGGAGATTTTTTTGAGGGTAGAAGTTTGACACCATTCCACGAGTGGGCGCAATTTTGAAGCGTGACACGTTGGGTGTCGATTTACTTGGCGTAACATTATCTTTCACAATATACAAAACAAAATGGGCTAATTTTACGGTTGTCTTATTTTTTTTTTTCAAAAAAAATGTGCTTGTAAGACCGCTGTGCAAATACGGTGTGAAAAAAAGTATTGCAATGACCACCATTTTATTCTCTAGGGCAGGGGTTGACAAATTTGCTTGGAATCTAGGAGCCAGCTTAAAAAGTTAGGAGCCAGGTCCGTGACGTCGATCCGGACCTGTCCCTGGCCTGACATGGAGACGAGTGAGGGGAAGATAGCAGCGCCGTCGCCCGCCCCCCCCCCCCCCCCCCCCCAAGCCATTGCCCATAGCTCTTAGAGGGACATTTTATTTATTTTTTTCAAATGACAATTTTTTTTTCAATTGCATTTTAGTGTAAATATGAGATCCGAGGTCTCTCTGACCCCAGATCTTATATTTAAGAGGACCTGTCATGCTTTTTCTATTACAAGGGATTTTTACATTCCTTGTAATAAGAATAAAAGTGACACAACATTTTTTTTTAAAAGAACAGTGGAAAAAAAAAAAAAAGTTAAAATAAGAAGAAAAATAATAATTTTTAAACGCGCCCTGTCCTGCCCGCATATAAAATCGGTGTTCGAACCACACATAGGAGGTAGCGCCGTGATCGGTAGAGCGAGAGCAATAATTCTAGCCCCAGACCTCCTCTGTAACTCAAAACATGCAACCTGTAGAATTTTTTTAAACGTCGCCTATGGAGATTTTAAAGGGTAAAAGTTTGTCGCCATTCTATGAGCGGGTGCAATTTTGATGCGTGACATGTTGGGTATCAATTTACTCGGCGTAACATTATCTTTCACAATATAAAAAATAATTGGGCTAACTTTACTGTTGTCTTATTTTTTTATTAACTAAATTATTTTTCCCAACAAAAGTGCGCTTGTAAGTCCGCTGCACAAATACGGTGTGACAGACAGTATTGCAACAACCACCATTTTATTCTCTAGGGTGTTAGAATAAAAAATATATATAATGTTTAGGGGGTTCTAAATAAAGGGAAGAAAAGGCAGGTAATATAAAACACTCAGAGGAAGCTTCATTAGAATTACTGGTTTGTCATACCAACGGCGACCACAAGAGGGCGCCAGATTCCATAAGGAATCATAGGACCGCAGAAGGCCTCAAAGCCGCGGCCTAAATTTTCGGCCGCCGGCGGAACGGCCCGACGCGATCACGCTGGGGGGGTCCACAGAGACAGGATACCCCCAGCTGTGCTGCCCCAGGCGCGAGGTCGCTATTTCTAGTCGCCAATGCGACCTGGCGCCCGGGTTTTGTCGAGCCCTGCTCTAGGGTGTTAGAAAAAAAAATATATATAATGTTATAAGTAATTTTCTAGCAAAAAAAAACTGTTTTAAACATGTAAACACCAAAATCTCAAAACGAGGCTGGTCTTTAAGTGGTTAATGCAGAGAATGCATTAAGATAAAAAAACTTAAGGCTTGAAAACCACTTCAGGCAAGCATTGTTATCTGTTGTCACCTTCAATAAACCTAAGTTCGATTATCACCCAACTGCACTTCCCGGGCACACCTACATCATCACCTTTGCCAGCCAGACTACATTGACCCCTGCTTTAGTGCTCAGGCACTTATGGAGAGTTCTGTGCCTAGGCATGGTGGTATCAGACCACAAGTGAACCATGCCTGAGAACACTTCTTCCAAGTGGTTCCGGGCATGGTACACTTAACTGTTCCCATGCATGGTTCGAAGCACTCGCTATAGAAATGAACTGGACCAAGAGGGGTGATGCTTGGGCTTGGTTAAAACTGCCAGTGTGAGTGTACCCTAAGATAATATTAAGGTAAAAACAAGGGTTTTCTTATCGTACATCATGGGACACAGTGAATTACTGAATTGGTCCGCTCCATATTCATGTTGCCATCAGCTGAGTCAGTCGATGAGCCCACTTCTTGTTTGGGTTTGCTCAAGTCTCCCCAAGCTGTTCATACTTTTCCTATCCATTCATTGCTATAAAAGCTTATTTATTCTGAGTGGGAGCATCCAGATGAAAATGTTTTTGGAGGAAAAAACTGTTTAACACTTTTTATCCTATGGAGGAATCATTTAATAAGATATGGGGGATGCCAGCAATTGATGCCACCATATCCTCTGTGAATAAAAATGTGACTTGTACGGTAGACAATCCTCAAATGCTGAAGGATCCAAAGGAGAAGAAGTTGGAATTCCTATTTAAAAACAATTTTTCTCTGGCAGGTTCAGTGGCTCAGCCTGCGCTGGCAGCAATCGGTGTATGTCAGTCATTAAGATACCAGTTTAAACTGGTGCTTAAGATTATTCCTGATCAGTAGGCCCAAGATTTGGCCGGGATACCAGGGGCGTTATGAGAGATTCTATTCTCCAGGCCTCACGACTCATGCTCGGGCTGGTGCATGTGCGTAGAGTCCTATGATTGAAAAATTGGTCAGCTCAAGCACCATGCAAAAAGCTCCTGGCTAGTTTTCCGTTTTGCAGTGAACGGCTGTTTGGGGATGATCTGGATAAATACAGCCGAAGAAATTCTAATGGGAAAAGTTCCCTTTTCCAGTTAAGAAGAGGATTAATTGTTTTTATTTTAAATTAACTTCTTCTCCAGTGCCAGGAGCATCAGCCTCCAGGCAATCACGACGGCCTCCATCGTCAAGTTCAAAATATAAACCTCAGGGTCAACCCCGGGGGGAGAAAAGAGGCTCTGGGGGAGGAAACCAACAAAATACTAAAACCTCCTTATGAAGGGGCGCCCCTACTCTCTCGAGGGGGGGGGGGGGAGACTTCTGCAGTTCTCAAGGGTCTGGCAGGAAGAGTGTCAAGATAAATGGGTGCCTTCTTCAATATGTCTAGGATACAAACTAGTGTTCGGAGAGTTCCTGTCTCCTCCTTTTCTCAGATCAAATGTTCCCAGGCATCCAGAGAAAGAGAAGTCTCTCTTTCAAGCTTTGGACCATCTTTTGTCTCAAAAAGTGATATCAGTTGTCCCCATGGAAGAGCAGGGTTCAGGGTTTTATTCAAACATTTTCACGGTACCAAAACCAAATAAGATGTCAGACCCATTCTAGATCTCAAAGATCGAAACCGGTTTTTGAATAGACGCTCTTTTCGCATGGAGTCAATGCGATCAGTGGTCTCCATTCTACAAGGTGAAGGACTGCTAGCATCAATCGACAGCAAGTATGCTTACCTCCATGTACCTATTTTTCTTGCTCACCAGAAATGTATGCGATTCGAGATTAGAAAATCTTAATTTTCAGTTTGTAGTTCTGCCTTTCGGTCTTGCTACTGTACCTGGAGTGTTTACAAAGGTCTTGGCTCCCCCTTTAGCCACATTAAGGGCTCAAGGTATAACGATTCTAGCTTACTTGGACGATCTACTCTTGATAGACCAGTTGGTAGCCTGCTTAGACCAAAGTTTGGTCACCACAGTCAGCTACCTGGAATACCTAGGTTGGATTCTCAACCTAGAGATATCTTCCTTAAAACCATCAAAGAGATTGGAATACTTGGGTCTGATTTATAGATACAGCTCAGAAGAGGGTGTTCTTGCCCCAGGCAAAGATCAGTTCCATAAGGGAACCCATTCAGGTGGTCAAAGCAAAGAAGAATCCTTCTATTCGACTTTGCATGAGATTGTTGAAAAGATGGTGGCCTCATTCGAGGTCGTTCCTTATGCCCAATTTCATTCAAGACTACTGCAAAACAGTGTCCTATCAACTTGGAACAAGAAGGTCCAAGCTCTAGACTTCCCAATACGTTTATCCCCAAAGGTGTGCCAAAGCCTCAGTTGGTGATTGATAGCCAAGAATCTGCAAAAAGGGAAATGCTTCCTACCAGTTGCCTGAAAGGTGGTAACAGATGCCAGCCTTCTGGGATGGGGAGCAGTCCTGGAAGAAGCGTCCAAATCAAAAATTACCTTGCCCATTAATATTCTAGATACTCCGGCAGCACGCCTGGCCCTGAAGGCCTGGAAGCTCAGACTACAAAATTGTCCAGTTAGCATCCAATCTGACAATGCCACAGCAGTGGCCTATATCGATCACCAAGGGGGCACGAGAAGTTTTGCGGCTCAGAGAGAGGTGACGCATATACTAACTTGGGCAGAAAACAACATACCTTGCCTATCAGCAGTCTTCATTCCAGGAATAGAGAATTAGCAGGCGGACTACTTGAATCGCCAGCAGTTGCTCCCGGGAGAATGGTCTCTTCACCCTAACATCTTTCTGTCATTATGTCAAAGATGTGGAATTCCGGACGTGGATCTCTTTGCATCCAGGTTCAAGAAAAAGATCAACAACTTTCCATTTTACCTTTACAAACGCTAAATTTAACAGTTTTGAGACCCACATTCTGAAGAAGCGTGGGCTATCAAGTTCAGTAGTGTCTACTCCGGGTAATGCAAGTAAGCTGGCCTCCAGGGTCATATATTCTAGAGTCTGGAAGGCATATGTCTCCTAGTGTGAATCCAGGAGTTGGCACCCCAGGAAATATATGTCATAGGTAGGATACTTGACTTTCTACAGATGGGATTAGAAATGAAACTGGCCTTAAGTACTATCAAAGGCCAGGTTTCAGCCTTATCGGTATTATTTCAACTACCACTTGCTTCGCACTCTCTGGTTCGTAGCTTTGTTCAGGGGGTAACGTGGCTTAATCCTCCGGTTAGGTCACCCCTGAAGCCTTGGGACTTGAATTTAGTCCTGTCAGCATTACAGAAACAGCCTTTTGAGCCGATATGACATATTCCCTTGGTCCTTTTACCAAGGAAATTCATATTTCTGGTAGCCATATCTTCCGCAAGAAGGGTATCTGAGTTGACTGCTCTTTCTTGTAAAGAGACATATTTGATTATTCACAAGGATAAGGTTGTATTGAATCCTCATCCTAAATTTCTTCCAAAGGTAGTGTCAGGTTTTCATTTGAACTTGGATATTATTCTACCTTCATTTTCCCAGATCCCTGTTCTGCGGAAGAAAGGTCACTACGTTCTTGTGATGTAGTGAGAGCAGTCAAGGTCTAGTTGAAGGTGACTGCTCAGGTTCATGAAACAGATGTTTTGTTTGTGTTGCCTAAAGGTCCTAAGAGAGGACAGGCAGCATTGAAATCTACTATTTCTAAATGGATTTGTCAAGGGATTGTTCAAGCTTTTAATTTAAAGAGGAAAGTTCAACCTTTTTATATTAAAGGTACTCCACCAGGGCTGTTAGTACCTCCTGGGCAGTGCATCACCAAGCCTCCATGGCTCAAATCTTCAAGGCCGAAACTTGGTCTTCAGTCCATACTTTTACCAGATTCTATTAAGTAGATCTAAAAGGTCATGAGTATATCGCCTTTGGGCGCAGAGTACTGCAGTCTCTTGGTGCCCTACTTTTGTTGTCTCCCTCCCTTCAGTTGGTATTGCTATGGGACTTCCCACATAGTAACTACTATGGCTCTGTGTCCCGTGATGTACAATAAGAAAATAGGATTTTTATAACCGCTTACCTGTAAAATCCTTTTCTTTGAAGTACATCTGAGACACAGAGGTCCCTCCCTTCTTTCTAGTACACACGTGTATTTCTTTGCTACAAAAACTGAGGTATTCCCAGTAGTGGGAGGGGTTATATAGGGAGTGGACTTCCTGTCTTAAGGTGTGCCAGTGTCCATCACCTGAAGGTGGCCTATAACCTACATAGTAACTACTATGGCTCTGTGTCCCATGATTTACGATAAGAAAATCCTTGTTTTTAACTTAATATTATCTTGGGGTACACTCACACTGACAGTTTTAACCAAGCCCAAGCATCACCCCCCTTGGTCCGGTTCGTTTCTATAGTGTGAGTGCTTCGAACCACGCATGGGAACAGTTAAGTGTACCATACCAAGGTGGCCTATTACCCACATAGTAACTACTATGGCTCTGTGCCCAGTGATGTACTTCAAAGAAAAGGATTTTACAGGTAAGCTGTAATAAAACCCTATTTTTCTTTAGAAAAGAGAGAATTGTTTAAAATATACAAGGCTTCAGCTTGAAGCTAAATGCCAAATCAGTTAGGGTTAACTTTTTGTTTGGACTCCTCTCCTGCATGCTTTCTTCGAGGCAGTAACTGTCTAGGTAATACGCCTTTAAAGACAAATCAGTGGTCACTCGTATTTTGATCTTTACAGGTTCACTGTGATTTCATTTCTGGTTCCTAAATGTCAAATTCTAACCATTTTATGGAAGGAGCAACTGGGTCATCTAGGTTTTGTTTCTAGTTGGGATGTGAGCTTTCTATATGGAAATTCCCAGCCTCAGACATAGTCATATAAGGAATTGTGGTGTTTTTCACTTGGTTAATTCTCTCTAGTCACTTTGCTTTTGCCTTTGATTTGTTCCACAGAAATGGAAGTGATGAAGCCTCTGATTGGAGAGGAGGGAAATGCTGATGAGCTTTCTGATGACGAGAACACCACTCGGAGACATTACCACCCCGACAATGAGGATGGCCTGACGTATGTAGCCCATACTTCATCTTGTTGTTAAGGTCACATAGGTGGTATCTTGTAAGTCTTGACATATCTGGTTTTCAGCTGTAGAGATGGTGCAATCAGATGGTCTAAATATGACCTATGGATGTATTAAAGGTAACCTGTACTTAAAATGAACATATAAGGGTAGCTCTCTTTGGTACTTTTCAAGTTATTAACCTGAACAAGTTAAATTGTTAGTCTAGATTTCTCTGGTTGCATGCTTCTTCTGACTTATTTGTCCAAGCTTTGACTTCTAAAGGAGAACTCCACATTTTCCCCAGGTTTTCATGTCATCTTAGCCTAAGTTGTAGGTTACATAGTGGAGCTTAGGCTGTACTTTTTATTCATGGTAAGAAAACAGTATTTTACTGTACTGATTAAAGCAGAACGTAACTGTATCTGAGCATTCTTTTAAGTGGTTCTATACTGCTGGACGTTTTTTTTTCTCCCTCCTGCAAGGTAAAGTCATATTGTGCTAGCATATTGCATACTAGCACATTATGGTAAACTTACCTTGAAACGAAGATGTTCCAGCACCGCAATGTCTGCGATGTAACGCTTTTCTTGCTTCTGGGGTTTTGCAGGCTTCAGCTCTGTGCCTGGCCGGAGCCGCGATGATGTCACTCTCACGCATGGGCACGGGAGCCGCCATTCATGGCACAGGGCTCGGAAGGAACAGCATGGGTGGCTGTTCCTTCAGAGCGCATGCACCACTCATGTCACTGGCTACATATAATGTTATATCTCACATATAGTAGATATTTACACTACCTAAAGGTAAGCCTTATTATAGGTTTACTTATAGGTAAAAGTCAGTAGAGGAAGTTTACTTCCTTTTGTAATATTCAAAGCAAACTCCTATCCATCCATGTCTCCATGCTTTATTTTGTTGAGAAATCACTTAGTAAACCCTACTAGCATTCTTGCTGCAGCCATCTTGAGTAAGGGCAGATGAGTTGTGTAGCATTTACTTCCTGGAATCCATCTGCCCTCAACTCAAGCATGCAGACTGGAACGTGTGCTTAGCTGAGAAAGCCCCTATTATCCTCCTAAAGAAGAAAAAATAAAATGTCCATGAAGACTCATGGGATTTATGACATCATTGTGGCCTACAGTTAAAAAAAATAAAAAATAAAAGAGCTCAATTTAGGCTGCTCACGTCAGACAGGGCAACCCTCCTGTGGATTCCCAGCAGGTTACCAGAAAAAAAAAATGGGTGCATCATATTGATGTCCTGATAAAAAAAGGCAGAGGTGCCTTTTAGGAATGTCTGGGGCTTTTAAAAAGGAAAGGGGCTTTAAGGCTATTTAAACTGTTAATGTTTTTAACATTGCGCTCCTTATCTTCTACTCGCCTCCCTGCCTGTCTCCAGCACTGCACCTGGGGACTAGTAGGGATTGGCAGGGTTGCTATTAGAAATCACAGCGCCCCATACAGACTACCTGACTGGTTCACTCTTACCCCCCCCCCCCCCCCCCTTGCCAAAAGTGACTGAGGACATAGATTTATCAGTCTCTTTCTCTGCAACCTTGGCTGCTTAGATGGATGAATAGGAAGCTCATGCACTCGGGAGTTGCGGACCGTGGCACGGAGCTCTGAAGGGACGGCGCGGGTATACCATCCCTTTAGAGCGCATGCGCAGGTGACATCCCCGGCCGCATGAAGTATGAATATCTCCTAAACTATGAAGGTTTAAGAGATAATCATAGAACCTACAGGCAAGCCTTATTATAGGCTTACCTGTAGGTACAAGGCTTCAGAATGAATTTACATTCACTTTAAAGCCCAGCTCCAGCCTTAACATTCTGGATGATTTCGAACCTCTGTCAGGTGTTTATTGTCTGTTTCCACATTGGGGAGAATGTCTCTCCCTTTGTGAGAGAGATGAGAAATATCATCAACCAGGACAGAAATGGCAATCTAAGCATTGGTATGAGCTGGAACCTTTGTATATTGCTACCTCCAACCCTGATGACACCTGTTCTCCTTTTGTTTTGTCCTATAGAAGTAGTGAGAGCAAAATTGATCTTCAATGGGGTCACAGTCAGCAAATGAAACCTAAGAAGGATGCTAATCTTTCCCCACTTTTTTTAAAGCTAATAAAAAGTTTGGCTGGAGACAACCATAATGTTCCTTTTTGTTATTATTATTTTAAAAAATTTTTTTTTAGATACATAGTATCCTTTTCTGTAATGAGTGTCTGGAACATTGTTCATTCTGCTAATTACTTGATCAGTGTATTGCCCTAGCATGGCTCAAGGTCACCAAGTGCTTGCTTTATAGTCCTCTACATCAAGTACTGGCTTTAGAAACGGTTTGTTCTACCTTTCTGTAGCTTTTTATTTCAATCAATTCTTGAGAGCTATAAACGTTGTTCAATGTTGTTGCTGAAGAACAAAAGATCATAAACTGTTCAAAGCATTAATGGCTTTCTGCTTTAGCTGCATGCTTTCTTATTGTTGGTACACCCACTTAATCATCAAAGACTATCCTTGTTCTTCATTGACCGTAGATGCTTCATATACATAGGAGTTTACATTAGGGCTTTGTCAATTTTATTCTGCTTGGTCAGCTAGGATATTCGCTCTTGTAAAAGTTCACTTTTTGTAACTTTTATTCAATGTTGTTCACAATGTTATAGAATGATGATTTGATTAGGAGGCATCACTGGCACTTCCGGAGTGTTGATTTCCTGTGTCTGTGGAAGTTTTATGAAGTTTGGGGAAGAATTAGTCCAACGTGTTTTGCCCTCTTTTACAAATGGTTGGGTTTATTTATCCAGAGATCTATGGTTTGCAGAGCGGAATACAATTTCCACCGATGACACCCCTTGGGACCCCTTACAATTGATGTGCCAATTGTAATCTGTACACATGTGAGTTGCCATTTGGATGTTACCATTAAAGCTGTTTTTATTCCTACACTTAGAGGCGCCTCTCTCCATGTTTTTTTCCGGCTTTGCTGGAACTCGGCTTCTATTCCCGTGTGGTGGCCTTTTTTTTTTTTATGGACTTTATTAGTCTTAAGTTATTCATGTTATGATCTTTTTTGACTGTGCATAGCTGCTCCTGATTCTGTCTGCTCCAGTTTGGTTAAATTCCTAAATCAGTCATCAATGGTTCCTAGTGGCAACCTCTACATCTTTACTCTGACGTGTAGTGATGTAGGGGTCAGCAGAAGGAACTGCTAAGCTTAGCATGGGAGCTGGGGGCGAGGCCGAGTCCTGCTGTCTGTGTCGGAGGACGCTGCAGCAGAACTCGGGAGCAAGCTTGCGCGGGTGCTCCTATGGAAAGCGATTTTCTGTTGGGGCACCGGATGAAGAGGAGGGGCTTGGAGCACTGACAGGGCATCCCAGAGGAAGAGGATCAGGGCTGCTCTGTGCAATGCCATTGCACAGAGCAGGTAAGTATAGGCATGTTTTGTTATTTTTATAAAACTAAAAAGCGAGAGTTTACAATCACTTTAAAGTTGAAGTTTAGGTATGGTAATTTTTGCACATAGTCCAGCTTGGCCTAAGTGACAAATATAGTAGTTTAAATCACTTGCCTACCAGGCCAAGTCTGACATTTCTCTCCTACATGTGAAAATCATAATTTTTTTTTGCTAGAAAACTACATAGAACCCCCAAATATTATATATTTTTTTTTTAGCAAAGACCCTAGAAAATACAATGGCGGTTATTGCAACTTTTTATCTCACAGTATTTGCGCAGCTTTTTTTCGAATGCGTTTTTTTGGGAAAAATAACATTTCTGTGCTTTAAAAAAAACAAAAAAAAACAAAAAAACAGTAAAGTTAGCCCAATTTTTTTGCATATTTTGAAATCTGAAGTTACGCCGAGTAAATAGATACCCAACATGTCACGCTTCAAAATTGCACACGCTCGTGGAATGGTGCCAAACTTCGCTACTTAAAAATCCCCATAGGCGAGGCTTTACATTTTTTTACTGGTTACATGTTTTTGAGTTACAGAGGAGATCTAAGACCAAAATTGCTCTCGCTCTAACGTTCGTGGCGATACCTCACATGTGTGGTTTGAACACCGTTTTCACATGTGGGTGGGACTTACGCATGGATTCGTTTCTGCGTGTGAGCTCAAGGGGACCGGGGCACTTTCAATTTTTAATTTTTTTTTTATTGTTAATTTTACTTAATTTATTTTAGCTTGACACTTTTTTCCCCCAAAATTTTTTTGGATCACTTTTATTCCTTTTACAAGGGATATAAACATCCCTTGTAATAGAGATATGGCATGACGGGTCCTCTTTACAGTAAGATATGGGGTCAATAAGACCCCACATCTCACCCCTAGGCTGGGAAGCCTGAAATAAAATTAAAAAAAACTTTCCTGGCTTCCCATCTGAATCGGCGCCGTTCGTTTGAATGCAGAGGCCGGGCGTGACATCATAACATCGTGCTCCGCCTCCGACGATCATGGAGACTCCAGTGACCATCTGGTCCGCCAGAAATCTCTACGAAGAACATCTGGGGCCGGCGGATCCTGTTTCCGACTCACCGATCGCAGCGGTGAGTCGGTAGGAGCACCAGAGGGCGGCGGGAGGGGGGGGGGGCGTACGAACGATCAAGAGGTGGAACAGCCGCTATGATCTTTCTTATGGTGCACAGATTCCCCGGCTCTAAAAGATGATATCTGAATGATACCTGTAGCTACAGGCATCATTCAGATATCCCCGCTCAGAGCTGAGGACGTCGTTCCTCGTACGGTGGGCGGGAAGCGGTTAATATGTATTGGAATTTTTATATTTTGTAATAACAATAAAGACTTTATAATATTTCTAATTTGCTCAAGTTTGTGCAAGTTTATATGTTGCCGTTAAAAGTCCCACCATGAGGGCTTTTAACATGTGACAAAAGTATGTATAAGCCTGTGGGATCCTCGTGGAACATGGAAACTACTGTAGCACGTGCCACTACTAAAGTGATCTCCACTAGCTTCTGGGCTCCATGCGGGACACTCGTGTACGGGCGCCGTTCAAAGAACTCTTTGCATTTTCTCGGTGAATGCAAAGCATTTTCTGCTTGTGAGAGGTGAAGCAGCAGGGCAGTGGTGTCACAATTTCAACATTGTCCAATGAGAGAACACTTTGCATTAATAGAGAAAATGCAAAGTGTTCTCTGAATAGGGCCCATGCCAAGTGGGCAACCTCCTATGTTCAGTAGGCAGCAGGGAAACCACTCGCCACAGGAACAGAAAGCTAGTGGAGATCACTGGAGTAGCTTCCAGGAGGTCCTATAGGTATGGCACATAGATAGTTACATACATTGGTCCAAGCTGTACCAACATAACTATGTAAAAATTACCATACCTAAAATTCAGCTTTAAAACCATCAGAATCCAACTTTATTTTGCTTTGTTTGTTGACTCCAGTATGTTACACCAAAATCTCCCAATTTTTGCCCAAATTTTCAGGGATATCATTTCACTCATCCCTATTTATGACATATTGAAAATAACTTTTCTTTCTTTGGACTCTTCCATAAGTGGCATTTGCCCGCTTTGTTTTGCTGTGGATGACTGAAGACCTAATTAAATATATTTTTCCTTTACAAACTTCGCTAATAAGGGACAACAGTGTCCCTTGTATGTCACTCAGAGGACAAATGGTACATGTCTCAAAGAGCTTTGCTTCAAATTAGAAGGGCACCATGCTTCGACAGAGGTTAATGTACACAGCATTCACGTATGGACAGCTTCATTACTCAATTATTTCTTGCTAAGTATCGCTTGGCATGTTAAGCATACTATCCCATGTTCTACACAGTGAGGGGGGAATGGAAAGCGGTTTCATCACCAGATAAGCTCTTTTAATGTAAACGTGGATTGTTTTCTGTAGGAAATCTTTCATTGTATGTTTGTCCTTGGATAGTAATTTTCTTAGGAGTGAAAATGTCACAGATGTGACTGGAATGTGGAAAAAATGTGTCCTGTAAAGCGGGGAGCCTAGAATATGGACAGCATAGTGGTTGCACATCTATTCTTTCTTTTTTTTTGAGCTAGACCGTGAGGTTGGTGACGGGTGGTAGTTCTTTCATTAAATATAAGAAGAACCAGTCAGGAGAAGCAGTTGTAAGAGTCTAAGAAACGCATTTAAGCGTTTTTCGAATTTATTTATGCTCCCCACTGACACCACCAGCTGTGGCAGGGAGTTGCACATCTTTACAGCTCTAAGCCCTTGTACACACGGTCGGACATTCCGACAACAAAATCCGACGGATTTTGTCCAAAACTGGTGTTGCATACACGCGGTCGGACAAAGTTGTCGGAAAATCCAATTGTTCATAACATGATGACATAATTTAGTTACGACGGGACTACGTTCAGGCTAGTAGCCAATAGCTTTGGTCTAGGAATTTGATCTGAGCATGCGTGGCAATATGTCCGATCGGAATTCTCTACAAACGATCAGACAAAGTCCGATCGGATCATGCTGTCGGAAATTTTTTATATCCAGCTCTCAAACTTTGTTGGTCGGACATTCCGACGGAAAAAGTTCCGATGGAGCCCACACACGGTCGGATTATCCGACAACGCGGTCCGATCGGACATTTTCCGTCGGAATGTCCGACCGTGTGTACAAGGGCTAACAGCCAAGAACCCCTTACACAGTTTAGGATTGAACTGCTTCTTGTCCAACTTCATTGTGTGGACTAGAGGTTAAATAGTTTTCTCCCAATGATACAGTTCCCAATTAAAGATTTTTATATTACGATCATATCCCCTCTTCTTCTCCAGGGTGAATAAGTTTAAGTTATATAATCTAACATAACAAAAGGAAAAAGCCACATACATGCATAATACTGTAAATAAAATTAAATATAAACGCCTATGAGTGATTAATTGATTGCAATAGTAGTGAAAAAAAAGTTGATCTACCCCTCTAATAAATCAAACATACCATCATTTATAAAAAGAATTATAACAAGTGTTAATAATGAAATTCGAAAAATCCCAGTGAAGTGATAAAGTCCAAGAAATGAAAAATAGTTCAGTGAAAACTTAATACCTAAATTTCATAAGAATTCATGGAAAAATAAAAAATATTAGATTAATAGTGGCAATAAAAATTAAGGATCGTGGCCACGACAACACAAACTATGCGCTTACCAAAAGGCATGCGATTTCATGCCCATAGTTAATCTCCACAGCACCTCCTCAGACCACGATCACAGCAGGCTCCCTTATTGAATGAAACAGGCCGGGACCGTCAACCGCAGCTCATGAACTAGAAAGGCAGTACTCAGGATTCCAGGGAAATGGAAAGAAGACTCACCATAACATAATTCCGTATAACAAATTTAATAAAAGTAAAGAAATACACTTACATAGAAAGCAGTAAATACGTCCATAAAAAAATGCCGGCCGGCATGCAATTGCCTCTCCAACCTACGCTGTATCGCGATGACGTCAGCACGTCTGCCACCCGACGTACGTTTCGTTTGTCATAACCGAGGTCCTCCAGCTCCCCTATTAGCTTTGTTGCCCTTTTCTGAACCCTCTCCAGTTCAAGGACATCCTTCCTGAATATTGGTGACCAAAACTGGATGGCATAATCAATTGTTACATAAGTGCTTGTGGGCAGAGGTGTGTATGTTGATATTCACTTGTATTCTTTTCTTGCATGTGAGTTTAACTGTATGTTTTTGAACCTTTTTAAATAAATAATAGTTGCATACTACACTATGATGGCTATCCATATATCTTTATGAGAAATAATCGAGCAAAAGGCATTAATACACTGCTTGGAAAGGCTGCTGGTGGATCCATCACATAACGGAGTGGTTATCCTAAATGAACCAAAGGCGCATATTCTGGTTTATCTGGTGAGTGGCCATTACACTAGGTGGTGGTGAAGTCACGTCTAAAGCCCCATACGCCCTATCAGATTTTCTGCTGATTTTTTTTCCTTCAGATTTACCAAAACCATGTAGTAGAAGGGCCTGCCTGATTGCATACAGATTGAAACTCCTAAGGTTTGACCTCATATTATATGGTTTTGATAAATCTGAAGGAAAAAATCATCAGAAAATCTGAGCCCTTGTACACGCGGTCGGACATTCCGACAACCAAATCCGTCTGATTTTTTCCGACGGATTTTGTCCAAAACTGTTGCATACACGCGGTCGGACAAAGTTGTCGGAAAATACGATTGTACATAACGTGATGACGTTATTTCGTTACGACCGGACTACGTTCAGGCTAGTAGCCAATAGCTTTGGTCTAGGAATTTGATCTGAGCATGCGTGGCACTTTGTCCGTCGGAGTAGGCTACACATGATCGGAGTATGTCCGATCGGAGCATTTTGTCGGAAAATTTTACGGACAAGTTGGAAAACTTGGTCCGTCAGGTACTCCGATGGAAACAGTCCGATGGAGACCACACACATGTTTCGTGTGTGGTGGAATTTCCCCAAGGTGTCCTGGTCTTGGATAAGAGTTTTTAATCTCATACGCTGGATCACGGACATTAACCTTACTAGAGCCCCAGAAACAGAAACAGAACTTTGATATTCCGAAATTACCTAAACAGCTCATACTATATATGCTTCTGACAATCGCAATACCGCGTGGTTGGAAGATATCTGTGGTGCACTTGGATTAAGTTAAACATGAATAAATATGAATTATGGTAAATATTAAACTCACCTGTTCCCTCCATAATAATATCACTAAAATCCACACAACCTGGGACCCCTGGATTAAGTACATCTCTCCTGTAAACTAGAGTGGATGGACCTCCTTATCTCTTCGGCTACCGGGGCACCCTCTCTTCCTTTTTCTTTTCTTTCCTCTTTTTCTAACCTCTCCTTTTTTCTGTTTTATACCTTGCACATGCTATATGATGGGTGCTTTAACTAATGTGATGATGTGTATGACTTGCTCACATCGTGCGCTTTATAGGAAGAACAATAGCCACTGACAACTACGTAATGCACCCTTCTCTACTCATAGGTGATGTTCACTTTTGTTCGATTATGTTCTTTGTTCTCTGGAGAACAAAGTAAATGCTGTAACTGCAACATTTATGAAACATATGCTGTGTACTGTTGAAAAGCTCTATTAAACAGATTGAAATATAAGACCCTGTATACAGCACATTGATGTAAGTGTTTTTAACTGTGTTAATAAAGCCTTCAAACCAGATTTTACACTATTGGGAGCGTGTTGCTCGTCTCTTTATAATTTCCCTTTATACTGGGCTTCCTGGAGGAGAATTGGAGATTTGAGCTGCAAAGTTTAATTTTGCCTCTACACTTAAAGTGTTATCAACCCAAGTACAGTCTGACGTCTTATGTGAGAGTCACATCCTCTGTGTGTTACGTGATGGAGGACACGGGTGTTACACATGTGAAGAATCATATGAAATCACGCTGCATCACTTGGTTCTATTAATCGCAGACTGCAGTTTTTATATCATGGATTTTCATATTATGGAATTTCACTGTGTGTTTAGATATTTCAGATATACTGTGTGTGATAGTGATTTCAGATATTAAGATTACATGTTTTCATTTTAAATATATGTACACGCATACATACATACACACTAGAGCTGCACGATTCTGTCTTAAATGAGAATCGCGATTGTTTTGCTTAGAAGATAGATCGCGATTCTCGCAGCATTTTCGTTTTTTTTTTTAATTCATTGAAGTGTATTTTTTCCCCAAAAATTGCGTTTTGAAAGACCGCTGGGCAAATACAGTGTGACATAAAATATTGCAGCAATTGCCATTTTATTCCCTAGGGTCTCTGCTAAAATATATATAATGTTTGGGGGTTCCAAGTAATTTTCTAGCAAAAAAAATATTGATTTCAACTTAACAAGTGTCAGAAAAAGATTTAGACTTTAAGTGGTTAAACTTCTTGCATTTACAGGTTGTTGAAAACGTGGCAGACTGTAGGATTTTTTCTTTACAAACAGAAGTGTATCTCTTTGATCTAAGAAGGAAGCTTAGTTACAATGTTTCATATTTAAAAACTTTGCAGACTGCCCTGATGTTTTCTTTTGACAGCTGAGTGAGCAAAAAGTCTCTCCGCGGCAAACTCTGCAACAGAGATAGTCAGGGGGTTGAATCGAGATCACGATTTTTTAACAATTGTACAGCTCTAATACACACACACACACACACACACACACACACACACAATTTTTTTTTATTTGGTGAGTAGCGCAGCATTTATGTGATGTAATACCATTTTGATCTGACACTCTCTGGGTTGAAGGTACAACTGTCAGATAATGTTAGGCCGCGTACACACGCGCGGACTGTTCGCCCAACTTTGTCCGTCCAACAGTTTCGGCAAACAGTCCGCTCAAACTTAGCATGGACGGACATGGCCACACACGACGGACGAACAGTTTGCGGAAACCGTGCGCGATGACGTGAACGGCACGTACGACGGGACGAAAAATACGACGTCCTATACACTGCAATGCAACCTTCCGACGTGGAAATCCTTTCTGAGCATGCGCGAGACTTAGTTGGCCGAACAAGCCTACACACGAGCGAACAGTCCGCTGAAACCTTGTTTCAGCGGACAGTTTTTCGGAATTTCCATAAGACCTTGTTCGTCCAACTGTCCGCTGAAACTGTCCGCTGAAGCCCCACACACGAGCGGACTGTCCGCCCAAACACTGTTCAGCGGACAAGGTTGGGCGAACAGTCCGCGCGTGTGTACGCGGCCTTAGTCTTTTTTTTTTTATGTTATCCTTATAGTAATTTTGTTTTGTTTTCAATCTCTTTTTATTTTTCTATTTAATACAAATATATATTCACAACTTTCTAGATTATTTCAGAGTGATCTGTTATAGCTATGTATTAAAACAATCTCAAAGATTCATTATGATACATGGGATCATCTATATTATCTTCCTACCGTTCATTCTCAACATCCACATCTCCGCTCCTCTCCCAAAAAAAAAAAGCCCAACCTCCCCCCTTCCCACAAAATATACATTAGGGTGATTCATTCCTATATACAGTGGTGTGAAAAAGTGTTTGCCCCCTTCCTCATTTCCTGTTCCTTTGCATGTTTGTCACACTTAAGTGTTTCGGAACATCAAACCAATTTAAACAATAGTCAAGGACAACACAAGTAAACACAAAATGCAATTTGTAAATAAAGGGGTTTATTATTAAAGGTGAAAAAAAATCCAAACCATCATGGCCCTGTGTGAAAAAGTGATTGCCCCCTAAACCTAATAACTGGTTGGGCCACCCTTAGCAGCAACAACTGCAACCAAGCGTTTGCGATAACGTGCAATGAGGCTTTTACAGCGTCCTGGAGGAATTTTGGCCCACTCATCTTTGCAGAATTGTCCTAATTCAGTTACATTAGAGGGTTTTCGAGCATGAACGGCCTTTTTAAGGTCATACCACAACATCTCAATAGGATTCAGGTCAGGACTTTGGCTAGGCCACTCCAAAGTCTTCATTTTGTTTTTCTTCAGCCATTCGGTGGTGGACTTGCTGGTGTGTTTAGGATCATTGTCCTGCTGCAGAACCCAAGTTCGTTTCAGCTTGAGTACACGAACAGATGGTCGGACATTCTCCTTCAGGATCTCTTGGTAGACAGCAGAATTCATAGTTCCTTTTATCACGGCAAGTCTTCCAGGTCCTGAAGCAGCAAAACAGCCCCAGACCATCACACTACCACCACCATATTTTACTGTTGGTATAATGTTCTTTTTATGAAATGCAGTGTTCCTTCTACGCCAGATATACTTGGACACACACCTTCCAAAGAGTTCCACTTTTGTCTCATCGGTCCACAGAATGTTGTCCCAAAAGTCTTGGGGATCATCAAGATGTGTTGTGGAGAAATTGAGACGAGCTTTGATGTTCTTTTTGCTCAGCAGTGGTTTTCTCCTTGGAACTCTGCCATGCAGGCCATTTTTGCCCAGTCTTTTCCTGATGGTGGAGGCATGAACGCTGACCTTAACTGAGGCAAGTGAGGCCTGCAGTTCCTTGGACGTTGTTGTGGGGTCTTTTGTGACCTCTTGGATGAGTCGTCGCTGCGCTCTTGGGATAATTTTGGGCGGCCGGCCACTCCTGGGAAAGTTCACCACTGTTCCATGTCTTCGCCATTTGTGGATAATGGCTCTCACTGTGGTTCGCTGGATTCCCAAAGCTTTGGAAATGGCTTTATAACCCTTTCCAGACCGATAGATCTCAATTACTTTCTTTCTCAATTGTTCCTGAATTTCTTTGGGTCTCGGCATGATGTGTAGCTTTTAAGGATCTTCTGGTGGACCTTACTGTGTCAAGCAGCTCCTATTTAAGTGATGCCTTGATTGTGAACAGGTGTGGCAATAATCAGGCCTGGGTGTGGGTGTGGCCTGGGTGTGGCTAGAGAAATTGAACTCAGGTGTGGACAACCATAGTATGTTTTAATCACTTTTTCACACAGGGCCATGATGGTTTAGATTTTTTTTCACCTTTAATAATAAACACCTTCATTTACAAATTGCATTTTGTGTTTACTTGTGTTGTCCTTGACTATTGTTTAAATTGGTTTGATGTTCCGAAACACTTAAGTGTGACAAACATGCAAAGGAACAGGAAATGAGGAAGGGGGCAAACACTTTTTCACACCACTGTAGGTACTGGAATACACATGCCGAGGATCTAAACTCTTCCCATTTTTCCCATATTTGAGTTTTTGGTACTCATTTTCTCTTCAGTCATTATCATTGTCTCTATTTGCTGTATTTCACTCATTTCACCCATTCTGCTATTGTGGGACTATTTGCTCGCCGCCACTTTCGAGATATTATTGTCTTGGCTGCTTTTATCATATGGTGGAGGATAGCTGTCTTGACTGTTTTTCTAGTTCTTGGAATAATATTCAATATTGAAATATTTACACTTGATTGTACCTCAAGACCTGATATCTTCCGATAGATTTTTTAAAATATTGTCCCAGAACTCTTTCACCATAGGACAGTTATTCCATACGTGTCATAGTTCCCCTTTCCTTAAGGCATCTCCAACGTATTTCTGACTTATCTCCCTTTTATGTTATGTAATTCCACTGGGGTCCTATACCATCTCATAATCATTTTATATTTCCTTTCTTGATTTCTTATAGCTATTGATGTTTTATGTGCCATGGAAAATGCCCTATTCCATTCTACCAGTGGGATCAAGCTCCCCATTTTCCCCCACTTTTTCATATATATTAGCTCATTAAGAGATTCCGTAGGAAGTAGGAGCTTATATATATATATATATATATATATATATATATATATAGTTGATAGATTATGAGTTGGTCTTTGGTCCTTTATTAATAATTGTTCAAAAGTATTTTTGTTTTGTGACATTTTGGAGCGTCTCTAACATTTGGACGGGCTAGGTCCAACGGAATGAATCCATCGGATGTTACGATTGTGTGTGGACTCCAGCAGATTTTTTTTGCCCCCAAAAGTCAGATGGACCTAGAAATAAAGCATGTTTCAAATCTTTCCCACGGACTCGAGTCAGGTCGAAAAATCAGTTTGTCTGTATGCTAGTCTGACGGATGAAAACCGACGCTAGGGCAGCTATTGGCTACTGGCTATGAACTTCCTTATTCTAGTCCGGTCGTACGTCACCGTGTTCGAATCCATCTGACTTTAGTGTGCTTGTGTGTGTCCAAGTGCGTTCGTTCGGAAAGTCTGTCGGAACTCCACGGAAAGTCTGTCGAGAAGACCGTTGGACCTAGTCCGTAGAAAAGTCCGGTCGTGTGTACGCGGAATTAGAATCACTGAGCTCAAGCAAAAGACAAAAAAAAGTGCATTTGAAAAACCACTGTGACATAAAAAATAAAAAAAACCATAATTTTTTTTTTTTGTTCTATAGGGCCTCTGCTTTAAAACAAATATATATAATGTTTGGGGTTTTTAATAATTTTTTTAGCAGAAAAAAAAATACAAATTATTACATGTAAACAAAAGTAATAAAAAGGCCTGGAGCTGAAGTGGTTAATAGAAGTGGGTTAGAAATAATTGAAATACAATGCGGAAATGAATAAATGATTTTACATTTTGATTATTGATATGCTTTAAACTACAGCCAGTTCCATGAACTGTGCTTGGGTTTCTGTGCCCCATGATGGTGCAGTGCTGCCGGTTTAGGTGACTTGACTCCAATCTCATAGACATTAGCCTTAGTGAAGAAACCTGTTGAGTGGATGTTTTGATTAATAGCCATGTCTTTGTCTCTCCAGGTTTGTACAGACGTTGATTCATGTATTGAAAGGGAACATAGGGACAGGCCTCCTTGGTCTTCCTCTGGCCATAAAGAATGCTGGCATCCTGGTAAGTCTTCCTGGCCACAGAATGATGAATGTACACGCTGTGCGAATGGAAATCCCATTACATTACAGTCGTTTCATGTGTGTCTTCCAGTATATATCTCATCTGTCACCACTAGCTTGTTTCTAGATCCTCATAAATGTTCCCATCATTTTTACTACCTACCACAAGACACACGTAGTCCGTTCAGTTGATACCTCTTTATTACGTTTATAACCTGGCCTGCTGCCACCAGTTATTAAGGTGAGGTTCACACCAATATGACTACAGCTCCAGCAGACGTTTCAGTGCATATTTATTTTTATTTTTTTCCCTTAACCACGTCAGCCTCGGAAGGTTTATCCCTCTTCATAACCAGGCCATTTTTTTTGTGATATGGCACTACGTTACTTTAACCACTTCAGCACCAGAAGAATTTGCCCCCTTAATGACCATGCCATTTTTTTTTTGCGATACGACACTGCGTCACTTTAACTGACAATTGCGCGGTCATGCGACATTGTACCCAAACAAAATTGATGTCCTTTTTTTTTCCCCCACAATTCGAGATTTCCTTTGGTGGTATTTGATCAACTCTGCGTTTTTTTTTTTTTTTTTTTTTTTTTTTTTAGTTTTTTTTTTTAGCTATAAACAAAAAAAGAGTGATCGTTTTGAAAAATCTTTTTTTTTTTTTTTTACTTTCTGCTCTAATACAAATCCCCCCCCCCCCCCCCAAAAAAAAATAAAAAAAAACGAAATGTATTCATCAGTTTAGGCCAATATGTATTCTTCTACGTATTTGGTTTGCACAAAAAAATATTGCGTCTACAAACTATGGGATAGATTTAGGGACTTTTATTATTATTTTTTATTGTTTTTACTGGTAATGGTGGTTATCGGCGATTTTTAACACGACTGCGACATTGCGGCGGACAAATCTCTTCAGCAATAAAATGCACCTACCTGCCTGCTTGCTGTGTTCTCTGGTTTGTAAACTGAGCTGCGCATGCACAGCTTAGCTTACATACCTGACACGGTACCTGTGTTGCCAGAATTACCGACTTCTGTGCACTTGTAGGAGCGCCGTCATCCCGCATGTGTAGGAGCGATGTCATCCCGCGCCAGTTAATGAAGACACCCAAAGACCAGCAAGCAGCGATGGATGATAGCAAGGGATGGGGATCAAAGAAGAGAAGGTATGTTTCGATCTGCCTAAAGGTGCTGGGACTCAAGTAATTATGAATTTAGTGTAGTACAGGTAGAGCGGACAGGAAGGTGGACACTCTGGATTTCAACTGCCATTTTTGTACTTACCACTTTTTTGAGGCGACTAAAAATAAATAAATAAAAAAACTAGATGAAATGTGATGTATTGGAGAAATTAACTAATGTGTTTTTTTTGCCCAGACATACACATTAGCCCCTTTCTGCTGGCAGTAATCGGGGTCCTGATCATGTGATCACCGTCATTGGTTGTCACAGTGATCACGTCATCTGGAGTGCATCTTGTTGGTTCCTGATTGCGCTCAGTGACAGCTTGGTCACAGTACTGGGGTTGCATGATTGAGCGCTTCTCCCAGCACAAAACAGGAATGCCGGCTGTACAGATTTATGTGCTAGCATGGCATTAAAACCTGTCACATATTTTTGTACAGCTTGTGGGAAGGGGGTTATCTCTATACATAGTAATTGTATTGCTAAAAAAATATTATTTTCCATATAGAGAGAGCTTCCCTTTCCTTTTTTCTATTTGTCTTTTACAGTTGGGGCCAGTGAGCCTTTTGTTTTTTGGAATCATCTCAATTCACTGTATGAATGTACTGGTACGTTGCAGCCACTTTTTATGTCAAAGGTAAGATTTTCAACTACTAAGAGCCATACCTTTAAAAAAAAAAAAAAAACACGATATATTATGTTTCATTTATTCCTGAGGTTAGAATAGAAGACTACATTTTTTTTCTTGTTTTTAACAGTGATATTTGCCTCTGATTGTATAATTCAACAACCTTTGGGGCTCATTCACACCATCTGCAGAGACATGTCCTTTTCTGCAGCAGAAAATCGCAGGTCTCTGCAAGAAGATTATGCAGCATGTCTGCCGTTTCCCTGACAGCTCCACACTGGAACGCAGGCAAAATGGACAGCACTGCTCTGCATGCCTCCCATGTGACAGGAAGTGGGAGGGAATGCAGAGTCTACAGCCCGCCTTTTCCTCTTCATGTTGGATGCCCGCAGGAAGTTAGGGTAGGTGTGTGGTGTTTAAAGGGCACTGTCAGCAAGGGAACAGAATGGCGGGGACACAGATGGGGGCAGAGATGGGGATTGGTATGTGAAGAGGGGGAGACAAATGCTGGTATGTAAAGACGGGGACACAGATACTTATGTGAAGAGGGGCACAAAGATGAGGACATAGATACTGTTATGTGAAGAGGGGGACACAGATACTGGTATGTGAAGAGGGGGACATGGATACTGTTATGTGAAGAGGGGGGCAAAGATGAGGACACAGATGCTGGTATATGAAGAGGGGGGCAAAGAGGGGAACACAGATACTGGTATGTGAATAGAGGGACAACGATGGGGACACAGATGCTGGAATGTAAAGAGGGGGACAAATATGGGGCAGAGATGCTGGTATGTAAAGAGGGGGACAAATATGGGGGGGCACATGGGGACACAGATACTGGTATGTAAATATGGAGACAAAGATGGGGTACAGATGCTGGTATGAGTGTCATGTCAGTCTGTGCATAAGACACACATGAAATCTGATGTCCATGTGCATGAAAGCTGAGGTAAACTGATGTCTCTGCAAGTGAAATCTGGTTTCCCATTGGTTTCATGCACGTATGGTATGAAAGAGACCTTAGGGCCTGTGTGGACAGGCTTTGGCCTTGTGACAATGGCATCGGCTTGACATCAGTCTGACATCAGGATCCTTGTGATATTATTCAGATGCCTATGGCCTTCAGTTACCCTACGTTTCATCTGCTTCAAGGGGTCTTTGCTTTCTCATAGACTTATTGAAATGGAAATGTCATCTGATGCATATGAAGCCCATCGACACAGGCTGTTATCTCTCAGTGCCTCCAGTGATTATTTGTTGTCTTTAAAGTAAATGTATTCTTTAAGGGGGTGTGACTGTGCTAGGCCCTGCCACTGTGCGAGCATAGACCGAAGACACACAGCATTCGCAAAGATACAGCTCGAGAGGCATTGGATTATTGTGTCTGAGTGCAGAAGACTGGGGTTTCAGTTTTCTCTGGGTTTTGTAATTGCAGATTAGGGTCTGGAGCTTGGAAACTTTGAAATGATTTGGGTAGGAAGAAATCTCGAATCCTGAGTCCATGTCTTACTGGAGACCTGCAGGCTGTGCGAATGTGCAGTTGTACACACTGGTTATAAGCAAGGACCTGACTATAGTGCAGGGCTACATCCAGGAGACAGTCACACTCCCATTATTGTTGCTCTACATAAAGATGGCCTGAGCTATAAGAAGATTGCCAAGACCCTGAAACTGAGTTGCAGCATGGTGGCCTCGCCATGGTTGACCAAAGAAGTTGAGTGCACATGCTTAGCGTCATATCCAGAGATTGTCTTTGGGAAATAGATGTATGAGTGCTGCCAGCATTGCTGCAGAGATTGAAGGGGTGGGGTGTGAGCCTGTCAGTGCTGACACGGCATATGCCGCACACTGCATCAAATTGGTCTGATTGTCCAATTTGGTCAAATTGTCGTCCCAGAAGGAAGCCTCTTCCAAAGATGATGCACAAGAAAGCCCGCAAACAGATTGCTGAAGACAAGCAGACTAAGGACATGGATTACTTGAACCATGTCCTGTGGTCTGATAAGACCAAGATAAATTTATATTGGTTCAGATGGTGTCAAGCGTGTGCAGTGGCAACCAGGTGAGGAGTACAAAGATAAGTTTGTCTTGCCTACAGTCAAGCATGATGGTGGGAGTGTCATGGTCTGGGGCTGCATGAGTGCTGCCGGCACTGGGAAGCCACAGTTCATTGAGTGAACCTTGAACGCCAACATGTTCTGTGGCATACTGAAGCAGAGCATGATCCCCCCCCTCCCCTTTGGAGACTGGACCACAGGGCTCTATTCCAATATAACGACCCCAAACACACCTCCAAGAAGACCATTGTCATGCTAAAGAAGCTGAGGGTAAAGGTGATGGATTGGCCAAGCATGTCTCCAGACCTAAAATCTATTGAGCATCTGTGGGGCATCCTCAAACGGAAGGTGGAGGAGCGCAAGGTCTCCAACATCCACCAGCTCTGTGATGTCGTCATGGAGGAGTGGAAGAGGACTCCAGTGGCAACCTGTGAAGCTCTGGTAAACTACAGGGGGGTTAAGGCAGTGCTGGAGAATAACGGTGGCCACATAAAATATTGACACTTTGAGCCCAATTTGGAAATTTTCACTTAGGGGTGTACTCACTTTTGTTGCCAGCAGTTTAGACATTAATAGCTGTGTGTTGAGTTATTTTGAGGGGACAGCAAATTTACACTGTTATACAAGCTGTGCACTCACTACTTTAGATTGTAGCAAAGTGTCATTTCTTCAGTGTTGTCACATGAAAAGATATAATAAAATATTTATAAAAATGTGATGGGTGTACTCACTTTTGTGATATACTGTACAAGTACATATACATACCCATACCCAAATGGGAAGAAAAGGGAGAGTGGGATGAAAATACCATTATTACAAAAATGTGGGGGGTGTACTCACTCTTTTTCATACATCAGTATCTCACAAAAATAGTTTTTTTTCATCGTACTTGCCTGTAAAATCCTTTTCTTTGAGTACATCATGGGACACAGAGTCAGGCTAATTTTCCTTACCTACTGGGTTATATTTCATCTCCAGGTGAATGGACACTGATAGACCAAAGGTCTTTAGACAGGAAGTGATCCCCTATATAACCCCTCCCACACAGGAAGCACTTCAGTTTATACCAGTGTCTGCATAGTGGATGGCATGGTTTGTTTGAGCTCTCGGAGCTCCAGGTCTCTAGTCCCACAAACTGTTCTTAAATGAATCAAGGGATTGACCGATCAAATCCATTTGACACAGGCTTTATATGCATAGATAAATGATACCCGAGCTTCGCAAAGAAGACTCAAGATCCTTCAAGGTTTTGCCTGTAATGCGGCCTCCGGGTGCTGGACCCTGCGAAGTGGAATCCTGGACACCACAGCGCTAAGGCATTCCTGCAGGGTGCTGTACAGGTCCAAGGGAGTAGACCCTAAACATGAAAAGTGTACCCAGTAATTGAAGGTCCTCAAGTGAAAGGAACTCACTGTGATGGGTGAAGTTTGGGCTCTTAGTTTTTAAGCTGCCCTGTGCCTGCACAGGTAAGTGAAACTCCTTTATTGTACAGCGTCCCAGTGATTGTAACAGTCAAGCTAGCTAGAAGCTGGACTCTTGTGTGCGGTGACCATACAGGGGGAGTTTTGGGCTAGCTGTGGGTGTTTGCAAAGTGTACTTTTTTTGCTTGTGTCTGGATGTTTTTTTACCTGTATGATGGCGCACAATGGTTCGCCATTTCGCTTTGGTTCACCAGGGCGCACTTGCGTTCGCAAGAGTGCCGCTATGCTCAACAGTTGTTGTTTGGAGCCCATGGTGCATGTGCATTCGCAAAAGCTCAGTAGGCCTTAGCAATCTTTTTGTTTGGTGGCCTTGGCGCACGCGGCTTTGCCGCACATGCACAGTAGCCTTTTATCTGGGCATATGAGGATTCGCGTCATTTGCAAATGCAGCCACGCCTGTTTGCTGGGACCACGCACGTGCGTGCACATACACAGAAAGTTCCTGCACACAGCCAGATTATTTAAGCTGTGTAGGCCAAGCAATGCGGTGCTTCCACAAGGCAGCTGTGGGACACAGAGCAGGCTCTGAACAGACACTTGCAGCAGTTAATTTTTCCCTTACCCGGGTCACGTGAGTCAACAAGTGTTGCTTGGCAGGCTAAAGGTGCTTAGCATGATTGTTACATAGGGGCTTGGCAAGCCCTATTAAAGGTTTTCCCTTTTGAGGTGTTTTAATACTACGCCCAAGTACTCTTTTTGTGGCTGGTAAATGTCTTCAAAAAAGAGGAGCGGGACTAACACTACAGGGAAGGGCTGATAGTAGTAGTTCCCGATGAACCTAGTCGTATCCCTAGTGTTGTATCCCCTGAAAAACCAGAGGCTTCCGGGCAATCTGAGCCGCTCCGCCTATCTGATATTGTGCCTACAGTCAATGCTGCTGCTTCACCCTTTATCACTAAGGATGAACTGTCCTCGGCCCTAATTGGGGTTAGAGCACAGGGTTGCTGGCATGATGGCCTCCATCCCTCAGGGTAGCAGGAAGCATGACAGATCCCCCTCCCCGGAGCCTTCTAGTCTGGAGCAGGAATGGGTTGAGGATGGGGAAGAGTTTAAAGCTCAGGACTCTGTGGAGGGCCCGGTAGATGAGTCTGCTTCCAAGCAATCTGGACAAGAAGATGATGACTGCCTCTCAGTCGCAGAGGCTTTTGATCCTGACTCTGACCAAAATGGTTTGTTCTGCCTTTAAGTTGCCTCTTGCAGAGGTGACCGAGCCCCCCTGGTCCTCTTTGGGATCCCTGAGGCATCTTCAGGCCATACAGGCTTCCCCCAATATAGCAGGTTTCTCGTTTTGCTCTCTCGTCTGTACATATGCACAGACTCTTTTGGCTTAAGAACTGGTCAGCCGAGCTTCCTTTTAAAAAGTTATTGGCAGGATTCCCTTTTCATGGGGAACATTTATTTGGTGATCATTTGGACAAAGATATCCAAAATATTTCCGGCGGGAAGAGTTCTGTACTTCCACTGAAGAAAAGCACCAGACATCCCTCGTTTAAAACCTCAGGGACTGCTTCGTCCAATGTCTCAGCGTCAAGGTGGTTCCTCCACCAACAGGGGCAAACCGCAGGGCCAGGACCAGAAGATTCCCTGGGTCTAAGATTCTTCTAAACCCAACACCAAGCCCACTTTTGAGGGGGCGCCCCCACTCCATCGAACAATAATTCAGGACGAGTGAGTCACCTCAATTATATCTCGCGGTTACAAGCTGGAGTTGCAGGGGGTTCCCCCCCAGAGGTTTTTAAAGCGGTTCTTCACCCTAAAGGGGAAGTTCTGCTAATCTGATCCCTCCCCCCCTCCGGTGCCACAATCGGCACCTTTCAGGGGGGAGGGGGTGCAGTTACCTGGATAATCCAGGTAACTGCACCCACTTCCGGCCAGACCCCCGCAAACGCCTCACCCCCCCGTTGTGTTCTGGGAAACACACAGTTCCCAGAGATACAGCGGGGGACCATAAGAGACGCGCAGCGCGACTCGCGCATGCGCAGTAGGGAATCGGGCAGTGAAGCCGTCATGCTTCACTTCCCGATTCCCTGACAGAGGATGGCGGCGGTGGCAGCAGCGAGACGAGCGATCGCTCGTCATCTGCCGCCGACATCGCTGGACCCTGGGACAGGTAAGTGTGATTTTATTAAAAGTCAGCAGCTGCAATATTAGTAGCTGCTGGCTTTTAATATTTTTTTTTTTTAGGTGCAGCTCCTCTTTAAGATCCAGCATTCCCACAGATCCTCCAAAACAAAATATTACACATGCCTATCTTTCAGCCTCATCAGTGGTTCCTACGTTTTTTAAAAGAGGACCATCCTTTTCAGTTCGTGGCTCTACCCTTCACGCTGGCTACAGCTCCCTGGGTGTTCACAAAGGTCCTAGCACCAGTACTGGGTCTTTTAAGGCCCCAAGGAATCCTAGTGCTCGGGTATCTGGATGACCTGCTACTCAGAGATCACCCATTATAGGCTCTAGAACAGAGCATAATATGCACAGTGCGGTATTTGAAAAGCTTAGGCTGGATCACGAATACCGAAATGTCAGCCTTGAAACCAGCTCAAAGTCTAAAGTATTATTCTTGCCACATGTAAGGATCTGTGCCCTGAAGGTTCAGGTGCGTCAGATAAGGGGCACTAGATAACCCTCCATTCGGCTCTGTATGAGTCTTCTAGGGAGGATCATATCTCTCGAGGCAGTGCCCTATGCCCAGTTTCATTCCAGGCCTTTACAACAAGACATCTTGTTGGCCTGGATTAGAAAAGGAAAAGCCTTGGATTATCCAATGTGCTTATCTCTTTGGGCATGCTTAAAGGGGTTGTAAAGCTTCACTTTTTTTTTTTTTTTTTTTTAAATAAACATGTCATACTTGCCTCCACTGTGCAGTCCTGTATCTGGTGCCCGTAAGCCACCAACTACAGGACTTGGTCCTGCCCCCCGACCCTTATGTCATTGGAGTTGATTGACAGCAGCACGAGCCAATGGCTACGCTGCTATCAATCTATCCAATGAAGAGCCTAGAAGACAGCCGACATCAAGCGCATTCTTGATGCGGGACTTTCGAGGGCTCAGGTTAGTAAACGGGTGGCTGGGTGGCCTGCAATCACCAAATGTTTTTTCCCCTTAGTGCATAGAAGGCATTAAGGTGAAAAAACATGAACCTTTATAACCCCTTTAAGCCTAAACTGGCGGTTGCAGGATCCTGTGAAAGGGAAAATCCTTTCTTCCGGTAACTTGGAGAGTACTGACTACAGATGCCAGTCTCTCAGGCTGGGGAGCGACCCTAGATCGGCTCACAGCTCAGGAGAAATGGTCAGGGACAGAACAGATTCTGTCCATCATCGTCCTGGAATTACAGGCAGTATGTCTGGCCCTGCGGTCCTGGATGGGGGAGCTTCAGGACTGCCCTATCGGGGCTTAGTTCCGACAATGCCACTGCAGTGGCCTATATAAACCACCAAAGCGGTACCAGTAGTCGTTCAGCTCTGAAGGAGGTGAACCAAATACTAGCCTGGGCAGAGGGACATGTGCCGATTTTATATCGGCAGTCCATATCCTGTGTCCATATCCTGAGTAGAGAACTGGAAGGCAGATTATTTCAGCCGCCAGCAGATCTCCCCAGGGGAATACTCCCTACACCCAGGTATGGCCAGAGGTTGACCTATTGGCATCCAGGTTCAACAACAAGCTACAGCAATTTGTGTCCCGAACAAGGGATCCTCTGGCAATCGGAACAGATGCTCTGATAGTATCATGGAGACAGCACTCCCTGGTTTATGCTTTTATTTCGATCCTTCTCCTTTCACATTTGTTGCACAGGATTTGGAAAGAGTGGGTTCCAGTCATTCTGGTGGCACCAGCCTGGCCCAGAAGGCCCTGGTTCCCAGAGATTGTAAGACTGACAATAGACGGGCCATGGACTCTTCCACAGCGCCCAATCTACTGTCTCAAGGTCCTATATTCCACCCCAATTTACTCTCTAAATTTGACGGCATGGCTATTGAAGCCAGGGTGTTAAAGGACCGTGGCATCCCGGGATCAGTAGTGTCTACCCTAGTGAATGCTAGAAAAGCTGTCACTAGGAAAATTTATCATAAGGTCTGGAAGACTTGTATTGCTTGGTGTGAAGCCAGAAAATGGCATCCTCAGAAATACATGATTGGGAGAAGTCTGTCTTTTCTACAGTTAGCTGTGGAAATCAAATTGGCTGTGAGTACAATCGGAGATCAAGTTTCGGTCCTATCAGTATTCTTCCAAAGGCCTTTAGCCTCCTATTCACTGATCCGAACCTTTATGCCAGGGGCAATTCACTTGCTTTCCCCCATTGGGTCACCTATGTGTCCTTTGGACTTGAACCTGGTGCTGTCTGTGTTACAGAAAAAACCATTTGAACCTATCAAGGAAATTCCATTTGACTTGCTGTCATGCAAGCTAGCCTTGTTGGCGGGCCTTTCATGCAGGGAACCATACTTGATCCTTGACCATGACAGGGTCGTGTTACGACCTGTTCTATCCTTTTTGCCAAAAGGGGTTTCGGCCTTTTCGTTTAAATCAGGACCTTATTTTGCCGCCTTTTTTTCCTCTCAGCCTTGCTTGGCGAAAGAGAGACGCTCCAGGTTTTTTTTTTTTTTGAAACAGCACAAGTTTATTGAACAACTCAGTTATAACAAGATATTACAGTAGGTACAAACATTAGCCTCTTCATAGGTGACGGACAGAAAAACAACGTACATTAAGGAAAATTCCTGACAATGATAATATATACGACAATATAGCTCACTCCACACACGTATGCAGATTTTCCACCCACCTATCCCATATTTTGTGGTATTTGGCTGGGCACCCACGATTTCTATACACCAGTTTAATCAAGGGTAACTTATTATTAATGCCCAGTACCCATTCCCGCATAGTAGGCATGGTTGGACGCATCCAGTATTTAGCCACAAGCTTTCGTGCGGTAAACAGCGTAGAGTACAAAAATGTAGCCAAGTATTGATCAACAGAGGTATCAGGAAATATACTAAGTAGGCAACTCTTAGGGTCAAGTTGAAGGGGTGAACCCATGTGGTCATGTAGAAACCTGACAATCTGCCCCCAATACTCCTGGACCAATGGGCATTGCCAGAGAAGATGGTAGAAAGTACTAGTCGTACAAGAGCAGCGGGGACACTTCGGGTTATAGTCAGGATGATACTTAGCTATCCGGATAGGGGTGAGATAGGACCTGTGTATCACATAGTACTGCGTCAGTCGGTCAGGTAGGCTAAGCGAAGCCTGTTTAACGTTCTCAAGGGCATCCTCCCATTCCTCACCGTCAAAGGGACCTGTGTCCTCTTCCCATCTCAACCTGGCCCGTTCAGTGGTTTGCGCCACCAAGCGGGCCCGGAGTAGGCCGTATAGAGTAGAGATCAATTTAGCCGGTTCGTCTCCCGTAATTACATCTGTCAAAGCTAGCGTCTGTACATTTGGGAAGTCCGGAGCAAATTGCGCACAGAGCGCGTGTTGCAATTGCAAGTAGCGAAAGTGCATATGAGGGGGTATGTTAAATTCCACTTGTAGGGAGGGAAAATCCCTTACGCCCATAGGAGTCACCACCTGATACAGAAAAAGTATCCCTCTAGAAGCCCACAAGTCTACATCTGGTAAGCCGGACAACTCACGAAGCAGGGGGTTGCGCCATAGCGGTGTATGTGAGTGGTAATAGTCAGCTCCCAGTAATCTAAGGGCTAGTTTCCAAATACTCCGGTGGTGTGGCAGGATCCGGGACCGGACATCCCTAACCCCACCAGCCCGAAAAATCATCTGAAGGGGAGTATCAACAAGGGATTCAGCCCTCCCGCCCACCAAGGTCTGATATCTGTGACTATCCGCTCTATGGAGGTGATAAAAATGGGAGATCTGGGCTGCTATGTAGTATGTGTGGAAATTAGGGAGAGCCAGTCCCCCCATAGATGTCGGGTTTTTAAGTGTGTTCCATGTCAACTTATGTCTAGATGGGCCCCAGATAAAGGTGTTTAAGACACCGTCTAATGTTTTAAAGATAGCCACGGGGACCATAACAGGGGAATGCCAAAGTACATAAAGGAGTTTCGGCAGGAGGATCATTTTAGTAATATTGATCCGTCCCATAACCCCAATGGGGAGACGGGACCATGCCTTAGTCTTCTCCCGCACATACAGAAGCAGTGGTTCAAGATTAAGATGAATATACTCCCCGGGTTCCCTCGTAACCTGCACTCCCAAATACTGAATGGAGGATACCCTGGAGAGCGGGAGAGAAGCTGCATCCCGGTCCGGGGAGAACAAGTCAATGGGTAGAACCTGCGACTTGGTCCAATTAATACGCAGACCGGAATGACCACCAAACTCCTCTATGACCCCCAGGGCAGCCTCCAACGACCGACCCGAGTCTTCTAAATACAGTAAGGTATCATCCGCATACATACTTACCGATTCCACCAGAGAACCGCATCGGAGGCCTACTACAGCCGGGTGTGCCTGAAGTGCAGCAGCCAACGGTTCTGCCGCCAAAGCATATAACATAGGAGAGAGCGGACAACCCTGACGTGTGCCTCAGCCCAACTGAAAGGGGTCCGACACCCATCCGTTAACCGCTACTCTAGCCATTGGGCGATAGTATAGGTGAGTAATCCATTTAACAAAATTGGGGCCAAACCCAAATTTACCCAAGCATTCCCAAAGATAATTCCACTCAATGGAATCAAACGCCTTAGCGGCATCCAGTGACACCACCACCCTCGAGCCCACTCTGTCATGCTCAGCCGGGATGTTCATATATAACCGGTGAATATTAATAGCCGTATTTTTCCCGGGCATAAATCCCGTTTGATCCGGGTGAACAAGTGATAGGATGACTCCACTCAGACGGGTGGCAAGTACTTTAGCCAAAATTTTAATATCTGCTTGAAGCAGCGAGATGGGGCGATAGGAATCCGGGGAGTGGGGATCCTTTCCTGGCTTGGGTATCACTATAATAACTGCCTGCCGTAGAGTATCTGGTAGGGACCCGGAGTCAAATATGTGTGTATATAATCTCAACAATTCTGGCACTAGTGTCTCAGAGTAGTGGGCATAGAAATCCAGAGGAATACCATCCAGTCCAGGGGCCTTAGCCGTTGCAAGGGATGCCACCGCTAGCCTAATCTCATCTGCCGATATCGGGGCCTCAAGAGACTCAACCTGAGCCTCAGAGAGGTGGGGAAGAGAGATATCTTGGAGGTACGCCCCCGTCTCAGTTCTCGGCCTATGTACCTGTGACTCATAAAGGGCAGCATAGTAAACACGAAACATGGTGGCCACTGTTGGCGGATCAGTTACCTCCTCACCCCCACTGTCAGTCAACGAAACCACCACCGGGGGCTTGGAGTCCCGATGCGCCAAGTAGGCCAGCAACTTTCCCGCCCTCTCTCCTTGTTCAAACACCCGTTGCTTAACAAAAAACAACTTTTGCTTAGCCTGTTCAATGTGGAGGTGATCTACTAGCCTTGTGTGGTGACGTAATACCTGGGCCTTAGCAGGTGTGGGGTCAGTAGTGAAGTCAGTGGTCACCGAGTCCAGCTCCCGTAGGGCATTAGATAGCAGAGTCTTGGAGGTACGCTTCAACCGGTTAATCCGGTGTGTTAAAGTGGAGCGTACGTGCAGTTTAAAAGCCTCCCAGGTACAGTCAACCAGAGCCGTCCCCTGATTAGTAGTAAAGAAAAACCCCCATTCGTCCCCTAAGTCTTCACTGTCACTCAAGGCGGTTAACCAGAAGGGGTGAAGCCGTCATGGTTTCGGTCCAGTAGGTCGGGTCAAGGAAAAAGTTGCCCAGCAAGGAGCGTGGTCTGATAATGATCTAGCATAATAGCCCGTGTCTACTAGCCTGGGTAACAACTGGGCGGACACAGCAATATAATCTATACGTGACATGGTGGAGTGAGTTGCAGAGAAACAGGAGTAAACACGTTTAGTCTGATATTTAAATCGCCACAGATCTGTAAGAGAGAATTCCTGAAACGTGCGACCCAGGCCAGTATCTTCCGGTAAATGATCCCCTCTTGTAGAGCTCATTCTATCCACCCCCGGATTCAAAACCATATTAAAATCACCCAGGCAAATTGCTAGGACATTAGGGTGTTGAGCCATAAAAGATAATCCCTCTGTAATTAGTCTATGATCGTAAGGCGGGGGTATATAATAGGCGAGAATAATGTACTGTTCGCCGTGCAATAAGCAGTGTATAAATATATATCTGCCCTGCGGGTCTGTCTGCAAAGAAACCAAGGAAAACTGTGCCGTCTTAGATATCAATACAGACACCCCGCGAGAATAGGACGTATGGGTGGCGTGGTAGGCCCATCCAATCCACGGGCGACGCAAAGCTTTTTGCAATCTCCCAGTTACATGCGTCTCCACCAGAACTGTGATATCCGCTCTATAAGTTTTGAGACACCCAAACACTGCCGCCCTCTTAATTTTATCCCGAATCCCCCTGACATTCCACGTCAGCAACTTCAGGGTACCCATTGCGTGGTCTCAGCCAATATCACAAGGAGAAAAATAGTATCCAAACCACCCGTCAAAGCAGTATCCATTCCCATATTCATCAGAGTATACATGAAAAAGACATTTGTCTATTCCATAACCAAATAAAGCTTGTGCCATAAACTAAGCATAAAACATAACATACTATAACATAATAACTACAGCCCATCCCCACCCTCCCTGCTCTCAGCCACCCCAACTTGGCTGGAGCTCCCTTCCCAAAACAAACCATAGAACACTAGGCAATGTCAATAAGGATAAGCCACGGGGGTGGACTTTGCCAGATATGGACTCAGTGACAAGACCAAGTCTTCTCCCGTCATAACCCGGCTTGTAGGCCGGAGCCGGACCATGCGTCCATTTCCCACCCTACTCCCATTGGTGCGGTGCCCAGTTCAGCAGCGGGACATAACAGTCCAAGAAAGGGCATGTATTAGGAGAAAGTCAAAGTTCTGCAGTCCCATGCAACAAGTCCAGAAGACCCGCGTCCCCCCCACCCCCCCAGGGAAAGGGCCCAATAAAGCCCGCCAAGCGGGTCCCCCAAACTAAGAGGGAGGGGGAAGGGGTATTGTGTAGTGAACCAGGGGGATGCCCGCAGAGCGTGGCCATAGGCAGCAGTATATGTTCAGTCAACAAGAGCATCGGCCATCCATGTTAGAGAGGGGGAACAGAAGCATCAATTCAGGGACTGAGGATAGTGAACCACACATAGGCAGTCCAACAGCTATCTGCTTGCACACGGGCAAATATAGAGAGGGGGGAGCAGATAGAGTACTCACAAATCTTCCAATGATTTTAGTCTCGAGGTGGCCGATTTCGAGCCACGTCCCTCTGGTCCAACCAGGAAACCGCCACCTCAGGATCCTCAAAAAAGTAGGCCCTATCTTCCCCCACTACGCGAAGTCTGGCCGGGTACAACATGGCGTACTTGAGGTAATGTGCCCTGAGGCGCCTCTTGACTTCCACAAATCGGGAACGACGTTTTTGAACTTCTGCGGAAAAGTCAGGAAACACTGAGATATGTCCGTTCTGAAACGGGATGTTGCCTTTTTCACGAGTAAGGCGAAGGATGGCATCCCTATCCCGGTAATTTAACAGCTTAGCAATGCACGTGCGAGGAGGTGCCCCCTCCGGCGGCGGGCGGGCAGGCATTCTGTAGGCCCTTTCAATAATAAATGAGGTAGAGAACGCTTCCCTACCGTAGGCCTTAATCAGGAGAGATTCCAAAAATGTCGCCGGGTCAGCCCCCTCGGAGCCCTCTGGCAGGCCGATAAAGCGGAGGTTAGATCTGCGGGCCCTATTCTCAAGGTCGTCCTGTTTCTGGGCCTGCTGCTGGAGCTGCCTTTGCACCTCTTGAGCATGTCGCAGAGGGAACAGGACATCTTCGGCCTGACTGATCCGGGTTTCAGTTTCCTTCACTCTGTCACGCAGTTTGGCCATGTCCTGTCGGATAAGTGAAACATCCACCTTAACCTCCTCAAGTTTAGTTGTCAGTGTGGTCTGGCAGGTAGAAATCGCCTCAAGCACCTTCGCCGTGTCTGAGGTAGCAGGTTCTGCAGCCGGAGTGGACTGTCCGCCATGTTGGCCTTCATGGTCCCGCCGGAACTTTTCAAGAGATGCCGCCGCTGCAGACTGCTTCTTCGTCGGAGACATCGTCCCAATGTATACACAAGAAGGTAGCGGGTTCTGTAAGGGTTAATCCTGTGTCTAGGGGGGTCCCTTCAACCTCTCAGACCTTAGATCCAATGTATTGTATAAATTCAGAGCGCTCTGGAATCAATTCTCAAAGGACAAATAAATTCACACATACACCATGGCGTCCTTCGAGAACTAATTGTATTGGGATATTACAAAGCAAATAATATAGGGTATTTTACGTCATACAGAATAAGACATGCGCAGTAGACATCAAGACGATTACAGCTGGTCAAGACAAAAATGCTATTGTTCTTTGTTCTAAGCTAGCTGAATTAATATAAGAAAAGATACATAATCCCTTCTGTAGCTAAAAAGATGCTGAGAAACAGTGTGAAGGTTATAGATAAGTGTGTGAGAACACACGGGTTAGAAGAATCTCATGTTGAGACAGTTATCTGAGAAGTTAAAGGGGTGTTCAAACTGTACATATTATTGAAATGGAAGTTTGTGAATATTAAGATGGCTGACAGAAACAAGATGGATGCTTAGCATAACCTTTCAGGTATTACACCGGTAAAATCGTAGGTAAAACAGTCAGTGGGCACCCAGGATCACTACAGGAGATCGCGGTAGGAGCGGAGCTCAGGTCACAAGCGTCCTACTCCATTGATGTCCAGGCCCCGCTCCCTCGACGCTCCAGGTTTATTTGTCTAGATCTGCAGAGATCCAAGAATCAGACTCCTTATTTGTTTTACCAAAAGGACTTAAGAAGGAGCAGGCAGCTTCCAAGGCTTCCATTGCCAATTGGGTCCGTCAATTGATCATTTAGGCCTACAGTCTGAAACATAAAGCTCCCCCCTTTAGGGTGAGAGCTCATTCTACCAGGGGTGTAGGAACCTCCTGGGCTTTTTGCCATCATGTATCTATGGCTCAGATTTTTAAGGCTGCTACCTGGTCTTCAGGTTTTGCCTATAGTTCAACTTTAAGCTTATTTAATAAAGTGTTTATTTTGACTATGAAGCACTGATAACACTACTGACTGCAGATGGCTTAAAGTGTATTTCCACCTTTGCGGCAAAATTTGGATGACGCCTACTTTATATTTGTTACATTTTACTATTTACATAGCGTAAGTTAAAAATGATTTTACTATTTAAATTGCTGTTTACCTTGTAATTGCTTTTTACTTGCTTAAAAATCCCACCTAACACCTCCTTCTATATATTGTTAAAGAGACAGCTTTGGCGTTATGTCTATCATAGATAACCCTCTGTGTACTGTGCTGGGTGATTTTAAAATGAGACTAAACTCAAGTTTGAAAAAAAGACAGTTATTTTCTGAGTTATGAATACAAACGCCTTCTATTGCACTCAGCCTCTTCTATATTTCCCAATTTTTTTTTGCTGCCGTGATCCAACCTCCTATTGGAGGGTGGATACCTTCATTCTCCAGGGCAGCATTTTATGTAGGAACGTGGTCACCCTCTCATTTGCTTCCGATATTGGCTAGGAACTATGACATTTTAATGAAGTCCTCGGTATTGGTTTAGAAATTCCGGTCCTGGGAAGCCAGTAAATGAACATATTCAGAACAGAGAACATATTCTGCCTTTTTTATTTAGTAGCAGAACATTTTTTTTCTTGCTAGGGATGCATCTGTGTTAACAATATTCTTGGGAAAAGTAATTCTGTCATATATATGTATGGCTTTACTCTGCCTTGTTCTGGTTTTAGGTACAAGAGGACAAATTTAGGTTACAGTGAAACAGTCGGGCTGTCATTGGAAATGGGACCGTCCAAGTTCCTCCAGCAGTATGCCTCCATGGGGAAGTGAGTGTTGCACATTCCATTGTAAATTATTCTTCTATGTCTGTGAACTGTTGCTACTGAATGCAGAGGTCCATTAAGTTACCATTGTTACTGAAATACTCACATACATTAATGCTGAGCTCCAGTCAAACATGTAAATACAAATGTGAATTACATTTACAGGAGCTTTTTTATCTGCCAAAGGGCATGTCTTCCCATTCCTCTTTTGCACACAGCACATTCAGGTGGACAAAACCACTTTATCTGTTATAGGTAGGAGTACGATGGTGTCATTTACCAGCCCCCAGTCAGCTTATTGGACAGAAAAGGAGCAGAAGTGAACTGATGAGGTCATCCTTGTGCTCCCTCTGACCTACTACTATCAGCTTGTTCACTGTCAGCACACATTACTGCTAATTTCACTCACTTCCAGGGTGCTCCTGTATGGAGGATCACACAAGGCTTACACCAAGCCAGACTCGAGTGTTTACACGTGTGACATTTTAAAAATGCACATCGGGATCTCCTTGGCCACATAAATATATTGAAGATGATCGTTCTCCCAAAATTTAACTATATGTTTAGGAACTGTCCGGTTTGGGTCCTCTCCTACTTCTTTAAAGATCTGGGTGGGTATATTGGCTGCTTCTTGTGGCAGGGGTCTCCTCCTCGGGTTGCTAGATCAACTGTCCAGCTCCCAGTATGCTGTGGAGGGCCTGGCATTGCCCAATCTACAGGTGTCTTACTGGGTGGCTATGTTGGTCACAGTTAGGTGGTGGTTCCAACAATCAAGAACTAATGCGGCTGTTTGCTTAGAGGCAGCCATTTTGGGATCTCTTAAATAACTCAGTAAATTGGTGTACAGGGGATTCAGAGTGTACCCTACTCTGCCTGACCCTACTAAAGTGACCTTGCACGTGTGGGGTGCGGCTAGAAGAAGATTCTTACATCCCAATCAGTGGTCTACCTATAACCCTTTGTGGGGAATCCTTCCCTACCTCATTTTAGAACGATACTGGATCCGTAGCTCTGGGCTGGTTTTGGGATCAAACTGCTTAAAGATGTGATGCCTGCAGGTGCTCTGCTATTGCTTTGAGACCTCACACTTAAATTTAAACTCCCTAGATGGATGAGGTTCCGGTACCTTAAGTTCCGCAATGCAAGCCAGGCACAGTTTCCCACTGTTCCTAGTCTTAAGGCGAAAGGTATAGAGGGGCTACTAGCACAGGAAACCTTAGACAAACCCCTTTCTTCGCTATATTTGGCGCTGCTTAGGGTGGATTTGCCAAAAATGGAGGCACTGTGGGTGAAATGGCGGGCAGATATCCTGACCCTGGGCAGGGAGACCTGGGAAGAATGCTGTGAAAATAGTTCTAGACTTATGATCTCCGCTAGGGACAAATTACTACAGACCAAATTCTTACATAGGACTTGTTACACTCTTCAGAGACTGCATGAGATTTATCCACAACGCTCGCCGAACTGTCCGAGGTGTCAATCTTTCAACAGAACCTTTTTCCATGTGTTCTGGACCTGCCCTAAGGTGGTACAATACTGGCATGAGATACTGGAATATATTAAGACCCGCTTGCAACTATTAATCCCAATGTCAGTTGAATTAGTCTTACTAGGCATTCAGGATGACGATATTCAGGACGATTATATTTTGGTTCTCTTGTCTGACTACTCCTGTTCTCTGCTTTACTATGACATGTTATGCTGGTATTTAATTAAATTGGTATTTAATTAAATTATATATATATATATATATATATATATATATATATATATATACACACACACATTATATTAGTTTGGGGTTGGCCAACTCAATATTGAACCCTACGGACTAAGACTGGGATGGCATTAAAGTTCATGGTTTATGTGGGTGTAAAGGCAGGTGTCCCAATTCTTTTGGTAATCTAGTGTGTATGTGTGTGTATAAAGTTTACATACCCTGGCAGAATTTATGATTTTTTTGGCCATTTTTCAGAGAATATGAATGATAACACAAAAACATTTCTATTGAGCTCTGCAATGTGGTGCTGATCGCCTCCAAACTGTGGCCCAGATGTAGCATTTAGCTTTCCTTTACCTGGTGCTTGAGAGCAACATTTCCCCTACTGATATCAACGATGGGGCATCATTCCTCCCACTGGCGTCAAGGATGGGGCAGCATTCCTCCCACTGGCGTCAAGGATGGGGCAGCATTCCTCCCACTGGCGTCAAGGATGGGGCAGCATTCCTCCCACTGGCGTCAAGGATGGGGCAACATTCCTCCCACTGACGCCAAGGATGGGGCATTTCCTACTCTCACTGGCCACTTTAAAGCTTGAAGGACAGTACACTGGCCCCTTGTTTAGAAAGTTTGGGGACCACTGAGCTGGCTGTTGAATGTCCTCTAGCCAGGAAACAAGGTGAGCTCTGTCTGACTTTCTTCAGCTTCGAATGCACATTGCAAGAGGCTTACCATGTGCTGCAGGTATGCAGTATAGTGCAGGAGAGGAGCCTGTACAACTGTACAAGATGGAAGGTTAAACTGGAGTTCTGCTTTAAAATTATTCCTAAAACTTGCTCCAGCTTTCCCCCTAAAAAAACTGCTTGTAGATTTATTTAATGCTTTGCCTCTCTGTTGTTTATTTGCAGTATGGCGGCTGGTAGTGCTAAAAGGCCACTTAGTGCCTGGGAAGTTAGACATCCTCCAAATGACTTCCAAGTATTGGAACAGATTTTTAAGCACTAGCTACATGATGTATGCGGCCTGCCCGCTGATTTAGTGTAAACTTTTGATTGAAAAAGGCATTGGTGCAATTGTATTAGCTGTTTTGCACAGAATAATGATACCTATTTTGTTCAATTTGTGGTTACTGTAACTGCAACGGGATTGCTTGTGTCAGATGCCACACATATCGATAAAATGATGGTTTATGTATAGGAAGAAAAATCTTCTCCTAGCTAAGATAACTTAAAAGAATAGTTTTACAACTGAACAGTATTTGTACCATTTTTGGTCATTTCCTTGCATTTTTATATTTTTAATTGCTGTATTTATCTATTCATTTATTATAGGTATACGTCTCCGTCAATTTACACAGCGCTTTACATATACAGTATATTGTACATTTACATCAGTCCCTGTTCTAATAGAGCTTACAATCTAAGGTCCTTATCTCACATTTAGATATACACCTACTAGGGCCAATTTAGACAGGAGCCAATTAACCTACCACCATGTCTTTAAGTGTGGGAGGAAACTGGAATAACCCAAGGAAAACCACACAGGCACAGGGATAACATGCAAACTCCAGGGAGATAGTGTCAAGGTTGCAGGGGGGGCTGTGTATAGTTGCCGCAATTGCGACCCAGCCCCACGCTCTAGGGGGCCCATGCGTCCCCCTGTACACCTGTGTAGCGCTACCCCTAGAGGACCCGCTTAAGTGTAATTGGTTCCGTACTCTGCCCTCAGCCCCAAGAAGAGTCTTGGCCCCTCTGGCAATAGTGCAAGGGCCAATGAAAACACACACGTTATGATAAAACACAGAATCGTGTTTACTGTAAGGCCTCTTTCACATGGGACGGATCCGTGATGATTCTCCCAAAGAGCATCTGCTTGCTCAGCGGTGATCGCTCCATCGATCCCCGCTGAGCAGGAAGATGACAGGTCCGTCTCTGCACATCGTGCAGTGACGGACCCGTCAACTTCCGCTCTCCCCTATGGGAGATTGGATGACAACAGACCACAGAATCCATCCTCATCTGATCCGCAGACAGATGGAAAAGTAGGTTTTTCCTCCATCACACTTTTCCGGATCGGAGCAGGTCGAATGTCAGTGGACATGTCACTGCTGGCATCCGATGCTCCATAGGGGATGGAGCATCCTTTCCGGTCCGCCTAAAAAACTGACAGGCAGACCTGAACGAATCGTCCGTGTGAAAGAGCTCTAAGGTTTTTGGGGAAAAGTAACGGATAAAACTAGATTTTTTAAATGAATTAATTGGAGAGCAATGACTGAGATCAAGAGCACTATAACTCAATATTTTGTATCAAGCTGCTTTCAGAGGATTCCTCAACAGTGAATGACCCCAAAAGCCGAGGCAAACTCTAATCACAAAATGGCAACTTTATACTGGATTGGTTACCACTCTAATTAACTTTGTCTCTATAGGTCCAGGCAGGAGGAGAGCAGAGGAATGACCCTCACTTATGTCAGACTCCCTTCTGTCCCCTGACACCACAGGCCCAACTATGAACACTGTACCTAATTCAGTGTTCAGTGGCGTAACTCCCAAGTCAGACTACCCCACTCATACACTACGTATACAGAGCCCTAAGTATGTGTGTGCGTGTCCGTATGGCACCAGTAACTCCAGTCCCTTGGAAGAAGGATGATGCCCTGGATCTTCAGCTAGCCACTTTAGTTGGTGCACTTAAACTCCTGCTTGACAAAGTATAACTGTGGTATGCTTACAGTATCCAGATAGCAAGGCAGACACCTTGACTGGATGTCAGTGGTTCTGGTAAGTGTGGACAAAGTGAAGTAACTCTGTCTGTGTGCACGGTCCTTGTTTCCTGCAAATGGGCAATTGCCTCTCACCAATCCTGCGCTCAAGGCCCAAACAAACGCCCTGGAACAGGCAGGCTCTTCTGGTAACACGACTGGCCACCTCACACTGTAACGCTTTACGCCGTTGGTGCAAGTGCACCTGGATATGCACCTGGGATCTACCTCTCTTTGTCAGGATGTGACCGACCGGCTGTGGATACCTGGAAAAGAAGCGGTGAACTGATCTGGGAGGCAGCACCTCTCCCCAAGGTCCAGTCTCTTCTACTGCCTTGTGTTGACTGCTTCCTCTCAGGCAAACAAGACTGTGTCCTTGATTCTTTCCTTGCCGTGGAATCCTGGGATGTGTAGTCCTTTCCCCATACAAGGCTATGGGGGTGGTTTTTGGTGGGGACTAAATGTTCCATAATGCTTTTGCTGCTGATTGGCTCCCCCCCCCTGCCAATGAGGATCCAGGGGAAGGAGCATAACAAACAAAGCTAGTGAGGGGAGGGAGGGGGAAGAAATCCCACGCAGGGGCTGACAGGCACACTCTCCCTTCAGTGAGAGCCTTGATTGGCTTGGCATGGCCGCAGGAGATGCGGGGCACCTGCTACACCTGGATAGGAAGAGGGGCAAAGGGGTAGTATGTAGAGGAGATTGGTTACTCTACATGCAGCCCTGCCACCCCTCCTATCCACCTTCTGCTGTGATTAGGCCCCTGTGTGATTCCCCCCCCCCCCATTCCCCGCAGAGCTGCCAGGTTCCCCCCTTCCCTCTCCGCCGGCTGCTCTGGGGTATCTGTCAGGATAGTGATCAGGGAAGAGGACCATAAAGGTGTCATTAACAGGCACCTTCCATGTCCTAATGAATAGTCAGTGATCTGTACTGATCACTGACTTTGTTTATTCATAACAGGCATAATAAACTGTGTTTACTATGCTTCTGTTTGTGAATGAACAGGATGCTCGGTACAGAGCTATAACTGTCCATTCATTCTGTGCAGCTGAGGCTGCAGAGTTGGAGATTGAGGGCTCCTTAATCTCCTTTCTCTGTCTCAAAGGTAAAACATCAGATTTATTTTATAGACACCTGAGAACTGACCAAAGTCTCCCAATGGGGCTCCTAAAAATTGTAAAAATAAATACATAAACATTGTAAAATACAATGGTAAATAATAATAAGAAAAGCCACCCCCACATCAAATCATTCTCTGCAGCTGTTACCTTTTGTACCACCACCCCCTCCCTTTTAGCTCTAAGAGTAGGGCCCCCCTGTACCTTTTGTATTTAACTGTACTCTAATTGTGTTGTTCCCCCCTATACATTGTAAAGCATTGCTTAACCACTTCAGACCCAGGCCAATTCTGACATTTCTCTCCTACATGTAAAATTACTAATTTTTTTGCTAGAAAATTACATAGAACCCCCAAACATTATATATGTTTTTTTAGCAAAGACCCTAGAGAATACAATGGCGGTCATTGCAACTTTTTATCTCGCACGCTATTTGTGCAGCAATTTTTCGAACGCGTTTTTTCAGAAAAAAAACAGTTTCATGCTTTAAAAAAAAAAAAAACAGTAAAGTTAGCCCAATTTTTTTGCATAATGTGAAAGGGGAGGATACGCCGAGTAAATAGATACCCAACATGTCACGCTTCAAAACTGCACGCGCTCGTGGAATGGCGCCAAACTTTGGTATTTAAAAATCCCCATAGGCGACAGTTTACATTTTTTTACTGGTTACATGTTTTGGGTTACAGAGGAGGTCTAGGGCTAGAATTATTGCTCTTGCTCTAACGTTCGCGGTGATACCTCACATGTGTGGTTTGAACACCGTTTTCATATGTGGGCGGGACTTACGTATGCGTTCGCTTCTGTGTGCGAGCTCACGGGGACAGGGTCGCTTAAAAAAATTTTTTATTTTTTTTTATTGTTAGTTTTATTTTTATTTTTTATTTTTACACTTAAAAAAAAAATAAAAAAAAATTGATGACTTTTATTCCTATTACAAGGAATGTAAACATCCCTTGTAATAGGAATATGGCACGATCAGACCTATTTACAGTGAAATATGGGGTCAATGACCCCATATCTCACCTCTAGGCTGGGAAGAATAAAAAAAAAAAAAAAAAAAAAAAAACGATCATGGCTTCCTAGCCAGATCGCCGCCGTTAATTTGAATACCGAGGCCGGGCGTGACGTCATAACATCGCACCCGGCCTCCGAACGATCATAGAGACTCCGGGGACGATCTAGTCTGCCGGAAATCTCTATGATCACATGCTGGGGCCGGCGTCCCCTCCCGCCGCCCGTAAGAACGATCAAGCGGTGGAACAGCCGCTATGATCGTTCTTATGGTGTAGGGAATCGCCGGCTGAAAACTGCAATATCTGAATGATGTCTGTGGACTCAGGCATCATTTAGATATAACCAGCGAAACCCCATGACGTCAATAGATGTAGTGCGGGTCTCAAGTGGTTAAACTGTTGGCACTATATAAATCGTGTATAATAAGAAGAAAAGGAAAAGAACAAAAATTAACTACTGACAACAGTCGTGAAACGACCAGGGTCACAATGGTCGCTTGCTACCGGGCCATGGCATTTTGCCACCATGGGGGGGTGGGGGGTACCTGGCTAAGGGTCAGGGGGCCCTTTGTGGTTTCTTGCACCCGGGGCACTGAAGGTTACGCACATGGTTAGGATTTGAACTGACCGTCCTAGTGCTGCTAGACTGAAGTGCTAACCACTGAGTGCTGGATTTGCAATTGTTCCACTTCTTTGAACTTTAGAAGTTGGTAAAATGATGCTTTTATTAGTGGACAGGGTTTGATCCCCTTTACAGTTGTTAAATCAGCACCCCAGTACTTTTTTTTTTTTGATGGAGGCAGAAGAGGTTGGGTTTTTTTTTTTGCTTTTGCTGTCCATGATTCTATTGGGAAGATTTCCCCTCACTTCCTGTCAGAACAAGATGTGACAGGAAATCATTCCAAAGGCTGGCACAGACAAGACCACCATTTTTGTAGACTGAGGAAGAGTTAGAACAATGTTTTTTGTTGCCACTTTTTTTTGCTGGGGAGTACCGCACATGCTTTTTCTTGGGTGCAGCAGGGACAGGAAGTAAGGATAAACTGCCCAATGAGATCACACAGGAATAGTCTTCCCCATTCTATCCAAAAAAAAAAAGGCTTTGTTAGGCTTTCGGGGTTTTGAGGTTTCTGGTTGGAGATCTTCTATACCTCTTTATAATGTTGGCTTTAAAGAGACCCTGTTGTCACTTAATTTTTATACAATTGTTGCATAAGAATGTATGTGCATGTATTTCATGTATGTTACCTGTAAAAGGCTTCCTTATGTAGGCATCTAAAAGCCCTGAGACTACTGCTTGGTGCTGCCATCTTGGGTGTGATGTCAGCTACCCCAGAAGACTCAGAGCTGTCACTCAAGCGACACCGTTGAGTATTCCCTTTCTTTCTTCCTCCAGCTGCTATATGTAGGGAGGTGACGGGAGGGGTGGAGGTGCTGAGCCAGTACAGAAAGTAACTGAACACTTCCAGTAGAGGAAAGGCTATGATATGCAATAAGGAATGGGCTGAGCTAGAGAATTAACTCTTCCTGGAGTGTCAATTCCCTAGCAATTTCAGAGGCACGTTGCAAGGCAATAAAAATGTGTATGGAAAGATAAAACGCTGTAAGCAAATATTTAAAATGCTCATATTTTCTGTGTTTTTACCTGCATTTTTTTTGTTGGTGACCATTTCTGAATTCCCCATTTTAATGTGTATATAAAAATAAAAAATAAAAAAACCTTTATATTGAATTGTAGCACTTGGGAGATACAACGGTGACGGCATGACCAATGTTTTGGGATGTGTAGCCCAGACTGGCAAAACTGATACTATCAAACATTAGTGAGGAAGGGTTTTGGAGGTGTAGGTATGAAGTTTTTATTTTTCCAGTTTTTACAAATAAGCATTTAATACAAGGAGAATTTATTACACTAAAGGCTAGTTTACAAGAAGCATGGCTTCCGACACGCTTTGTTAAAGTTCTCTCAACTCCAGTCAAAGCTCATGTCACTAAATAAAATGGTTAGTTTACAGTTCTGTTAACACTTTGCTTGGGCCTTCGTTGGGGCTTCAATGAGGCTTTGGTAGAGCTTTGATGGGGCTTTGGTGAGGCTTTGTGGGGCTTTGATGGGGCTTTGGTGGGCCTTCAAGCGAGCTTTGCCATAGACTTCTATGGAGGCTTTGAAGACGCTTTATGCATGAGTCCTTAGTGGAGTGAAAAAAAGAAGCTGCAAGCAGATCACGTGGGTGCACTGATTATTAGTTAAGGATCAGCTCCTGTAGTTACATAATTAATCTGGTTTTCCATCTAGTTCAACCAGTAAGGCCTCATGCACACTGGACGTTATAAAACTGCCAGTTGTGTTAGCTGTAGAAAGCTGTAGCCGTAGAATGAGTTTTTTGCAGCATTTTTGTTGTAGTGTTTTTTCAGCGTTTTTTTTTTTTTTTTTTTTTTTTTAGCAAACGATACTCTTACAAAAGCTTATGGTTCAAAAACGCTGATCAACGCCGAATAGCCAAGTTTTTCAGCGTTTTTAACCTTTTATCAGAGCTGGAGTGTTTTTACAGCTGAAAAACTCCACTTAGGCCTCATGCATACTACACATTTTTATAGAAACTCTTTTTGGCCTCAGATGTTATTTTCTGTAGCCAGTAAAGCAGTAAGCCGGCATGTTATCCTATGTGTCCATGCACACATAGGCTGTTATCAGCGTTTTTTGGCAGGGGCATTTTCTGGCTGAAAAACATGGCTATTCTGCATCGTGGTGCACTGAAATTTCTGCCGCCGAAACAGATTGGCCTAAAACTGTGTTCTCGGCATGTGGCCGTAAGAAGAAAAGGTGCCGATAATGGCGCTGAAAGGGTGGTGTTGTCTGCCCACTGGGTGCTGCCCATTGCAGGGTGTTATCCTGGTAGCTCAAGGTCTTGTCCTCCCCTCCCTCTTACTCTCCTCGCAGAGTGGCAATCTCCCTGTGTCGGGGAGCTGAATTGTCCGGGCCGCTAGTAACAAGCTAGTAACAGCTAGTAACAATGTCCTGCCTCCTGTGACCGACGGCACACTGATCCAATCCCAGGACATTGAATCAGTGTGACGTGATCACAAGAGGTGGGACATTGTTATCGTGGCTGGGAAATTCAAATCCAGCTCCGTGACACAATAGGAGATCCGAACACTGGTGAGGCTGCATTCCATATGCACTGGCAAAGCTGCATCCCACCTGCACTGGCAAGGCTGCATCTGATGGGCAGTCTTAAGCCGCGTACACACGGGCGGATTGTATGGCCTACTTAGTCCGCCGAAACACATTTCAGCGGACAGTCCGCTCGTGTGTGGGCTTCAGCGGACTTTTTCAGCGTGCAGTCTGGCGTACTAAGTATTTCGGAATTTCCGTAATATTGTCCGTCATACTTTGGTTTCAGCGGACAATCCGCTCGTGAGTAGGCTAGTTCGACGGACTAAGAATGGCGCATGCTCAGAAAGGATTTACACGGCGGAAGGTTGCATTGCTGTGTATTGGACTTCCTATTTCTAGTCCCGTCGTACGTGCTGTACACGTCATCGTGCAAGCTTTCGACGGAGTGTTTGTGCATCCGTGTGTGGTCAAGTCCGTTCATTCGAAAGTATGACGGACTGTCCGTCGGATTGTATGACGGACTAAGTAGGCCATACAATCCGCCCGTGTGTACGCGGCCTTACAAGCACACTTTTTTTGGAAATAAATCACTTTTTAGAATAAAAAAAAAATAAGACAACAGTAAAGTTAGCCCAATTGTTTCTTATATTGTGAAAGATAATGTTACACCGAGTAAATTGATACCCAACATGCCACGCTTTCAAATTCCTAATGTTTACTTCCGCAATGCGCGCCGCCGCGTGTGTGCATCGCGGAAGTTCTGTGTTCGCCGTGTCCCCCGGGGACAGGCAAACACAGATCGCTGTAAACGGCCAATCACAGCGGCCGTTTACAGCGTGATCGGCGTGTCCAATGGGAGATGATCTCATATGTAAACATATGAGATCATCTCTCAGCGCCGCTCTCCCTCCTCACACAGACAGTGTGAGAGGGGAGAGATGAACGGCTGCAGCGGCAGCCGTTCTCCCTCGAGTTAAAAAAAAAAGTAAAAAAAAGTGCCATCCTCCCCCAGCAGTGCCACCTGCCCCCAGTGCCATCTGTCATCAGTGCCACATAGTGCCATCTGTCATCAGTGCCACGTATTAGTGCCATCTGTCATCAGTGCCACGTATTAGTGCCATCTGTCATCAGTGCCACCTGTCAGTGTCACGTGCCATCTGTTGTCAGTGTCACGTGTCATCAATGCCACTTATCAGTGCCATCTGTCATCAGTGTCACACGTCATCGGTGCCATGTATTAGTGCCATCTGTCATCGGTGGCATGTATTAGTGCCACGTATTAGTGCCATCTGTCATCGGTGGCATGTATTAGTGCCACGTATTAGTGCCACATGTCTTCAGTGCCACGTATTAGTGCCACGTGTCATCAGTGCAACATATTAGTGCCATCTGTCATCAGTGCCACGTATAAGTGTCATCATTGCCACGTATCAGTGCCATCTGTCATCAGTGTCACGTGTCATTGTCCTGGTGCTTCAAAAGTGTAATAAATAGTCAACAAGTTAGATGTGTAATTTATGTTCCTAGAACACATGATGGCGCTACCTGCATGTTGGGCATCTCTGTGGCCAGGCTGTGAAAAAGTCCCACACATGTGGTATTGTAATACTCAGGAGGAGGAGCAGAATTTTTTGGGGGGTGTCATTTGTGGTATACACATGCCACGTGAGAGAAATAACCTATTACAATGACAATTTTGTGGAGAAAAAAAAAATGAAAAATCTTAATTTTGCAAAGAATTGTGGGAAAAAAATGAGTACATCAAAAAACTCACCATGCCTCTTACTAAATACTCTTACTAAATGGAATGTCTATTTTCCAAAAAGGGGTCATTTGGGGGGTATTTGTACTTTCCTGATTTGTTCGGGTCACAAGAAGCGAGATAGGCCACCAGTACATCAGATGTGATCAATTTTGTGCGATTCGCACCACAGCTTTTAGACTCTCTAACTTTCACAAAGACCAAATAATATCCACTAATTTGGGTTATTTTTACCAAAGATATGTAGCAGTATAAATTGTGGCCAAAATTTATGAAGAAAAATTAATAATTTGCATAATTCTGTCACAGAAACAAAGAAATATGCGTTTTTTTTCAAAATTTTCGGTCTTTTTTCATTTATAGCGCAAAAAATAAAAACCCCAGAGGTGATCAAATACCACCAAAAGAAAGCTCTATTTGTGGGAAAAAAAGGACAAAAAATTCATTTGGGTACAGTGTTGCATGACTGAGTAATTGTCATTGAAAATGTGAGAGCACCGAAAGCTGAAAATTGGTCTGGGCAGGAAGGGTGTTTAAGTGCCCAGTAAGCAAGTGGTTAATATATAAATAAATATGTGTGTGTGTGTATATGTATATATATATATATATATATGTGTGTGTGTGTATATGTATATATATATATATATATATATATGTGTGTGTGTGTATATATATATATATATATATATATATATATATATATATATATATATATATATATACTCAACACCAACTTTATCAGGTACACGTGTTCAATTGCTGCGTAAACACAAATTGCTAATCGGCCAATCACGTGGAAACAACACAATGGATTTAGGCTAAATGTGGTGAAGATGACTTCTGAAGTTCAAACGGAGCATCAGAATGGGGAAGAAGGGAATTAAGTGACTTTGGATATTGCATGGATGTTGGTGCCGGACGGCTTTTCTGAGTATTTCAAACACTACTTGATCTACTGGGATTTTCACACACAACCATCTCTAGAGTTTACAGAGATTGGTCCGAAAAAAAAAGATACTATCCAGTGAGAGGCATTTGTGTGGAGGAAAATGCCTTGTTGATGTCAGAGGAGAATGGGCAGACTTCCAAATGATGGAAAGGTAACAGAAACTCAAATAAGCCCTCGTTACAACCAAAGTATGCAGAATGCCATCTCTGAACGCACAACACATTGAACCTTGAAGCAGATGGGCTTGATCAGCAGAAGACCACACTTGCTGCCACTCCTGTCAGCTAAAAACAGGAAACTGAGGCTACAATTTGCACAGGCTCACCAAAATTGGGCAATAAAAGATTGGAAAAACATTGCCTGGTCTGATGAGTTTCTCAATTTCAGCTGCGACATTCAAATTTAGTGTAAACAACAGGAAAGCATGGATCCAGCCTGCCTTGTATCAACAGTTCAGGCTGGTGGTGTTAATGGTGTGAGGGATATTTTCTTGGCACACTTTGGGCACCTTGGTACTAACTGAGCATCATTTAAATGCCACGGCCTACCTGAGTATTGTTGCTGACCATCTCCATCCCTTTATGATGACAGTGTACCCATCTTCTGATGGCTCCTTCCAGCAGGATAATGTACCATGTCACAGAGCTCAAATCATCTCACCACTGGTTTCTTGAACATGACAATGAGGTCACTGTACTCCAACGGCCGCACTCACCAGATCTCATCCAATAGAGCTTTGTGATGTGGTGGAATGGGAGATTCACATCCCGGATGTGCAGCCAACAAATCTGCAGCAACTGTGTGATGTTAAGATGTCACTATGGACTAAAATCTCTGAGGAACGTTTCTAAAACCTTGTTGAATCTACGCCAGGAAGAATTAAGGCAGTTCTGAAGGCAAAAGGGGTCCAATCCGGTACTAGCAAGGTGTACCTAATAAAGTGTCCGGTGAGTGTATATTATATATATATAATAATCTTTTACTGCACTGCTGATTAAAAAATAAAATGAAATGCATGTTGTGAGTTCCACATCACCTCTAGACATTTCCCGATAAAGCCAAGACAGTGTTGTAAATATTACATTTTTTTAGAACTTGTTTTTCAGTCAAAGCCTGACCTGCCCGTCTATAGCCTGCTGCCCGTTCTGCGCTCTCTCTCATACTTCCGTCTCCTCCACAGGAACGTAGTCGATTTTGCCCTGGTGGCCACACAGCTGGGGTTTTGCAGTGTTTACTTCGTCTTCCTAGCAGAAAACGTGAAACAAGTAAGTATAGAAGCTGCCGCTGTGCTAATTAACTTTTCAAATTTGTTCATTTAATTACTAGCTTTAAAAATCTTCCTGGATCAAAGAGAGTCTCTATTCCATTTTCTGCGTGCACAGAAAATAAAATCATTTTATTAATAAGTGTTCACTCTGTAATTTACAAACATTACCGCTTGCTTTTCAACTTTTATGCCCGTTCAGCCTGGAGAAATCTAGTGTCAGAGGAGTCGCATCATTTGAATGTTAATTAATAGAGGGCAATTGTGCTCAACACTTAAATATTCAGCATTTAATGGGTTCTGGTGTTTTACGTTGTTAGTTCAGCCGGAATGCACATTTTGGTTTTTGGTTACAAAGCTGCTCATGGTAAAATTTAATAAAATCCTAAAATAAATCTAAACCCTAAAAACAAAAATGTAATACTGTATATTGCAAGTGCAACTTACCACTATTTAGATATTGAAGTTGCATTCATTTTCTTCTTGTTCAATCTTTCTGATTAAAATTTTGAAAAAATACGGAGGTTGCATGTTTAGGGGTTTGCAAAAAGTACATGTAGACCAGTAGTGGGCAACTTACTTGATATGTGTGGCCTCAAGTTCAGCCCTCAACATCACATAAGGGCCGCACATATGGTCAGAGACGGTAGACATGATACAGGCAAGTGTCAGTGACTGCAGACATGATACAGGCGAGGGTCAGTGACTGCAGACATGACGCAGGCGAGGGTCAGTGACTGCAGACATGACACAGGCGAGGGTCAGTGACTGCAGACATGACACAGGCGAGGGTCAGTGACTGCAGACATGACACAGGCGAGGGTCAGTGACTGCAGACATGACACAGGCGATGGTCAGTGACTGCAGACATGACACAGGCGATGGTCAGTGACTGCAGACATGATACAGGCGATGGTCAGTGACGGCAGACATGATACAGGCGATGGTCAGTGACTGCAGACATGACGCAGGCGAGGCTCAGTGACTGCAGACATGACACAGGCGATGGTCAGTGACTGCAGACATGACACAGGCGATGGTCAGTGACTGCAGACATGATACAGGCGATGGTCAGTGACTGCAGACATGATACAGGCGATGGTCAGTGACTGCAGACATGATACAGGCGATGGTCAGTGACTGCAGACATGATACAGGCGATGGTCAGTGACTGCAGACATGATACAGGCGATGGTCAGTGACTGCAGACATGATACAGGCGATGGTCAGTGACTGCAGACATGTTAACCACTTAAGGACCGAGCCTCTTTTTCAGATTCAGTGTTTACATGTTTGAAACAGTTGTTTTTTTTTTTTTTTTTGCTAGAAAATTACTCAGAACCCCCAAACATTATATATTTTTTTTTTTTTCTAACAACCTAGAGAATAAAACGGCTGTCATGTCAATACTCCCCCCCCCCCCCCCCCCCGTATTTGCGCAGCGATCTTACAAGCGCACTTTTTTTAATAAAAAAATAAGACAACAGTAAAATTAGCCCAATTTTTTATTATATTGTGAAAGATAATGTTGCGCCGAGTAAATTGATACCCAACATGTCACGCTTCAAAATTGCGCCTGCTCGTGGAATGGCGTCAAACTTTTACCCTCAAAAACCTCAATAAGCGACATTTAAAAAATTCTACAGGTTGCATGTTTTGTGTTACAGAGGAGGTCTAGAATTATTGCTCTCGCTCGATCGCAGCGATACCTGATATGTGTGGTTTGACTACTGTTTTCATATGTGGGCTCTACTCACATATTCGTTCGCTTCTGAGCAGGAGCTTGTTGGGATGGGGTGTTTTAAAAAAAATATGTTAAGAAAAAAATTTATTTATTTTACTTGATTTTATTTATTTTTACAGTTTAAAAAAAAAAAAAAAGGATCACTTTTATGCCTATTACAAGGAATGTAAACATCCCTTGTAATAGAAAAAAGCATGACAGGTCCTCTTAAATATGAGATCTGGGGTCAAAAAGTCCTCAGATCCCATATTTGGACTTAAATGCAATAAAAAAAAAAGTAATTTGAAAAAATTACATTGAAAAAATGTGCCTTTAAGAGGTATGGGTGGAAGTGACGTTTTGACGTTGTTTCAGCCCTGCTATGGTCTAGAGACGGATGGGGGCCATCTTGGCCTCACTCGTCTCCATACCACAGAGAAGGCAGGTCCCGATCGCTTACGCCGCTACCGGCGTCTCCGGTAAGCAGCGGAGGGCACGGGAGAGTGGCGGGAGGGGGGGTGGCACCTCTCCCGCTGCCAATAATGGTGATCTTGCGGCAAACACGCCGCAGAGACCACCATTATCGTACACACGACCGATGCCTGAAGAGATGGTTATCTCGGTTGTGGCAGCAGCTGCCGTTTACCGAGATATCCCTCTCCAAAAAATGGACGTACATCGTCGTAAAGGGGATATAAGAAATGGTCAAAGACTACAGGGATGATACAAGAGATGGTTAGAGACTACAGACATGATGCAAGAGATGGTCAGAGACTTCAGACATGATACAAGAGATGGTTTAGGGACTGTGGACATGATAAAAGAGATGGTCAGAGGCGTCAGACCTGATACAGGAATTGGTCCAAGACTGCAAAAATGCTGTTAGACTTTGAATAGGCTATAGGAATTACATGAGACTGGAGACATGTTACATGAGTCTGCTTTAAATGACTGCTATATCAGGGCAATGGGAAAACGCAGATTAGCGTTTGCCTTCAGCCTGGGGATTGCATAAAAGGTCTAGACAATACAGCACATGCAAGCTATAGATCAAGGGTAGGCAACCTTAAAGAGGTGGAGATCTACCTGAACAATTTGGAAGAAGTGAAAGATCACCAGGCACAGTGCAGCCTCATAACACCTGATTTGAATCTCTAATTGCCGTACTACCATGTCGCCATTGCGTGCATTGCACGGCAATCATGGGTTTAAATCAAGTGGTGAGGTAACATATCACCTCTTCACTACCTGTTAAACACACTCAGATCACTTTTCAGAGGAGCAGCAGTGCCTGCTGCACTTGTGAATGAGCCCTTCGTTGCATTAGACACTGGCACCCATAGGGCTCATTCACATATAAAGTTGGGGGTGGTAAAACCCTGCAGTTTTATTTATTTCAATTGGCGATCCAGCCATTTAAGAGCCGCCTCTAAGACTGAGAACTTCAGCCTGCAGAGAGCTGGTGGCTCTTTGCTCTGCCTCCAGCCCTCACTGGAGTGCCGGGCTGTATAAGGAGTGGGAGCGGCCGGCTCTGGCTGGGCCAGCTGCCAGTCCAGGCATTTGGGTGGGATCCTGACTGTTTCGTCTGGATCTTTGCTGAGCCTGAGTGACGTCAGCCGACAGCAGGCTGTAGTCTGCTGTCTGCTGAAAACGGGACGAATGAACTTCACTCCTGTGATCCATAGGAGAAGTATAACCAAAAAACCTTTGGCTATACTTCTTTTTTTTTTTTTTATGTTCACAATCCTAGGGAGACAATGAACACGCTCTGTAGTGCATTGAGTTATTACACATTTGAAGCACATGTAAATAAATGTTATCAACCCAACATTTGATAATTCTGCTTGATTTGTATTCCTGCTCAGTGTTGGTAGTTAATTCCAGTGCACTCTCCTGCTGTATGCAATTTATATGTGAACAACATGAACACTTATTATTCCAACATTCCTTCCACATTTATCCATGTGTAAAGAAGCAAATGTACCAAGATATTTTATAAATATGCATGATTGTAATGTCATTTATGAGAGTGCAGTGTACTGGAAGCATACACTTTGGTATGAGGTGGGGGTAATGGAGGGGAGTGGAGGGAGATGGGTTCTCTTCACTATATGAGTGCAAAGTGTCCACAGTTTTAACATTTAAAACCTAGATTTCCATCAGGTCTGAATTATGAACGGGTGTTTCACATTTCTATGAATAAATTCTTAAAGCGGAGTTCCACCCAAAAATGGAACTTCTGCTTTAAGTGAGGTAACCCCCTGACATGCCACATGGCATGTTATTTTTTTGGGGGGGTCCCAGCTCCCACTTCCTGGTGCACCGCGGCACTGGAAGGGAGATCATCTCTCCCTCCTCCCTCTCAGCAATTATCTGGGACACGTCACAGGTCCCAGATGATTGCCTGGCCAGTCACGGTGCGTGGCGCAGCTCGCGCATGCGCAGTGGGTGCCCGGCTGTGAGGCCACAGCCGGGCGCGCAAACTTACAATGCCGGCACTGCAGAGAGGAGGGGTGAGGAATGGGGCTTCATTCCCCTCGCGTCGCTGGACCCCGGGACAGGTGAGTGTCCGATTATTAAAATTCAGCAGCTGCAGTATTTGTAGCTGCTGCCTTTTTTTACATTTTTTTTTTTTTAAGCAGAACTCCACTTTAAGTACTTTATTTTCTCCTACATAGTCATGCATATTTCTTTTTTATACATCATGGGACACAGAGTCAGGCTAATATTCATTGCCTACTGGGTTATACTCCATCTCTAGATGAATGGACACTGGTAGACCAAAGGTCTTCAGACAGGAAGTGAACCTCTATGTAACCCCTCCCACACAGGAAGCACTTCAGTTTTTTACCAGTGTGTCTGCAAGCTGGATGCCACGGTTTGTTTGAACTCTCTGACCTAGAGGTCTCTAGTCCCACAAATGGTTCTTAAATGAATCAAGGGATTGACCAATCGGATCCATTTGACACAGGCTTTATATGCATAGATAAATGGTACCAGAGTCTCGCAAAGCTCGAGATCTTGCAAGGTTTTGCCTTCCCTCCGATCCCTCTCCTTCCACGTTTGTTGCGGAGATTGTGAGAGTGACAATAGAAGAGCCATGGACGCTTCCACGGCGCCCCGATCTACTGTCTCAAGGTCCTAGTTTCCAGCCTAATTTGCAATCTCTAAATTTGACGGCATGGCTATTGAAGCCAGGGTGTTAAAGAACCATTGCATTTTGGGATCAATAGTGTCTACCCTAGTGAATGCTAGAAAAGCTGTCACTAGGAAAATTATCATAAGGTCTGAAAGACTTATATTGCTTGGTGTAAAGCCAGAAAATGGCATCCTCGGAAATACGTGATTGGGAGAATTCTCTCTTTTCTGCAGTCAGCTGTGGAAATTAAATTGACTGAGTACAATCAGCGGTCAAGTTTTGGCCCTATCAGTATTCTTCCAAAGGCCTTTAGCCTCACAGTCACTGATCCAAACCTTCAGGCAGGGGGCAACTTGCTTGCTTCCCCCCATTAGGTCACCTACATGTCCTTGTGACTTGAACTTAGTTCTGTCTGTCTTACAGAAACAACCATTTGATTTTCATTTCAGTTGGAGTTGGCGTCCCTTTCATGCAGGGAACCATACTTGATCCCTCACCATGACAGTCGTTTTACGACCTGTTCCATCCTTTTTGCCAAAGATGGTGTCGGCCTTTCATTTAAATCAGGACGTTATTTTGCCGCCTTTTTTCTCTCAGCCTCGCTCAGTGGAAGAGACGACTGCATTCACTGGACGTTGTCCGGGCAGTCAAGGTTTATTTGTCTAGATCTACGGAGAACCGAGGACCAGACTCCTTTACCAAAAGGACCCAAGAAGGGGCAGGCTGCTTCCAAGATTTCCACTGCCAATTGGGTTTCGTCAATTGATCATTCAGGCCTACGGTCTGAAACGTAAAGCTTCTCCCTTTAGGATGAGAGCTCATTTTACCAGGGGTGTAGGAACCTCCTGGGCTTTTTGCCATCAGGTATCTGTGGCTCAGATTTGTACAGGCTACTACCTGTTTTTCAGTGCATACGTTCACAAATTTTATCAAGTGGATGTTCGAGCAGGCGAGGATTCGGCTTTCGGCTGTAGTGTACTGTGGGCTGCTGTATAAGTTCTGATGGCTATTGTTTGACAGGGTTTCTTCCTCCCCTCAAGAATATTGCTCTGGGACGCCCCAGTAGGTAATGAATATTAGCCTGACTCTGTGTCCCATGATGTACTCAAAGAAAAAGATTTTACAGGTAAGTATGATGTATCTATTTTTTATAGGTATTTTTTTTTTCTGACCCACATAACTGTTTTGAGCACATCTCTCTATCTCTTTCAATATCTCTTGAGAGATGCAGGTTTCCCTTGATATTGGCATATGTGTGTATTTTTATCTTTATGTGTATGTAACTTTCGACCTGGGTTAACCAGTTGTGGATACTGACCATATGACCATGCATTTCGACCTGCTGCCCCTGCACTGGCCAGCAATTTCCGACTGTAAAATTGACAGTCAGGAATTGGTAAATACAGGAGCTACCCTATATTACCAAAAGTATTAGGATGCCTGCCTTTCAACCCACATGAACTTTAATGGCATCCCAGTCTTGGTCCATAGGGTTCAATAATGCGTTGGCCCAACCTTTGCAGCTATAAAAGCTTCAACTCTTCTGGGAAGGATGTTCACCAGGTTTAGCAGTGTGTCTATGGGAATATTTCACAGTTCTTCCAGAAGCGCATTTGTAAAATCAGGCACTCTTGTTGGACGAGAAGGCCTGCCTCTCAGTCTCCACTCTAATATATCAAATGAGGTGCACGACAGTCAGTTAAAATAAAGTGGATAGTGACGCAGGCTGTAGTATATAGAATGCAACATGTGTCCATACAAGAGTCCTTTGAGCTCTCTAGCTCTGTGTGAGAAGACAGCCTGTAGTATCAGGGAAGCCTTGCAGGGGGAGCTTTTTTTTTACTCTATCCAATTTTATCTATTAACAAAGATTTTGTATGCCTCTATTGTATGTATGGAGTGCAGTTACACATTTCCCCCACTGGGTGACAGCAGCACCAAGGCACATAAAAAGGCTGTTTACAGCCTATTCTTGTTAGCTTGACAAAGGAGCGTGCACTGCAAACATCTTCCCAGTGCACACGCTCTGAAACGCGTCGCGATAACGTCCGTGATGCTAAACGCTGCGCTACGTTCCAACCCTCTCCTGTGATCCACCAGCTGCGCTCCAGACCTCGTTCTGGATCCCGTCTGAGTGCTGGGAGATTATTGCTGGCCAGGACGCCGGCCCCACGCAGATCAACAGGACAAGATCACTGCTGACAGCAGAGATGGAGATCTTGCGTTCTCACTGGACTCTACTGTGCCTGTTTAAAGATACTGTAATGTGAGTTTTTTAATACGCTTTGTCTATTAAACATAACAGTCTTACTAGGAGGCGCCTGCAGGTATGAGCAGATGTGTTCTGTGTCTGCACTTCATATCTATTAGTAGCTATTAGAAATCTTAACCACTTCAGCCCTGGAAGATTTTACCCACTTCTTGATCAGACCACTTTTTGCGATTTGGCACTGCGTCACTTTAACTGACAATTGCGCGGTCATGTGACGTTGTATCCAAACACAATTGACGTTATTTTTTTCCCACAAATAGAGCTTTCATTTGGTGATATTTGATCACCTCTGCATTTTTTATTTTTTGTGCTATAAAGAAAAAAAGAGCTTCAATTTTGAAAAAAGCATTATTTTTTAACTTTTTGCTATAATAAATATCCCCCAAAAATATATAAAAAAATAATTTTTTTCCTCAGTTTAGGCCGATACGTATTCTTCTACATATTTTTGGTAAAAAAAATCGCAATAAGCGTATATTGATTAGTTTGCGCAAAAGTTATAGCATCTACAAAATAGGGGATAGTTTAATGGCATTTTTATTATTACATTTTTTCTATTAGTAATGGCGGTGATCAGCTATTTTTATCGTGACTGTGATACTATGGCGGACAGAGCGAACACTTTTGACACTATTTTGGGACCATTGTCATTTATACACCGATCAGTGCTATAAAAATGCACTGATTACTGTGTAAATGTGTAAGGGGTTAAACACTAGGGGGTGATCAAGGGGTTAAGTGTGTCCTAGGCAGGGATTTTAATGTTGGGGGCCATGGGCTACTACTCACATGACAAAAGTGTGTCCTAGGGAGTGATTCTAACTGTGGGGGGGGGGGGGGGGGGCTACCTAGGACACGACAGCGATCACTGCTCCCGATGACGGGGAGCAATGTTCTCTGTGATGACACAAGGCAGAACAGGGAAATGCCTTGTTTACATAGGCATCTCCCCATTCTACCGCTCCACACCGCAGTCGCAGGCCACTGTTGAACATAGAGTTCCTGGGACCCGCGGCAAGGCGGCAAATTTAAAGGGACATACCTGTACGCCCATTTGCCTGCCTCTGTCATTCTGCCGACGTGTATGTGTGTGCGGCGGTCGGCAAGCGGTTAAAGCCCAATTCTAGTAAAATTTAAAATACAAATACACGTCTTCACTGGTTGATATAAAATAACAAAAAGCTGATTTAACGGCACCGTCCCATCTGTTGCCATCCTCCGAAGATTCATCAGCCGTTCAGTACAGCAGGATCTTACATCAAAACAAAAGTCACTGGAAATGCAAAATCAGTTTGAAACAGGTTAATGCAGCTTAGAAGGTGGTCAGTGGGCCTGTCGGTGTACTGAGTGATCTGAGAAGCGTCTAAAACTGATATCAAGTGCAGGGTGAACACACCAGACAACAGCCTTATGCAGGCCATACATGGTCAAATTTCGAACAAATTTTCTTTTCAAAATCAGAAAGTTTTTTTTTTTTTTTGGGATCCGATGATGCCACCATTGATTTTCGAAATTCGGCCGACCAAGCCTTCAATTTCACCTCATGTTGTTACAGAAAATAATTTTCGTGGCTGAGAATCTTCTATTTTTATTACATTTCTCACACAATTGTCCCATCATTGATTAGAAAATCGTTCCTTTTTCAAAAAGTTTCCAACATGTCCAATTCCTCAAATCTGATTTCTGCACGAAAATTGGCTGTTGCTTCAGCCCACTAATGGTGCGAAATTCGGACGCAAATTCTTAGATACAATTTTCGAAAGAAAATTCTTTTGAAATTCGAACCGTGTATGGCCCGGTGTCCTATCAGATACTGTCCCTCATCACATAGTGTCTGCCGAGAAGCCGAATATCTCCAAAGAAGAACGGCGCCTGCGCACTGTATCCAGGTTCAAGCCCCACCACCATCCAAGTGGACATAGAGTTAGAATATAAAAGAACCGAGCGAAGCGTGCCTGTGAGGGGCCCTGTTACTATGAGTTACCCTATGTCCACTTTTATGGTGGGGCTTCAACCGGAAATCGGGCGCCGTTCTTCTTCAGAGATGTTTGGCTTTTCCTTGTCCCCTGTACTGCACAAGCGCTGCGCCTGCACAGTACGGCCCGGACACTATCCGATAGGTGGACACTTTGTGTCAGAACACCGGCATTAGTTTTCCCATTAACACAAACCCTCTGCTTTCTGTACAGGTGTTTGAAGTTTATATTGAAGGTCCCGCTGAGCATTCGGAGTCAGAAGAAAGAAGGTGGAATCTGGACCTAAGATTGTACATGATATGTTTCCTGCCACTCATCATTCCATTGGTTTTTATAGGGAACCTGAAGAACTTATCCATCTGCTCTTTTTTAGCCAATCTGTCCATGGCTGTCAGCCTTGTTATTATTTATCAGTATGTTCTCAGGGTAAGTAAGGGTTCTATATTTCTTTTGTGATATTTTACAGCATCGCCTGGAAGGTTCACTTTAAAGAACCTGGAAGCCCATCCCCAGCAAGGCAAGGCATAGATGAAGCAATATTGCAGGAAAGAGAATTGCTTGATCCCCCCATCAACACCCCCCCCCCCCCCTCACGTGGAGCTATTGTGTTTTTCTGCCTGGGGGGTGGGGCAGATAATCATCCTTTTTTGGGAGAACACAGTGATTATTGATAGTTGCTATAGCTGCTGCATATAAGAACCGACAAGCTGGTTGTACCCGAGTCGATCAATGGATTGACTTGGGTACAATCAGCCTGCCCATAGATGGCTCAGATCTCATCCGGTTCAGCTGAGAGATTCAAACCACCTATGGCTAGCTTAAGCATTTGATATTGCACAGTCTTTGTAGAAAAATGTTCCATCTCCTACTGTGAATCATTCTTATGATCCATACTTCTCCGAAAGAAATGGGGGGGGGGGGGGGGCGCTCTAAGTGTAGTATTAAAACAGTATCATTTATTGCAAAAGATTAAAAACACTTACAAGATATAAGTGGGAGTAATGGTCGTCATAAGTATATAGTCCTAGCACCTAAATTACACCCTTACCATGGTTCAACTTTGTTTTTACCTAAAGACTGACTAATCAAATGTACATTATTACAGACTAAGGGCATTGCCTCCTGGAGCTCCAGATACCCAATTTACCTATACTTCTCCGAAAGGCTGGGGCCCAGCCTTAGGATTGAATAGGTTGAAGTGAGTGCATGTACATTAGGATGTGGACATTTTTTTTGCAAACACTCTACAGTGGCAGGCAGGACTGTACAGTGAAGAACTCGGGAGCGTGGCTGTATTAAAGTGATTGTAAAGTCTCGCTTTTATGTGTTTTAAAAATAACAAACATGTTATACTCACCTGCTCTGTGCAGTGGTTTTGCAGAGAGCAGCCCAGATCCTCCTCTTCTCTGGTCCCTTGCTGGCTCTCCTGGCCTCTTCCTCCTTTCCAGTGCTCCCACAGCAAGCAATTTGCCATGGGGGCACCTGAGCCAAGCTGGAGCTCTGTATGTCCATACAGAAACAACACCGCGGTTTGGTCCCTTCCCCTATCTCTCCCAATTGGCTAACTTACTTTGACAGCAGCGGGATCCAATGGCGCCGCTACTGTGTCTCAGCCAATCAGGAGGGAAAGTCCTGGGTGGCCATTGCTGGATCAAGATTGGGCTCAGGTAAGTATCGGGGGCGGGGGGGGGGGGGGTCTGCTGCACACAGAAGGTTTTTTATCTTCATGGCTAGAATGTATTAAGATAATAATAATAAATAAAAAAAAAACTTCTGCTTTTACAATCCCTTTAAGGTCAGGCAACTGTTATTCTGTGGGGTTGTGAGAACATTTAAAGGGTAACTCAACTTTTGCAACAAATGTCAAATAAAAAAAAAATTATAATAATATAACTTATACAATTGCTACACAAGTCATATTGTAATTGAATTATTATTCAGTAATAATATTGAACTTATCTTTCAAAGCGTTGTTGCCCTTTTAAAAACTTAATTCCTTTCATTAACAAATAATTGGCAAGTCAAGGTGTGAGCAAATGAAGCCTTCAACATAACTTTCTAGGTGGCAGAGACTGTAGGTGCAGGAGGTTGGAGTGAGCGAGGTTTTCTTTTATCCTTGGAGATTTAATCGGGGTTCTCTGTAATCTACTTCAGACAGAATCCAGAATGCACCCTACAGGTTCCCAGGCAGTTTTCTTCTAAAATTAAAAGATATAAGTAAACATCATTATCATTTTAATATCATGGGGTGATAAATAGGCCTCTTGGAGAAATCCGTATGCTGGTGACCACCCAAAACTAAAATATTAGCTTTGGGTCGTGTTGAACTATTGCGTAGTTATAATTCATCCTCGGTCTACGTTTTCAGGATACAGAATGTAGTCCATTTGATTACATCTATTTTTTTATTTTCTATTTCTTTAGAATCTTTCTGATCCTCGCACTCTGCCTTTGACATCCACTTGGAAGAAATATCCGCTGTTTTTTGGAACGGCCATCTTCGCTTTTGAAGGCATAGGAGTGGTAAGATGTTCTTTTAATATTTAAGGTGTAAATTATAACTAAATATTTTTTTTAAATTGATGAATACTAATAGAGATAAGGTTTGTAAAATATTTCCAGGCCATATCTGCAGTGACAGCTGATGCTCAATTTTTTTTGGGGGTGGGGGGGCGTCAAACAAACGGCACTCCATAGCTCATTTGATCGCCTGTGATAGGGCCTATGGTGGGGTATGATCCCAGCCCCCCCAGTAAGTAGCGGTATAGAGGAATCCAGCAGAAGCCAGTTGCTCAGGGCTGAGCCCAGTGTGTTGAAGCCAGTTGTGGAAGGTCCCCATGCGGCTGGTCATGCCCAGTAGCTCGGAGTAGACAGTGGGGTCATCGTTCTATTGTTCCCTGGGCAGTCGGTGCAGCCTCAGCTCAGTGTCCGTCCGGTTTATAGGGGATGATTCCCTGGAAGAAGGGACAGGTGAAGACTTATTTGCGGGGCCAGTATCACGGCTGGTCCCCAGACTCCCAGCTCCGGAGGATCTCCCTGCAGGAGAAGCACTGTACCCGGTGCCAAGATAGAAGAACCCGGCTTGGGCCACGTGATGGGGGAGGACACCAAGCCAACCAGTCACCAGGGCAGAGGACATTCTGGAAGAGAGCGGAAAGTCGCTTCTCCTTCCGGCCAATCGGGTCTTAAGGAACCCTCTTTCTGATTGGCCAGGATAAGAAGCAAGAAGACAATAGCAAATATTAATTTGTTATTGTCACACAAGTGGGTGGGCTCTGCGCTCTAAGCTCTCCTTTTTTAAAGCCAATTAGAGCCTCAGGCTCTAATCATGTGCTTAAAGAAAATATATGAAATCCATATGAAGATTAGGGGGGGTGACGCCACTGCCCCCCTTATGAGCCACCGCATATCTGAAATTGTAATATGATTATTGGCACAGCCATACAATGTCTGCCTCTTCTGTGCTTTTTACTGAGCCCCGCATTATGAAAAGCTTCTACAACACACCAGTTATTGCATTTTAAGGAGCAATTCCAAGCATTTAGTGATCAAATTATGTTATCCAGCAAATACTGCAGCTGTACTAAATTTAGGAAATGAACCTGCTTAGTTTAACCACTTAAGGACCAAGCCTATTTCTGATTCTTGTTGTTTACAAGTTAAAATCAGTATGTTTTGCTAGAAAATTACTTAGGACCCCCAAACATATTATATATATATATATATATATATATATATATATATATATATATATATATATATATATATATATATATATATATATATACACATATATATATATATATATATATATATATATATATATATATATATATATATATACACATATATATATATATATATACACATATATATATATATATATACACATATATATATATATATATATATATATATATATATATATATATATATATGTATATATATATATATTCATACATACATTAGCAAAGACTCTGGAGAAGAAAATGGCGGTCATTGCAATATTTTATGTCACACTGTATTTGCGCAACGATCTTTCAAACACAAATTGTTTGGAAAAAATACACTTCACTAAAAAAGAAACAGTAAAGTTAGTCCAATTTTTTTGTAGATTGTGAAAGATGATGTTACACCGAGTAAACAGATACCTAGCATGTTACGGTTTAAAATTGCGCAATTGGAATGGCGATAAACGACGGTAATTAAAATCTCCATAGCAAACTCTTTAAAATGTTTTAACTGGTTATCAGTTTAGAGTTACAGAGGAGGTCTTTTGCTAGAATTATTGCTCTTGCTCTGATGATTGTGGCGATACTTCACATGTGTGGTTTAAACACTGCTTACATTTGCGGGTGCGACTTGCGTATGCGTTTCTTTGGTGCGTGAGCATGTTGGGATGGGGGCACTTAAAAACATTTTTTTTTCTACACTGTCTCTTTAAAAAAATTTATAAATTGATCATTTTTATTGCTGTCACAAGAAATGTAAACATCCCTTGTGACAGTAATAGGCAGTGACGGGTATTCTTTATGGAGGGATCTGGGTTCTAAAGGACCCCAATTCCCTCCTTTGCACTTAAAAGTATTCAAAATGCCAAAATAAGTGTTTTGGAATACTTCAAAAAATCGGCACCAGCCGAGTAAACTGGAACTGACGTTGTGACGTTCCTTCCAGGTTACGACATCGGAGATCAGATCAAAGCCAATTCCAGCTTTGTTCAAGGACTCTGTCCAGCCAGCGGATGTGCCGGCTGGTCGCTCGGGTCTCTCGGTGGGATGGGAGAACCGGGTGAAGTGGCAGAAGGCTGGGGGGAGTCCCCTCCCGCAGATATTGATAAAGTGGATGCTGAGTCACATTGGTTGTTATCAGAAAGTTGTCCGCCAGCTCTAAAAACCAGTACCGGGGTGAAGCCTGTAGCTGCACTTCTTTTTCTGTTCACTTACCTGATTTATGCCTATATCTAATTTCACTTCCTCCTTTTAGCCGTCATGGTGCTGTACATCATTTCCAAGTTTGCATTAGCTCCTGGGAGGTCTTGGTCAGCTTGGCATAGCATGGCTTCAATAACATTTAACATTGGCGTCTATGGAAAATCTTGTTCAGCTTGGCATGGCAAGCTGACCAAGATTGCACCGCACTGCACATGCGTGAGATCGGCAGGTGCATGCTGACGGAAAAGGTCCAATCAGATTATGTTGTCGAAAAATCCGATCGTGTTTGGGCTCGATCTGACTTTTTCCAATGGAAAAAGTTGGAGCGCTGGAGCTAAAATTTTTACGACCACAAAATCCGATCGGACCTTTTCCGATCGTTTGTAGAGAATTCCGACGGACAAAGTGCCACGCATGCTCAGATTAAATTAGGAGACCAAAGCTATTGGCTACTAGCTTCTACGTAGTCCCATCGTACGTAACGTACGTCATCACGTTCCCGAACGATTGGATTTTCCAACAACTTTGTTCGACCCTGTGTATGCAAGACAAGTTTGGCACAAAATTGTCTGAAAAAATCCAAAGGATTTTGTTGTCGGAATGTCCGACCGTGTGTACAAAGCATCAGAGTGAACACTGCGGTGTTATGAGGCTATAAATCATAATAATGATACAATTATTATTCTTAGTTTAAAGCAGTGGCCTCTCACTGATAGAAGACCCCATTCCTTCCACTGACACCAACAGTGGGGCGATTATTCCTTTCGCTGACACCAATGATGGGATATAATTTCTCCCAACTGACACCAGCAATGTGTCACTATTCCTCCTACTGATGCCAATGATGGGTCACTCTTCCTCCCACTGATGCCAATGATGGGGCACTCTTCCTCCCACTGATGCCAATGATGGGGCACTCTTCCTCCCACTGATGCCAATGATGGGGCACTCTTCCTCCCACTGATGCCAATGATGGGTCACTCTTCCTCCCACTGATGCCAATGATGGGGCACTCTTCCTCCCACTGATACCTATGATGGGGAACTCTTCCTCCCACTGATATCAACAGTGAGCATTATTCCTTTCACTGACACCAATGATGTGATATAATTCCTCCCACTGACGCCAATGATGGGGCACTCTTCCTCCCACTCAGGCCAATGATGGGGCACTCTTCCTCCCACTGATGCCAATGATGGGGCACTCTTCCTGCCACTGATGCCAATGATTGGGCACTCTTCCTCCCACTGATGCCAATGATTGGGCACTCTTCCTCCCACTGATATCAACAGTGGGCATTATTCCTTTCACTGACACCAATGATGTGATATAATTCCTCCCACTAACACCAACAACCTAGAGAAAAATGTATTGCTGTGCCCTGGGGTGGCAATCAAACACCCGAGTAAAAAAGTGCCACATCCTAGTAATAATAAATTGAAGGATAGAGAAAAATTGACTTTAACGGTACTTATAAAATATTATAACAAATTGTAATGGTTCACATACATTGGCTACATATACAGTGCACATTTAATAAAACGCATTACATAATGAATACAGAAAAAGGGACCTATTGATCAACCCAAGAAATGGACGCCACTTGTATGCTTTCTGTGGGGTTGTATTGGTAAACATCAGAAAACCCCACACTAGGATACAGCATTTGCCATCAGGGTGTTCAAAGGTCCTTGAAGCGTTAAAAAATGCTCAACGTGTTTTGCGACTAGGATTGTGGCTTCTTCAGGAGATTCTGTATCTCCAATTAGAGAAATAGATTACAATTAGAATAACATATAAACATTTTAATATACAATTATCATAGGTTATATACACATGCATAACCATATAAGTACATACTGTGAACTCACCACCCTTGGTGTTGAGATAAATCTTACAGCTCACCCCTACTGGTAAGACACCAACAATGTGTCTATATTCCTCCTATTGACACTAACGATGAGGCACTATTCCATTCACTGACACCAATAATTGGGTGCTGTTCCTCCCACTGAAACCAACAATGGGCTTTCCACTGACACCAGTGATGCAGTGCTATTCCTCCCATTAACAATGGGGCACTGTTCCTTACATTGAGACCAGCAATAGGGTACTATTTCCACCCACTAACACCAACGATGCGGCACTATTCTCCCCATTAATACCAATGAGGGGGCCCTAATCTTTATCCTACTGACAGCACGTGTTATGTAACCTTTTTGCTTCCATTGACCTCCAAGCCTGAGACACCAGAGCATTTTCTACTCCAGCTGGCTGCAGTCCTGCCCCCCCTAAATTCTGAAGGCTTGTAAACTGGCCCTTTGTTTATAAAATATGGAGACCCCCAGATTAACCACTTGCCGACCGCCGCACGACGATGTACGTCGACAGAATGGCACGGGCAGGCATATGGGCGTACCTGTACGTCCCTGCCTTCCCGCGGGTGGGGGGCCCGATCGGGCCCCCCCCCCGGTGCCTGCGGCGGTCGGTATTCGTTCGGGAGCGATCCGGGATGAGGGGGCGGCCATTCATTCATGGCCACCCCCTCGCGATCGCTCCCGACGAATGAAAATGCTCTGTGACATCACTTCCTCTCCTGTAATGTAAACACAGGAGAGGAAGTGATGTAATCTCTCCTCCATGTCGGTATTTTTCGTTCCGACACCGTGGAGAGAGGATCGGTGAGTTGCACCAACACGACACTACACAGTAGAACATGCCAGGCACACTCACACCCCCCCGATCGCCCCCCCAATTACCCCTGCCCCCCAGTCACAGTGACACCAATGTCATTTTTTTATTTTTTTTGCATTGGTGTCATTTGTGACTGTAATAACTGTTAGGGCAGTTAGGGTTAGCCCCCTTTAGTTCTAATGTACCCCCCTAACCCCCCCAATAAAGGTTTAACCCCGTGTTCACCCCCCGTCGCCAGTGTCACTAAGGCTGGGTTCACATTGCAGCGGTTTATGAGAACGAATGTGATTCGCACCGCACTGCAGTGCAAATCACATCCGATCTCTGTGCGATTCGAGTTCAGCCATACAGATAGTATGGCTGAATTCGCGCCGCACCCGCCGCAAATTCGTACGGGACCCTTTTTTTGGTCCGCAGCAGAATCGGATCGCATGGGTGTTCACACCATGCGATCCGAGTTTGCAGATCGCACTGCGATATGCGAACTGATCTGGGGGTGTCATTAACATTTCACTGACACTCCCAGCAGTTCGCATAGGGCAGTGTGAACTGCCGCCGGGAGGCATGCGATGCGGGAACCCGCCGCGGATTCGTGGCGTTCCCGCATCGCTCCAGTGTGAACCCAGCCTAATAAGGGATCATTTTTCTGATCGCTGTATTAGTGTCACAGGTGACGCTAGTTAGGCAGGTAGGTATTTAGGTTCGCTGCAGCTTTTTATAGCGCCAGGGACCCCCATATACTACCGCATAAAGCCCCCTGATTGCCCCCTAGTTAACCCTTTCACCAGTGATCACCATATAACTGTTACAGGTGACGCTGGTTGGTTAGTTATTTTTTTTATAGTTTCAGGGCACCCGCCATTTATTACCTAATAAAGGTTTAACCCCCTGATCACCCGGCGGGTGTCATTTGTGACTGTAATAACTGTTAGGGCAGTTAGGGTTAGCCCCCTTTAGTCCTAAGGTACCCCCCTAACCCCCCCAATAAAGGTTTAACCCCGTGACCACCCCCCGTCGCCAGTGTCACTAAGGCTGGGTTCACATTGCAGCGGTTTATGAGAACGAATGTGATTCGCACCGCACTGCAGTGCAAATCACATCCGATCTCTGTGCGATTCGAGTTCAGCCATACAGATAGTATGGCTGAATTTGCGTCGCACCCGCCGCAAACTCGCACGGGACCCTTTTTTTGGTCCGCAGCAGAATCGGATCGCATGGGTGTTCACACCATGCGATCCGAGTTTGCAGATCGCACTGCGATATGCGAACTGATCTGGGGGTGTCATTAACATTTCACTGACACTCCCAGCAGTTCGCATAGGGCAGTGTGAACTGCCGCCGGGAGGCATGCGATGCGGGAACCCGCCGCGGATTCGTGGCGTTCCCGCATCACACCAGTGTGAACCCAGCCTAATAAGCGATCGTTTTTCTGATCGCTGTATTAGTGTCACAGGTGACGCTAGTTAGGCAGGTAGGTATTTAGGTTCGCCGCAGCTTTTTATAGCGCCAGGGACCCCCATATACTACCGCATAAAGCCCCCTGATTGCCCCCTAGTTAACCCTTTCACCAGTGATCACCATATAACTGTTACAGGTGACGCTGGTTGGTTAGTTATTTTTTTATAGTTTCAGGGCACCCGCCATTTATTACCTAGTCTCACTAGTGTACCCCTAAATTTAGGGGTGTCTACTTTCCAAAATGGGGTCATTTGGGGGGGGGTTTGTGCCATCTTGGCATTTTATGGCCTTCAAAACTGTAACGCCCTTAGAAAGCCTGAAGGCGGTGCTTGGTTTTCGGGGCCCCGTACACGCCTAGGCTCCCAAAAAGTCCCACATATGTGGTATCCCCATACTCAGGAGAAGCAGCAGAATTTATTTTGGGGTGTCATTTCACATATGCCCATGGCATGCGTGAGCAATATATCATTTAGTGACAACTTTGTGAAAAAAAAAAAAAAAGTTTGTAATTTTCCCGCAACTTGTGGCAAAATATAAAATATTCCATGGACTCAACATGCCTCTCAACAAATAGCTTGGGGTGTCTACTTTCTAAAATGGGGTCATTTGTGGGGGTTTTGTGCCATCTTGGCATTTTATGGCCTTCAAAACTGTAATAGGTAGTGAGAAGTGAAATCAAAAATTTACGCCCTTAGAAAGCCTGAAGGCGGTGCTTGGTTTTCGGGGCCCCGTACGTGGCTAGGCTCCCAAAAAGTCCCACATATGTGGTATCCCCGTACTCAGGAGAAGCAGCAGAATTTATTTTGGGGTGTCATTTCACATATGCCCATAGCATGTGTGAGCAATATATCATTTAGTGACAACTTTGTGTAAAAAAAAAAAAAAAAAATTTTTTTGTCATTATTCAATCGCTTGAGGCAAAAAAATAAAATATTCAATGGGCTCAACATGCCACTTATCAATTTCCTTAGGGGGTCTACTTTCCAAAATGGGGTCATTTGGGGGGGTTTTGTACTGCCCTGCCATTTTAGCACCTCAAGAAATGAGATAGGCAGTCGTAAACTAAAAGCTGCGTAAATTCCAGAAAACGTACCTTAGTTTGTAGATGTGACAACTTTTGCGCAAACCAATAAATATACAGTTATTGACTTTTTTTTTACCAAAGACATGTGGCTGAATACATTTTGGCCTAAATGTATGACTAAAATTGAGTTTATTGGATTTTTCTAATAACAAAAAGTAGAAAATATCATTTTTTTTCAAAATTTGCGGTCTTTTTACGTTTATCGCAAAAAATAAAAATCGCAGAGGCAATCAAATACCATCAAAAGAAAGCTCTATTTGTGGGAAGAAAAGGACGCAAATTTTGTTTGGGTACAACATTGCATGACCGCGCAATTACCAGTTAAAGCAGCGCAGTGCCAAATTGTAAAAAGACCTCTGGTCATTTACCAGCAAAATGGTCCGGTCTGAAAGTGGTTAAAGAATTGATAAGAGGTGGGCCAATGACTGTAGTCCGTTTTCTGTCACTTTCCCTATGCTGTTCACTCCTATAGCACAGCAAGACTGAGTGCTTCACAAGAGTCTGTGCATCAATTTACTGATATTTTGGCATTTGCAGCGGCCCCGACATACTGCAAGTGTTTTGATCGTTTGTTTGGTTGGCCTTGCCCTCTCAGATAATTAAATGGAATTACATTTTCTTTGACTTGGAAAGGAATATCCGGAAATAAACGTGTTTATGGTCAAACACCTGCTATAGAAAAGAGCAATTTAGCATCTGCCACAGGCCTATGCTCGGTTCTTTGCCATGATAAATTGTTGTATTTTACTTTCTGTTGATAAAAAGGACATAGTAGGGACTTCTCTATTCCAGTGTCTGAAAACATGCTGCAAGGAATGTTCTTATCAGGCTTGAAATGCAACTTGACCATTTTAACAAGGAAAATTGGACACCCTCGCTTGACCTTAACATTGAAAGGTACGAGGCCTCTGGAGTTGCATTGTGTATTAGTGTGTCATTTGGAAATCTTAGGTTTCCCATTGTCTTTCTCTGTCCTTAAGGGAAGTAGGGATGCACTGAAAACTGGCAAATGTGGTACTGCCGTCCAGACATGGATGTTGTTTCTTTTTTACAGTGTTGTAAATTTGGGAAGGTGTTAATATATTGTATTCTAAGAGATTTTATGTTATGTATTTTATTCCTACATCTTTCTTATACAGTGCCTTGAAAAAGTATTCATACCCCTTGAAATGTTCCACATTTTGTCATGTTACAACCAAAAATGTAAATGTATTGTATTGGGATTTCATGTGATAGACCAGTGATAATGAACCCTGGCATAAAAAAATAGCCGCTTGTTTTTGTCGCATACATTTATGCATGTGGTATTGTCTTATGCTATACACATATGTCAGCACAACAATGTTATTTTATGGATTTTTTTTTGTTGTAATTTTTTTTGTATTTGTAATAAAACTTATATTTTTTTATATATATTTAGTATAATTTTTTCTATATTGCCTTAAAAATCCCAATTAAATTTGAGGTTTGATCAATTGTATTTGATGTCAGAAGCCTAAACCTTTTTCCAGACAAACAGGAAGTGGGCTGTATAAACACTTAAGCCCCGGACCAATTTGCAGCCAAAGGACCAGGCCCCTTTTTGCAATTCAAACAAAATTGGCATCTTTTTTTCCCACAAATAGTTTTCTTTTGGTTGTATTTGATCACCTCTGCGCTTTTTATTTTTTGCACTATAAACAAAAATAGAGCGACAATTTAGAAAAAAATTCAATATTTTTTAATTTTTGCTATAATAAATATCCCCCCAAAAATATATAAAATAACATGTTTTTTTCCTCAGTTTAGGCTATTACGTATTCTTCTACATATTTTTGGAAAAAAAAAATTGCAATTGGCGATTGGTTTGCGCAAAAGTTATAGCGTTTACAAAATAGGGGATAGTTTTATAGCATTGTTTATTAATATTTTTTTTTGTGACTGCGACATTATGGCAGACAAAGCGGACATTTATGACACATTTTTGGGACCATTGTCATTTATACAGCAATCAGTGCTATTTAAATGCACTGATTCCTGTGTAAATGACACTGGCAGTGAATGAGTTAACCACTAGGGGGCAGTGTAGGTGTTATGTATGACGTTTGTGTTTTTATTGTAGGGGGCGTGGCCTGGCATGTGACGTCACTGATAGTCTTTCCCTATAAAAGGGAAGAGATGATAAGTGACAGTCTCAGTAGGAAGAACGGGGAGAGGTTTGTTTACACAGACCTCTCCTCGATCTTCAGCTCTGTGACCCGATCGCGGGACACCAGCGGCGATCGGGTACACTGGTGCCGCGGTTACAGAGCTCAGGACCTGCGGAGGCACGCTCCCGACCCACGACTGGGCACTCAAAGAATCACGTACCGGTATGTGATTGTGCCCAGCCGTGCCACTCTGCCAAAGTATATCGGCGTTAGGGGGTCCTTAAGTGGTTAAGGTATTTACTGGCTGCAAAAAAAAAATGTTTTTCTATCCAAAATTATAACAAGAAGGGAAGAAGAAGATTTATTAAATGGAAAGATGAAAAAATTACTGAAGTTCCACTTTAATCTGCATGTTATCCAGCTGCTCCTTCCAGGATTCTGATAGCTATAAATTTGGTTATGATATTGTGGCTGTGAGCTTGTTTTCATCCAGTGATTGCCTAGCCCTTAAAAATATATGGCAGTAAAAGGTCATACATACAAACAATATCCAGCCTCTGTCCATGGTGTAAACTAGATACTGGTTTTGAATTGTGAATATTCTAATCCAGTGCAGCCTTTCTCAGCCTTTTTAACATGGAGGAACCCTTAAAATAACTTTCTGAACTCGGGGAACCCTGCTAATTACTATATCAGCGGTACATTAGTTTGATGGTCAGTGAGGAAATTGCTCCTTAGATTTGTGGTCATTTCGAGCAGGTCCCTTCTGTATTGTAATTGTACTGTCTGCCCTAATGTTGTAAAGCTGTGCAAACGTTTGGCACTATATAAATCCTGTATAATAATAATTTGGGATGAATACCAGATTACCGGTAACTAAAAAGATCATTGGTGACAGTGGTTATTTGACACAGAGGCAGAAGTTGCTCATTGCTCAAGGAACTCTTATCAACCCTTGGAGGAACCCTCGAAAAGGCTGATGTAATGTGTGATATAAACCAGGCCAAGGATAAATCCAAGGAAAACTCCAAGCTTACTGACCGACCAGCCTGCAGACAACAGAATCAACCTGTCTAAGCCCTTGTACACACGGTCGGACATTCCGACGGAAAATGTCCGATCGGACTGTGTTGTCGGATAATTCGACCGTGTGTGGGCTCTATCGGACTGTTTCCGTCGGAATATCTGACCAACAAAGTTTTAAAGCTGGGCTATCAAATTTTCCGACAACATGATCCGACTGGACTTCGTCCGATCATTTGTAGAGAATTCCGATCGGACAAAATGCCACGCATGCTCAGATCATATTCCTAGACCAAAGCTATTGGCTACTAGCCTGAACATAGTCCCGTTGTAACGAAATAACATCATCACGTTCTGAGCGATCGGATTGTCCGACAACTTTGTCCAACCGTGTGTATGCAACACAAGTTTTGGACAAAATCCAACAGATTTGGTTGTCAGATTGTCCGGCTGTGTACAAAGGCTAACAGTATGCATTAAAAACAGGGGTTTAGGCTGCACACATCTGCAAATACATGCGTAAGCTACAGAGCCCCGCCAAGGCACCCTGGTATCTGTAGTCCCATTTCTCTGGTATCGTTTGGCAGTTTGCATATTGACTTTATTTGTTGCCTAGAGTTGGTCCTTAGCCAATATTTATGTGTGTGTGTGTGTGTATATATGTATATGTATATATATATATATATATATATATATGTGTATGTATATATATATATATAAAAATGATTTAACTTCGGAGCTAGACATTTTTTTTTTTTCCTGAGCTTCCCGCTGTTTCATGTTTTTATTATTGTCATTTATCATCCTTAAAACGGTCCACTTCCTGCAAATTCAGCGTATGTTTATGATAGCGCTATATAACCGTGGGCGCAATTTGTTCTGGAAGTAGATCATGACGTGATAGATGGTCATTCGTTGCTACCAATAGCGATAAAGCCTCTGGTAATAGTACACCATCAGGCTCTTCCAAATAAAGGGGGGAAAATGAACAGACCTTTACTGCAAGAGATTTCATAAGCATGTCATTGACAGCAGTTTTATAAATGTCAAATAATTACAGCAGGTCATGGATATCAATATGTGTCATCAGCACAAGCATTTTGATTTTACTTAAAGGCAAAAACCCATCTTATTCCATGGCTACAATGACCACATTTTATTGTTCAAATAGATTTAAACTCAATCATTAAAATTTCATGCAAGCTTTAACATGTTAATGTCCACCATGTTCAGCCATCCTGGTATAGGCTGACAAGTCAACTGTCCCACATGCCACCCCCACATCAAATCATTCTCTGCAGCTATTACCTTTTGTACCACCACTCCCACCCTTTAGAATGTAAGCTCTACAAGCAGGGCCCTCCTGTACCTTTTGTATTGAACTGTACTGTACATTGTAAAGCTCTGCGTAAACTGTTGGCGCTATATAAATCGTGTATAATATAATAATAATAATGTGGGCTGGGGGTGCTTCTGCACACAGAAGTTTTTTTTTTTTTTACTTGCATGCATAGAATGTATAAAGGTAAAAAACCTTGAGCCTTTATGAGGTTACAACAAAGTACTGGCATAACTATCCAGATTGATCATATTTTGTACTGCACATTTATTTTATAATAAAGGAGAATGGAAGGAGGAATGTGAACATTTGTTCTGTATCCGCAACAGCCGGAATCTCAATTGGATGGGAACAAAGTCAGGAACTATGCATGGCAGTCTCTCCCCCCCCCCCCTTTCCCTCAGGGTGGGGCCTTGCCTCCTAAGCCTCGGCGTCATGTTTTGACGCCCTACTCAGTGCGTCATCATGCCTGAGCATGGAGTGGATTCCCCCTTTCCATCTAGTTGGGGCTAGGATTTGCTTGGTTCTGCAGCGGATTTGCATGCCGCGGATGGAGCCAAAGCTTGTCGCCATTTCCCGCAGCATTGGCGGGTTTTCATGATGTTGGTGGGGACCCGTCCCTTACCGGGGATAAAATCGCCTCGGGCTGGCCAGCTGACCATTTCACATGGGCCATTCACAGGAGAGGGATCCCAGGCAGGCTCACATCCACAGAATTGCACACAAGGTTACTGAGTCTCACTCAAATCCACACATCACACCCTTCAGGTTTATTTTAGTTTCACATTTAATAGTTCGCCGTTATCTTGGTGTGCACATAGTCATCACATGGTGGGTTTGGGTTTGCTATTAATTCTGGTGGGTATATGCAAACACATCTCCCTTGGCTGTAGTCCCTTTAGCTAGCACATTAAAGATCATTGCAGTAATTACACATTATTCATCACCTTCACTCACTCACTGGTATAGGTTCGTTCCATTAACAGTTTATTCATTTCACATGGTTTCATTCCCATATCCCTACAGAGCAGGATGGGCTGTCAAGCATACACAAGATTCACATGGTCGTGATATGGTCGCCTGGTCTTCACCTGGCTGCTGTCTCTGGTCTGGATGGGATTCCTCACCTCAGCCCCGGGGGAGATCATCATAATCATCCCTGTCCCCGTCCTCCCTTTGACACCGGTTGGGCTTCCCCCATTGGGCTGCATTGTAAGTTTTAGACCTTTTTTTTTGAGAGATGGCTCTCCATTTAAAGGGTATACTATATTTATAGATATGTTATTGATTTAATTTCAGAGCATTTTACCCCTGATGATTAGCGTGAGCCATGAAACGTGCGTCGGGTATACATCGAACTGATGCCCAAAAAAAGTTTGACTCACTAAGAGCAATTGCTTATGTTTATTTAATTATTATCAATGAATGAGCATTTTATGCAACTGTACTGCTAATTATGTTGTATCATACTTTGTATAATAACTGTATATTCATACAAGTGAACTGTTATTTACCGTATATTGTATCTTTTACTAAAGATTGACACTTTTTAATCTGATTTGTAATCAATAAAGACTTATTTATAGGCGTATAACAAGCACATGCGTATAACACGCATCCCAATTTTAGGAGGGAAGTTTAATAAAAAAAACTTAAATTTTAAATAAAGAACTTTGAAGCAAAATTAGGGTCACAGCTCATCAATGCACCCTGCTCAGTGCCCATCTGCAGCCATTAACTTGACCAACGATGCAGCCTGTTTAGTGCCCATCTGCAGCCATTAACTTGACCAACAATGCAGCCTGTTCAGTGCCCATCTGCAGCCTCACCTTTCCCATCATTGCAGCCTCACCAATGTTGGATTATCCTGACTCCTGGGAAAGAGGAGGGGCGAGCGCCACTGAATTACACAGAGCCGTGATCTCCTGTGTACCTGGCGCTCCATCACTCACAGCCACTCCTCCTAGACCTGCTCATATGATAGACACAACAGTGGCCCAATGCAGGGCCAGGAGGCGTGGCTGTGCGTGACGGAGCGCCGGGTACACAGGAGATCGAGGGTCTATGTAATTCGGCGATGCTCGCTCCGCTTCCCTCAGAGACAGCAGGGATCCGTGTATAACACGCACCCATGATTTCCCCCTGATTTTAAAGGGGAAAAAGTGCATGTTATACTCTGATAAATATGGTAATTCAATGATCAATATGAACAAGGTATCAATTCAGTGACATACCTCATACAAAATCCCATTCCTTCGTCCTTTTTTATGGCAGGGAGAGTTCACTGTTGGAATTCAAAAAGAGATATTATTCAAAAGGTGACTCTGCCTAACAGACTCAACCTTCAGCTTTTGAGTGGGTTAATTATTTTAGTACTTGTACCATAGGGACACAATGGTAAAAAAAAGAATTGGATTTTTTTTAATGGTGAGGTATATGCATCTAAGTTGAATATTGCCTTCTTTCTAATACAAATAAAAGATCAGTTTAGCTGCAATACAAAATTCTGAACAATGGTGTTTGCCTTGTCTTGATGTCTCTTGTTATAGGTTCTTCCCCTGGAAAACCAAATGAGGGACAAGAAAGAGTTTTCAAAAGCTTTGAACATTGGCATGGCAATAGTGACAGTTTTGTACATCTCTCTGGCCACAGTGGGGTACCTGAGCTTTGGAGAGAAAATCAAAGGCAGCATCACTCTAAACCTTCCTCAAGATTCCTGGTGAGTACCTTCATGTTTCTTCTCTTTGATACATTCTTGCGCAACTTTTCCGAGCACAGAACATTCCGTGAAAACACAATGTGCATGCACTGTCAGCTCCTCAAACATGTCCTCTGATTGCTTATGCTGCATAAACATTAAGTCATTTATATTCTATAAAGAAGAAAAAGATTAGTCAGAGAAGATGGGATAATTAGTATGAGCGTGTCCCAAACCTCCAGATAAAAGTTTCTAAAACAAACTTGGCAACTCGCTTATAGAGCAATTCCATACAAGTTTTAAAACCAGTCCTAGCAATGGAAATGCTATCCAAAAAAAAATAAAAACTCTGCAGCTGAGGTTACAAAGTCCCCTCTGTGTAACTTAAAGGGGTTGTAAACCCTCACGGTTTTTCACCTTATTGCATTCTATGCATTAAAGTGAAAAACTTCCTTTTTTCTTCTTCTTTTTTATTTTTTATTTTACCTGAGCCCAATCGTTCAAGTGACAGGGACGAGCACAGCAGCTCCAGCCGCTGTCTCAGGTCCTCATTGAATAGATTGATAACAGCAGGAGTCATTGGCTTTCGCTGCTGTCAATCAAATCCAGTGACATGGGAGCCAGGGGGCGGGGCTGAATCCTGCTGCTTGTGTTGATGGATGCAGCAACAGGACTTGGGAGCGTGCCGGTGTCTTGTAAAATAACGTCCTCCATCGGATAGTGTCCGCTTTGTACTGCGCATGCTCAGTACACAGCAACACAGATTCTGAAAATTGCCGAGGATGAACGGCGCCTGCGCCGTGAGTCAAGGTTCTATGCCCACTATCCAAGTGGACATAGAGTAGGAATAAAAAGAGCCGAGCGCAGCGAGGCCGAGCCCGAAGCGTGGCGAGCGAAGCTCGCCCACGAGGGGCCCTCTAATATTCACAACCCTATGTCCGCTTGGATGGTGGGGCTACCACCTCCACTCACAGCGCAGGCGCCGTTCAGCTTCGGAGATTTTTCAAAGCTTCGTCTGCTCATGCGCAGTACAGTCCGGACACTATTTGATGACCGGACACTATACGGCAGAACACCGGCACTGTTGTCCCCATGAAAAGCATCTCTCCATGGGGGCATTCAAGAAGAGGAGGAGCCAGGAGCGCTACGGGGGAACCCCAGAAGAGGAGAATCGGGGCCGCTCTGTGCAAAACCCTTGCACAGAGGAAGCAAGTATAACATGTTTGTTATTAAAAAAAAAAAAAAAACTTTACAATCACTTTAAAGTGGAACTTTATTCATAACAGCTTAAAAGCAATTAATGTTCTTTAACAAAATAACATACTTTGCACATTGATAAGTATGCTACCAAAATTAGTGTTTTCTTAGTTCCTGTTAAAACTTTTTGTAAATAAGTAATTTTTCACATTCACTGATGTGCACTGATGAGGCTGCACTGGTTTGCTGCACTGATGAGGCGGGACTCATGACGGGTATCACTGATGGGCACCAATTGACAGCACTCGTGGGCACTGATTGGCAGCACTGGTGACAGATTGGTAGTAGTGATGGGCACTGTTGGGGCTGCACTGATCATCAGGACACTGATGATCAGTGCCCTGATTGTCAGTGCAGGTGTTCCCTGTGTGAATTTGCTGGTTTTTGCCTCTCCTCACGTGCTTTCAGCGTGAGGGGGAGGATTGCTGATAACTGGCAAATCCTGTTTATATCCCTGATCAGCTGCGATTGGCTCTTTAGCCTGATCACAGATTACTGCCAATGCGTGCCGCAGGGGGCGCACAGGCAGCGCAAGCATGGGAGGGAGTCATGTGATGGCCTCCTGGCAAAGTGTGGCCATGCTGTCGCCATATTTCAGCTATAGCGCGGTTAAAAAACAAATGTATTGATTTTTGTGTGTCTGCCATGGAGGAGGGGGCTGCAAAACGAGGGGTTGTTTAATGGCTCCGAAATGTTTTGAATGTGGGGCTGACTGGGGGGCTTTTGGCTGTGCAGGGAGAATAAAAAGTCTGTAGCTTTATAGCTTTAAATCGGGGGGACTGGCAATAGCCTGAAAGGAAACTGTTGTGGTCTGGGTTTAATGGAATGGAGGATTGGCTTTCTCATTTCTGGATTACGGAGACTGGTGCTTGTCTGTGTTAGGAAGGGCTGGCAGGAATCAGAGAGACCGATCTGATGTTGTTTCTTATTAGAGAGCTTGCTTGTGTAGCCGGCTTTAATATCTCTGCATTTGGGGGCCAAGCTAAAATAAGTAAGGGACAGGGTTTCTTGTATTGCTCTTTTTAAAATGGTTCTAAAGGTATAATGCTGGATATAATCAAAAGAAGAAAAAGTGCAGTGCAAAAAAAGTCCATACAGAATTCCACAAAACTAATAAAAACAGTTCAAATAATTGTATTTGATGAACCACAGAGCCCAGACAGCAGCCGGAGAGATCCACATGTGGGAAAGTAGAAATCTGAGCTAACACAGTATGTGTGACACTCCCTCCACCATCAGGATGTTTGGTCACTCACCTTATATAATGGACTCCTGAACTAACAGGGAGTCAATGTTATGTGTCTCCTTAGGGGAAAATTGAAGTCAATACAGCAGACTCTGATCTCCCCAGGATCCAACAGGCACATGCAAGGAAAAGAAGATCGAAGTGCTCTCCATTTAACCACTTGCTTACTGGGCACTTAAACCCCCCCTCCTGCCCAGACCAATTTTCAGCTTTCAGCGCTGATGCACTTTGAATGACAATTGCACGGGCATACAACACTGTACCCAAATTAAATTTTTATCATTTTTTCCCCACAAATAGAGCTTTCTTTTGGTGGTATTTAATTACAGCTGGGAGTTTTATTTTTTGCTAAACAAACAAAAAAAGTTGCAAAATAAAATAAAAATAAAAAATCATGTTTAATAGTTTGTTATAAAATTTTGCAAACGGGCCATTTTTCTCCTTCATTGAAATGTGCTGATGAGGCGGCACTGGTGGGCACTGATAGGCGGCACTGGTGGGCACTGATGGGCACAGTTAAGGCGACACCGATGGGCACAGATAAGGCAGTACTGATGGGCACAGATAAGGCGGCACTGATGGGCACAGATAAGGCGGCACTGATGGGCACAGATAAGATGGGCACAGATAAGATGGGCACAGATAAGATGGGCACAGATAAGGTGGCACGGATGGGTGGCATGGATGGGTGGCACTAAGGGGCACTGATAGGTACCACTGATAGATGGGACCAATAGGAGGCACTGATAGGTGGCTCTGATAGGTGGCACTGCTGGGCGGCACTGATGAGCACTGGTAGATGACACTGATGGGCACGGATATGTGGCACTGAGGTGCAGCACTGTTTAGGCAGATTGTGGGCACTGATAGGTGGCACTGTGGGCACTGATAGGTGGCACTGTGGGCACTGATAGGTGGCACTGTGGGCACTGATGTATGGCACTGTGGGCACTGATGTATGGCACTAGGGGCACTGCTGGGTGGCACTTTTATTAATAACTGGCTGGTACTGGCAGGGGGCAGGTGGGCACTGATAAGTTGGCCGTCATCGGGACTGATGTCCCGATCACGGCCGCCGGGGATCGGCTTTTTTTTCTGTTGTCACGCTGTCAGCGCGAGGAGGGAAAATAGCCGATTACCGGCTCTGTTTTGTCACATGATCAGCTATCATTGGCTGACAGCTGATCACGTGGTAAGGGGTCGGGATCGACCCCTTGCTCGGATCTGTGATGAGTCGAGTCTCATAGACTCACCCTCAGGGGGCGCGCAGGCCGCTCGTGCACGGGACGACGTCAATAGGCATAGTCCCGGCAAAGCAGGTCCGCGCTGTAGCCGTCATTCGGCTATAGCGTGGATCTCTAGTGGTTAAACAAATCCAGGCTTTATTAAAACAACGAATGCCTACTTACATTAAAAACGATCAAAATACAGATCAAAAGCAATATGAGTTCCGTCTTACAGGATGACAGCGGGAGACATTATCCGAGCGTAGCTCCTCCCCCCTTACACGTTACATCCAATAGGACTTAGTCTAGCCTAACCACGCAACCCACTGGTTAGGGCACATTTGCACTGCACCTATATCTTTCCTTGGTGCTCTGAGTACATTTTCTGGTGTAGGATTGTTGAATCAGATCTGGGGCATGTGTTGGGTATCCACAAGGTTTTTGAAACATTAACCCATGTTGAAAAAAAATTTGACATCTACAAGAAAGTTCCATTTAGGAAAGAACTTTGTTTCCCCCAGATATATGAGCAGAACAGCTTTGCCATGTATCTAACTACTTCTGAATTAGCAATACAGGCTAATGATGCAATATATATATAAAGGGTTTTAGAAAGCATTAATCATTTTATTAACCCGATGCTTCAACTTAGAAAAAAAGAGACATTTGAGGCCATTATAAAATAGGCTCAAGAACTGAACAGTCGGGCGTGTACATTTATCTGAACATTCATCTTTTAATAACCAAAGCCATTAGTTCAAATACAAGTTTCTTCAATTTTTGATTAGGGAGAACCGAATTTATAGGAAACTGGGGCACCTTTCACTTTAAGCTTGATGATTAACTAAACACCTTTGTAGCCTCCATATCTCCAAGAAGAGCGATGGAGGTCGTAAAAAGAGACTGGTTCATATAAAGGGAAAATATAATGGATTTTGGATCAATTTTTTGAGGTTCTGATCCCTGCTAATAACCTCTTAAATGACTAGGCTGATTTAGTACACTGATCAGGATGGCTCAGTTTTTAGAATTGGTCATGGGCCAGAGCAGCTTCTCTCAAATTGGAGGGTTAGGCTTGTAGTCTGGCCACGTTTTCCTATTAAATAAAATCGTTGCTCCACATGAAAGCAGTTGAAATGCAGATGGTCTTTTGAACCTGGTGTCCATGTGAATCCAACATAAAGCTACAATTAATGGGTACATTTGAATATACAGTACCTTTTCAACAGGATTTGTATTTCTAATTCTTGTGATTAATTCTACTCTTCCAAATCCAATGGCAAAAATCAAACTCATTTCCTGGTTCGCTTTAAGCAGCTCCTAGAATATTCAATTTTCTTTCTTTCCATCATGGGTGGAAGGAAAGAAAATTGCTTGATTCCTTCATCAACAGTCAGTTCTCTGCCGGGCAAGGAGCCTTCCCTGCCTGAAAAACACAACAATTATTGTTGGTGGCTATAGCCGCCAGTAATAATCACATGCAAAAAACGTGACAGGCTGGTGTGCTGAAGGCGATGGGTCGACATCAGTGCAACAAGCCTGCTCATAATTGGATTGAATCTCAGCCAGTCTCCTGTGATCCGGCCGAGATTTGATCCATCTATGTGGGCGGCTTAACATTTTGCTGAGTTAATTCCCTGCTGGTAATTCTTTGTCAATTGAGCAGGCTGGAGGCGACACTGAAAGCTGCAGAGCTGAGCCAGGAAAAGTAATACATTACCTTTTAGTACCGGGAGCTTACTGTTGGTAGTCTTCATCTTTGAGAGCCTTGCCCTACCCAGAGGCACCCTTCGCTCTAACCATCCTTGTAAACTTAACCCTCCATGTAACCTATAACTGTCTTGGTAACACTACCCCCCTCTTTAATCCTAACAGTGATCTCTAACCTTAAACGATAACTAAACTAAAGAACCAAATGCAATATACTCCAGCTTACAGTGATGTTGTGGCTGCATTAGGTTTCTTTTTTTCAAGCTAAGAATATATGCACAAATACAGAAAATACCTGTTGATCCTACCGGAAATGCAGAATATCTTCCTTCCTGGCTATCTTCTGTAAACTACCAATTGCCCACCCCCCATGTAATGATGATGAAGAGAATATGTTTGTAGTCCATATCAGGAGAGCAGTCTAATGCGACAACCGTGGCTCCCTACATAATCAGTGGAGGAGTGCTATAGCTCCCGAGGAACAGGAAGTGTGTTATTTACAGCATTACCAACTGAAAATAAAATAAAACGCCTGGGGAAAAAACAAATGCAGCCACAACACCAAGGACTAGTGATCTGCAATATATTACATTTTTCTTCTTGGGTTTAAACTAACCTTCCATGTAACCCTTAGGGCCTTTGTCAATGGGCTTTAATGTGCAAATGCAGTGTCCTTTTGACATCAGTTTGAGATGCTTCTGAGATTGTACGGAATTCAAATGCAGATGTATTTGGCCTGCAGTTGGCAAGATTCTTATGCATTCTAATAGATTTGTATGGGGAGAGAAGCCGTTTTAAAGAGAAGAAAAACTCATTGTCACGGGACCTTGATCTAACTTTCTAAGGTACCTCACATATTTGTAAATATTTTTTTATATTTTTTCATGTGACTACACTGAAGAAATTACACTTTGCTACAATGTAAAGTAGTGAGTGTACAGCTTGCCGCACACTGCATCAAATTGGTCTGCATGGCTGTCATCCCAGAATGAAGCCTCTTCTAAAGATGATGTACAAGAAAGCCCACAGTTTGAAGACAAGCAGACTAAGGACATAGATTTATGGAACCATGTCCTGTGGTCTGATGAGACCAAGATAAACTTATTTGGTTCAGATGGTGTCAAGCGTGTGTGGCGGCAACCAGGTGAGGAGTATAAAGACAAGCGTGTCTTGGTTACAGTCAAGCATGGTGGTGGGAGTGTCATGGTCTGGGGCTGCATGAGTGCTGCTGGGACAGGGGAGCTACAACTCTTTGAGGGCACCATGAATGGCAACATGTACTGTGACATCCTGAAGCAGAGCATGATACCCTCCCTTTGGAGACTGGGCCGCAGGGTAGTATTCCAACATAATGACCCCAAACATACCTCCAAGACCACAACTGCCTTGCTACAGAAGCTGAGATGAGAGGTAATGGACTGGCCAAGCATGTCTCCAGACTTAAACCCTATTGAGCATCTGTGGGGCATCCTCAAATGGAAGGTGGAGAAGCGCAAGGTCACTAACATCCACCAGCTCCGAGATGCTGTCATGGAGGAGTGGAAGAGGACACCAGTGGCAACCTGTGAAACTCTGGTGAACTCCATGCCCAAGAGGGTTAAGGCAGTGCTGGAAAATAATGGTGGCCACACAAAATATTGACACTTTGGACCCAATTTGGACATTTTCACTTAGAGGTGTACTTTTGTTGCCAGCGGTTTAGACATGAATGGCTGTGTGTTGAGTTATTTGGAGGGCACAGCAAATTTACACTGTTATACAAGCTGTACACTCACTACTTTACATTGTAGCAACGTGTCATTTCTTCAGTGTTGTCACATGAAAAGATATAATAAAATATTTACAAAATATACTGTATGTAATCCCAGGCTAACTCTCTCTTTATCTCTAAGGCCTCATGCACACGGACGTTTTTACAGCCACTTTTTTGAGCTTTTTTTTCAGCTTAAAAACGGCTGTCCATGTTAGTCTATGGCTTCATGCCCACCTAGGCGTTTTTGAGCTGCAAATGGCATAGGCGTTTTTAAGCTGTAAAAAAAACCCAGGACCAGTGCGTTCCGTGGCGTGGAGCTAGAGCTGTAAAAACGCGAATCGCGGGAAAACGCGCAAAAACGCGCATAAACGCGCAACATATTTTCTTTGTTTTCTGAGTGCTATAGCCAAGAGATGTGTTTCTTAAAAAACGCGCAAAAACGCCAATGCAAAACGTGGTAAAAATCACGTTTTTAACAACGATTTTTCCAGGCATCGGAGCTAGCTTTGCAGCCAGTTTTTTTAAAACGTACGTGTGCATGAGCACTAATGCTAATTTACCCCTTTCTAATTTAAACCTATTTGCTTGTGTTTGTACTTGCCTCTCCCGTATCAGGATTTCTTGCTCCAAAGACCAGTCTTTCTTGCACCAAAAAATGCCAGTGCCATAATCTACTCTTTGAACACATTAATTTCAACTGTTTAATGACCTGTTGGCCAGGTGCTTCTTTTTTAGGTTGGTTATTTACTCAACTTGAAACCTGCTTGGTCATCATAAATTATTGTTGCAGTTCTACTGGCCCTATGAAGTAAAGCTATTTTTGCTAGAATTATATCGGTCAGTCTATAAAAGCCACATTTTAAATGTTCATTATCAATGTATCTGTCTTATAGCATATAATCGCATAATAATGTGACTTTACATTTTGTTGCCAAGTGACATGTTTACTTTTGAGCATGTGCCAAGAGGCAAGACATGGACAACATGGAGCAATTTTCTGGTCACACTTCATATAGAAAATAGAACACTGAAGTGTAGAAAATAAAATCTACAGCCCTTAACCACTATATCTGCTCCAAACTGCTTTTTCCTAACTGGAATGTAGTTTACTAAATGAACCCATTCAAAAATTGGAAGGAACGTGTTTTGTTTTGCAGGTAGCAAACAGGAGACATCTGTATAGTTGTAACCAGACCATTAATATTGAAATAAGTTCAGAATGCAGGATTTCAAAAGTGAGTTACACAAAAATGTGCCTAAAAAAATATATTTTTATTTCAGCCGCAGTAGATTGGGAATAAACTGGTTCTAACTTTTCATTAAGTGTAAGCTGTACATCAGCAATTGCGCCTTATGTTCTTTTGTTCTCATTTTAAGTACAATTTAAACTGCTTCCAGCAAGACATTTTGTTAGAGCTTAGATTCAGTGTCCAGAAAATGGAAAAACCAATTGTACGTTGTATTAAATCTAATCTTACCAAAAGTCTTTAAATGTTTTATTGCTCTTTTGGGACTTTCATGGGAAAAAAAGTTAATGTCTGTAATTATTCCAGCATTGAAAATGAATAGTGAAATGGGAACATGGTATATATTGAAATTTATGAAAGTACTTTTTGTAATACCAGCATGCTGTATTATAGGAGCAATTCTGACCGGGTGACATCCATGTTCCTTCAAGCAATTTTCCCCTTCCAAAGTTGTACCCACAGTCCTTTATTAGGGCTTCTGTAGAGTGCATTATTTTTTGCCCTTTGTTTTTATATATGTAATATTTGGACCTGTTTTTCAGATTCTTTTGTAAATGATTATTCAGATGAGTTGAAACAAGATGAATAATCACTAGTATCTGTGCTTTATTAGCTAAGCATTGCTAATTTTGGTTCAAAGGTTAGATAGATGAAGGCCAGTATAACATGTATGTATTTATATATAGCTGTGTGTTGGCTTATAATTTCAGCTCTGATTAAGCACTGAATATGGCGTGAAACACGTTAGCTGTATTGTATGCTGTATCTCCTTCCCTCGTTTGCTGTATGGAGTTTCGTATGTTTTTGACTCAATAAAGGTGATTTTATTGGAGTGCGGTCATCCAGACATTTCTTTATACCAGTTCATCTGCTACATGCAAGGCCAGCACCCTTTGTTTGTGAAGTGGAGGTGGAACACATAAGGGTAACTACTTTGAGCACACACACAGCACGGCGCTACTACAGTGATAATTCAATGCTATACTTAAAACTTTTTTTCAAAACCCCGCTAAAATAGGACACTTACTAGATATAAAAAATTCACTTGTTACATGTATTGGGAGCAACGTCAAATGCTCAGATCCTCTCCTCTGCACATGCATTGACCTCTGGTCTTCCTCAGGATATTTATTATAACTCAGAACGTCCCACTGTGTTTTTTACTGAAAGTAATGGCTTTCTTCTGGCCACCTTGCCATAAATCCCAACTTTGGCTTATTGTCATCCTATGTACAGATACTCCAGTCTCTGCTGTGCAATTCTGCAGCTCCTCCAGGGTTAACTTAGGTCTCTGTGCTGCCTCTCTGATTCCCTGCTTGCCCACTTCGTGAGTTTTGGTGTGTGGCCGTCTCTTGGCAGGTTTGCTGTCGTGCCATGTTCTTTCCCTTTGGTTATGATAGATTTGATGGTGCTCCTAGGGATCAGCAAAGATTTTTGGATATTTTTTTTATAACCTAACCCTGACTTGTACTTCTCAACAACATTGTCCCTTACTTGTTTGGAGAGTTCCTTGGTCTTCATTGCAGTGTTTGGTTAGTGGTGCCTCTTTCTTAGGTGTTACAGCCTCTGGGGCCTTTCAAAAAGGTGTGTATATGTAATAACAGGTCGTATGCCATTTAGATTGCACACAGGTGAACATCATTTCACTAATTATGTGACTTCTGAAGGTAATTGGGTGCACCACAGCTTTTTATGGGCTTCATAACAAAGGGGGTGAATACATACGCACATGGCAATTATCGTCTTTTTATTTCTGAAAAATAGTTTTATGTATATATTTTTCTTTTTTTTTTAACAAGAAAAATATTTTATTCAGATCTTTACAGTACAAGCAATGCAAATACACAGTTTTTCACATGAACAGTATTATACAAATGGACATAGAAAACATCATTATTGATATCCATAGGATAGATGGGTGAAAAATCCTTATCATATTAAGTATTAGTACAGCAGTAGTTAAAAATTCCAGCACAATTACCCAGGAAGATCACTGGGGGGGCGGAGGAGGAGAGGAAGGGGGGGGAAGGAACCTTGTGTGAGTGGGTAATTTACGTAGTGTGACGGCTCATCAACCCACAGGAGATCGATCCCAGTGGTTCATTATTGTGGTACAGCTTCAGCTACAATATCCTGAGCATCATCCAATAACCACGCTTCCCAGGCATCTATCTATCCAGACCATATTTTATCAAATTTACCAGGGCAGTTTCGAATAATATAAATTATTTTATATAGTGGTAACACTGAGTTCATAACCATGCGCCACAAAGGCACAGTAGGTGGAGCAGTGTCCTTCCCATGAAGGAATATCTCTTTGCATGCATAAAATGTGGCATAGCTTAGGAACAGCCTAGTATACCAGCCCCGAACACTGGCACCGAATATGTTAAGCAGCATCAATCTAGGATCAGGTCCCAGATCCAAGGACATCATGCTTTTGAGGCTGTCCACAACCCCCGCCCAGTAATCTGACAGACGTGGGCAGGACCAGGCCATGTGAAGAAAGGAGGCATCATGCAGGTCTCACCTAGGACAACTCACTGGGGTCTCTGGATTCATAAGTGTCAGTCATTCTGGAGTAAAGTAGGCCCTGTGGAGGAACTTAACTTGCAGGAAGCGGTCTTTGGCTGAGATCATATTGGTGAAAAAGGAGGATAGGCAAGCTTCCCATTCCTCTTCTGTCAAGTCAGGAATGTCCCCTTTTCATTTATTTAGGGTCTTCTCCAGTTTTTTTTTTGTGGGAGCTATAGACAAATGAAAGTATAGGGATGATAAGGGTTTATCTATGACTTTTGCAGTGAGCAATCCCTCTATGGAATCCGATTTGAGTGTAATAGAAGGTGGGAACTGCTTACTGTATGCATGGCGTGGTTGATAGTATCTAAATAGCATCCAAACTGGCAGCTGATAGGCATCTCTAAGGTCAGGGAACGCTCGCAATTTGCTGTCAGTGACTATATGTTTGAGGTTCACTATCCCCTTTTTTGCCCAAATCTGGGGGTCAGGGACTTTAGAGGGGGAGGTGGGGGGAGTATGTCCTGGGGGAGCTATTTCGTGTTCCTACCCTGTGCCATACCGAAATTGTTGTACGCCTAATTTCTGTAAGGCCGGGGTGAGATCTCGGTCCCCTGAAAACTAAATTGCTGAGAGGAGTACGATCCAATAATCAACGCTTTGAGGGTCACCGCTAGATTGTCTTTGGAATGAGAGAACCACCACCGGACTGTTACCAGGACTGCCACCCAAAAATAGTCCTGCAAGTCTGGTAGGGATAGGTCTCCTTGAGCAATGGGGAGTTGTAGGGTGGAAATGGGCAATGCGTGGGGGCCTGCCATTCCACACAAAGAAGGATATGATACTTTTTAGTTTGGCAAAAAATGAGGCTAGGGGAACCAGCGGGGAGTGGCGAAAAAAGTATAAGAATTTAGGTAAGTAAATCATCTTAACCAGGTTCACCCTACCTAATCTCCAGGCCATGCATTTCTGTGAGAAGGACTTTGGTAGTGGTATGAGATTTACAGTCGGGTCCATAAATATTGGGACATCGACACAATTCTAATCTTTTTGGCTCTATACACCACCACAATGGATTTGAAATGAAGCAACCAAGATGTGCTTTAACTGCAGACATTCAGATTTAATTTGAGGGTATTTACATCCAAATCAGGTGAACGTGTATGAATTACAACAGTTTGTATATGTGCCTCACACTTTTTAAGGGACCAAAAGTAATGGGTCAGATTAACAATCATCCATCAAACTTTCACTTTTTAATACTTGGTTGCAAATCCATTGCAGTCAATTACAGCCTGAATGCATAGACATCACCAGGCGCTGGATTTCATCCCTGGTGATGCTCTGCCAGGCCTCTACTGCAACTGTCTTCAGTTCCTGTTTGTTCTTGGGGCATTTTCCCTTCAGTTTTGTCTTCAGAAAGTGAAATGCATGCTCAATCGGATTCAGGACAGGTGATTGACTTGGCCATTGCATGTCAATTACTTATCTGCGCAGTAGTGTGTCGATCCACATCTAGGCCTCCTCTGGGGATGTGAAAAAGCGAACAGATTCTCCGTCCTCCACCCTCAATCTGGCCGGGAACAACATACTATACTTGATGTGTTTGGAGCGAAGCCTGGCTCTTACGTCGTCATAGGATTTGCGCTGCTTCTGGGTCTCCAGCGAATAGTCCGGGAAGATTAGGAGCTTGGCATTTTCAAAGCGAAATTCCCCTTGGGCTCTAGCTTCCTTAATCACCGTATCTCTATTCCAGAAGTGAAGCGGCTTGAAGATAAGTGCGGGGCAGTGCTCCATGGGGCCCCCTAGTGGAGGGTATGCGGTGGGCCCTCTCCACAGTAAAAAAAATGGAGAAAAATGTGCTGAGGGGAGTAGTTGTTGCAATAGGCATTTAGCAAAGGCAGTGGGGTCTGCACCCTCATCCCCCTCAGGGAGCCCCAGAATACATAGGTTATTGCTTCTGTTGTGGTTTTCTGCGCGGGACTGTAGTACCTTAACCCTGGTCTTAAGTGTATGGATGTCAGCCCCATGATCACGTACCATGTCTTTGGTCTGAGAGACCCTTTAATCCACCTCAATTATTCGGCTGCGAAATGTGTCAAAGTCCTTCCTTATAAACTCCACATTGGCCTGTATGTGGACCACTTTATCTGTTAGGGTGGTTATGGCCTGCATGACGGCTTTAAAATCGGCCATGGTAGCAGGCAGCCATTCGGGGTCTTCATCCTGGTTCACCACCCGGGTAGGAGTTTTAGGCAAGGCTGTGGCTGCGGCCCTGTCTGTGATGTCCGGCTTTGCGGCCTTTTTCCTGGATTTCAGCTGGGATTTCCTCCTGTGAATGCCATGGAGAGGCTGCCGAAGCTGGAGGGGTAGTTTTAGGTGGGTCTGCACCCTGTAAATGCAGGATTATAGTGCCAGTCCTAGGGAGCTCAGACACATACATGTCTGCTCCCAGCTCCCTTCTGGACATGCCCCATGTATATATTTTACTAATTTTACTTCAACTTATGTCCTGTACACATGGTCAGACTTTCGGACGGAAAATGCGATCGGACGGTGTTGTCGGAAATTCCGATCACGTGTGGGCTCCGTCTGACTTTTTCCGTCGGAATTTCCGACACACAAAGTTTGAGATCTGGATCTTAAATTTTCTGACAACAAAATCCGATTGTTTAAATAGACAATTACGACGCATAAAGTGCCACGCATGCTCAGAATAAATTACGAGACTAAAGCTATTGGCTACTGGCCTCTTTATAATCCCATCGTATGCGTTGTACGTCACCTCGTTCTGAACGATCGCATTTTCCAACAACTTTTTGCAACTGTGTGTATGCAAGACAATTTTGTGCCAAAATCCGTCAGAAAAAATCAGATGGATTTTGTTGTCGGAATGTCCAACCATGTGTACAGGTCATTAGACTTTTGTGTTCTGATCCATCACATATACAGTAATTCATATTAAAAAAAAAAGTGTAAACTCTTGTACACACAGTGGGACATTCCGACAACCAAATCCGTCGGATTTTGTCTGATGGATTTTGTCCGAAACTGTTGCATACACACAGTCGGACAAAGTTGTCAGAAAATCCGATCGTACTTAACGTGATGACGTTATTTAGTTAGGACGGGACTACGTTCAGGCTAGTAGCCAATAGCTTTGGTCTAGGAATTTGATCTGAGCATGCATGGCACTTTGTCCGATCGGAATTCTCTGTCCTATCGTGTGTAAAGTCCGATCGGATCATTGGATACTCCGACGGAAACAGTCCGATGGAGCCCACACACTGACGGATTATCCGATAACACAGTCCTATCGGACATTGTCCATCGGAATGTCCGACTGTGTGTACAAGGGCTAAGAGGTAGTCTATATGTGTAATTTATGATCCTAGAACGCCTGATGGTGCTCCCTGCATATTGGGCTTCTGTATGTGGCCAGGCTGTGTAAAAGTCTCACACATGTGGTATCGCCATACTCAGGTGGAGTAGCAGAATGTGTTTTGGGGTGTAATTTGTGGTATGCATATGCCGTTTGAGAGAAATAACCTGTTAGTATGACAATTTTGTGGGGGGGGGGGGGAATCTTCATGCTGCAAAGATTAATGGGAAAAAAATTACAACGTGGAAAAACTCGCCATGCCTCTTACTAAATACCTTGGCATGTCTACTTTCCAAAAAGGGGTCATTTGGTGGGTATTTGTACTTTCCTGGTTTGTTAGTGTCTCAAGAAATGAGCTAGGCCATCAGTACATAAGGCGTGATCAATTTTCAATGATTGACACCATAGCTTGTAGAGTCTAAAACCTTCAGCCTAGGTTCACACTAACTGCGGGAATGAAATTGTGCGAGTTCAGCTGAACTCGCACAATTTCATTCCCACATGTCAGTCCCAACTTTGGGGGTGATTTCAGAGACGTGTGTGGGTTTCTGCATAGATGTCTGTTGAAATTGCACCCCTAAGCTGCTAAAAGTAGTACAGGCACTACTTTTGGGAATCAGTGAGGCGCTGCAAATGCGGCATCACACCGATACGGACGGTGACATTGCCGGCAAAAGCCGATGATTTGGCATGTGACTTGACATGTCAAATCGCATGCCAAATTACTGCAATGTGAACCAGAGCTCACGCAGACCACATAATGTACACTGATTTTGGTTATTTTTTTACCAAAGATATGTAACAGTATACATTTTGGCCAAAATGTATGAAGAAAAATGACTAGCAGATAGCAGTTATTCAGTTACCCTGAAAAGGGGGTTACATTTAGAATGTGACTCCTCCTCTTTAAAGTGAAACTTTCAGGTTAGAATGGTTGAAGCTGGAAATTTTCACCTATATAGTCTCTGAAGTGGTCATCCTGATTTTTGTTTCTAGTGAAAGTCTGCAGTAACCAGAGTTTGATCTCTCCCAAGGTAGTGAAGCCAGGGTCAGCATGGCAATCTGCCGCATGCACCTTTTTAAAAACAAGTCAGCATTGCCAACTTTATATCTTATAGCGCTAAAGCTGTAGACTTTGTGCAGTATGTTTTTTTTTTCTTAGAATGGATATAAAATAACATAATTTCTAGTACCGTACATATTATTTTACATTTGAAGAATTGCACTTGATGGAGTAGAGTTCCTTGGGGAACCTGCAAATTCCAGTTTTTAGTTTTAATGAAAACAGCTTTTTGCAAGCTATAATCCTGCTTACTTGGTGCTTACTCTGCCATTTTGCAGTAGCATATCTTCAGCCCCAAATAACAAGCAATCCACATAAAGTCTTGATGTGTTCTGAATATTAATCATTTTACATATAATTGAAGTCATGTAACACAGGCATTCAACCACTGTGAGCTATTGCTTTACATCATGAGTCGCTGCAGATGTTCACTTTTAACCACTTCCCACCCTTAGGACATACCTGCACGTCCTTGGATGGGAGCGGTAAACGGTGATATTAGGACCATGACTGCGACTGCAGCCATGATCTTAATATAATTTTCTTCAGCCTGCAATTCTGTACAAAGTAAAAGTGATCCAAAAGGCACTACTTTTACTTGGCTCTTTCTTCTCACTGGGGAGACCGCTACCGCTGCGGCCTGTCCGATCGGATGAATGAGACTTTCATTGTTCCTCCCTCTCTGACATCAGAAACTGGAAGCGGTGAGAATTTGGGCGCGGCTTTGTTTTAGTTTTTTTTTTTTACCATTACCAGCTTGTTAAGCAGCCAAGCAAACCAATCTCGGTTTGATCTGCAGCTTTGTAGGGCAGAGGAGACATGTTATGTATCTGTTCACTCAGCGTAATATCATCTTATATATTTTACCAAAAAATGTGTATTATATTATGTATGTATGCACTAAAATCTCGTTAAGGTGTATTTCTCCTAAAATGTGCGTTTGATAAACTGCTGCATATATATTGTGCGACATAAAACAATTGGAACAACCACCATTTTATTCTCCAGGGCCTCTGCTTAAAAATATATATAATTTTTGGGGGTTCTAAGTAGTTTTCTAGCAAAAGATGCAGATTTTTACATGTATGAAAGGAATGGAAGAATTGGGCCAGACTGGAGGTGGTAAAGAGTAACTGTCACGGCACATGCAATCACAAGTGATGTTGTTCATCCCTTCTAATAATAAGTGCAATGAAAAAATAAAGAAACAGTGTAAAAAAATAATTTAAGTAAAAATGTAAAACATTTAAAGCGCCCTGTGTTCATGCACGAATGCGATTGTGCATGTGAGTGATTGCAGCACATGGAGGTATAGCTGCAAAGGTCAGAGTGGAAGCAATAATTGTAGCACAAGACCTCCTATTTAAAGTGTTACTAAACCCACAACAGTAAAATCAATCTGTATATGCAGTAAAGCATGATTATAATGCTCACTGTGGAACCTGAGAGGTTAATCCTCTGCATGGCGTAAAAAGGCAGTTTGATCCATCTACTGATAGAACAGAGGCCAGGGGACAAGCTGCACATGCTCAGTTTGGTGTGTATTGCTAGAGAGTTTTTTTTTTTTTTTGGGAGGGTGCATGTGATCAGCACAGGGCCAATCAGCACTGCCCAGATAGAGTTTCAGGGGTCTGCTGCAACAACAATCGTTTTATTCCCCAGGGCCCCTACCTAAAAATATGTTTGGGGGTTCCAAGTAATATTCTAGCCGACAAATTCAGATTTTTACATGCATGAGAGAAATGTCAGAACTGGCCCAGACTGGAGGTGATTAAAGGAGAACTCTACAAAGGCCACACTTCCAAGTAAACCTTCATTAGCAACATAATACATTTACTAATTAATGAATGCTATCGGGGTCAGACTGAAGTCAAGGCAGGAGATTCTTCCACCTAGGGCTCTATGCTGGAGGAGAAGGGACGCAAATGCAGCACCCGGGCTGTATTTTGCACTATGCAGAGCCAAACTGTCATGCAGCTCAGTCCTACAAATTATATTTTATTTTTCTTTAAACCTTTAGTTATTACCTCCACCCCCCTCTTTCTTAAGCTTTTTTTTACTATTCACTTTTTACTGTGCAAAAAAGGGAGAAAGGCTGGTGCCATGGAAGTCAGCTAAAACATTATTTTATTATTGCAGGTGAACAACAGTCAAAAAGCCAACATGTTTTGACCATCAGGCCTTAAAGTGGATAAAAAAAAACAAACAAAAAAAACAAACAGAAAAAACAGCATTAACCACCTTGCGCCCACCCTATAGCCGAATGACGGCCGTAGGGCAGGCGCGTTTGTCCGGGAGGCCGTCCCTGGACGTCCTAATGTTTACTTCCGTAATGCGCGCCGCCGCGGGCGCGCATCACGGAAGTTCCGTGTTCGCCATGTCCCCCGGGGACAGACAAACACAGATCGCTGTAAACGGCCAATCACAGCGGCCGTTTACAGCGCGATCGGCGTGTCCAATGGGAGATGATCTCATATGTAAACATATGAGATCATCTCTCAGCACCGCTCTCCCTCCTCACACAGACAGCGTGTGAGAGGGGAGAGATGAACGGCTGCAGCGGCAGCCGTTCTGCTTTCCTTTGTAAAAGTAAATTAAAAAAAAAAGTGCCATCCTCCCCCAGCAGTGCCATCCATCCTCCCCCAGCAGTGCCATCCATCCTCCCCCAGCAGTGCCATCCTGCCCCAGTGCCATCCACCCCAGTTCTACCTGCCCCCAGTTCTACCTGCCCCCAGTTCTACCTGCCCCCAGTGCCACCTGCCCCCAGTGCCACCTGCCCCCAGTGCCACCTGCTGTCAGTGCCATTTGTCCCCAGTGCCATCTGTCATCAGTGCCACGTGCCATCTGTCATCAGTGCCACGTATTAGTGCCATCTGTCATCAGTGCCACGTATCAGTGCCATTTGTCATCAGTGCCACCTGTCAGTGTCACGTGCCATCTGTTGTCAGTGTCATCAATGCCACTTATCAGTGCCATCTGTCATCAGTGTCACGCGTCATCAGTGCCATGTATTAGTGTCATCTGTCATCGGTGGCACGTGTTAGTGCCACGTATTAGTGCCATCTGTCATCAGTGCCACGTATTAGTGCCACGTATAAGTGCCACGTGTCATCAGTGCCACATATTAGTGCCACGTGTCATCAGTGCCACGTATAAGTGTCATCATTGCCACGTATCAGTGCCATCTGTCATCAGTGTCACGTGCCATTGTCCTGGAGCTTCAAAAGTGTAATAAATAGTCAACAAGTTAGATGTGTAATTTATGTTCCTAGAACACATGATGGCACTACCTGCATGTTGGGCCTCTCTATGTGGCCAGGCTGTGAAAAAGTCCAACACATGTGGTATTGTAATACTCAGGAGGAGTAGCAGAATTTTTTGGGGGGTGTCATTTGTGGTATACACATGCCATGTGAGAGAAATAACCTATTACAATGACAATTTTGTGGAGAAAAAAAAAAATGAAAAATCTTAATTTTGCAAAGAATTGTGGTAAAAAAATGACAACATCAAAAAGCTCACCATGATCACTCTTACTAAATACCTTGGAATGTCTACTTTCCAACAATGGGTCATTTGGGGGGTATTTGTACTTTCCTGACTTATTCGGGTCACAAGAAGCGAGATAGTCCACCAGTACATCAGATGTGATCAATTTTGTGCGATTCGCACCACAGCTTGTAAACTCTCTAACTTTCACAAAGACCAAATAATATCCACTAATTTGGGTTATTTTTTACCAAAGATATGTAGCAGTATAAATTGTGGCCAAAATTTATGAAGAAAAATGAATAATTTGCATAATTCTGTCATAGAAACAAAGAAATATGCGTTTTTTTTCAAAATTTTTGGTCTTTTTTCATTTATAGCGCAAAAAATAAAAACCTCAGAGGTGATCAAATACCACCAAAAGAAAGCTCTATTTGTGGGAAAAAAAGGACAAAAAATTCATTTGGGTACAGTGTTGCATGACTAATTGTCATTCAAAGTGTGAGAGCACCGAAAGCTGAAAATTGGTCTGGGCAGGAAGGGTGTTTAAGTGCCCAGTAAGCAAGTGGTTAATATTCGTAAAAAAAAAATTGAAAAAAAAAATTGAAAAAAAAAAAATAAAAAAAAATAGAAAAAAAAAATTCTTACCTTACCAGAAACCCCTGTTACTTAGCAGTCTTCCTAATCTGCCTCTTCCTACTCCGCGTTGATCTTCGATCTTCTCTCCTCCTCTCGTTGTCTTCGAGTAATGGGGTGCGCTGTGTTCTGGGAACTATGTGTTTCCTAACACAGCGCATCCCATTTACAAAGCGATGCACGACTCGCGCATGCATAGTAGGAAACGGGCAGTGAAGCCGCAAGGCCCCACTGCCTGTTTCCCCTAGTGAGGATGGCGGCGCCGAGGGACGGGTCATCCCCGGGCGGGCATCCTGGAATGGTAAGTGTCCTTATTAAAAGTCAGCTGATTGATGGTGATAAATAGAATCCACCTGTGTGTAATCAAGTCTCTGTATAAATGCACCTGCTCTGTGATAGTCTCAGGGTTCTGTTGAAAGCGCAGAGAGCATCATGAAGACCAAGGAACACACCAGGCAGGTCCGTAATACTGTTGTGGAGAAGTTTAAAGCCGGATTTGGATACAAAAAGATTTCCCAAGCTTTAAACATCCCAAGGAGCACTGTGCAAGCGATCATTTTGAAATGGAAGGAGTATCAGACCACTACAAATCTACCAAGACCTGGCCTTCCCTCTAAACTTTCAGCTCAGACAAGGAAAAGACTGATCAGAGATGCAGCCAAGAAGCCCATGATCACTCTGGATGAACTGCAGATAACTACAGCTGAGGTGGGAGAGTCTGTCCATAGGAAAACAATCAGTCATAGACTGCACAAATCTGGCCTTTATGGAAGAGTGGCAAGAAGAAAGCCATTTCTCAAAGATATCCATGAAAAGTCTCGTCTAAAGTTTGCCACAAGCCACATGGGAGACACACCAAACATGTGGAAGAAGGTGCTCTGGTCAGATGAAACCAAAATTCGAACTTTTTGCCCACATTGCAAAACGATATGTTTGGCGTAAAAAGCAACACAGCTCATCACCCTCAACACACCATCCCCACTGTCAAACATGGTGGTGGCAGCATCATGGTTTGGGCCTGCTTTTCTTCAGCAGGGACAGGGAAGATGGTTAAAATTGAGGGGAACATGGATGCAGCCAAATACAGGACCATTCTGGATGAAAACCTGTTGGAGTCTGCAAAAGACCTGAAACTGGGATGGAGATTTATCTTCCAACAAGACAATGATCCCAAACATACAGCAAAATCTACAAAGGAATGGTTCACAAATAAACGTATCCAGGTGTTAGAATGGCCAAGTCAAAGTCCAGACCTGAATCCAATCGAGAATCTGTGGAAAGAGCTGAAAACTGCTGTTCACAAACTCTCTCCATCCAACCTCACTGAGCTCGAGCTGTTTTGCAAGGAAGAATGGGCAAGAATTTCAGTCTCTCGATGTGCAAAACTGATAGAGACATACCCCAAGCGACTTGCAGCTGTAATCACAGCAAAAGGTGGCTCTACAAAGTATTAATGCAAGGGGGCCGAATAATTTTGCACGCCCCACTTTTCATTTTTTTATTAGTTAAAAAAGTTTAAAAAATCCAATAGATTTCGTTCCACTTCACAATTGTGTCCCACTTGTTGGTGATTCTTCAATAAAAATAAAAATGTTATATCTTTATGTTTGAAGCCTGAAATGTGGCAAAAGGTTGAAAAGTTCAAGGGGGCTGAATACTTTCGCAAGGCACTGTAAGTGCATGCCTTCAGATCTTGCTATGATTGTGTTTTGTATTGTCAATTTCAGTTGCACAGCCAGCAGGTCAGCTAGCAGCAGACAAAGATGGTAAATCAGCTGTCTAGACACGTTCCCCATTTGATTTTAGGTGTTGACAGATTTATGATATTTGAATGATTTGTTGACCCAAGCGTTGTTTGGAGGTCTAGAAACCATTCTGTGATATTTATTGCATGGATCTACAAGTACTGTATCATTCTGTAATAGTTTTGTGATATATTTTTATGAACATTTCGTTTTATGAACATTTTTATTGATTTATCAAAAGTACAGAATTCATTGTATTCCGAAAGTGTACAGATTTGACCAACTGCTTTTAGAAAGCACAGTAGTCAGTATTTCAAAATCTTTTGGTAGAGATCGACAGTGCAAGAAGGAGCCTTGTAACCAAAAGGTTGCTGGGAGGGAACAGGAGGAGGACAGAGAGGGAAGGGAGGTTGGACCTAAGAAGAAAAAGGCGGTAGGTAAAGGGGCTGCAGTGTAGTCAAGCTTAACCACTTAAAGTGAATGTAAACCCAATGTTATCCTTTCTAAACTACTGCCATAGGGGTGATCTATAAGGATATATATGCCTCCTGCATGTATCTTTACCTGTCAAATGTCTCCCCTCTGTCTGCTATGAGACCCGGAAAAAAAACTGCATATTCTGTGGGTGGGTCTGTTGTCTGGAGCTCGGTGGGTGGAGTCGTGATGTCAGTAGACTCCCCGCCCACCTCTACACTCCCCTTCTCAATATGCATTTTCTCCTGTGTATTTCTTACACTGAACTTCTGCTATGATCTCTAACATCCAGTGAAAAGAAAGGAAAGTAACCACATGACTTCAGCATGCCCAATTATGCTGAGGTGGGGAACATCCAATCCTTGCAGAGCAGCAGAGGAAAGGAGTGGGAGGGAATTAAAAAAGAATGCATGTCTCTTAGGCTAGTGCATGAGATATGTACATCACCTGTCACTCACAGCAAGGGGGAAGATTTGACAGTTTTTCTCTGTTTGTCAAGATTTATCTGACTGAACAATAAAAGAGGATTGCTCAGAGATGGGTTAACTATTTGTGGCAAGACTGGGCTCAAATGATAGGAAATCATATATTCTACACTATGACATAAACAAAAAAAATTTCGGGTTTACATCCACTTTAAGGACCGAGTCTCTTTTTGAGATGTGTTTACAAGTTAAAAACTGTTTTTTTTTTGGGCTAGAAAATTACTTGGAACCCCCAAACATTATACACTTTTTTTTCTAACACCCTAGAGAATAAAATGGTCGTTGCAAGACTTTGTCACACCGTATTTGCGCAGCAGTCTTACAAGCGCACTTTTTTCAGACCGAATACATTTTTTTAATTAAAAAATAAGACACCAGTAAGGTTAGCCCAATTTATTTTTATATATTGTGAAAGATAATGTTACGCAGAGTAAATTGATACCCAACATGTCACACTTCAAAATTGCGCCCGCTCGTGGAATGGCGACAAACATTTAACCTTAAAAATCTCCATAGGTGACGTTTAAAAAAAATTCTACAGGTTTCATGTTTTAAGTTACAGAGGAGGTCTAGAGCTAGAATTATTGCGCATGCTCTACCGATCGCAGCGATACCTGACGTGTGGTTTGAATACCGGTTTCATATACGGGCGCTACTAGAAGTAAAGCTAAAAGACCTCAGATCTCATATTTACACTTAAATAAAGTCAAAAATAAATAAATAATTGAATTAAAATAAAATGGCCCTTTAAGTTCTATGGGCGGAAGTGACATTTTGATTGCACTTCCGCCCTGCAGTGTTAGGGTGAGAGCCAGTTCACACATGACTTCCAGCTCGGCTTTGGGAGGCAACCTGGACACGACTTGAGTATGAATGACAGCGTGACTTGGGGCGACTTCCACACGACTTTGGGCGACTTACAACATGACTTTAAGTTAACCCTAGGCCAGGCGACTTTGACCGTGGCCAATCACAAAACAATCAGCTCTCGAGGGGGAACTCCACGCCAAATTTTAAATAAAAAACGTCAGGAGGAGGGCCTCTCTCCAGCCGCCAATAAAAGTAATCTTGCGGCGAATATGCCACAGAGACCGCTCTTATCTGAAAGCGGACCGTTGGCCAAAGAAGAAGATACCGGGGTTATGGCAGTTAGCTGCTGCCATAACAATGATATCTCCCTTCAAATGAGGATGTATATTGATGTGCAGCAGTCCGGAAGTGGTTAAAGACTAAATAAACCACCATTAGCTCCTGGAGGAAGGAAGTGTGTAGACCAGGGGCACCAAAGAGCAGAGTATGTTTACATCGTATCAGTCAACCTTGCCAACTGTAATAGTTTAGACCTTGTGCACATGGGTGTATGAATTTATGCTCCAGATATGCTGGATTTTTTTCTGCCAGAACTTTGTTCTGTATTTACGGACATTTATGCACATATGGCATGGTGGTGATGCTGGCCCCTTACCACGTGATCAGTTGTCAGCCAATGACAGCTGATCACGTGATGTAAGCAAAAGACCGGTAATCGGCTCACAGCGTGAGCAGAAAAATATCAATGCCCATAAAAGCTGCCATTCAGTGCCCATCAGTGCCTCATCGTCAGTGCCACCTATCAGTGTTGCCTATAAATGTCACCTAGGAGTGCCCATCAGTGCCACCTATCAATGCCTTTCAGTGCCGCCCATCTGTGCCGCCTCAGTGCCCACCACTGCTAACTCATCAGTGACCATCAGTGCAGCCTCATCAGTGCACATCAATGAAGGAGAAAAATGACCTGATTGCAAAATTTTATAACAAACTATAAACTGTTTTTTTTGGGGGGGGGGGGGGGGTTGGGTTCAAAATTTTGGGTCTTTTTTTTGTTTTTTAGCAAAAAATTAAAAACCCAGCAGTAATTAAGTACCACCAAAAAAAAGTCTCTATTTGTGGGATAAAAATGATAAAAATTTCATTTGGGTACAGTGTAGAATGACTGTGCAATTGTCATTCAAAGAGTGAAAGTGCTGAAAGATGAAAATTGGCCTGGGAAGGAAGGGGGTGTAAGTGGCCGGTAGGCAAGAGGTTACATTTTTGGTTTTGGGTTTAATACCATTTTAAGACTTCTTGTAACATTGGACCCATCTCTCTATCTCTATAGGGTGTACCAGCTAGTGAAGACTCTGTATTCCTTTGGGATTTTTGTAACCTACGCCATTCAGTACTACGTTCCTGCTGAAATTATTCTGCCGCTTGTTACATCAAGAGTATCCAAAAAGTGGAAGCTAGCCTGTGAACTTGGCGTGAGGACGCTGCTAGTCTGCATAACCTGTGAGTAACTTCATTTCAAAAAATGTATTATTCCTAGGTGTTGATCTTTGTTTTCCATTATGTATTTTTTTAAGTAAATGGAAAAATTACTACCTTACAGTATTATATCATTATATCCAAAGCAAAAAGTGGTTGCAAACCCTTACATATACCCAGTGAAGGAGATATCCTCAGTTGATGAACAGAGAATAAACAATTCTTCCTACATAAGTTGCACCTGTCTATCTACAGTCTTTTATTCTCTAAATCCATTCAAAGTGCTGAATTTATAAGATTGTCTGAGAATAAAGGGGGCAGAGAGCTGAAGTTACACTCTGCAGAACTCAGTGAGCTGATTGGAGGGGAGGGACACACCCCCTTCACACAGTACACAGGAACAGAGCTGAGACCGTCAATCAGCTGGAGCTCCCTCCCCGTCACCATTTTTCTCATGGTGTCCGGAAAACTTGTCGGAAGTAATTTACCCCGATAGCAGAGGAACAACCCAGCCGACAGAAATGACACGTGGTTCTGTGGATTGAGACAAGTGCACAATATAGAGGGCTATGATTTGTTCATATTTCATATCTGAGGTGTGCAACCACTTCAAAGGATAGGTTCACCTTTAGTAACATGTTACACCCGTATTTAGGGTATATGTTTAACACATTACTATGCAGCAGACCCCCTCACCCCTTCGGAGCCCCTGTGACAGTGTCTGGGCGTTCCTCTTCCCGCAGATTATCAAATTTTAAAATTAGCAAGGCTGTGTGGGGCTGTGTAGTTCTCAATAAACTGCAAGGGGGCTGATGAGCACCCCTCTTAGTCCATTCGCTCTTTCTGCAACTCTGATACTGACAGTCAGTCCATACAGAGCTGTAGGAAGAGAATGCAGGAGCCTGTCATTGCAACCACGATCCAGTAATCGCAGGTGTAGTGCTTTGCAGCCTCCTGAGAAAAAATCCTTCACCGCTCCAAAGATGCTGCTAGCAGGACTTTTTTTTACCGTCCTACTAGTGCACCGCTCCAGTGTGAAAGCACTCCGGCTTATACACTGGAGTGAAAGAGGCGCTTTTTAAGGCACTACTTTTAGAGCTGTAGCGCCTGAACAGCAGTAAAAGCCTCAGTGTGAAAGGGCTCTTACTCTATCCAAAATGAAAACAAAAACACAGAGTTGACATTTAGCTGTAAAATATGTATTTTAAGGATGTGATATCCAGATATAATCATGATAAAACCTCAAGGGTCCTGACAGTTTTTTTTTTTTTTTTTTTAATTCCTTACAAAATTTGCGTTTCCCTAGGCTAGATTATGATTGGCTGGCATGGATTAACAGGGGAACATGTCCAACTAAAGAAATGTCAAGTTACTTTCCCTTTTAAATTACTTATAGGTCTCAGTGAACGGCAGCTAATAATTACCATATCTGTAGCTTGAGGTACATTAGCATGAAGAGCAAGTAAGAATAACTATGAAAAGAAATGTGACATGCTTTCTGTATATCTGACTCGCAAAAAAAAAAAAATAGATAAAAAAAAATATATATATTATTTTTAGGAATAATAATAAAAAACAAACAAACACAATAAGGTAATTCTTAAGACTGGAGAAGCCGTGCATGGCAACCAGTCAGCTTCTGTCTTTTGTTTTCAAAGCTTAACTAAACAAGCCAATGTTAGAAGCTGATTGGTTCCTATATACAACTGATCTAGATTATAACTGCTCCAGTTTAATAAATCCCCCACAATGCTTATATTGCTGGTCAGTGAGGTTCCCTCCCTCCTATACAGGTGATCAGTGTTGGAGGGTCCCCTAAATCGGTGGTCATTGGGAGATGGCCCGCCATAAATTGGTAGTCATTGTGAAGAGTGGTTCCCTTACAGATTGCTAAAACGTTCATTGCTAAACAGTGTCAAGTGTAACATATCTGAGAGGCAGGGAATGCTTGTTGCTCAAGGGAAACCCTTAACAATGCCTGAAGAAACCCTAGGGCCCCATTGAACCCTAGTTGAGAAAAGCTGGGATAGTCTGTATTTTAGGCTCAATACACTTACTTTTGTACACATTTTTTGGCAATGTAGTCCAAAAAAAAAAACACTTTAGCGCTAAACACAAGGGGAATCTTCTATCTCGCTTGTCTCCACAATGCCCATCAAAGGTGCAGCCCTTCACTGAACTGGAAGTCTTCCAAACTGCAAAAAAAACATACATGAGGAGGCAAGCACCTAGTGGCGGGATAAGGTCATCTAGAGCCCAAGGCAAACATGCCAAACTGCCCCCACCCCCAAGATATATAAGCATTGTTTTTCAGCAAAATTCCCTTCACAAAAACACTGAGCATTAATTGGAATGTATACCTCGAAGCATAAAGTCCACCCCCCTGCTGAAATCCTCCCTCTCGGCACACATCTTTGCCCCACCCCCCTAGCTCAAATTCCCACCCCCAAAAAAAATTTACCCCCTCCTAGCACAAATCTTCTACCCTTAAAATGTCACATTCTTGTACACCTCTTCTCCCCCTAACGTCAAATGTCCCCCAAAACCCCCCCCGCCTAGCATAAATCATCTTCCACCCATCTCCCCTCCTAACATAAATCCCTCTAAATTACCACTCTTATCACTCCCCTACAAATTTACCCTCCTAGAACAATACTTACCCACGCTGCCCTCTAAATTCCCCTTTCCAACACAAATTCCCTCCCCTCTAATATCCTTGTGGTGCCCCCCCACCTCAAATGATACCACAGTACCCAGGGCAGGCATCCCTCCTGCCCATCCTTGTCCCGGGCCCCACAACAACTTTGTGCATTACCATTAATACATTTTATTGAAACCACATAGCCAAATGGAAACTCATATGCCAATAAAACAATTTTTTTTGGCACTATAGTAAAGGCCTGTAATGACATAAAAACTTTAGGAATAAAATAATCACATTATGGCCACTGGAACTAAATCTGCCAGATATAAGGAGCAACAAAACATAATTATTTCTTAAATTACAAAGGTGAGCATAATCCTATAATTGACAGTATAATTTTATTGACATAGATCATGTTTCTCATAATTGCCTTTGGGTCCTGCCAGTAGTACACAATTTCAGATGAGTTAAGTTACACACAGGTTGAGTAATTATTGCCCCAACAATATAATCTAGCAACCTTTCTGCAAAAACATGATTTGTTGGTAGTATGGGTTTGAGTAGCGCTTCATTGCAGGTGTGTAACAAATCTGATTAAATGTGACACATGCAAAGTATTCATAGACCCTCGGTTATGAGCTTGTACCTTCAGGTGATTGGACACCGGCAAACATTTCAAGGACATGCCCCCTGAGTGCCTCCCCCATAACCCGACACCACCTCTTGAGTCCTCAGTTTTTTGCTAGTGTTCCAAGGTGATGGACTTCTTCTATCTCATGGAGAAATCACTCTTCTCTTCAAAAGTTTATCATTTTATTTGTATTATTTAATTTTTTTTATTAACTACATCCATCTTTTTTTGCTGTCTGATACTACAAAAGGAGAAATGCATCTGGTTTAATGCACCTTTGTGAAATCTTGGGAGCTGTACTTGGACCTATGTTGTGGGGACAGCCTGTAATGTTGCTTTATCCAGGTACTGCATCCTGCAAAATTACTCACCTTGGCACTTAACGTAATGCGTGAAGTCAGCCACATGGTGCTATACAGATCCAGGGCCATGGGTCATCTCTATGAAACCGAGACCTTGAGGACCCCCATAGAATTTAGGTCTGGATTTTGACTGGGCCGTTCCAACACATGAATATACTTTGATCTAAACCATTCCATTGTAGCTCTGTTTGTTTAGAGTCATTGTCCTGCTGGAAGGTGAACCTCCACCCCTGTCTCAAGCCTTTTGCAGACTCAAATAGGTTTTCTTCTAAGCTTGCCCTGTATTTGGCTCTCCAATTGAGAATCTGTGGCAAGACTTGAAAATTGCTGTTCACAGATGCTTTCCATCCAATCTGACAGAGCTAGAGCTATTTTGCATAGAAGAATGGGAAAAAATGTCACTCTCTAGATGTGCAAAGCTGGTAGACCTATCCCCAAAATGATTTACAGCTGTAATTGCAGCGAAAAGTGGTTGTACAAAGTACTGACTCAGGGGGATTGAATACAAATGCCCGCCACGCTTTTCAGATATTTATTTGTAAAAAAAATTTGTTGAAAAACATTTATAATTTTCCTTCCACTTCATATTTATATGCCACTTTGTCTATCACATAAAATCCCAATAAAATAAATTTACGTTTTTGGTTGTAACATGGCAAAATTTCAACGGGTATGAATACTTTTTCAAGGCAGTGTATATACTGTCCAGCATAGTGGACAGGTAATAGGGGTTCACCCTGTTTCTCTTTGTACTGTAATAACCAGGGCAATGTTTGTAATGTATTCACTCTACACTACTGCTTTGTATTGTAAATGTTACTAAACTGCACTTGTGAAAATTGAAGACTTTACATATTCTTGACAAACTGTCTTGTTTCAAATATTGCTTTATGCAAAAGATTATACCTCCTCAGACCGAAAAAGAGCCACAGGCAGTGTCAACTCGCCAAGAGGACTCGGAGTGAAATCTAATGTAATATGTCCCAGGCTGGCAGTTTTAAGAGGTGAAAAAGCAGGTTTTTAAACCACCATTCTCTAAAACTACCCCTTAGGGCAATAACTAAACTAACTTGTGGCTTTGGGGGCATTGTTAACTTAACTTTTAAATTTCAATTTAGTTTTAGTCATAGTCTTTTGTCTAAAATGCCATTTTAGTTTTAGTTGTAGTTTGGTCATCTGGATTGTTTTTAGTTTTAATCATACTTTATTTGACTAAAATCTCCTCCAGTACTCATGTGAACTTCCACTTTCCTCTGAGCTTTGCTTATCTGTTAAAGCCCCAGCCCTCTGACTCTATCGGCACGCTGTATTGGCTGAAAGACGCAGGCTCCCTCTGTCTGCCTGCTGCCTGGAAGTTCTGGAACAATTTCCTGCAAACCACAAAGAAAAACTCCTCCTACTCAGTTGGAATGTGTCTCTACTAGCTTTGCACATGTAGACTTTGCAATATTTGTACACTCTTCTTTGCAGACTTGCTTATTTGATGGTGACCGCTTGTGGACCGCCGTCTTCAAGTTATTCCACAGATTTCCAATGGGGTTTAGGTCTGGGCTCTGACTAGGCCATGCAACATTCATCTGTTTCTCCTTCAACCACTATGTAACTTTTGCTGTGTGCTTTGGGTCATTTTTATGTTGGAAGGTAACACTTCTTCCCATTGACAACTTACTGGCAGAGGGCAACAGATTTTCCTCAAGAATTTTGTCCCATTAATTTTTTCTTTTATCCTGACAAGTGCTCCGGTCCCTGCTGCAGAGACGCACCCCAATAACAGAATATTACCACCTCCATGCTTTACTGTAAATTGTGTTACTTGAATGGTGAGCTGCATTGGTTTTCCACCAGACATATCGTTTGGTGTTGAGGTAGGTTGCCACCTCATCCCTTTAAACCCGAACACATATACATTACACAGGTTCTGATGCTAATTTAATGCATGTAAGGCACCAAGTTAGTTTAATTACCACCTTAATCAACCACAGAACCTGTGTAATTAATGTGTTTGGTTTTAAAGGGATGAGGTGGCAACCCTATGTTGAGGCCAAATAACCCAATTTTAGTCTCATCTGACCATAACACCTTTTTCTATGTGGCCTCAGAATATTTAAGGTGCATTTTGGCAAAGCTCAGTCATGACTGCATGTGGACTTTCTTGAATAGTGGCTTTTTTCTTGCAACCCTCCCATACAAGCCTCATTTGTGGAGAATTTGTGATATTTTTGTCACATGCACATAATGACCTCTCTTTGTCACAAATTCCTGCAACTGCTTCAGGGTTGCTGTAGGCCTCTTGGTAGCCTCTCTGACTAGTTTCCTCTTGGCTCTTTCATCCAGTTTGGAGCGATGTCCCGAACCAGGGAGGGTCTGTGTTGTAGCAAATACTTTCCACATCTTAAAATAGACTTCTCTGTGCCTCTAGGGCGGCATTGATAAAGCCTTTGAATTTTTTGTATCCATCTCCGGACTTGTACCTGTCTGCAACTTTATCCCAGAGATCTTTTGACAGTGCCTTGCCACCCATAGTTAATTGTTTGCTTCAGTTGCACTACCAATGACTAAAATACTCTAGGAAAGCTCTGTTCATGTTGAGCTAATCAAAATGACCACAGCTGATCAGTCTTAGCCCCTGTAAACACGGTCGGAGATTTTACCAACCAAATCCGTCGGATTTTGTCCATCGGATTTAGTCCGACGGATTTTGTCCGTCGGATTTAGTCCGACGGATTGTGTCCGAAACTGTTGCATACACACGGTCGGGCCAAGTTGGTGAAAAATCCGATCTTTCAGAATGTGATGACGTAATTTGGTTACGATGGGGCTACATTCAGGCTAGTAGCCAATAGCTTTGATGTAGGAATTTGATCTGAGCATGCGTGGCACTTGGTCCGATCAAAATGCTATACATATGATCGGATTAGGTCCGACCGGCCCAGTTGGTCGGGAAATATTTCCAACATGTTGGAAAATTGGGTCGGACGGAGATTCGGACGGAATCAGTCCGATGCATACCACACACAGTCGGATTATCCGACGACCCGGTCCGATAAGACGCATTCCGACAGATTCTCCGACCGTGTGTACAGGGCTAAATGGGTTTGCGTGTCATTGAGAATGTGATTTAGCTACACCTGATTGAGTTTACAAGTCATTTTTAGTCAGGGTGATGCTTTTTCAACTCAGTGATTTATTTTTTATTTTCTGACATGCTGTCCTGCTGTAAAAAAGACTGTGCTCTGTTAAACGAATCAATCCCAAATCTGTCAAATAAAAAACTCAAAGTATGACACAATTTTATAACGTCTCTCCAATGCTTACTAGTGTTACTATATATGTGCCATTTTGGCACTATATCAAGAGTGAACAACAATTCTTTCTTTATAATATGAATACCATCCCAAGTGATATATCCTCCACCGCTTATGATCGAGATCACTCACCGATGTTTATTATTATTGTTATTATTCAGGATTTATATAGCGCCAACGGTTTGCGCAGCACTTTACAATATGAGGGCAGACAGTACACTTACAATACAAATCAATACAGGAGGGATCAGAGGGCCCTGCTCGTTAGAGCTTAAAATCTAGAAGGGAGGGTCAAGGTGAAACAAAAGGTAATAACTGTGGGGGGATGAGCCGATGGAGAAAATGAAAATACAGTTAGGTGTGGGTGGGGTAGGCTTCTCTGAAGAGAAGGGTTTTCAGGGATCGTCTAAAAGCTTATAAAGTAGGAGATAGGCGGACAGATAGGGGTAGGGCATTCCATAGGATTGGACAGGCTTTGAAAAAGTCCCGGAGGCGAGTATGGGAAGAGGTCTTGACAGGAAGGAAGAGGACGAGTAGGTTGGTATTTAGAGACTAAGCTAGTGATGTAGCTGAGGGCAGAGTTGTGGGTGGCTTTGTACGTAGTTGTTAGTATTTTGAATTTAATTATTTGGCTGAGCGGAAGCCAGTGGAGGGATTGAAAGAGAGGAGTAGCAGACACCGAGCGATTGGTAAGGTGGATGAGTCTGGCAGCAGCATTCATGATAGATTGAAGAGGTGACAGACTATGTAGAGGTAAGCCAATGAGAAGGGAGTTGCAGTAGTCGAGGCGAGAGATGACCAGCGAGTGTTTGTTGTGTCATTGGTTAGTTTAGTGGCTGGTGCTGAAGAACCAGCAAACAAGTGTTTTCCCTTATCAGGGCGCAATAGTCTGCAGATCCGTGGTTAATGATTTTAACTCTCCTCCATTGTAGCTGATCAATCTTGACATCCAGCAAGCAGTTATCCTCCCTTTGCAAGACAAAATAATCTGCATATCCAAAGTAGTCAATTCCAACTCTCCTCCACTATTTAGCAATCAATCTCTCCAGAGAGGTAAACCGAAATAAAAGAAAAGGAGCGCAGCATAGCGTAAAATTGTAAGTTTCTTACTTTATTAAAACCAGATGGCATTCACATTTGTCGGTGTCTCCTGACACTGGTAAAACAGGCATGGGTTACATATGGATCTATCCTGGATCTCTCAATATCGCAAGTAGACAATGAATGTAGCTTAGTAACGACGCCTCCAACAGCACACCTTACGTACGTTTTGTCGTTAGACATCCTCACGGGGCAATGGAATGATCGTTAACGGGCTTCATTTAAATACACCATAATACTAATTCATAATAACTTAAAATTAACCAATATGCTCTAAAAACTACAACCCTGTGCAAGCTCTCACTCCTAATATGTCCCTCCCGGCACTCAATAACCATTCTGAGTAATTTATCATGGAGATGAATAAAACTTAAAAGGTGACTCTACTAAAATGTCACTACGATCAATCTATGATATGATTTTAATCTTCCACCTAGGTTTTTCAATCATTTTTGTCCAAAAATTAACATAATGAACCATCTACTGTGCACAAATGATTATTCACCCACTGTGTGGGTTATATTACAGTATATCTGTACCTCTCCAATGAGGGATGATCTTCTCTGTCCTACAAAACTTTAGACCACTGGGATCCAGGTTGTGTTTATATTTAAAGTGTCTAGACACACTATGATTCTCCAAACCTTTTTTGATATTGCTGATATGTTCTCCCATTATAACACTTAATTTTCTCGTAGTCCTAACCTATGTAGCTGCGTGGAAATAAAAATTCAAAATTCAGAACAGAGGTATTGAAATGACAGCTCCTCTCCCCTTTTCTCTGACTGCAGGGACTACCAGCCTTCTAGCCTTCTAGTGTAAACTAACAGCAGATGCTCCAAGATGCTTGGACAGTGATCAACATCAGAGCCTTGGTTATCTTTGAAACGTAATTATGCTACAGTTCAGGCAGCTAGAGATGGCAGTGAGGGCTTGTTTTAAAGCTTGTACAGCTTGTTAATCACTTGCTGCCAAATCATGTACTTGTTACGTCATTTGACTTCAAGTGGTTGTACCGGGATGATGCCAAAAAGTGCCAGAAAATGCCTGGTCTTCAAGTGGTTAAGAAGTGTGTGTGTGTGTGTGTGTGTGTGTGTGTGTGTGTGTGTATATATATATATATATATATATATATATATATATATATATATATATATATATATAGTCCATAGTCTATTATAGGTGCATTTTAATCCAAAAAATCTGTTAATTTTATTTAGATTAACTGCTCTGACTATACAGTCCCTTGTGCACACCCAGAATTCAGAACTAGGCTGGAGCATCCTAGCACCGGGGTTTTGATGCTTCTACAAATCTCCTAAAAATAAACAAAACCATACTCTCCCAAAATAGGTCACACCATTTATGTCAGATGATCTGGATGACATTTGCGTTCACTGCGCAAATGCTCATGTAGGTGAATGCAAATATCATCTAGTGATTGTAAACCTGTAAAAATGTCGCTGTCATGCTAATTTGTGCCCTCGTCAACCCAACTTAATGTTATCTTAATGTTACGTTCACAGTTTACACAAAACATGTTTTTCTACTGCCTGCGTAAGAAATGTATCATAGAACAGGAAATAACTTGAGCTGTACCATTCCGAAAGTTGGATAGAATATGTGTAATTATGGGGCTCGTTTATGCTTGCATTGGTCTGTTAAATGTGATCCGTTGTGGATTGTTTTTCAGAGTGGCATAGACACGACGGCTGACAGACAATGTTGCTGCCTCCTAAATACCGTGTTTAATTTTTTTAAATTTCTTTTTTAATAGCCAAAACAGGCTTTTTGAATGGGAATACTGCACAATGACAGCAAGCCTAGTTGTCACATACCTTACAGCAGAGTCTGACTGCTGGGGGTGGCCTCTTGCGTGGTTCCAGTCTCAACACCCCTGGAAGTGGGGACAGGGAGTGTTGAGGCAGCGAAAGGGTGCAGGTGCCTGCAGATTGAAGATAGAGGCTTGAAGACACTGGATCCTCACGGAAGAGATGTAGACTGGTCACCAGAGGTGTTCAGCGGAAGCCAAGCAGGTACGAGGAAAACACTGCAGGTCAGGAATAAGCAAGCTTGGCAACTGGCTGGCAACGAGGTTCAGGAATGGAAGGCAGGTTCGTAGTCAGGAACGAGCAGAGGTCTGGTAATGTGCTGGCAGTGAGGTACAAAGTCAGGAAGCAAGCCAAAGTAGAAAGTCCAAGCCGAGGTCAGTATAAATCCAGGAAGTAGTAAGCAGGGATGATCCAAAAGAGTAGTCAAGCAAGCCGGGTAATCAGGAACAAGGTAACAGGTACAAACAGCAATCAGGTATCTCAGGAACGAGCTGAAGATGATCCAGCACTGTTATCAGGTCAGGACCCTGTTTATATATGGTGACATGTGCCAGGATTGGTGGATGTGGTCGTGCGTGAGTACGTACATACGTTCAGTTTAGCGCGCAAGTGCATCTACGTGTTCGTATTGGCGTGTGCATGCATCCGTTTGGTTCCGTAACTCGTTCGCCTCTGACGGGGACACCGCGCATGGCTCTTGGAACGAAAATAAGCTGCTGTTACATGGGGACGGACATTCACACGGTGAGTTCCCTGACACTAGTATTTGGTTCACGGTCGCAGCGCCGTCTCTATTGAGTCATGTTTAGCGGTGCTACTTCCCACCGAACATGATGAGGGGGATCATTTTTGCCGCAAAGTGCCATGGCATGTGTACAATTCTTTTACCACCTCCCCCAGCCACAACTGAAAACTAAGCCTTAAATCAGCAGACTAGATCATATTTTGTAGTAAATATATAGGGGTGCGCAAATGAAACTTTGAGTTGGAAAAAATGACAGAAAATTGCAACTTTTTATAATTTGTTACTATTTATTCCCAATAACAAACAGGGAAATAAAAAAATATATGTATCCAGATTTGCTACTAAATAAAAGCACTATCTGTCCCACAAACAAATGATGTATAATACATTAGGGTAGACCATAGTTTTTCAATCACGGTGCCCCATACACACTATCAGATTATCTGCTGAGTTTTTCCTTCAGATTTACCAAAACCATATAATATGAGGACAAACCATAGGAGTTTCAATGTGTATGCAATCAGGCAGGCCCTTCTACTACATGGTTTTGGTAAATCTGAAGGAAAAACTCAGCAGATAATCTGATAGTGTGTATGGGGCTTTTGAGTTCCCCCTGTGTTACTGTGAACACAAGATTCACAGTTTGCCCTGGTTCAGAGACAGATGAGAGGATCCTGTAATCCAAGGGGGGCCCCTGTGGTGATGGTAACTTTAATGTAATGGGGTACTCCAATATGATGGGGGCTTTCATTTATAGGGTGGGCCTGAATCCATGATGGGGGAGCTCCAATGTGAATAAGGGACTTTGAGGGAAGGTTTTTCACTGATACGTAACATGAAATTTTTTTCATTTTAGTCGCTCTGAGATTTTGCATGCTTTTAAAGGGTGCCTCAACTTAAAAAAAGGTTGGAAAACACTGAGGGAGACTACAAAACCTAAAAGATATAATGCGTGAAACCAAGACATCACCAAAACCAAAAACTCTCTGGGATTGGAGGGGATTTGGGGAGAAGATACCTGGGGACTCAAGTGGTTAATGGTGCACAGAGCTGCCCTGGCGTGAAGACATTTCCTGGCATCCCTGAGGACTGCCCAGTGCTGGAGGTAGAAAAGGTATTACAAAACCTAGAATAAAATACTGCCAGGGGGTATCTTGGGGGGGCGGGGGGGCGTACATAGCCTGGAGTTAGGCTCTAGCACACCACCTGATGAAATCAGTTGGCAAATACAAACATTTTTATATGCAAAATTTCGTATTTACTGAGTTGAAAGAAGTAACACGTGTATTTTTTTTCTATTCCTTGTGACTGCATACTTTAATTTTTTATTATGTTTCACTGACCAAGGGAACTCTGGAGGGTTAGCGATGCGTACAGTTTGTTTACAGCTCTAAAAGTATGCATAGTCTTTCCAAAGTGCGTTGGAGATTTTTTCCACGATGAGTACATATGAATATAATGATTCTTTTTTGTTTTCCTATTAATGTGAACTGAAGCAATCTTTCCAAGGTTTCTACTTGTCTATAGTCGATTCTGTGTGTTTTCCAGTTGTAATGGATATTTCAAGTACTGTTGCTTTTGACTGCATGAATTATACACTCACAAATCTTTTTTTTGTTAATATTTTATTATATCTTTTCATGTGACAACACTGAAGAAATGACACTTTGCTACAATGTAAAGTAGTGAGTGTACAGTTTGTATAACAGTGTAAATTTTCTGTCCCCTCAAAATAACTCAACACAGCCATTAATGCCTAAACCGCTGGCAACAAAAGTGAGTACACTCCTAAGTGAAAATGTCCAAATTGGGCCCAATTGGACATCGCTGGAGAGAGAAGGAGCTTAGGTAGGTAATTGGGGGGCCCTGGGAGGGGCTGCTACACACAGAATGTTTTTTTTTTATCTTAAGACCCCTTTCACAGAGAGGTACTTTGCAGGCGCTACAGTGCTTAAAATAACACCTGCAAAGTGCCCTGAAACAGCCGCTGCTTTGTCTCCAATGTGAAAGTCCCCCCAAGGGCTTTCACCCTAGAGTGGTGCGCTAACAGGACGGTAAAAAAAGTAATGCTAGCAGCATCTTTGGAGCGGTGTATACACCGCTCCTTCAACTGCTCCTGCCCATTGAAATTAATGGGGCAACGTGGCTATACCGCCGGTTTTCAGCCCTTTCTCAGCCACTAGCGGGGGCTAAAACGGCCCCGACATCAGCGGAATAGCGCCAACGCACCTCCCGCCGTGTGAAAGGGGCATAATGCATAGAATGCATTAAGAAAAAAAAACTTCTGCCATTACAGCTCCATTAACCCTTTTCTTTGTAGGCTCAGGTGTTGGCTGTTCGTTCTGCTTGGGGTTGTTTATAAGGCCCCTTCCACACTAAGGCCACGTACACACGCAGGGACTGTTCGCTCAACTTTGTCCGCTGAACAGTGTTTCGGCGGACAGTCCGCTCGTGTGTGGGCTTTCATCGGACAGTTTCAGCGGACAGTCTGCTGAACAAAGTTTTTCGGAAATTCCGAAAAACTGTCCGCTGAAACTTTGTTTCAGCGAACAGTCCCCTCGTGTGTAGGCTTGTTCGTCAAACTAAGTTCCGCGAATGCTCAGAAAGGATTTACACGCCGAAGTTTGCATTGCAGTGTATAGGACGTCGTTTTCTAGTCCCGTCGTACGTGCCGTTCACGTCATCGCGCACGGTTTCAGCGGACTGTTCGTTCGTCGTGTGTGGGCAAGTCCGTCCAAGCTAATTTTGAGCGGACTGTCCGCTGAAACTGTTTGACGGACAAAGTTGGGCGAACAGTCCCCGCGTGTGTACGCGGCCTGAGGCTCTTCTAAACTGCCATTAAAACACTGAGTGCTTTTGAAGAGCTTTCCATTCATTTCAATGGAGAGGGGTGTTTTTTCACCGCCCTGCCAGCACGCTGCCCCAGTGTGAAAGCATTCATTGATTTTAATGGAAATAGGTTTTCGTAAGCTTTTCACCTTTTTTTTTGTGTGAAAACGCCTGAAAAGCGCCTCAGTATAAAAGGGGTCTTAATGTATCCTTAATGTATCCTCACCACTGGGCTTTGTACTGAGGGATCTTTAGGCCTCTTTCACATAGGCAAACCTAAATCAGAACTAAACTATAACGTACATATGATCAGAATTTTGGTCGGAAAAAGCTCTGATGTTTTTTCCCGATTTCGCTCAAGCTGTCTTGCATACACACGGTCACACCAAATTCCGACCGTTAAGAACACAGTGGCGTACAACACATATGACAGGACTAGAATAAAGGAAGTTCAATAGCCAGCAGCCAATAGCTTCCGTCTCGTAGTTGAGTCTGAGCATGCGTGCGTTTTTGCGCATCGGAATTGCATACACGCGATTGGAATTTCCGTCTGAAAAATTGAGAACCTGCTCTCAATCTTTTGCTGGCGGAAATTCGGCCAGCAAAATTTCGATGTGCATACACACGTTCGCATTTTACCGCCAAAAAGCCCTCATCAGTCTTTTGCTGGCCGAAATTCCAACCGTGTGTACACGGAATAAGTCATAAAGGATAACTATAATGACTTTTGACCAAGTTATTTTTTATTTTTTTACAGTTTGTTTTTTAAATGATATTCTTTACTCTATATTTCTTTACTATTTAAATTAAACATTTTTACTATCAAACCTCTATAAGAGGATGCATCCAGTGCACTGGTGACCCAGAGCATTATGGGTGTTCTTAAGAAATAATGCATTAGAAGCAGGTTTTATTTCAAACCCTTTCTCTCTTTTTAAGGTTCTGTATGACCTTTCTAAACAGAGCAGATGAGAGCTAGTGGGAATATCACTTCTCTGATTTGTTTAACTATGGGTATAAATTTGAGTTTCAGCCTCTCAAGTTCTTTATACAGGCTTCTTTTAAGCCAACCATAGGCGGAGCAATTTTCTTTCCTGCAACCATGGATTGCAGGAAAGAAAATCGCTTGATTCGCCCACCAACACAGTCATCGTTGATGGGGGAACCCCTCCCACGGAGCCAATAATAGCTGTTAGCAATAATTGCATGTAAAATCGACAGGCTTGTTGTAGCCAAGTTGACCATTCAATCAACTTGGGTACATTCAGCCTGCCCATACATTGGTAGAATCTCTGCCGGTTTCCTCTGAACCCCCTTTAGCACCAGAACAAATGGATAACATGATAATTGGAACCTGGATCCCTGCATTGTTAGGAAATAAACATGAAATATTACAATATACTATTTTATATTTACCTAAGAAAGGAGAAAATATGTTTTAAATGCAGGCATCATTCAGATAGCATCTTTTTCTGCTGGCGATTCCCTGCCCCATAAAAACAATCATAGCGGCTTGATTAATTTCACGGGCAGTGGCCTTTGCCACCCTCCAGTGCTTCTACCAGCTCGCCCGTGCATTCAGTGAGCTGGAGAATGAATCGGCTGGCGGCGGCCATTTACCATAGAGCTGACCGAGGACCAGATGGTCCCCGGTTATCTCTCTGACCTTCAGAGGCCGGGCGCACCGTTATGACATCACGGCTGGCTCGGCAGATGTAAACACTGCCGTTTCTTCAGCTGGGAACTCAAACTGTGTTGTTTTTTGGTTTTTGATCTCAGGCTTTCCAGCCTAGAGATGAGATCTGGGGATTTATAGACCCCAGGTCTGGCTGTAAAGAGGACCTGTCATGGCCTATTTCAAGGGGTGTTTACATTCCTTTTAATAGGAATAAAAGCGATCCAAAAAATAATGTAAAGGTAAAGTGTCAAAATCTAAAAATAACAGTAAAATAAACCAAAAAAATTTAAAGTTCTGCCGTCCCCGCATGCTCGCACGCAGAAGCAAACGCATATGTACATCGTACCTGCTTATGTAAACGGTATTCAAACCACACCTGTATGGTATCACTGCAAACATTAGAGCAATAATTGTAACACCTGTACTGTAACTATAAACAGGTAACCTGTAAAAAAAATGTAAAGCATCACCTATGGAGATTTTTACGTTTTAATGTTTGGCGCCATTCCACAAGTTAAAAAGGCCATACACTGATAATGTAATTTTTTTTCACAAACCTTTATTTAGCCAGGCATGCATGCTGCAAATGCCAGTTTACTAACCTCCCCTCCCTGATACTTTTCACCCTCATAAGCTTAGGCATAGAACATTGAGTGAGTGAAGAGTTTTACTTGTAGTAATCTCATGTTTTAATTACCTATAATTAAAGTAGATTTTTTTTTTCACCTAATTTTTTTTTTTTTTTAATTGCCCAATGGTTACCGGTCCTGCTGCCAATGTTGATATCCTGTCACTTGAAGAGCTAAGCTGGTTCAAAAATCTTAAGGGATAATTTCACCTTTTATAAAAAAAAAAAAATAATAGTAATAAATACACATCTTTTTGAAGGTAAAAAAATTTACATTTATTATTTTTTTACACTGGAGCCTTTATACCATAGCACTTGTAGGTGCAATGTCAAGATTCTGAAGATTATCAGTATACTGTCTGCCTGTACTTTCAATATTTGGCAGGCAGTTAATAAATTGCAGGAAGAATCAATGAACTACAAAGATACTCACCAGCACCCTCACAGTTCATTAAGAACTACAAGCCGTTGGCCACAGTTGATGACAGTACTTGTAGTTCAGTAATTCACAGGACTCTGTAAATTAATGACATGGCTTTGTGGGCGTAGCCGCGCATAACCATGCTGTTTTTTATTTGTGACAGTGGGTGCAGGGAGAGGATCCCCCACCTGCTGTCACAGAGAGGGAATTGGGGGGTAGAGCAAGCAGGAGCTGGAACACATTACATTTTCCACCCTAAATACAAGTGGAACATGTTTCAAAGGCAAACTTAGCCTTTAAGAATCTGACACGCTTCTGGAAGTGTCAGATGATTAAACCCCCCATTTGCTGTGGTTTCACCTTTCAACAATCATATCACTAAAGGGCACAATAGTGACATAGTATCCGGTCAGTAGAACGACAGAGTGCAGCGGTATGTTGGAAGCATATTATTTTTTGGTAGCAAAATATGCTGGCCTGGGTAGAGGACCGGGTATATATTAAAACCTTTTATTTTACGGGGAGTGTTTTTAACATTTCCATAGCATGGAAATTTTTCTTCTTTAACGGTATTATTAACTCTAAGCAAATATTTCCTATTTCTCACATTAATATAGATATTCTTAAATATTACAGATATTAAAATTGTAGATATTCTTTTTCACATCTCCGTTGTTGAATTTGAAGAGGGTTTTTCTAAATAGATAAAAGGCAACATTTTATATTTCCACAATGAATAGAACTTTATTATGCACAACTTTTTAATTTACTACTTTTATTTTTGTATGATCTATATGCTTTCCATAAAAATAAAAAAAAATTCAAAACAAGTCCGTTAACATCTCATGTATTCTCGCTTTTCACAATTTTCATCCTATTGTGTTCCTTGAATGAATGATAAGACCAGCTCACGCTGTATCATACGATTCAAAGTCAGTTTTTTTTTCTCTATGAAGGCTTTTAAAATCTGCAAAATATGGATTCAATTATTTGCCACGGAGGGACATGAAAGGGAGATATACTTTTTTTTTTTTTTTTTTACAAGTTCTGAAATCAGTCTTGTAAAATGACCCCATTCTGTCTTATTCATCTCATAGGCGGCTTAACAAAATATATTGAGTGAACTAATTTCAAAACATGGATATCCTTTCCACAGTGCAGAATATAAAGCCACTGGCACGAGCCAGCTGGTTTCTGTTATTTTTTCTTATAGTGATATATGTAGATAAGCTGTTTGCTGCTTTTTTTTCATTTGATGCAATTTTCATGAATTATAAAAATAAATCTGCAAGTCAGTTTATACAAAAAATAGTGATTATCTTCATTATGACAGCAGTTTTGTTGCCCTTAATATTTGTGTGTCATTACTGAGGCAACGTCATATGTTGTATTTCTGGAAACAGGTTGCCACTTGACATGGGGACATGCGGCAGCCAATCAGCGTGCATCCTGTTGCTATAAAGGCTGGAATTGGGTCATTTCAATTACTTTTTTATTTTTTTTATTTTTTATTAAGTAAATCGAACACTAGGCTAGGCAAATAAATGAAGTCAAGGATAATTTTATTTTTGAGAATGTTAAGAAATTGTGCTTCAAGCAGAAGTTATTATATGTCCGTTTTAACTTGGGAAAGCCAGGCTCATCAAACCACTTAGAGTCTCCGTATTTAATAAAAACTTGTTAGTTGGAAGATTTAACTTTTCAACTATTGAGATAAACAATATGTCATTACTAAATCCTGAAATAGCCAAATATGCTTTCTGCTATCAGTTACTTTAAAGCTAGTAACCACTTGTTCTAATGTATCTGAAATCACAACTCCATCTCATATTTTTTTTCTGAGTTTTGTACAGTTAGTGGGAGTGGTAAAAATGTTTTTCAGGCTATTCTTGTCATTCGTGCCCCTTTGGGGAGATTACCCTCCACTGACTGTCCCAGGGAGACAACGGGATGTAAGATAAATCCCTCCAAAGTTGAGGGAGATCTAAAAAAGTTATCACCAGAAAAATGCCCTACTCTGGAGAAAACCGTAGAACTGTAATATTTTGGATCTTCCATCACTTTTACAGTGATGGTCACTAGATCAAGTTCTGACTGTACTATATGCTCAACATATCTCAAATTGGTTCTAGCTAATATCTCATACTTTTGTCACCTACGTTTTCATACACAAGGTGAGGGGCTTCAGGATTTATGACTGAGGTTTGGATAAACAGACTTGTTTTCAAAGATCTTAATAAGTTCTGTTCTCCTAGGACCACATCTTACCTGGTAGCCAGACCTCTGTCCACCGGCCTATATACTGTATATGTGAACTAAATGATACTCAAGGCTCTTTCTGTCTCTCTCTTATTCACCGTACACACAATCCAAAAATCAGGCGACAGATCGTCTGACTTTTTTCACTTACCAGTCACAATTAGAAATTGAATAGGTTACTAAAGTCACAAAAATTCTTGTACGACAGGAAAAAAAAGCTGAAGTGATGTAATGTATTGTAGTGTATTCCTATTGTATTTTCGGGCGATAACTGTACTGACTAGAAGAGATCCTTCCACAGCTACCGGTACAATTTGGACAGCTTCTGACTCCTTGTCCCCCATTTTCCAGACTTATCATGATAGTTGCATGCATCTGCCCCTGAAGAGTGGTATTGTCCACGAAACGCATCGGGCTTATAGGATGCATTCTCATACCTACTGATAGGAACCTATTTAGACTCATTATCTACAACCAAATGTGTTTTTTTACCATTGTTTACACTGCACAGTGCCATTTAGGTGACGTGTACATATTAATCTGCAATAATTCATTTTACCCTATTAAATCTCTTGTCAATTTTATATGCTGCCCTTTGATATGTATATGTAATTATGTAATGTATTCATGGGGTCAATACCATGTATGTGTATACATAAACCTTTTCTACTATGTGCATCATTGTTATATATTGTCAGACTCAATATGCCAATTAAATATACGTTCTAATTATCTCACCCCCACAATCAATAGCCTCATTCAAAGTCCCACCTTCCTTTTTCTTATAACTGTACGGACTAAACAAAAATCGCATGATCTGGTATCATACGAGTAAAAATGTTTGTGCTTGTCCGATCAAATAATATCGGATGAACTGTCATGGTCGGCTCTCGAAAGCTCTGTACTAACGATCTGATTATTGTACAATCACGGTGAAACCAGTATTTTTCATCCGATTTTTGGATCCTGTGTATGGGGCATTACTTTCTCTGCTGTGGGAGCCTGCTGCTGGGTAACAGGGCTGACTGATGACAGAAGACTAAAAAGGTACATATGCTGCATGTTTATTTTGAGGAACCCTCGACCTTGCATTCTCCTACCTATGCACTCCGTGCAACCTCTCCAAAGATCCTTTTCATATCACCACCCTATCAGTTTTGCTCTCTCCCTGTTTTCCACCACCTTTCCCTTCAACCGCCTAACAGTCACCCGTAGAAACCTTTGCCACTACAAACCTTCTCTTCTCTATTCTGCTACTGACCACCTCTATGACAAAATCTCATCCCTGTCCTGCCCCAATCTAGCCACTTCTGTCTACAATAGATCCCTGTCCTTCACTCTGCATGAGCTCTCCCACCTCACTACACACAGAATCAGGCTCGGACCCCTACAACAGATGACATTAGAAGTCTCAAAAAAAGTAGGATCGGTCTTGAGCGTCTGTGGCATAAGACTAATGCTGCGTACACACGATCCTGAATTTTTTTTCCGACGGATGTTGGCTCAAACTTGACTTATACTTATTTTCCACCATAATTTGCAAATAAATTCTTTAAAAAATCAGACAATGTGATTTTCTGGATTTGTTTCCACATTTTGTCTCTCATAGTTGAGGTATACTTATGATGGCAATTACAGACCTCTTTCATATTTTTAAGTGGGAGAACTCAATTGGTGGCTGACTAAATACTTTTTTGCCCCGCTGTATATGTATGTATATATATATATATATATATATATATATATATGTATATATATATTGTTTTAGCAGACAATTTTTCAAACGCGTTTTTTTTTTTTTTTGGGAAAAAAACTGTTTCATGAATATATATATAAAAAATAAAAACCCCAATAAAGATAACCCGATTTTCTTGTATAATGTGAAAGATGATGTTACGCCAAGTAATTGGATACCTAACATGTCACGCTTTAAAATTGCGTACACTTGTGGAATGGCGCCAAACTTCAGTACTTAACCATTTCTGTTATCTTATCTTCTGTTGGTTCTGTTATCCTGACTGGGCGATATATGACCTCCAGCAGGATAACATGCCAGCTTGCGGTGATCGCGAGTGCGGCGTGCCAGTCTGACACACCGCATCTGATGGAGGCTCCTTGCCAATCACAGCTGATCATTGCGTGAACCAGGAAGTGCCGGTAAACGGCATTCCTTGGTTTGCGCTGACAGGGAGATCCGATCGGCGGCTCTCTCTGTCAGGGGGGGGGGAGGGGTCTGTGCTGATAAACAGCACATTGATTATGAACACAGCCCCCATCAAATGTACCCAACAGCTGCCAATCAGTGCCCAGCAGCTGCTAGTTAGTGCCCCATCATTAACTCCTGTCAGTGCCTAATAAAGTACCAATCAGTGCCCACAATAGTGCCAATCTGTGTCCATCACAGTGCCAATCAGTGCCCAGCATTAACACCTGTCAGCACCTGCCCAATCAGTGTTGCCCATCAGTGCCGGCCTATTAGTGTCCATCCATGCCACCTATCAGTGCCACCTATCGGTGCCCATCAGTTCTACATATCCGTGCCAGCTTATCAGTGCCGCCTCATCAGTGCCCATCCGTGAAGAAGAAAGCAAAATGTTATAACTGAAACAAAGAAAACTTTTTTTTTTTTTATTCCGGCATTTTTTAGTTTGTATAGCAAATGTAGATCAAATACCACCAAAAGAAAGCTCTATTTTTGGGAAGAAAATTATAAAAATTGAGTTTGGGTTGCATGACCGCACAATTGTCATTCAAAGTGTGATAGCGCTGGAAGCTGAAAATTATCCTAAATGAGAGCCTGTTTCCGTGAGAATACCTGCCTATATGGTTGTGTTATGTCTTACAAAGTCCGACATGAATGTGATGTAAATCTACCTGAATGCTTGAATCTGATATGTTATAGCCATATTTAAGCTAACAAAATGCTTTTCTTTATTATAAAACATAAATGTCAGGTATATATTAGAGCTGCACAATTAATTGTTAAAAAATTGCCATCTTGATTCAACCCCTCTGACGATCTCTATTGCAGAGTTTGCCAATTCTTTCTAATAATAAGTGGAGAGACTTATATGCTCACTTGGCTGTCAAAAGAAAACATCCTGGCAGTCTGACAAGTTTTCAACATGAAACATTGTAACTAATGCAGGCCATACATACACGGTCGAATTTCAAACAAATTATCTTTTCAAAATCAGAAAGTTCCTTTTTTTGTGATCCGATGATGCCACCATTGATTTTTGAAATTCAACCGACCAAGCCTTCAATTTGACCTCATGTTGCTACAGAAAATAATTTTCGTGGCTGGGAATCTTCTTTTCTTTTCTCTCCGTAAATTTTCTTTTCTTATTACATTTCTCACACGATTCTCCCACCAATTAGAAACTCGTTTATTTTTCAAAAAAATTCCAACATGTCCGATTCCTCAAATTTGATTTCTGTACGAAAATCAGCTGTTGCTGCAGCTCACCAATGGTGCGAAAATTTGTTCGAAAATTCTTAGATACGATTTTCGAAAGAAGATTCTTTCAAAATTCGAACCGTGTATGGCGCGGCATTACTCTTCCTTCTTAGATCAAAGGTATAAACTTCTGTGTGGAAAAAAATAAATCTAAGCAGTCTGCCAAGTTTTTAAAACAACATGTAAATGCAGGAAGTTTAACCACTTAAAGGCTAAGGCCTCTTTCACACGATTGATCCGTTCAGGTCCGCCTGTCAGTTTTTTAGGCGGACCTGCACAGATGCTCCATAGAGGTCTATGGAGCGTCGGATGTCAGCGATGACATGTCCGCTGACATCCGACCCGCTCCGATCCGAAAAAGTGTGACGGAGGAAAAACCTACTTTTCCATCCGTCATCAGATCGGGTGACGACGGACTCTACGGTCCGTCGTCATCCGATCCCCCATACGGGAGAGCGGTGCTCTGACAGGTCCGTCCCTGCGCAGTGTGCAGAGACGGACCTGTCATCTTCCTGCTCAGCGGGGATCAACTGAGCGATCCCCGCTGAGCAAGCGGATGTTCACGGGGTGGATCATCACGGATCCGTCCCGTGTGAAAGAGGCCTGAATCTTTTTCTGACACTTGTCTCTTAAGTTAAAATCAATGTTTTTTGCTCGAAAATTACTTGGAACCCCCAAACATTATATATATTTTAGCAGAGACCCTAGGGAATAAAATGTCAATTGCTACAATATTTTATGTCACACTGTATTTGCCCAGCGGTCTTTCAAGCGCAATTTAAAAAAAAAAAATACACTTCAATGAATAAAAAAAAAAACGAAACGGTAGTTTTAATGTGAAAGATGATGTTACGCCGAGAGAATCGTGAGAGAATCGTGATCTATCTTCTAAGCAAAAAAAATTGTGATTCTCATTTTAGCCAGAATCGTGCAGCTCTAGTATATATACAGTTTATTACCGTAATCAACAGCATATGTACTATTATATTAAAGCTATAAATATGGTGATGCTTTTGTCTAACACTAGAGGGTGCTGGAGGACACTGTGCTCGCATCCTACTTTACTGCATTTTAAATAAAAAAAATAAAATGTGAACGCAGGATCTTTTAAGTGCATCAAGCCGGTATAATGTGCAGAACCTACAAAGAGCAAAGCCAGAGCAACTTATCAGGTATGACTTTTCATCACTTTAGAGTGGACAGCACAACAACATTTTTATGGGTTGCTTTGGATTACTGCACAAATGGTGTTTTTATTGCCTAGTAGTGTATTAACCTTTTTTTCTCTCAATACTAAATATTGTGAATCAGGGTTTTTTTTTTTGTTAGTTGAAAGGTAACAATTGTCTTAAGTTACCTTGTAAGCAGTGCCAGGGCAAAGTTACTTTGGCACCCAAAGTGAAGATGCCACTGCACCCATCCTAGCCCCCCCGAGCTGAAAGGGACAGAATGTGTGTGTACCCATGTGCAGTGCCAGGACCCATGCAGGGTACAGAACTGACATCCGCTGTCCCCTGGATTACAAGATTTTGGTTCATAGAAAACTGAATGGGATGAGGAGATATTGCAATGCGGTGGTTCAATAGGTGTAGTTTATCCACAATGAGCATGGTGAAACAGAGCTTATTTCATTTCCATTTTAACCACTTGCCCTCCAAGAGATTTACCCCCTTCCTGACCAGGCCATTTTTTTGTGATATGGCACTGCGTTACTTTAACAGCTTCAGCCTCGGAAGATATTACCCCCTTCCTGACCAGAGCACTTTTTGCGATTCAACACAGTTTCGCTATAACTTACTATTGCGCGGTCGTGCGACATTGCACCGAAACAAAATTGACGTCCTTTTTTCCCTATAAATAGAGCTTTCTTTTGGTGGTATTTGATTACCTCTGCGGTTTTTATCTTTTGCGCTATAAACAAAAAAAGAGCGTCAATTTTGAAAAAAACACTTTTTTTAAACTTTTTGTCTATAATAAATATCCCTCAAAAATATCTAAAAACAAACGAACATTTTTTTCCTTCAGTTTAGGCCGATATGTATTCTACCGTATTTTCCGGCGTATAAGACGACCTTTTACATGTAAATAAATTGGCCAAAAAGCAGGGGTCGTCTTATACGCCGGGTCATCCCCTCGGATGCCGGCTGGGTGTTCGGTAATACTGTATGTAGCTTCGGCTACATACAGTATATACCACTGAGCCAATCCTGGTGAGCGATGTATTCAAATGAATACAAAGCCTGCTCGGATTGGAGTAACGACCTCTGCCAATCCGAGCAGGCTACTCTGTAGCCTGCTCTGATTGGCTTGGAGAGTCAGAGCGGCGCGGGCTGATGATGTTACAGCCTCTGCCAATCCAAGCAGGCTTTGTATTCATTAATAGAATACATCGCTCGCCATGATTGGCTCCAGCAAATGCAGGAAGAAGGAAGAAATATGAAGCCTCGGAAGCTTCAAAAGCCGTGTCGTCTTATACGGTAAGTACAGATTTAAAAGCATTTTTGTCCTGTAAGATTAGGGGGTCGCCTTATACACCGGCAAATACGGTACATATTTTTAGTAAAAAAGAAATCACAATAAGCTTATATTGATTGGTTCGCACAAAAGTTATATCATCTACAAAATAGGGCATAGTTTTATGGCATACAAAGAATTACCGCTCTAAGGTAATGACTTCTCCCAAAACAGCTGTCTCCACAATCCCACAGGGTGCTGGCTCTGTTTGCAACAGGAACTGAAGTAGAAAAGATGTAGCTGGATAGCCGCACTCCAAATTATTCAACTTTATTTCAAAAATGTAATTAAAATCATAGCATCTAGGCTGGCAAACAGACTAACTGCACAGCAGCTGACATGTTTCACACCGAACACGGTGCTTAGTCATAGCTCATGAGCAGAATATACATACAGAGCTATATACACACACACAAAAGCAATTAGACAAATGAATAAAATATGTGTATGACAAGATAGCAATTAAGGAAACACCTGTGAACATCCAAAGTCTAAAGATTAACATTTAAATGAATGAAAGGAAAAATACTTTTTCCCCTAAAACACCAAAATCAAGCTGACACATTGAAAGCATACATAATGGTAATAAATGAATGACATGATAAATCTTATCCTTAGGTGAAGAGGTATAGGTGTAACCTAAAGAAATAAAAAATGACTTAAGTAAAAACATTTTTCATTTTGTATGTAAAAAAATGTTATATATTTTTTCACACGCATTGGCAGACACACAAAAAAAGGAGAGAAAGAAACAAACTCTCAATGTGTGTGCATGCCAATACATGGGGCTCATTGAATGTCAAACCCACCAGAGAAAAACACACAAAAAATATTCCCTAAAAATGACACATCCCAAAAAAGGTTTCATAATAAAAAGATTGCAAATATCGCATTATTGGATGTGTCTGCTTAGGTCGTCTCCTATGATACAATGCATAGATATCAAAAATAAAAGTAAATATAAATATAGGAATAGACCAAATGAACGATCGATATCGAATGTTCTAAAACCAAGGGCAGGTTCAATGCGAATATCACTATACCGACAGGTATAAGAAGCTGATACAAAAAACCCTGTTGATTGATCACACACCCAACATAATATATCAGCTGTGTGATTATCAAACGAATGACAAACATGTCTAATAGGATATTAGTTAACATAAAAAAAATGTTTATGAATATCAGTATTTTTTATGTTAACTAATATCCTATTAGACATGTTTGTCATTCGTTTGATAATCACACAGCTGATATATTATGTTGGGTGTGTGATCAATCAACAGGGTTTTTTGTATCAGCTTCTTATACCTGTCGGTATAGTGATATTCGCATTGAACCTGCCCTTGGTTTTAGAACATTCGATATCGATCGTTCATTTGGTCTATTCCTATATTTATATTTACTTTTATTTTTGATATCTATGCATTGTATCATAGGAGAAGACCTAAGTAGACACATCCAATAATGCGATATTTGCAATCTTTTTATTATGAAACCTTTTTTGGGATGTGTCATTTTTAGGGAATATTTTTTGTGTGTTTTTCTCTGGTGGGTTTGACATTCAATGAGCCCCATGTATTGGCATGCACACACATTGAGAGTTTGTTTCTTTCTCTCCTTTTTTTGTGTGTCTGCCAATGCGTGTGAAAAAATATATAACATTTTTTTACATACAAAATGAAAAATGTTTTTACTTAAGTCATTTTTTATTTCTTTAGGTTACACCTATACCTCTTCACCTAAGGATAAGATTTATCATGTCATTCATTTATTACCATTATGTATGCTTTCAATGTGTCAGCTTGATTTTGGTGTTTTAGGGGAAAAAGTATTTTTCCTTTCATTCATTTAAATGCTAATCTTCAGACTTTGGATGTTCACAGGTGTTTCCTTAATTGCTATCTTGTCATACATATATTTTATTCATTTGTCTAATTGCTTGTGTGTGTGTATATATAGCTCTGTATGTATATTCTGCTCATTAGCTATGACTAAGCACCGTGTTCGGTGTGAAACATGTCAGCGGCTGTGCAGTTAGTCTGTTTGCCAGCCTAGATGCTATGATTTTAATTACATTTTTGAAATAAAGTTGAATAATTTGGAGTGCGGCTATCCAGCTACATCTTTTCTACTATAGTTTTATGGCATTTCTATTTTTATTTTTTATTAGTAATGGCGGCGATCTGCCATTTTTATCATGACTGCAACATTATGGTGGACACATCGGACACTTTTGACACTATTTTGGGACCATTGTCATTTATACAGCGATCAGGGCTATAAAAATTGACTAATTACTGTATAAATGACACTGGCAGGGAAGGGGTTAACCACTAGGGGGCAATGAAGGGGTTAAATGTTTCCTAGGGAGTGATTCTAACTGTGGGGGGATGGGCTTTAAGTCACATGACAGTGATCACTGCTCTCTAAGACAGAGAGCAGTGATCTCTGTCATGACACAGGCCAGAACGGGGGAAATGCTTTGTTTACATAGGAACTTCACCCAATCTGAGGCTCCTTGACATGATCGCCGGGAGACCGGCAGACAACAAGTCCGCCGGGCACGGTCACGCTGTACGCGGCGGGTGCACCCGCCTGCTAAACTCGGCTCTTAAAGGGGATATACAGGTAGGCCCATTTGCCCACTCCTGCCATTAGGCCAATGTATATCGGCGTGCAGTGGTCGGCAGGTGGTTCACTGACAATATGCAGGGTCGTGCGACATTGTACCCAAATAAAATTTATGTCCTTTTTTTTCCCCACAAATAGAGGTTTCTTTTGGTGTTTTTTTTTTTTTTTTTTTTTTTTTTTTGCGCTATAAACAAAGAACGACCAACAATTTTGAAAAAAATCTTCATCAATTTAGGTCAATATGTATTCTCCTACTTATTTTTATAAAAAAAAAATCCAAATAAGCGTATATAGATTGGTTTGCACAAAAATTATAATGTCTACAAACTATGGGGTGTTTTTTTTTTTAATGAATGAATTCATTTTTTACTAGTAATGGCGGCGATCAGCGACTTATAGTGGGACTGCAAAATTGCGGTGGTGAACAAATTGGGCACCTAGCTGACACTTTTTTTGGTGATCAGTGACACTAATACAGTGATCAGTGCTAAAAATATGCACTGTCACTGTACTAATGACACTGGCTGGGAAGGGGTTAACATCAGGGACAATTAAAGGGTTACGTATGTGCCTAGCTAATGTTTCAGTGTAGTGGGGGAGGTGCTTTTACTAGTGGAAGGCATGGATCGGTGTTCCTGCTTTACAGAAACACAGGATCCATGTCTGCTGTACTGACAGAATGGCAATCTGCCTTGATTGCATAGTACACTAGTACTTTGTACTGAACGATCACAGTGGCAGCGAGCTGCTGTTGCGGCGCGCACTAGCGCCCGACACCTGGAAGTGCAGGATCATATATATATATATATATATATATATATATATATATATATGATCCTGTGCACAGTGCAGTCACCCTGTAGCAGTGAATCTGCTATGGAGCGGTCAGAAAGTTCATAGTAACCAAAAATAGTTCTTTACTCTGCCCTGGGGGAACTAAGGTGACTTATAACTCCTCACAAGTGCAAGTTTTATCCTGCAGAGTGGAGGCGTTGGCCAGGGAAAGACTGAGCAAGGCTATGCTCCCTTGCAAGCACAGGCACTTTCTGCATAGCTCCCAACTGTCCCTGATTTGGAGCAATGTCCCTCTGTCCCTCTTTCCTCCTCATTTCTCCCTCATTTTGGTCTGATCCATATAGTTGTATATAAAATGCACTTTTTATCTTTCAAAAGGTGTTTCCCAGTGCTAATAGTAGTAATAGTAGTAGTAAAAAAAGCACTTGTGGGTTTAACCAATCATTTTTTTTTGTACAATTCTTTAAGCGGGGTGTGGCAGGGGGTGTGTCCAAAGCCTAGATACTTTTTCCAATAGGTGTCCCTCATTCCCATCTTGGAAAGTTGGGAGGTATGCTTTCTGTCATGGTGGCAATCCATGCATTGATACAGTTTTTGATTCAATTTCTTTCCGATGGACCTCTCCTGATAGGAATAATCAATCTATAGTGGACAACCCATTGGAATGATATGCCGCAAGTGGATTTTGATCGTTAGTTAACTACTTGCCGACCGCGCTATAGCCAAAATATGGCTACAATGCTGTCATCCAGTTGTGGGAGGGCCTCATATGATGTCCTCCCAGAACTGCCCTTGCTGTGGTGTGCACCCAGCGCGCTCTGTGATTGCTGTTTCCATTGTACACAGCTGATTGCAGATAAAGAGCCAATCACAGTGGTTCTTTACCACGTGATTAGCTGTGTCCAATCACAGCTGATCACAATGTAAACACACTTGCCAGTTATCTGCATTCCTTTCACAATGTGAGGAGAGAGCCGGTAACTGGCTAGTATGAAAGGGGACATCTGCACTCATTATCAGTGCAGCCTCATCAGTGCTGCCTATCGGTGATGCCCATCAGTGCAGCCTCTTCAGTGCCACCTCATCATTGCCCATGAGTGCTGCCTCATCATTGCCCATGAGTGCTGCCTCATCATTGCCCATGAGTGCCGCCTCATCATTGCCCATGAGTGCCGCCTCATCATTGCCCATGAGTGCCGCCTCATCATTGCCCATGAGTGCCGCCTCATCATTGCCCATGAGTGCCGCCTCATCATTGCCCATGAGTGCCGCCTCATCATTGCCCATGAGTGCCGCCCCATCATTGCCCATGAGCGCCGCCCCATCATTGCCCATGAGCGCCGTCCCATCATTGCCCATGAGCGCCGTCCCATCATTGCCCATGAGCGCCGTCCCATCATTGCCCATGAGCGCCGTCCCAACATTGCACATCAGCTAAGGAGAAATATTAACGGTTTGCAAAATTTTATAACAGAAACTAAGAAAACATTTGTTTTGTTTTTTCAAAATGTGTGGTCTATTTTTGTTTATTTAGCAAAAAATAAAAAGCCAGTGGTGGTTACATGCCACCAATAGAAAGCTCTATATGTGTGAAAAGAAATGATAAAAATGCCATATTGCTACAGTTTTGCATGACCGCGCAATTGCCATTCAAAGCATGACAGCGCTGAAAGCTGAAAATTGGCCTGGGCAGGAAAAGGGTGAAAATCGCAGTAGGGCAAGTGGTTAAGATACGATCAGAACTCATAATCATAAGGTTTTGATAGCATCCCTGTTTGGAAAACAATTGATCATTTTCCACCCTGTCCGATCAGCTCAATTTGATCGAATCCGATGTAAATTGAGTTTAAATTGACAGTAAGGAAAGTTTTGTCTATTCAATTGTTTGCAGATTCAATCAATTTTAATGAATCGCACATCAATTAGGGGAAAAAAATAAAAAAGTGTGTGTGCCCACTGCCAACCCATAGGTAAGTATAAGCTTCTGTTGAATAGGCCATTAAGTGAACCCGTTGCTTTGGCCTAGTTGAGTAAACCACGGGTTCATTTTAAATCTTATATTTTCTCTGGCAGCAGTCAGAGCTTAAGCAGAGTGTGCGTTGCGCTGTGAGCGGTCCCAGAATACTGAGCACATGCAGCCCATAGATAAGTACCTGTATTGTTCTAACACAGATGTCGCTTGCGATAGAGCTAGTTCTTCCACATCCCAGACTTTGTTTAATCTCACTGCTACACGAATTTATTGTATTTTGTCTCCGGGAGTATTTAATGTTGTGTTCATTTCTTTTAGCCCTTGTACACACGGTCGGACATTCCGACAACTGAATCCATCGGATTTTGTCCGAAACTGGTGTTGCATACACACGGTCGGACAAAGTTGCCGGAAAATCTGATCGTTCAGAACGTGATGATTATTTCGTTACGACGGGACTACGTTCAGGCTAGTAGACAATAGCTTTGGTCTAGGAATTTAATCTGAGCATGTGTGGCACTTTGTCCGATCGGAATTCTCTACAAACGATCGGATCATGTTGTTGGAAAATTTTACAGCCCAGCTCTAAAACTTTGTCGGTCGGATATTCCGGCGGAAACAGTCCGATGGAGCCCACACATGGTCGGATTATCCGACAACACGGTCCGATCGGACATTTTCTGTCAGAATGTCTGACCGTGTGTACAAGGGCTTTGAGGCTATAATAAAGAACACAATTTTTTTCCTGGGGTAAATATTCTCAAAATTGATTGAAAGTGTAAAAATACACACATATACATCCTCTTTTTCTACTGCTAATGTAAACAAGCATCTCCCCATTCTGCCTAGTGACACTGTCACTGATCACTACTCCCTGTGATCGGGAGCGGTGATCAGTGAAGTGTTGTTCGTAGCCCATCCCCCTAACAATTAGAATTACTCCCCAGGATACACTTAACCCCTCCCTAGCCCCCTAGTGGTTAACTCCTTCACTGCCAGTGTAATTTCCCCACAAATAAGTCTTTTTGGGAGGCAGACGTGCTGATGTCATCACGATACAGCGTAGGGGTGGACTGGCGATTGCGAGCCGGCCGGCATTCTTTTATGGGCTTTTTTACTACTGTATATATGCAAGTGCAATTTTCAATTTTTATTAAACCTATGTCATACGGAATTATGCTATGTTGAGTCTTCTTCTCATTTTCCTGGGACCCTGACGGTTGGCTGGTGGCTTACCTGTTGAGGTTCGTTTTCCTGGCCTGTCTCTAGTATAGAGAGAGCGAGTTGCTACCATGGTTTGATGACCTGATGCTGAATACTACTACAGGCATGTTATTGCTTCCCCTCTGGTAAGCACATAGTTTGTGTGGTAGAGGTCACAACTGTCTGTGTTTTTTGATTGCACAGAAGATTCTATTCATTTTCTTCATCACTTCATTGGACTATTTAATTATTCATTTAATTTATTACTTCACTGAAAATATAAATATTATATAGATTTTTATATTTATTTCATACAGATCTTTTTAGTTTATTTATTTACAATATTTTTTGATGGTTTGTTGGGAATCCTATAATCACTATTATGGAATTTATTGATTTTTAGTTGGTGTCGCACAATATCAGGATTGTCATTTTACACCATTCAATTTATGTGTGCAGCTTCCCTTTTGTTCTTTTTCCTATTGTGTTTGCTTATATCTTGTGAATTTGAGCTGCAGCTAACATTTATTTTATTTTTATAAATTTTCTTTGGTTTTAGTGTGGTATTTATTTATTTATTTTTACAAATTTTTACAGTAATCAGTGCAATTTTATAGCACCGACCGCTGTAAAAATGACAGCGGTCCCAAAAATGTGTCAAAATTGTCCGATGTGTCCGCCATAATGTCACAGTCACGATAAAAATCACAGATCTTCGCCATTACTAGTAAAAAAAAAAATTATAAAAATGCCATAAAACTAACCCCTATTTTGTAGACGCTATAACTTTTGCGCAAACCATTCAATAAACACTTATTGCGATTTTTTTTTCTTTTTACCAAAAATATGTAGAAGAGTATCGACCTAAACTGAGGAAAAAAAATATTTTTTTATATATTTTTTGGGGATATTATAGCAAAAAGTAAATCCAGTGAAAAATGTCATTATTAAATAAAATCAGTCCATACAGCAATCAAGGACAGTGGGTGAATCAGTTGACGCGTTTCACACCCTGTACTGGTGCTTAGTCATACCTGAAGGTACATGTCTAAAAAACACATATATACACACAAATAATATTCAAAGATTGAGGCTATCTGCATTGAACCTACAGATGTAACCAATTAAAAATTCAAAAAGGCAATCAGGGCAGCTGAAGCAATTGCACCAAAGGAGAGGGGCAGCCACAACGTCCTGTATCCCTTGGTATACCAAAAGATGCTCACTCTTAACAAAAAAGTTTTCAAAATGATATAAAAATATATAAATGGAGTGTAGACGAGCTTAAAGAAGCTAAACCAAAGTATATATGTCATAGAAAATGTATATATAAGAGAAATGGTGTGTGTGTGTATATATGTGTGATATACACACATTTACCTAAGATGATATACATATGCGTGTGTGTTGGTTTTTATTTATTTGCTTATTTATTTATTTTTTGTTCTGTTTTGTACATCTTTGATGTGTTCTTGGCTTGTTGGGAGATGTATTTGGGTATTTATAATTGACACATTGTAGGATTGTTGTGATTCAGGCGTCCCTTTACACACCGTCTTTGATGTGTGAGTCGGTTTGCCAGAATTGTCATCAGTCCATCCCTATTACTCCTGGAATGCATCACATTTTGTATTTTTGGTATAATTTGTATATCTTGCATGTATATATATATATATATATATATATATATATATATATATATATATACATACATGCTTGCGTTTACTCATATGATATATAATGCATTTTATTGATTTTGTCATGTTATCCATTTATTTATACATTTTATTAATGTATTTTCCTCCTTTTCTTTGACTTCTTATCAATATTTTGTGTTTTTATTTTTATTGTTTGCACACATATATGTATCATCTTAGGTAAATGCATATATACATATATATATATATATATATATATATATATATATATATATATATATATATATATAATAATATTATTATTATTATTATTATTATTATTATTATTATTATTATTATTATTATTATTATTATTATTATTATTATTATTTTTTTTTTTTTTTTTCTATGACATATAAACTTTGGTTTAGCTTCTTTATGCTCTTCTATACTCCATTTATATAATTTACTTTTTTATAATTTTACTTTTTAGGTAAGAGTGAGCATCTTTTGGTATACCAGGGATTACAGGATGTTGTGGCTGCACCTCTCCTTTGGTGCAATTGCTTCAGCTGCCCTGATTGCCTTTTTGAAATTTTAATTGGTTACATCTGTAGGTTCACTACAGATGGGCTCAATCTTTGAATGTTATTTGTGTGTATATATGTGTTTTTTAGACATGTACCTTCAGCTATGACTAAGCACCAGTACAGGGTGTGAAACGCGTCAACTGATTCACCCACTGTCCTTGATTGCTGTATGGACTGATTTTATTTAATAATGACATTTTTCACTGGATTGCGGCTGTCCAGATTTCCTCTATTGCATGAACTTATCCTTTAGCCTTGGTTCACACTATGAATCATCTTTTTGAATGGGCTCCAATTGAATCGCACCAAAGTCATGCATAAAACATGATAAGCAGAAGTTCCACTTTTGAGTAGAACTCCGCTTTAAGTATTTCTGCTTTTATGTCCCCCTGGCCTAGACAAAACAAACATTTTGCAGTACGATGGAAGGCCCAAAGCAAGCCCCCTCTATGGGCACATGCACGCTGCATCTCAAAGAAGTTTCTCCTACAGACTTTTGAGCTGCTTAAGGACCGTCTCACGCTGATGTACGTCGGCAGAAGGCAAGGCTGGGCACAAGCACGTTTAAGTGCCCAGCCGTGGGTTGCGAGCGCGCCACCGCTGGCGCACTCGCGACCCGGTCCTGAGCTCTGCGACCGTGGCCGCGGGACCCGCGGACCCGATCGCCGCCGGTGTCCCGCGATCGGGTCACAGAGCTGAAGAACGAGGAGAGCTAAGCCTCTCTAAGCCTCTCCTCGTGCTTCCTACTGACCCTGTCATTGATCGTCTGTTCCCTGTTATAGGGAAAGACGATCAGTGACGTCAGACGCCAAGCCACGCTCCCCTACAGTTAAAAAAACACACTCTTAACCACTACACTGCCCCCTAGTGGTTAACCCCTTCACTGTCAGTGACATTTTTACAGTAATCAGTGCATTTTTAATTGCACTGATTGCTGTATTAATGCCAATGGTTCCAAAAAATGTGTCAAAATTGTCTGATGTGTCCGCCATAATGTCACAGTCACAATAAAAATCGCTGATCGCAGCCATTACTAGTAAAAAAAAATTATTAATAAAAATGCCATAAAACTATCCCCCTATTTTGTAGACGCTATAACTTTTGCGCAAACCAATCAATAAACTATTATTGTGATTTTTTTTTTACCAAAAATATGTAGAAGAATACATATCGGCCTAAACTGAGAAAAAAAAATGTTTTTTATATATTTTTGGGGGATATTTATTATAGCAAAATGCAAAAAATAATGCGTTTTTTTTTTCAAAATTGTCGCTCTTTTTTTGTTTATAGCGCAAAAAATAAAAACTGCGGGGGTGATCAAATACCACCAAAAGAAAGCTTTATTTGTGGGGAAAAAAAGGACGTCAATTTTGTTTCGGGCTACGTCGCATAACCGCACAATTGTCAGTTAAATTGACACAGTGCAGAATCACAAAAAGGGGCTTGGTCCTTTAGCTGGAAAATGTTCCGGGGCTTAAGTGGTTAATATAATTTTTTGCTGCCTGGAAACTCGCCTCAATATTAGCCAATGTGTCTATGCACACTGGCTTTTCAGGAGTTTACAGGCAGAAAAAAAAATGCTAAACTCATGTTTTTGAAAGGAGCTTTCGAGCAAAAAAGATGACAAAGGGCAAAAAAGCTAAAAAAAAAAAAAAAAAAAAAGCGTGGAAACAGACACCAAAAAAGGAAAAATGAGCTGAGGAGAAGGTTTGTGAAAAAACAAACAAACGCTTATGCTCAAAAAAAGCTCAGATAAGCTCAATAAAAAGGCACAAAAGAGCACAAAAAAGCACAAGCTTCTTCAAGCTTTTAAGATCTAAATGCCTATACAAGCAGCTTTTTTTGAGCTGCATTGTGTATGGGCACTATTTGTTTTTTTCCCAGAGTTCACCTTTGACAATGCCGCCTTATTATATTTTTTTCACCCAATGCTGACAGCAGCTTACTAGATAAGTTATCAGCACTGAGCTCAGGCAGAGATAGGCCTTGTGGCCTGTCAATTCTGATCTGATGGGGAGACCGTACAAATAAGAAGCATATCAGAAATGCGATTCTGCAGCCGACGAAACATTACCTGCGGCAGAATCAAGCAGGTGAGGGAACCATCTTCCCTAATAGAATCGCTCCCTCGCTGGGCTGGAACACTGAAGGATCTCATTTGCTAGTAAGCAACGAGAGATCAGCACCTCGCTGGTGCAGATAGCAAAGGAAGTAACTCCGTAGGTAAAGGTAAGTGAACCGTTAGCAGTTCTGATGCTGGCGATTTGTCATCTGCAATAGGATCACTTATGTGACACCAGCCTAAAGCTGGTCACACTTGAATCTACCATACTTATCGACGTATAACACACACATTCATTTTAAGAGGGAAGTTTCAGGAAAAAAACGTACATTTTAAATAAGAGTCAGTGCCCATGTGCAGCCTCATCTTTGCCATCAATGTCCATCTACAGCCTCACAAGTGCCATCAATGCAGCCTCATCAGTCCACATCAATGCAGCAGCCTCACCATTGGCATGAATGCAGCAGCCTCGCCATTGCTATCAATGCAGCAGCCTCGCCATTGCTATCAATGCAGCAGCCTCGCCATTGCTATCAATGCAGCAGCCTCGCCATTGCCATCAACGCAGCAGCCTCGCCATTGCCATCAACGCAGCAGCCTCGCCATTGCCATCAACGCAGCAGCCTCGCCATTGCCATCAACGCAGCAGCCTCGCCATTGCCATCAACGCAGCAGCCTCGCCATTGCCATCAACGCAGCAGCCTCCCCATTGCCATCAACGCAGCAGCCTCCCCATTGCCATCAACGCAGCAGCCTCCCCATTGCCATCAACGCAGCAGCCTCCCCATTGCCATCAACGCAGCAGCCTCGCCATTGCCATCAACGCAGCAGCCTCGCCATTGCCATCAACGCAGCAGCCTCCCCATTGCCATCAACGCAGCAGCCTCCCCATTGCCATCAACGCAGCAGCCTCCCCATTGCCATCAACGCAGCAGCCTCACCATTGCCATCAACGCAGCAGCCTCACCATTGCCATCAACGCAGCAGCCTCACCATTGCCATCAACGCAGCAGCCCCACCATTGCCATCAATGCAGCCTGATCAATGCCCATCTGCAGCCTAAAAGGGACAGGGAGGGGGCAGGACGAGTGCCGACATATTACATACAGTGAGAATCTCCTATGATAGACAGAATTGTGGTCCAATGGTGTCCCAGGAGACGAGACTTCCTATTACAGAGTCCGCCAAGTAAACAGGTTATTCTCACTGTATGTAATCTGATGGTGCTCGTCCCGCCCCCCACCTTGTCTCCTCCGAGGAGAAGTTTTGGCTTATAAATATAACACACACACACACGCTATTTGCACCTTATTTTCAGGAAGAAAGGGTGTGTGTTATACGCCAATAAATACAGTAATTTTGCTGTATTCCTGCTGAATCAGACATATTTGTTGAATTGACATCTGTGGAAGGAGTCGGGGAAAAATTCTCATCCAAACAGCGCCTGTATCCAATCAGATGCAGTCACGGTTTGCCCAGGGGTCAGCTGGCAGAGGAGCGTCCTCCATGTACACTCTTTAGCATGGATGGTAAAATTGATTGATTTCTCACATTCAGTGACCAGGGATGAATGTGAGAAATCATAATGCCTATGGTCAGCTTTAGGCTCTCCCCAATGCCGGGCACGTCACATGGCAGTGCAATTTAGCAGGCCAAAAATGCAAAAAAGCTGCTTTCATGGTTCCTGATGACTGTCACTGTCTGCATAGGAGAATGAGCATGAAGAACCTGAATCTTCACATGTAAGGGCCCATTCACACCTATGCATTTTAACACGTATACACAGTTTTGTTATTGCTTTAAATGGAGCTACTTCCTATCTTGATACATCTCATGATACAAGACTCAAGCCATCCCGGCTCTAGCACATTTGCATATGTAGCTGTTAACAATGACATGCGGGAGAACCAGCAGGGGTTCCCCACGATTAGCTACAGGAGGTAGCCCCATTAAAAGCGATGAGTGGCTGACCGATACTATAGCTATTCACAGGGTCACTCACATGTAATCGCTTATGGGTCGATTACCTGGGAATGATTGGCTCTGGATGCAGACAGTCAAGACATGTAAGTGGCCAAAATTAGTTACATGCATAGTTGGTAAGGTTAAAGACACCAGTCCATCTAGTTCGACCTGTGTGAATGTGTGTGTGTTTATGTTAATACCATTTCCAATATCCCTGTACACTGCGTTTGCTAAGATGCCTATCCAAGAGTTTTTTTTTTTTTTTAACTATCGTCACTTTTCGCTGACGCCACTGATTGTGGAAGGGAGTTCCACATCCTTACTGCGATGACAGTTAAAGAGGAAGTAAACTCTCCCACTCTGATGCTTCTTTTTATTTAGTCCATTATAATAAGTAATTATCGAACTATAGCCACTGTAATCCAGCCCAAATCGCATATTACTTACTGTTTAAAGAAACTTTAAAAAACTTGTTTCCAGGGGTTAGGCAGCGCCATCTTAAGTATTGTTTTCTGAGTCCACAGTGGAGTGTATTTCCGCCCTTACATTGAGCACTTCCTGTACTGTTAACCAAGCCTCCTTCTCAAACCAACATTTCAATGGCAACCCTGCTTCCCAGTTCATAGCTGACTTGTTTTATTTCATAGTATTTACTTGTGCCGATTATCTAGTGTTTGCCTGTTTTAGTCTTATCAGCTTCAGCTGATAAGTCTGCAGTAATGCTGTCCCATGCCCTGGTTTACACTGCATGTGATGTCACATGGGGTGTAGGAGGAAGCTCTGAATGATTCTGCAGTCTCCTGGGATTACAGTGTTATGCAGTAGGAAGTCCTGATAATTGATATAGTACACAGAGTGTGCGGTAAATCAGGGGAGATCTGAGCATGCTCAGTGATGTCATTCTAAAGAACAAAAATGATTACAACAATACTAGGTAAGTAAGGAGATATCTACAAGCAGTGTTCATTAGGGTTTTTTATGCTGATTTACATGGGACAGGGTTGTGGGGGAGGGTTTACAACCACTTTAAGAACCCCTATGTAGCATAAGATTAAACTGCTTTTCCTCCAAGGGAGCTGTCAACCACCTTGTTTTCAATGGGTCTCCCTTTCACAGCTAATCTCCCCGAACCCCTGCTGGGTCTCCAGCATGTAATCGCTAGCACCCCCATTCACAAGTTTAAGTGGGGCCTGACCATTTAAGTTTTGACATTTCAGTCGTCGAATGATGACTGGTTTTCTTGAAGCTTCACAATGTATTGGAAAATTGAAATTTTGATATTAAAACTTATTTTGTTTTTAGTCTTTTTTTTTTTTTTTTTTTCCTCTCTAAAGAGAGTTTAGCTTATACAACAATACAATTGTTCTGTTCCATGAAATCCTCTTTTTGGATGAGTTATAAGCCTTATATTTTTATCTGTGCATTTTAGAGGCTGGAAGAAAAGACCTAGGAATTAATTTTAACCAGTTCCCGACCAGCCACCGCAGTTATACTGTGGCAGGTTGGCACCCCTTGGTGAGCCATCATAGCTATACGTCGGCTCTTTAGGACGCTGTAGGAGGCGAGCGCGCACTCAGCATGTTCCCAGAGCTGATGAGAGTGCCCCGGCGGGTGCAATGACCACAGGGCCTCCGCGATCGGTCGCGACAAAGCGAGAGCCAGGATCTGTGTGTGTAAACACACAAATCCCGGTTCTGTCAGGGGAGAGGAGACAAATCGTGTGTTCATACTAAGTAGGAACACAGATCGGTCTCCTCCCCTAGTCAGTCCCCTCCCCCCCACAGTTAGAAAACACCTAGGGAATACAGTTAACCCCTTGATCGTCCCCTGGTGTTAGAGGAAGTAAACCCTGACCCTTTATTTCCCTGCAAAGGTAAAGCATAATTGGCTACTATGCGTCTCATAGTAGCTCATTATGTGTCACTTGCCTGAAATCGAAGCCCGCAATGCCATTGCTGTTCCCACTAGCAGCGAGCGTCCATTTTCACCCCTCTTCCTTCCGGGGGCCACGTACTCCGGCTCTGTGACTGGCTGGAGTCACGTGACGTCACTCCCGTGGAGTCACCGCATGACCCCTTTTAGAAACGTCACAATTCTGCCCTTTCTAAAGTGCATGTGCCGTAGACATCGGCGCACGGCTTTATTGTAAATATCTCCTAAACCGTGGCAGTTTAGGAGATAATTCCAGGACCTACAGGTAAGCCTTAATATAGGCTTACCTGTAGGTAAAAGTGGTTGTACAGGGTGTACAACCACTTTAACCTCTTCCCTGCCAGTGACATTTAACAGTAATCAGTGCATTTTATAGCACTCACCGCTGTATAAATATCGCTGGTCCCAAAAATGTGTCAAAAGTGTCCAGTTTGTCTGCTGCAATATCGCAGTACTGCTAAAAATCGCAGATCACCGCCATTACTAGTAAAAAAAAAAAAAAAATGCCATAAATCTATCCCCTATTTTGTAAAAGCTATAATGTTTGCGCAGACCAATCAATATAGGCTTATTGCGATTTTTTTTTTCTTTTTTTACCAAAAACATGTAGAAGAATACATATCGGCCTAAACTGAGGAAAAAATGTGTTTTTGTTTTTTTAAAATGTGGGATATTTATTATAGCAAAAAGTAAAAAATATTGTGTTTTTTTTTTTTTCAAAATTGTCGCTCTTCTTTTGTTTAATAGCGCAAAAAATAAAAACTGTAGAGGTGATAAAATACCACCTAAAGAAAGCTCTATCTGTGGGGAAAAAAAGACGATAATTTTGTTTAGGTACAGCGGCGCACGACCACGCAATTGTCAGAAAAAGCAACACAGTTTTTATTTTTTGCGCTATAAACAAAAGAAGAGCGACAATTTTGAACACAATATTTTTTACGTTTTGCTATAATAAATATCCCACATTTAAAAAAAAAAATAATAATTCCTCAGTTTAGGCCGATATGTATTCTTCTACATTTTTTTTTTTTTGTACCAAAAATATGTAGAAGAATACATATCGGCCTAAACTGAGCAAAAAATTTGTTTTAGTTTTTTTTTAAATGTGGGATATTTATTATAGCAAAAAGTAAAAAATATTGTGTTTTTTCTTTTTGTTTTTTTTTAAATTGTCGCTCTTCTTTTGTTTATAGCGCAAAAACTAAAAACTGTGTTGCTTTTCCTGACAATTGCGCGGCCGTGCGACGATGTACCCAAACAAAATTGACGTCCTTTTTTTCCCAGAAATAGAGCTTTCTTTTGGTGGTATTCTATCACCTCTGCAGTTTTTATTTTTTGCGCTATAAACGAAAGAAGAGCGACAATTTTGAAAAAAAAAACCACAATATTTTTTACTTTTTGCTATAATAAATATCCCACATTTTAAGAAAACTATTTTTTCCCTCAGTTTAGGCAGATATGTATTCTTCTACATATTTTTGGTAAAAAAATAAATAAAAAAAGTAGAAGAATACATATTGGCCTAAACTGAGAATTTATTTATTTATTTTTTTTAAATGTGGGATATTTATTATAGCAAAAAATAAAAAAATATTGTGTTTTTTTTTTTCAAAATTGTCGCTCTTTTGTTTGTAGCTCAAAAAAAAACCCGCAGAGGTGATCAAATACCACCAAAAGAAAGTTCTATTTGTGGGGAAAAAAGGACGTAAATTTGGTTTGGGTACAGTGTTGCACGACCGCGCAATTGTCAGTTAAATCGACGCAGTGCTGTATCCCAAAAAAAAAATGGCCTGGTTATGAAGGGGGTAAATTCTTCCAGGGCTGAAGTGGTTAAAGGAGTTCAACACTTGCATTAACAAAGACCTTCACTTTCCCGCTGTTATATACAATGAGTTTTGTTATGTTCTCTTTCATTGTTATTTTCTTTTTCAATCCTTGTTTTAAACATTTGTACGTATTTAAAAATCAATTACTGACGAGCAACAAAATGCACCTGTGAAAGAAAAGTCATTTGAAAAATCAACGTGTTTTTTTTCCTGCAAGGTCGTTATTCTCCCTTATTTACAGAATATCTGGATTTTATTCTCCTATATATTCCATAAGGTGATATTACAGTGACTGTGTTATCACAAATTTGTTAGATATACTGCATACATTTAAAAGAGATCAGCTTGATGACCGTCTGATGTTTATGACGTGATGACAGCTTGATGCTCGTTAATGCAGAAATAAAACCAAAGGAAAACCTTTGTTATATTACAATATGATAACCAGGGTGATTGGCGCTACCTACAAGTAAAACTCCTTATATGTATGTATATCAATATATAATTCTGAATATATCATGTATTCATCTAGAAGAATATATATATAATAGAAGGAGGCATAACCCCAAAAAAACTACCAATCTGCAATTTGAAATTCACAAGCTACTCAGAATTCCCAAAAAACAACAAAGTTCCTACTAAAGATAAGTTCCTGGGATTAACAAATAATTCCAATAAGCAACAGAAAAGGAAAAAACGAAAACCAGACAACAAACTAGAAACCAAAAAGAATTTTTTGTATCTGTATCGCTAAGAGACAGTATTCCCTAAAATCGCATAAATGCCAAAGTATGGTTTGAGTAGGCAAATTCCCAGTAAGAGGCGTATGTAAATGTGCTAGTGAGCTTATAATCCCAAACACGCAAACTGTAAGTGTAAAACGCTAATATAGATACATATGCAAGAATTTTTTGCCTAAAGTCGCATTATCGCCAAGATGTGCAAAAAACCAAATAGAAGGTGTATATAAATGTGCTTAGTAAAATTAAAATTCACAATACAAAATTCAGATTATACAACCTATGCATGCAATATGCTAATATAATCATATATATATGAAAAAACAAAAAATATATTAATAGTATATAGAAATTATATCAAAAATATATATCAAAAAAGTGCAGCTGAAAAAACAAAGGACAAAAAAATATGTGTACAAAAAAGAAGAAAAAATATATATATAAAAAAATAATATATATATATATAAAAAAGCAAAGGGTCTCTTAAAAAAACAATAAATAACAAAAAATACAAAAATAGTGTCCAAATTCCCAAAAAAATCTCTTCAACAGTGCAATTACAAAAAGTTCAAAAGATGTGACTAAAGTGCTCCTCGTGCAATCTCCAACGTGACTTCTGTGTTCCCCCACAAAGTCCCCCACTCACCAGAAGAATAAACCCCTGCAGGGGTAATTCGCCTTGGAATCAAAGTCTACCGATAATCAGCTCTTCATTCGCATCCAGAGAGAGTTTTTTCAGTCCCTGCTGATGTCCGGCTCCTCAATCGCAACCAAGGGGGAGATTTCCTCATAGGAAAAAAATTGTAGTCTCCATAGTGTGATTTGTATAAAAAATCAATTTATTGCCACAAAAATATAAACAAATAAAAACATAAAAAATGATAAAACGGAAAAAAGACAATTCTCATATGTTGAGACAGGATGTGGAACCACAGTCCATTAAAAAACCTTTCCAGACTCCATATATGAATGATAACGTTCCAGGAAAAAAGGTAAAAAATCCTAGAACAGGGCTGAGAGAAAGGTAATAACTTTATCCCAGATAACACAAAGGACTAGACACCAAAAAATATGTATAATGGTAATGTCCCAGGATATAACCTGTTGTCTAGAGTCACTCCAGTGTTTGTAAGTCCCCCAGGGATAGAGCCCTTCTAGCGCGAAAAAATAATAATAATCCGAACGTGGAAGCCGCCCGGTGGACACGCAGCTACGGCTTGCACTCCAACTGCGCCCCAACGAACGGAACTGACGTAATAGGCGTAACTCCGTCGAACGCGTTTCGTCATTGACGTCTTCAGCGGCGGTGTCACGCTAAAACGTCTTTCAACTTAAATAGGAAAAAGGAACCGATCGAGCAGAATCTGATTGGCCAACGTTCGTAATTGACACCCAAACAGCCACCAATGGGCTATGCCCTGTGTCTGAAGGAGTGACAACCACCGTATCCAATCCGCATGTAGTTATCACCCAGTTCCCAGCCAAAAGGCGAGGGGAGGATATCCAAAAAAAAAAAGAATTACAAAACTCAATTTATAGTAAAAAATCAATAAATTTAAGACCCATCTATTGTCCGCCTATTGGGTACACGGCACATAAGGGTGATCTATCCCAAAGGGAACTTAAAAAGACTGTATACATGATGACAGTACTTATATGTTAAAAACAATAATAACATCGATGACCCTTATAACAAGTTATCATAAACAGAAGTATGAAAATGAGTATTTATACAAATAAAAAATTAGGGAAAACCAGAAATAGGTCACTACTGACTGAGATGGCTGAATACAATAGATTTCATTAACAGAAGAAAAAGAAAAGGGGTCATCCTCTTTACTTCATTGCAATCCAGCTATTACCTGGTAAAAGTGCTCATATCAATCTAGTCTATCTATCAGTCTAGTAAAAGTTTTCATCTCTCCACAGTGTTATATAGTGGGCTGTAAGGGAAGCGACCAGGACTAGAAATGGTATAACATATCCAAAAAAATTTAGTAATAAAAATAAATATAAATATAAAATTAACCCCTTTCTAATGGATCCGCATTTAAATGTTTCAAAAGGGGGGAGAGCCAAATCGTGTCCATATGTCTCAGAATTGGCACATGTGATCAACAATCAGCAACATTTAGGATAATCCCAAGTGGATATAAAGTCCTCAGAATAAGTCGATATATACAAGAAGGAACGTTGTCTTATAATATTACATAATAAAGAAGAGAAAAAAATAGAGAAAAAATGCAATAGTGCCAGACACCATTCTACTAACTTAATATCGATGAATATATAGATTCCAATCTACAACAGATTGGTAAGTAACATACATCTCCTAAAAGACAACGATCAAGAGACCATCAAAGAAGAGAGATTTATGGATCAGCTATGAAACAGTTTAGGTCTATATCCAGGTTGAGGCCCCGTGGCGCAAGAGATCCCAACCTGTATATCCATGCAGTTTCATTCTGCGAGATGAGGGTGGTCTTATTCCCTCCCCTCCAGTTATCTTTAATGCAATCAATCCCATAGAAGATTAATCCAGAAGGATCTCTTCTGTGGAATTCGTCAAAATGGCGGGAAAGGTTATGGTTTGGGAACCCTTTTTTTATATTGTTAATATGTTCCCTAATCCTAACAAATAAAGGACGTGTGGTCCTGCCCACATATTGTAAATTGCACGGGCACTCTATAACGTATGTTACATGCGTACTCCGGCAGGTAATTAATTCCTTTATTTTATATTCTTTATGGTCTGTTTTTGCCCTAAACGTTTCTTTCTTTCTTGGCTATTCAGAATTATATATTGATATACATACATATAAGGAGTTTTACTTGTAGGTAGCGCCAATCACCCTGGTTATCATATTGTTTTATTTTTTGGAGGAAACACCTTTTGGAGTTTTTCTTTTGTGGGTGGCAGCAACCTAATGATATAACTAGTATTTAGCCGTAGCTACTGTTATTACTATCCTCTCTTACTTCCCACCGTTGTCGAGCGCGTTTTTTTCCTTTATTTTTACCTTTATTATATTGCCAATTAACCAGCTCTTAGATGTGATGGCTGCCTTCATTTTCTGTTTAAGGCTGACTGCTTCTATTTTCATTTGGTGATCTGGCCAGTAATGGCCCGTACACATGATCAGAAAATCGTACGAAAAAATACCGCTTTTGAAGCGATCGTGCGATAATCTGATCGTTCGTACACAGCTTTCGAGAGCTTGTCACGACTTTTATTCAATTATTTGATGGGACAAACATTAACATCTTCGTATGATACCAGATCGTACTAATTTCATTTAATCACCTCCGGACTGCCCCGCGCACATATACTGCGGCAGGGCAGCCCTTCGGCGTGAGATCACGCACCCCTACGTAATTTTTTTTTCAGGTTTGAGGCCACCAGCCAACCGCTCCCGCCGTGATTGGGCACAGCAGGAGCCAATAAGCGGGTCCAGCAGACCCGATGTCCACCGGGACCCGCTGATCGTTCCCGAGGCAGACCAAATGACGGCCTGCCTATGTAAACAAGGCAGATCGCCGTTCTGTCAGAGGGAAAGGTGGAGATCTTGAGTTTCTGCTAAGCAGAAACACGGATCTCTGTCTTCCCATAGTCAAAGGACCTTCCCAACAGTTAGCCACCACTCCCAGGGAACACAGTTAAACTTTTGATTGCCCCTGATGTTAACCCCTTCCCTGTCAGTGTCATTAGTACAGTGACAGTGCATTTTTTTTTTAACACTGATCGCTGTATTGGTGTCACTGGTCCCCAAAAAGTGTCACTTAATGTCAGATTTGTCAGCCGCAATTGTCGCAGTCCTGTTAAAAATTGCTGATCGCTGCCATTACTAGTAAAAAAAAAAGATATATAAATCTGTCATATACGCTATAACTTTTGTTCAAACTCAATATACGCTTATTGGGATGTTTGTTTATGTAGCATTATACTTATTAGCCTAAATTTATGAAGAAATTAGGTTTTTACATTTTTTTTTTATTGGGTGTATTTGATAGTAGAAAGTAAAAAAAAATGTTTTTTCAAATTTTTTTATTTATTTTTTGTTTATAGCGCAAAAAATAAAAACTGCAGAGGTTTTCAAATACCACCAAAAAAACTCTATTTTTGGGAAAACAAGACAACTATTTTATTTGGATACAGCGGCGCAGGAGCGCGCAATTGATGTACTCCTAGGCCCTAACTTGGGCCAGTTTGTAAACCCCGAGCTTTGACTCTGGAACCGCGTCTTCCCCGGTCAGCAGGCCTCGGAGCCAAAGAAACGTTTTTCTTGACAGGAACATAGAAGGCAAAGACGAGGGTTCCACACACTTACACCCTTTTCGGGAATAAGCTGGAGTGGAAGGACTCTTCTAGTAGGTCTCCCCAAATACGTATCTCCTTCTCAGCTCACATTGTTGGCATATACCGCCTATTGAATGGTGACGGTAAAATAAATATTGGTAGCTTACCACATTGTATCTTCTCACTCTATCCACTCAAGAACATTCGCCAGTATCAGGCAGAAGCAAACGATGGCCTAGACTAAAGGGCCATACACAAATGCCAAATATCAGGTGGCATGGGCCGGGTTCTATTGACTTTTCGGTCCGTGTGTACAGAAGCCGGATGTTTGGCCTGCTTCTGTCGAAGGTGCATGACCGAAAAGGGTCTTCTGATCAGCGCTCTCAGCCAGTGGCTAAGAGTGCTGACCAGTGTCTGTCAAAACACAATAGCTCAGCTGAGGAGATTGCTGTACTAACATTGGACAGTTAGTACAGCGGCTCCTCTTGATCTCTTTTTTTCATTCAGCCCGCTGGGTTGAAGAAAGAACAAAACAGTATGTTCCAGGCTTTAGTAAAAACCTAACAAACCTGGATAACAATAACAAACAGAGCATAGGCTGAGTACAGCCTAGCTGCAAACACTAGAATTAGAGGACGGACACGCCAGCTTATGGAGTCCCTACACAGATCAGAGGGCTCTGACATACTCGGGAAAAGGTGGGGAAATATCTCTGACCTCTGGGTACTTTCTGCCGGTGACATTCAACCCAATGGTCATGTAGATTACTGAATCCTCCAGCAGCAACAGCAGAACAACTGTTGAAAAAAGCAAGAAGTGAGAGAAGTACACTATATTGTCAAAAGTATTGGGACACCTGCCTTTACAAGCACATGAACTTTAACGGCATCCCAGTCTTAGTCCGTAGGGTTCAATATTGAGCTGCCCACCCTTTGCAGCTTTACCAGCTTCAATTATTCTAGGAAGGCCGTCTACAAGGTTTAGAAGTGTGTCTATGGGAATGTTTGACCATTCTTCAAGAAGCGTATTTGTGAGGTCAGGCACTGATGTTGGACAAGAAGGCCTGGCTTGCAGTCTCCGCTCTAATTCATCCCAAAGGTACAAAATGTTACCCGAGCTCCACTACTAATATAAGAGTCCACAACTGTGATCCGGTGCTCTGGTCAGGGTGTTCAGGCCCCACAGGTGCAATTCTTCAATCAGGAAGGCTAGCAACTCTGATGCTCTTGAATAAAAGTACTTTATTTTGTTACATGGATTCATGGGTACTAGCTATATCTTGACGCGTTTCAGCTATGAAGCCATCATCAAAGCAATCCCAAAGGTGTTCTATCGAGTTGAGGTGCAGGCCAGTCAAGTTCCTGCACCCCAAACTCATCATCCAGGTCTTTATGGACCTTGTTTTGTGCCTTGGTGTGCAGTCATGTTGGAATAGACTATTTGCTGGTCTGCATGCATGCACATCTTTTTCCAATTATGTAGCAGAGATTATAATAAAAAAAAAAAGGAAAGTTTAGTTCTACTTAAAGAGGAAGTAAACCCTCTCTTTAAAAAAAAAAAAAAACACCCTGCAGGACAAAGGCATAATGAGCTGGTTTGCATAGCATACTATCTCATTATGAATTACTTACCTGAGATCGAAGCCCCGAAGCGACCCTCATTCACCTCCTCCATCGCTGACATGTTGACTCCGTGTGTGTTCTGGGTATCGCTGCTCCGGCGCTGTGACTGGCCGTAGCAGTGATGACGTCATGTGCGCTGGTGCCGCCACTAACAGCATGATCACCATTAGAAATGGCACGCACAGTGCGCCTGCGCCTAATATCTACAGCGCATGCGCCATAGATATAAGTGCTGATATTTCTGCAAATATCTCTTAGGTTTGGGAAATATTTCTTGCACCTACAAGTAAGCCTTAATCTAGGCTTAGCTGTGGGTTAAAATTGTTGTAAGGGGTTTACAACCACTTTAAATAGTTAATAGCAGAGGTGTATAAATCGCAAAAAAATGGAACTGTATATGTTTAGCTGTTTAAAGTTTTTTCAGGTCATATAAGAATCGCATCCTCATGCTAACGTTGCATCCGTCAGGCCAAGCAGAACAGGCAGAGAGAGAGAATAAATTCTCCGGTATTTATAGAGCAGAGTTGTTACTTTGCTTCTTCAGGTTGCCTTCTTCCTTATCTTGCACATTATTCCACCAATTTTATGCTTTTCTGTAATTTCTTAGCAAGTCCTGAATGTCGGCCGCTGAATGGGAGCCGCGCACTGCGGAGGTCTGGCCATTTAGGAGCCGCGGCTGACAAAAATGCTGTAATTATGGTTGATTTTGTGGCTGCAGCCCCGATGGAAAGTCGACAAGCGGTAATGGGTGAAATAAGGAATTAATGGTTTGAGGTGCGCACTTTGCATAATTGTTGGACTTGCTTTATAAGATTACTAGCAGAACGATCTATTTATGTAAACAATAATTGGAGCCAAAACTCGGCGCTACTTCACTGGCCTGCCATGTTTCAAGAGGCAGAGAGAAAAATGTCAAATCATTTTCAATGTACTTTGACCGCTTTAATGGTTTAAAATAATATTAACCGCTTCAGCCCAGGAAGATTTGGCTGCTGAATGACCAGGCCATTTTTTTTGCGATTCGGGACTGCGTCACCTTAACTGACAATTGCGCAGTTATGCGACGTTGCACCCAAACAAATTGGTGTCCTTTTTTCTCCCACAAATAGAGCTTTCTTTTGGTGGTATTTGATCATCTCTGCGGTTTTTATTTTTTGCGCTATAAACAAAGAGAGCGTACATTTTGAAAAAAAAACACAATATTTTAAAATTTTCGCTATAATAAATATCCCCCCCCCCTTTTTTTTTTTTTTTTAAAAAACAATTTTTTTTCTCAGTTTAGGCAGATATGTATTCTTCTACTTATTTTTGGTAATAAAAATCGCAATAAGCGTATATTGATTGGTTTGCGCAAAAGTTATAGCATCTACAAAATAGGGGATAGATTTATAGCATTTTTATTATTATTTTTTTTACTACTAATGGCGATCTGCGATTTTGATCATGACTGCGACATTATGGCAGACACTTTTAACAAATTTTTGGGACCACTGGCATTTATACAGCGATCTATGCTATAAAAATGCACTGATTACCGTATAAATGTCACTGGCACGGAAGGTATTAACACTAGGGGGTGATCAAGGGCTTAATTGTGTTCTCTGCGTGTGTTTGTTTTTTTTTTTGTGGGGGGATGGGACTGACTAGAGGAAGTGATAGATCATGATTCCTAGCTATTAGGAACTCACAATCTATCTCTCTTCACAGAACAGGGATGTGTGTGTGTGTGTGTTTACACACACATCCCTGTTCTGCCTCTCGTGCCTGCGATCGCCCGAGGCCGACTGTCATCGCAACTGCCGGTCACGAGCATTGGCACCCACGTGATGCAGCAGCGGCACAGGCGCCTGCTATCCCGCTTAAAGGGACCAATTTATAGCTACGACGGTTCACGGGATCGTGCCGACCTGCCGCAGTATAATGACGGCGGCTGGTCGGCAAGAGGTTAAAGTCTTGTGTGGGTTTTTTTCATTTAAAAGTAACAAACATAATTTTACTTACCTGCTCTGTGCAGTGGTTTTGCTCAAATAGCAGCCCAGATTCTCCTCTTCTCGGGTCCCTTGCCGGCGCTCCTGGCGCCTCCCTCCTGCTGAGCAGGAAGAACTTCTGTTGGAAAAACCATCAGTTTATTCTGATGGAAAAAACGGTCGTGTGTACGCGGCATAAGAGACAGAATAATAACATAAATAATCAGACAAACGCATTTAAAAAAAGTTATACATTTTGATTTGTATTTTAATGAGTGAAATAAGTATTTGACCCCTTTGCAAAACATGACACTTGTAGTTTGCCACCAGGTTTTCACACATATCAAGAGGGGTTTTGTCCCACTCCTCTTTGCAGATCCTCTCCAAGTTACATAGTTACATAGTGGGTGAGGTTGAAAAAAGACACAAGTCCAACCTATGTGTGTGATTATATGTCAGTATTACATTGTATATCCCTGTATGTTGCGGTTGTTCGGGTGCTTATCTAATCGTTAGATAGGGAATTCCACATGCTGCCACACTTACAGTAAAGAACCCTCCACGCAGTTTAAGGTTAAACCACATGCTGCCACACTTACCTGTCAAACATCTCTTCTCCAGAGAGAATAAGTTCAGTGCTCGCAACCTTTCCTCATAACTATTATCCTCCAGACCCTTTATTAGCTTAGTTGCCCTTCTTTGTACTCCCTCCATTTCCAGTACATCCTTCCTGAGGACTGGTGCCCAGAACTGGACAGCATACTCCAGTTGCGACCGGACCAGAGTCTTGTAGAGCAGGGAAGTTATTGAACCCCTTTTTAATACATGCCAATATTCTGCTTGTTTGTTAGCAGCAGGTTGGCATTGCATGCCATTGCTGAGTCTATCATCTACTAGGACCCCCAGGTCCTTTTCCATCCTAGATTCCCCCAGAGGTTCTCCCCCCAGTGTATAGATTGCATTCATATTTTTGCCACACAAATGCATTCTTTTACATTTTTCTACTAGTCATTAAGGTTTTGAGTCTGACGTTTGGTAACGTAAACCTTTAGCTCCCTCCACATATTTTGTATGGGATTAAGGTCTTGATACTGGCTAGGCCACTCCAGGATCTTAATATGCTTTTTCTTGAGCCACTATTTTGTTGCCTTGGCTGTGTATTTTGGATTATTGTCATGCTAGAATACCCATCCATGACCCATTTTCACTGCCCTGTCTGATGGAAGGAAATTTTCACCCAAGATTTGACGGTACATAGCCCCCCATCCATCGTCCCTTTGATGCAGTTAAGTTGTCCTGTCCCCTTAGTAGAAAAACACCCTGAAAACCTAATGTTTTCAACCCCCCATGTTTGACGGTGAGGATGCTTTTCTTGGTTCATGGGCAGCATTCCTCCTCCAAACACGGTGAGTTGAGTTGATGCCAAAGAGCTTGAGTTTGGTCTCATCTGACCACAACACTTTCACCCAGTTCTCCTCTGAATCATTCAGATTCAAAACTTTATTAGCAAACTTCTGTGCATGTGCTTTCTTGAGCAGTGGGACCTTGCGAGCACTGCAGGATTTCTGTCATTCACAATGTAGTGTGTTGCCAATTGTTTTCTTGGTGACTATGGTCCCAGCTGCTTTGAGATCATTGACAAGATTCTCCCGTGTAGTTCTCTGCTGATTCCTCACCTTTCTCACGATTTTGAAACTCCAAGAGTTAAGATGTCGCATGGAGCCCCAGTCCGAGGGAAATTGACAGTTATTTTGTGTTTCTTTCATTTGCAAATAATCACACCAACTGTTGTCACCCTCTCACCAAGCTTCTTGACAATAGTCTTGTAGCCCATTCCAGCCATGTGTAGGTCTACAATCTTGTTCCTGACATCCTTGGACAGCTCTTTGGTCTTGGCCATGGTGGAGAGATTGGAATCTGATTGATTGCTTCTGTGGACAGGTGTCTTTTACACAGGTAACAAACTAAGATTAGGAGCACTCCCTTCTTTAAGAATCTCAGCTCGTTACCTGTATAGAAGACACGAGGGAGCCAGAAATTTTGTTGATTGATGGGGGATTAAATGCCTATTTCACTCATTAAAATGCTAATTAATTTATAACTTTTTTTAAATGCTTTTTTTTCTGAATATTTTTGTTATTCTGTCTCACTGTTAAAATACACCTACCATTAAAATTATAGACTGATAATTTCTTTGTCAGCTGGCAAACTTACAAAATCAGCAGGGGATCAAATAATTTTTTCCCTCACTGTAAGTCCTCTGATTAGTATCTGATTTAGAAAAATGGCTTAACCACTTCCCGACTGGCTCCCGTACATAGACAGCGGCATGTTGGCAGCCCTGCGCAAATTGCTGTATATGTACAGCGGCTCCTTTAAAAGCCATAGCAGGTGGGGGACACGATGCTTGTGGCTGGTGGGCATGATCACCGCCGGCCATCCGCGATCACAGGCACAAGAGCCAGAATGGGGATTGGTGTGTGTAAACACACCAATCCCTGTTCTGTCTGGGAGGAGAGACAAATCCTCTGTTCCTATTAAGTAGGAACGACAATCTGGCTCCTCTTCTAGTCAGTCTCATCCACTCACAGTTAAAAACACACCTAGAGAACACACTTAACCCCTTGATCGCGCCCTAGTGTTAACCCATTCCTTGCCAGTGACGTTTATACAGTAATCAGATAATCGGTGCATTTTTATAGTACTAATCGCTGTATAAATGTCAATGGTCCAAAAAAAAGTGTCATAGTGTCTGATCTGTCCGCTGCAATGTCAGTCTCGCTAAAAATCGCTTATCGCCGCCATAATAATCAAAAAACGAATAACTCTATTCCCTATTTTGTAGATGCTATAACTTTTGCGCAAACCAATCAATACACGCTTATTGCAATTTAAATTTTTTTGCCAAAAATATGTAGAATACATATTGGCCTAAACTGATGAAGAAATTCGTTTTTTTTTGGGGGGGGGGGGGGGGGGATAATTATTATAGCAAAAAGTTTAAAATGTTTTTATTTATTTTTTTCAAAAATGTCGCACTTTTTTGTTTATGGCGCAATAAATAAAAAGCGCAGAGGTGATCAAATACCACCAAAAGAAAGCTCTATTTGTGGGGGAAAAAAGGACGTAATTTTTTTTTGGGTACAACTTCGTACGACTGCACAATTGTCAGTTAAAGCAACAAGGTGCTGTATTGCAAAAAATGGCCTGGTCATTAAGGAGGCAAATCCTTCCGGGGCTGAACTGGTTAATTACTACTTCTAACCCTTGCAGTACTGGGGTAGCCCCATAACAAGGTCAATTTCAAATTTCTCCGGAGTTCAGCTTTTTAGAAATAGTTGGCTAATTTTTTTTATTAATATATATATAAATTAAAACGATGCTGCTAAAATTATAGTTCCTCTAAAAATTATTTATCCAATTGGAAGTTTTTGTTTTTTTGTCATTTATCATACAATCATAGTGATTTTATTTTAATTTAAAATCTAGATTTAATTTTTTTTATATAGTTAAGCAGCTTTGTTGAAGTGAAAACTTATGTCTGAGATCACCGTCAACGAGCACAATGCCTATGTGGTGATATCACCCATAGGCTTACTATAGGGCTTTAATTGCCGGCTGTCCCTCCTCTTCCCTGAAGCCATCCGCTGAGAGCCAATCCTTTGACCTGCCCAGAGCACCCTCAGAATAGTCAAGTATTTATGCACATGAGCAGTAATCCTATCTAATCTTGCAATACTTTGGATTGCAGCTGCTCTAGATTTGCCCTTTGGTGATATTTTATTTGCCTGGAATCTAGCTCTAAGCACATCCAGTTCACATACAATACAGGTTTAACTAAAAAGAATTCAGTATTTTCTCTGTATAACGTTATCTTGGTATCCAGTTAATTCAGAGATTGTTTGTAACTGGTGTTGAGACGTATTGCTCCACTGGCATTTTTCTCCCCAATTAAAGCTTGGGAACGCTCATCCTTTAAAGCAGAGTTTCTCAACCATGGTTTCGCTGCAGGGCTACTGTTGCATTGGACTTATTTCATCCCATTGGTAGTTTTAGCGTTCCCCCAGCGGCTATCACTGACTTACTTAGTACCGCTGGGCTGATTGATAACAGCCCGAAGATATGCTTAAAGTTCTGGCTTTTGACGTCGGCACACCGAGCCAGCAACGTTGGGACGAGAAGAGCAGCTTGTCTGTCCCGGGAAAAGAGGCTTATGAAGCAGAGAAGTACTTCTTGAGCTTTAAGCTTGTAGAGGATCCTTCAGAATGACATAAGGCAGGGTGAGTAAATAGTACCGCTAAATCCCAGTGAAATAATGCAATAAAATTTTTTTTTAAAATCACAGGAATATCAAGAAAAATTATATTAAGAAAAGTTATACTATACAGAACAACTTAAAATGTGTTATCACGATTATGATAGTATCCACTAGTATTGACAAACAAATACTTCAAACATGTATACATAAATAAATGGGCAGTGCTATCCCTTTAAGAATAGTGATTATACTATACATGCAATAATCAATGCATTACAGACAAGCTCAGTGCAAAAATCCAAACATAATCTCAGTATAAATTTGAGTCCACCACACTTATTCCATAAAATTATGTGAAAGTCCACTAAAATTATAAAAGTTGTGATAATGACTTCTTGTGACCACTTAAATTCTCCAACACCCAGTGAAAAACCACCGGGGACACTCCAGCACCACCCTCGCCATTAAAAATACACCTCTTACCGAATCCAGAGATCGTTAGGCAGAAGGTTTTTTTTATCTTAATAAATTCTATGCATTAAGATAAAAATACCTTCTATGTGCCTCACCCCCCCCCCCCCCCCAATAATTACCTGAGCCCCATTTCAATCCAGTGATGTTGCACAAGAGACACGACTGTCCATGACTCACCGTCCTCACTGGCTGAGAGAGCAGCGGCAGCACCATTGGCTCCCACTGCTGTCAATCAAAGTCAGTGAGCCAATGAGATGAGAGAGACACGGTTCTGTGTCTGAATGGGCACAGGGTGCTGCAGCTCAGCTCGGGTGCCCCCATGGCACGCTGCTTGCTGTGGGGGCACTCAACAGGAGGGAGGGGCCAGGAGCAGCAAAGAATGACCCGAGAAGAGGAGTATCAGGGCTGCTCTGTGCAAAACTACTGCCAAGAGGAGGTAAGTATAACATGTTTGTTATTTTTAACAAAAAAAAAAAAAAAACAAGACTTTGGTATCACTTTAATGATGGAGATCACAAGCGCTCTTTCATAATATTAAGCAACCACAGTCAGCAAGGGAATCTCTCCAATAGCCCGTAGTTATTCCTCTTGGCTTTCGGGAATGCTCATGTTATATTTATCTTATCAAAGAAAAGGCCATATATGGGGTAACCTTGTAAAATTATTAAAAATTTACTGTAAACATAATGTACTCACAAAGCAGCAAAAGAAATAGAGCTAATCACATTCCAACATATGGCACACATGCACAGTGCCCCCACACAGGTAAAGATATTTTTATGTATCTATGGACCCATGGAGGCTGGAAATCCCTTTAGGAGGTATCGCTTCTCCAGTGATCTCCACTAGCTTCCAGGTCTCGTGCTGAGTGGCTGTTCTACTGCATTATGGACAAAAGAGGTTGCTTACTTGTCCCTTGACACCATTCAGAGAGTGCTTTGTAATTTTCTTAAAGGATACATTCACCTTTTGTAACATGTTACATGTTAATCCAATATTCAATGTGTAACGGGTTACAAATGCCTTGGTGTTTTATCAAATAGTGAGTCCCTGTCGAATAATGTATCTGACAATCTACGCATGCGCAGAATGCAAGGTCACACCAGATGATATGTTGATAAGCTGGTGTGACGTGAACACTGCACATGCACAAATCTTCGGAGGCATTATCCGACGATCTGCAAAGGGAGAATGTAATTGTCAGATTGTGTTGCGCAATTGCATTCTCCCTTTTCAGATCGTTGGATAATGCCTCCGACGATCTGTGCATGCACGGTGTTCACGTCACACCAGTTGATTAACATATCAACTGGAGTGACGTTGCGTTTACGCATGTGCAGATCATCTGAGGCATTTTCTGACGGGACGTACTTTTCGATAGAACACCGGCTTCCGCACCCACCAGTCTTTTTTGAAAGCGAGTGGGGATATCTTTTTTACCCTCTCACTGTCACAATTATAAAAAAAAAAAAAAAAAAAGGCCTTGTGGGGCTCTGCCCACCCAGCCATATGATCGATTCACCATGTTCTGTGAATGTGAAAATCAAATAAATGGTGTTGCGCTACCTTAAGAGATTAAACTATACTATAGTGTCTTGTGCATAGATGTATGTTAACAGTTGTGCTAAATAATAAGCTAACAGAGATAATGTTTCCTACAAGTAGGTGTAGCAGAATTACCCTAAGCTGAACAATTATATATTACACAGTGTATACAAAATAATTCAAAATACATAAAGTTCCTCAAGCAAATCCAATCGTGAATAATCAAATAGGTGAATAAAGTGCCCAGTGCTTAAATATAGTAGCAGCAATAAACAAATAACAAAGTGTCTTGTGCTTTAAAATAGCTCAAGAGTAATACAATCAAGAAAGCTATATAGAATTCCAAACGTGGCACACACCGTGCAGACTAAACAAAAAAACTAAAACAAAACAGCTCATAAATAGAGTCTTTATAAAGTGACCAGTGACTTATTCAGTGCTTCTCCAAATAAGGTGCCAAAATCTCTAATCCTTCTTTCCAGTGTTTCACGGCACACCAGGTGGAGTGGCCCCTTACCTTACTGCTGTAAGGTAAACAGCAGGACAAACAAATTAAAAGATCCAGGGATTATATCCCTATTCCTGGCAGGTAAGTGCTGGCCCCCACGACTGATGTTTTATATCGCTATAGCTTCCACACAAATCCCACTGCTCAATGTTTTTCCACAAGGATCTCATAGGAAAGAGAGAAGTATGCTCCGATAGTGAAGTACGTATGGAAATGTATTTAAACAAATGTATTAAACAGGTACTCCCAAAACGGGTAACAGAGACAGCTTTAAAAACAAACAAACGAGCGTTCCACTCGTAGTATGGACGTCACTTCCGGTATCCTAGTTCCTCCTATTCCGATGCGTATCGTCACCAATCACGTGACTTCCTCAGGAAATGTTCTATGAATGGAAAAACTACAGGTTCCAATAGTTTTTGTGGCTGTCAGCTTGTAGTTTCTAAATTGATTGTAAAGATTTGTTTTCTTTTTTTTTTTCTTTTTTTTTTTAAATAACAAACATATCATACTTACCTCCACTGTGCAGCTAGTTTTGCACAGAGTGGCCCCGAACATCCTCTTCTGGGGTCCCCTGCTGGCTCTTGTGGCTCCTCCCCACATCAGATAACCCCCTAGGAGAAGCGCTATCCCATGGGGGGTTACCTTGCGGGCACACGGCCGAGTTCCGCATTCGTCGTCCATAGCCGCCGAATGTGTGACGTATGACTTGGTCTCGCCCCCCCGATGCCCACGTCTTTGAATTTGATTGACAGCAGCGGGAGCCAATGGCTGCGCTGCTGTCAATCTATCAATGAAGAGCTGAGAACCCCAGGCAGAGAGACAGCACGCCACCGCCAGGTCAAGTTCCAGGGCTCAGGTAATTAAAATGAGGGGGCTGGGGGGCCGGTCACTGCCAGGTGTTTTGTCACCTTAATGCATTTTAATGAAAATACCAGGGCTCTGCTGATCACTCTAGGTAGTTGATTGAGCTTCCTGTCAGTGTATAACTACCTACCTATATTGGAGGTACGGATAGAGTCTGCAGGACAATAACATTAAGCCCACAATCTGCTGATAATGGATGCAATGCTTTACAGGTCCCTAACAAAAAAAGAATAAATACATAAATTTATAATTAAATTAATATATTTTTTTTCCTGCAAAAAAAAAAAATTACATTTATGATTTTTTTTGTAAAGCGAAATGATCCTTTAATGAATTACAAAAACGTTCTCTGAAAGAGGGGGAGAGGTGACGTCACAATCTCCTCCCTACTCAGACAGACCTTGGGAAAATAAATAATAGTGCCTATAGTTTGGGTGATCTCCTGTGTTTACAATGTAGCAGGGCGGTGGCTCGGCACATGCCCCTTCCTGTTCCAACATGACTGCACACCAGTACACAAACATGGTCCATAAAGACATGAATGAGCGAGTTTGGGGTGGAGAAACTTGACTGGCCTACACAGAGTCCCGACCTCAACCCAATAGAACACCTTTGGGATAAATTAGAGCAGAGACTGTGAGCCAGGCCTTCTTGTCCAACATCAGTGCCTGATCTCGCAAATGCTCTTCTGGAAGAATGGTCAAACATTCCCATAGACACACTCCTAAACCTAAAACTGGGATCCCATTAAAGTGGTTGTAAACCCTCTGGGACCACTTTAATCTACATGTAAGCCTAGATTAAGGCTTACCTGTAGGTGCAAGAAATATCTCCTTAACCTACACGGTTAAGGAGATATTTTACAAAAAATAGGCTGCACTGAGCATGCTGTTAGTGAAGGCTAACATGCCGTCACTGATGGCTCCCGTGCGCATGCTCCGGAGTGACGTCATCGCTGCTGCGGCCACTCACAGCGCTGGTGCAGCGATACCCAGAAGGTGGAAGAGGGGACAGTGGTGACATTGCTGGCTCCTGTGTCAGATAAGTGACACATAATGGGCTACTATGCGATGCATAGTAGCCCATTATGCTTTACCTTTGCAGGGAAACAAAGAGGAAGTAAACCCATTAGGGTTTACTTCCTCTTTAAAGTTTATGTGCATGTAAAGGCAGGCGCCCCAATACTTTTGGTAATATATTGTACTTGGTTACATTGGTCCAAGGTGAATATTTCTAATGCTGCGTACACACGATCGGAATTCTCATTGGAAGAAGGTCTGATGGTTTTCCCGACGGAATTCCGCTCAAGCTGTCTTGCCTACACACGGTCACACCAAATTCTGATCATTTAGAACGGGGTGACTTACAACACGTACAACGGGACTAGAAAAAGGAAATTCAATAGCCAGTAGCCAATGGCTTCCATCTCCTAGTTGAATCTGAGCATGCGTGAGTTTTTGCGTGTCGGAATTGCATACACACGATCGGAATTTCCGATAGAAAGTTTTTCCGTCGGGAAAATTGAAAACATGCTATCAATTTTTGGCTGGCGGAAAAATTCGGACAGCTAAATTCCGATGGAGCATACACATGGTCGCATTTTCAGATGAAAAGCTCTCATCGGTCGTCTTCTGGCCGGAATTCCGATCGTGTGTACGCGGCATTAATGTGTAAAAATATCCACCCCCATCAAATCATTCCCCGCATCTATTACCTTTTGTACTACCACCCCCCTCCCTTTAGAATGTAAGCTCTGCTGTATTGAACTGTACTGTAATTGTGCTGCCCCCCTCTATATTGTAAACTGTTGGTGCTATATAAATCGCGTATAATAATAATACCAATACCTGGAACTCTTTAAGAAGATGAAAGGCTGCTTTAAACAGTCAGCGCAAACTGCAGCAAACCATGGTGTTTTCCACCACTTACGCCCTTTACAATTGATATTAAAACAATGTTCTAAGGGATTATAATTGCTATTTTGGATGAAAGAGCGAAGTATCAAGACACATTTTAATCAATAAAATGTAACCCACCGCTCCTCCCCTGCAGCCGCTGGGCTGAAAGAATTGTCGCTGTCTTAACAAGTTAAGCTGTTCCGCGAGGCTTGAAAGCAAGAAACAACAAATGAAATGTTGCTAGATAAAGGGTCCACGTGAACGGGGCAATCCATTTAAAACTGTCATCCGGCGTTCACTCGATCAAAGAATCTCCGCTATTGCTCTTCTTGCTTGTTGTGACAAGCGAATTGGCACCTGGGCAGCTCGACAAGACGAAGTAATGAGTTTATATCTGCGCTGCCTTACCCTCGTGTGCGCCCCCGTGCCTCCAATTCCCCAGAATCCTTTGCTCCTGACATTTTGTGTTTTTCGTTCTTATCTTTTTGTAATTCAGCTCTTTATTGTTACAAGGCTCCTCTAGCATCAGAGACCCCTGTTTTCTGCCCTGCTTCATCGCACATTAAAAGGATCACTTTATGAGCACCTTAGCACATTGTTATGTTTTATATATCATGTTTGCTTTGTGGCAGGACTTCAGAGTGCATTGGAAATGTGACATGCCGTAATATGGAGAACCTATGAAATCTCAGTGTTGTCACTCTGTATTTGAAGTTCGGAGAACTCTTAGAGGAAAAATAAATAAATAAATAGACGCAAGATCTTGGCGCTCCTATAAAGATCGGCTACGGAGAAGCTGTTTGATTGATCGGGTTTTTGTTTACCGCGCACCAAGCAAAAACTGGAGCAAATAGTTTTTGATAGGTTGTCAGGAAATCACACTGATATTAGTATAACTTGTATTTTTGTAGTTTAAAATGTCAGTATGACAATCAAAATGTTTTTCTTTTATATGACAAAGACCGAGTTTTTAGTTTTCGCTTCAGTGTGCTGCGGATAACTTTCTCCCAAAGATTGCTGAAATTAAGTTTCCGAGATAAACTGACGGGTGCATTTCCCTCTTCAAATCCGTCTTCTTTCCAGGGACCATCAGTGGTAGTCACGTCTAAGGCCTCCGCATGGTGCATGAGTAGGCGTCTCTTCAGTAGTAAAGTGGACCTGCGGAAAAAGTTTGTTCTTGTTTGTTTTGGATAGAGAAAGGAATATTCAGCGCTCACAAACTAAAACTCGCGCTAATGGAATAATGAACAAAAATAATGAATAAAGTGGTGCAAAAAGGTGTAAAGACTATATCAGCTGTTACAAAGGTGCTACAACCTTACCCACTTAACCCCCGGACCATTTTGCTGGCCAAAGACCAGAGCACTTTTTGCGTTTCGGCACTGCGTCGCTTTAACTGACAATTGCGCAGTCGTGTGACGTTGCTCCCCCAAACAAAATTGACGTCCTTTTTCCCACAAATAGAGCTTTCTTTTGGTGGTATTTCATCACCACTGCGTTTTTTTGTTTTGTTTGCGCTATAAACAAAAAAAGAGCGTCACTTTTTGAAAAAAATTAAATAATTTTTTACATTTTGCTATAATAAATATCCCCCAAAAATATATAAAAAACATTATTTTTTCCTCAATTTAGGCCGATACCTATTCTTCTGCATATTTTTGGTAAAAAAAATCTCAATAATTGGTTTGTGCTAAAGTTATAGCATTTACAAAATATGGGATAGTTTTATGGCATTTTTATTAATAATTTCTTTTTTTACTACTAATAGCGGCGATCAGCGATTTTTATTGTGACTGTGACATTATGGCGGACACATCGGAAATTTTTTACACATTTTTGGGACCATTATCATTTATACAGCAATCAATGCTATACGAATGCACTGATTCCTGTGTAAATGCCACTGGCAGTGATGGGGTTAACCACTAGGTTGCAGTGTAGGGGTTAAGTGTGGCCTGGGGCGTGTTTTTAACTGTGGGGGGGGGGGGCATGGCTGTGTGACACATCACTGATCTCTGCTCCCGATGATAGGGAGCAGAGATCAGTGACACTGTTACTAGGCAGAATGGGGAGATGCTTGTTTACATTAGCATCTCCCTGTTCTTCCTCTCTCTGAGTCGATCGCGGGTGTCCCCGCGGCGATTGAGTCCGCAGGACCCGTGATCCAATTAATGGAGGTCCCGGCCAGCGCGTGCCATGGTGGCAGATTTAAAGGGACGTACAGGTGTGCCCATTTCCCTATCTGTGCCATTCTGCCGCCCTACATTGGCGTGCGCTGGCCGGGAAGTGGTTAAAGAATAAATGTACACATTTTTAACAGCACTAGTGAAATATAAGTACTGACATATAATAAATGTAAATATAATCACAAAGTGCAATAATATAATACAAATAGTGATGCAATAAGTAAAGTGCCAAGTGCTTCCAACGGCAATACATGCAGCCAGGTAGAAAGGAGTTTCAAAGGACACAATCCCCTCTTGTGACCCCACTCACCAGAACTTATGCACCCTCAGCTTTGCAGTCCAGGGGTCAGAAATACTTAGTAGGGTTGTTGTATGTAGATCCAAATTCAGAGAGGCTTCCCCAGACAATTTTCATGCGGACCAAGAAGGATAATATATAGTTGAAAAAAAAGTAGCATAGTCACGTACTACCGGCACTGGATTACTGCACATTTAACAAACGCCACTCATGAGACGACTTGAAAAAACGGTTTGCATCTGCAGCGTGCGTTCCATGGATACTGGAAGCTGTGTTACTGGCACGTAGAAACCGGAAGTGCGTTGACGTGTTTCGCCCCTCCTCCGGGGCGTCATCAAGGATGATCATTTTAAGTACCTCTGCAAGTTCACTTTTTAAAATAAATGCACATCTTTTTGAAGGTTAAAAAATGTGTATTTATTATTATTATTTTTTGTTGGGAGCCTGGAAAGCATTGCGCCCGTTATTGGCAGATCTTGGGTGTGCTATGCAGGGCTCTTGCAGACTTTGTGTGTAAGCTGTTTAGCCATACGGCCAAGCAGTTACACATTAACAGACTCAACAGCGTTGTGGTAGTTCATTGAGAAGTACAAGCTGACAGCCACAAAGGCTGCTGGACCTTGTCGTTTTCTAGTCACAGTCCTCTGTGAACGAGTGATGTGGTCGGATGGGCGGAGAGACAAAGAGGAAGAAGATTGCCTGCCACCTGTCACATTGCGGAGCCAGGGAGGTTTGAGGGCCGGTTCACACTGCGAGCCGCGGCGAGGCGTCTCCGACTTCCTCGCCGCGACTTGCAGGGGGGGTCAGCGGCGACTTGCAGAGGACTTCTGCATAGAAGTCAATGCAAGTCGCCCCCGAAGTCGCCCCGAAGTAGTACAGGAACCTTTTTTCTGAGTCGGAGCGACTCGAGTCGCTCCTCTCAGAACGGTTCCATTGTACTCAATGGGGACAACTTGCGGGAGCGAGGCGAGGCGAGCCGTGTCGCCTCGCCTCGCGCCGCAGTGTGAACCGGCCCTGAGGGTGGTGGATTTTGTAACGTTTACATTTTAACATTGTAACATATTTACATTTGTAACATATTAGCATTGTTACATTTGTAATGGCCCTATGTACCTGTATGGGTGGAAGATGTTACAAAAGGTAAACGTATCCTTTAAATGGTTCGTCTCATCACTGTAGCTGCAAGAGAGCTTGTTCCATTGAAAAATGACAAACCCACTGGCTGGATTACCAGATGAAAATAGAAGAAAGCCTAAAAAAAGGAAACAAATGCAGCCATAATATCTAGGAATTAGATAAATAATAAACATTTGCTTTTGGATTTAATACTGCTTTAAAGTGGTTATAAAGTCAGAAGGTTTTTTTATGCATAGAATGCATTAAGATAAAAAACCTGTATGCAGCAGCGCCCCCCCCCCCCCCCCCCCCCAATACTTACTTGAGCCCATCTCAATCTGCTGTTTCAGCCAATGAGGTTGCTCTCCCTCCTCATTGGCTGAAACAGCAGAGCGGTGCCATTGGCTTCCGCTGCTGTCAATCAAAATCTGTGACCCAATGAGTAGAGAGAGAGCGTGGGGCCGAACCACGATTCTGTGTCTGAATGGACACACAGTGCAGCGGCTAGGGTGCCCCCATAGCAAGCTGCTTGCTGTAGGGGCACTTGGCAGGAGGGAGGGGCCAGGAGCTGCAGCCAGGGACCCGAGAAGAGGAGGATCGGGGCTGCTCTGTGCAAAACCACTGCACAGAGAAGGTAAGTAAAACATGTTTATTATTTTTAAAGAAAAAAAAACTGGGACTTTATTATCACTTTAAGGGTAATCACATCAGTGGGGTCAGATTACAATAAAAACGTAAAGCTAATTACTAATCTACTTGATGAGCCACTGAGGATGCCAAAAACCACAGTAGTAGTTTGTGCTGCTACACTAAAAGCAATCTACCAGTTCCTGTGCTGAGTGACTTCACACAAACCACAGGGGGTCCAATGCTCCACACTGTCGCCATTTACAGAACACGGTATATGTCTATCAATGAATGCTGTTCTTTGATGAGGTGGAGAGGAGGGGGTCACAATCGCTCTCATCCAGTTATGGAGTTCTTTGTATTCATTGAGAAAATACAAGATGTTCTATTACAGTTCCAAACAAATTTGTTTGGAACTATAATAGAACATCTTGTATTTTCTCAAATTTTTTTTTTAGTACTCGCCAATACCAATTACCGATACCTACCGCAACTGTTTTTTGTTTTAACTTCAGCTGTCAGCAATGGTACAAAGTATTGAAAAGTTATTTACAAATTAAATTCATTTTTAAATAGTTTTTTTTTTTTTAATTTAGCGCTTTTTCAATGTGAAATGTGTAAATATATGTTACTATATATGTGTAAAAATATTCACTAACAAAGCAAACAAAAAAAAGTTTTAATTGTTTATCGTCTAGACCCCTTTCACACTGTGCCACCCATAGCGTCGGTGGTAAAACACCGCTATTTTTTAGCAATGTTTTGCAGTCGGATTTGCGATGTATTTCGGCCGCTATCAGGGTGCTTTTAACCCCTGCTAGCGGCCGAGAAAGGGTTAAAACTGCCCGCAATGCGCCGCAATAGCGGGGTTTTGCCGGTGGTATAGCTGCGCTACCCCATTGATTTCAATAAGCAGGAGCGGTAAACACACCACTCCAAAGAAGCTGCTGGCAGGACTGGAGACAATGGAGCAGCTGTTTGAGGGCGGATTGCAGGCGCTATTTTTAACGCTATGGCGCCTCCAAAAGCCCTCAGTGTGAAAGGGATCTTATAAAATAGACGTGAAAAAAAGCAGGAAATAATAATTAAATGGAGGAGAATAGGGAGTTAATTAAGGCTGATTAGCCTAAATTAAGGTTATTAATGGGTTAAACAGAGGAACATTTGTTCATCCCTTTCATCGGCAGATGAAGAAACAGAAATATACAAAAAGAAACAGTTTCTTTTTATGTCAGTGTTTCAGGGCTGAGCAGTGTTGTTAATAAACATTGCTGTTGTTTTTTTTTTTTTTTGACAACTCCAATTACAGACTTCTTTAACCACTAGCCAACCAGCCGCCGCAGTTGTACTGTGGGCAGCATGGCTTGGCTGCACGAATCGCCGTTATGCTACATCTGTAAGATAATAGGCCACTAGGGGGCGCCTTTATTTATATAAACATTTTTATTAATATTAATAAAATGCCACAAAACTATCCCTATTTTGTAGACACTATAACTTTTGCGCAAACCAATCAATATAAGCTTATTGCGATTTTTTTACATTTATTTTTACCAAAAATATGTAGAAGAATACGTATCGGCCTAAACTGAGGAAAAAACTGTTTATATATATATATATATATATATATATATATTTTTTTTTTTTTTTTGGGGGGGGGGGATATTTATTATAGCAAAAAGTTAAAAATAATAGTTTTTTTCAAAATTGTCGCTTTTTTTGTTTATAGCGCAAAAAATAAAAACCGCAGAGGTGATCAAATACCACCAGAAGAAAGCTCTATTCGTGGAAAAAAAAGGACATCAATTTTGTTTGGGAGCCACGTCGCACAGCCACGCAAATGTCAGTTAAAGCGACGCAGTGCCGAATTGCAAAAAGGGATCTGGTCTTTGGCCCGGTCCGGAGCTTAAGCGGTTAACACTGGGGAGACCCACAGAGCCAAGCTTGAAAGTATCGGTTTCAGGTAGAGCTGCACAATTAATCGTCAAGACTTTGACTTTTAATAAATGGACACTTACCTGTCCCAGGGTCCAGCGATGTCGACAGCCGAAGCCAAGCAATCGCTCGGCTCTCGGCTGCTGCCGCCGCCATTCTCATTGAGGGAATCAGGAAGTGAAGTGTTGCGGCTTCACTTCCCGGTTCTGTAGTGCACATGCGCGAGTCACGCTGCATGCCATAAGTGGTCCCCGCTATTTCCTGGGACCTGTGGTTTTTCAAGAGATGGGGGGGTGGGGGTATGGGGGTGCGGAAACGGGCGTGACTCCCGTGGGGGTCTACTCCCGGAAGTGTATTAGACCTGTACCTGTATTAGACAGGTATCTGCACCCCCTTCCCTCCTGAAAGGTGCCAACCATGACACCAGAGGGGGGGAGGAATCAAATGAGCGCAAGTTCCACTTTTTGGTGGAACTCCGCTTTAAGTATAAACATTGTAACAATTTGTCAATGGAATAGACTTTGTGTGTAAGTGAAAAAAGTTTAACCACTTAAACACTAAGCCTTTTTCTGACATTTGTTGGTTTCAAGTTAAAATCATTTTTTTGCTAGAAAATTACTTAGAAACAACCAAACATTTAATATAGTAGTCATTTTGGCCAGAATCGTGCAGCTCTTGTTTCAGGTATCTGTCATTTACATGAGTGCTAATACCTGTGCAAATACTCGTATTAATAATAGTATTGGTGCAACCCTACCCTCAGGTATAAGATATGCATACTTACATTGGTCCAGGCACCAGCATGTAAGTAGGCAACAAAGATCATACTTAGAGTTCAGCTTAACACATTCTTTTTCTATCTGAAATAAAGAATAATAAAAGAAAAGCTTTGGCTGGCGTTCATCTTTAACCACTTTCAGACCGGACCATTTTGCTGGTCAAAGACCAGACCACTTTTTGCGATTCGCCACTGTGTCGCTTTAACTGACAATTGCGCGGTCATGCGACGTGGCTCCCAAACAAAATCGGCGTCCTTTTTTTCCCACAAATAGAACTTTCTTTTGGTGGTATTTGATCATCTCTGCGGTTTTTTATTTTTTGCGCTATAAACAAAAATAGAGCGACAATTTAGAAAAAAACGCATTATTTTTTACTTTTTGCTATAATAAATATCTCCCAAAAATATATAAAAAAAAATTTTTCCCTCAGTTTAGGCCGATGTGTATTCTTCTACATATTTTTGGTAAAAAAAATCGCAATAAGCGATTATTGATTGGTTTGCGCAAAAGTTATAATGTTTACAAACTAGGGGATAGTTTTATGGCATTTTTATTAATACATTTTTTTTACTAGTAATGGCGGTGATCAGCAATTTTTTATTGTGACTGTGACATTATGGCGGACACATCAGACATTTTTGACACATTTTTGGGACCATTGGCATTTACACGGCAATCACTGCTATATATATGCAGTGATTCCTGTGTAAATTACACTGGCAGTGAAGGGGTTAACCAGTGGGTGGCAGTGTAGGGGTTAAGTGTTCCTAGGGGTGTGTTACTAACTGTGGGGGGGCTGGGCTTTCATTTGGTGAACACTGATCTCTGCTCCAATCATATGGAACAGAGATCAGCGTCACTAGTTGCTAGGTAGAACGGGGAAATGCTGTTTACAACGGCATTTCTCCGTTCAGCCGCCCCGTGAGACAATCGCGGGTATGCCCGCAGCGAGCGGGACCTGCGACCAGACTCACGGGGGTCCCGACCGGTGGCGCGCTCGCGATGGCAGGGCGGCATTAAAGATTGGACGTACCTGTACGCCAATATGCCTGCCCGTGCCATTCTGCCGACGTACATCGGCGTGCGCGAGTTGGGAACCGTTTTTTAAATTACTGTTATTTTGCCCATCCATACCCTTCTGGCACTGCCAGAAAATCAGCAGGAGTGGGAATTCCAGATATAGGGGAGCACATTACCTCCCCTATGGGAGAGGGCCTAGCTATGGTGAAACTAAAAATCCCACAAGGGATGGGCATGACTACCAGAGACCTAATGGGATTGTAAAACCCCAGCCATGTTTTTTTTTTTTTTTTGCCATCTGTATTCAAGAGAAATCATTTTACTTATTGTACTGTAAATACAAAAATAAATTAAATCACTAGAAAGTGAGGCAAATCCCTCCCTTAGACAATAGTCAATGCAACAATGACAATACTAAGCTAAGCAGGACAATAATTTCTCCGCAGGATTTGGAAACGTTGCAAAAAGATCTGAACAAATTAACCGGTTCCCGACCGGCGCACGCTGATGTACGTTGGCAGAATGGCACGGGCAGGCATATTGGCGTACAGGTACGTCCAATCTTCAATGCCGCCCTGCCATCGCAAGCGCGCCGCCGGTGGCAGGCTCGCGCGCTGGTCGGGACCCCCCGTGGGTTCGGTCGCGGGTCCCGCGGACTCGATCACCGCGGGCATACCCACGATCGTTACACGGGACGGCTGAATGGAGGAAATGCAGTGTAAACAGCATTTCCCCATTCTGCCTAGCAACTAGTGACGCTGATCTCTGCTCCATGTGATTGGAGCAGAGATCAGTGTTCACTAAATGAAAGCCCAGCCCCCCCACAGTTAGTAACACACCCCTAGAAACACTTAACCCCTACACTGCCACCCACTGGTTAACCCCATCACTGCCAGTGTCATTTACACAGGAATCACTGCATTTATATAGCAGCGATTACTGTATAAATGACATTGGTCCCAAAAATGTGTCAAAAATGTCCGATGTGTCCGCCGCAATGTCGCAGTCACAATAAAAATCGCTGATCACCACCATTACTAGTAAAGAAATAATAATAAAAAATTATTAATAAAAATGCCATAAAACTATGCCTATTTTGTAAACGCTATAACTTTTGCGCAAACCAATCAATAATCGCTTATTGCAATTTTTTTACCAAAAATATGTAGAAGAATACGTATCGGCCTAAACTGAGGGAAAAAATGTTTATATATTTTTGGGGGATATTTATTATAGCAAAAAGTAAAAAATAATGCTTTTTTTTTCAAAATTGTCGCTCTATTTTTGTTTATAGTGCAAAAAATAAAAACTGCAGAGGTGATCAAATACCACCAAAAGAAAGCTCTATTTGTGAGAAAAAAAGTACGTCAATTTTGTTTGGGAGCCACGTTGCACGACCGCGCAATTGTCAGTTAAAGGGACACAGTGCTGAATCGCAAAAAGTGGTCTGGTCTTTGACCAGCAAAATGGTCCGGTCTGTAAGTGGTTAATGTGGTGGGCAACTACATGGCAAATGAGGTTCAATGTAGAAAATTTTTAAATAATGCATTTGGGTGGCAAAAATAGGAATGTAATCTACTCATTAGGGGGGAGAACCTCTGGGGGAATCTAGGATGGAAAAGGACCTGGGGTCCTAGTAGATGATAGGCTCAGCAATGACATGCAATGCCAATCTGCTGCTTACAAAGCAAACAGAATATTGGCATTAAAAAGGGGATCAACTCCAGAGATGAAACAATAATTCTCCTGCTCTAAAAGACTCTGGTCCGGTCACACCTGGAGTATGCTGTCCAGTTCTGGGCACCAGTCCTCAGGAAGGATGCACTGGAGCGAGTACAAAGAAGGGCAACAAAGCTAATAAAGGGTCTGGAGGATATTGGTTATGAAGAAAGGTTGCGAGCACTGAACTTATTCTCTCTGGAGAAGAGACGCTTGAGAGGGGATATGATTTCAATATACAAATACCACACTGGTGACCCCACAATAGGAATAAAACTTTTTTAGGGAAGGGAGTTTAACAAGACACGTGGCCACTCATTAAAATTAGAAGAAAAGAGGTTTAACCTTAAACTACGTTGAGGGTTCTTTACTGAAAGAGCGGCAATGATGTGGTGGTCTCAGCAGGGAGCATCAATAGTTTCAAGAAGCTATTAGATAATCACCTGAACGACCACAACATACAGGGATATACAATGTAATACTGAGATATAATCACACACATAGGTTGGACTTGTGTCTTTTTTTTCAACCTCACCTACTATGTAACAATTGTGCCTTTAGGAATAGTTCTTCTCTATTCATGATCCGGTGACAACTCAAAATTTCTCATCAACTTTAGTTTCGTGGAACAATGTTTACCAGGACAAATCTAGTAAATGTTTCTAGCAGAGAACACAGACAGCGATAAAAAACCCTGAATAAGGTTCTAACTGTTCAACACTCCATATAAAGCCCAAAATAAAGTTTTGAGTTTGGGTAAACTTTAAAGAGCCATCATATCCTAAAAAATATTTCAGTGTTTTAAGACACTTTGATCCACTGCTAGGTCTTTACCGCTACCCAGGAGCCAAATATCACATGCTGGCATTTAGTTCTTTGTATATAAATCTCAGCAGCTGTTAAATGTTCAGAGTTTTAAACTTTTCCATTAAACATAGCCTAATTGGCATATACGGTAATCGCTTTAGGATACTTTGTTTTTTAGAATGTTTTGCCTTGCTAAAGCTTTCAGCTCTGATCACATCAGGGAGGCCATATTTCATACAACATTCTGCCCACAATGCTATCTCAGACGTTGTGATTACATGAATTACTACATAAAAGTAAACCTTTAGCTCTGCTAATGAGCATGTAATAACATTTGCCTGTAACAGCAGGCATCATACATAATCAGGACACACTGCTGCTTTTTTAAGGTGCCTTTGTGTATAACAGATTATTCCTTTCTTCTGGCTAGTTGTGGTTAAATGAAGCAATGATCTTGTGTCTGTAGGCCCTCTGTCATATAACTGGATGGCTCTCTCCATGGATGAAGTTATTGGATGTGGAGTTCCTTTTCTCCACCCTTTTATGGTTCTAATTTATTCTTTTTTTATTGTTTATTTTATCATATATAAAGTTTATTTTTACTATTTTTTTTTTCATTTAGCTTTTCTCTTTCCCATCTTTTTCACCCTTAAGGCCCCTTACCCACAGGGTGGGCTCTGTTGGAGTCCACCTGGTCAGTGGGGAATCTGTCTGCTGATCCCCGCTGTGCAGGCAGATGGCTGGTCCGTGTGCGCTCCGCTTATGCAGAGTGGACGCTGACACAGCCGGCTCTCCTCATGGGCAGTCACTGTAATAGGACCACCTGTCCATTTACACCCAACTGCCATCTGATCTGATTCGCTGGAGGTATGGAGAACGGATCCTCATACGATTGTTTTTAGAGGATAGGATCAGATCGGATGTCTGCGGGTATCAGTGGACACATGTCCATTGACGCCCACTGCTCCATAGAGGAGACTGGAGGGTCCACCTGAAAAACTGACAGGCGGACCCAATCAGTCCACCCGTGTGAAAGGGGCCTTAGGCTACTTTCACATGATAGTTTAGCCCCCGATAGTTTGCTGCATTCAGAGGCAGCTAAACACTACATAGTTAAATCGTACTGTAGTGGAGGTTGAAAAAATACAAAAGTCCATCAAGTCCAACTTGCAGTTCGTGTGTGCTTTTATGTCAGCATTACATTGTATATTCCTGTATGTTGTGGTCGTTCAGGTGCTTATCTAATTGTTTTTTTTTTAATTATCAATGCCCTCCGCTGAAACCACTGCCTTACCGCTCTTACAGTAAAGAACCCTCTACGCCGTTTAAAGTTAAACCGCTTCTCTTCTTATTTTAGTAAATGGTCACGTGTCTTTTTAAATTCCCTTTCGCAGAAAAGTTTTATCCCTATTGTGGGGTCACCAGTACGGTATTTGTACATTGAAATCGTATACCCTCTCAAGTGTCTCTTCTACAGAGAGAATAAGTTCAGTGCTCGCAACCTTTCCTCATAACTAAGGTTCTCCAGTCTTTTGTTAGCTTTGTTGCCCTTCTTTGGACTCTCTCCAGGTCCAGCACATCCTTCCTGAGGACTGGAGCCCAGAACTGGTTGGCATACTCCAGGTACGGACAGACCAGAGTCTTGTAGAGTGGGAGAATTATCATTTTATCTCTGGAGTTGATCCCCTTTTTAATGTATGCCAATATCCTATTTGCTTTGCTTGCAGCAGCTTGGATTGCATGCCATTGCTGAGGATATCATCTACTAGGACCCCCAGGTCCTTTTCCATCCTAGATTCCCCCAGAAGTTCTCCTCCTAGTGAGTAGATTGCATTCATATTTTTGCCACCCAAATGCAGTTACATTTTTCTACCTTAAACCTAATTTGCCATGTAGTTGCCCACCACATTAGTTTGTACAGATCTTCTTGCAAGGTTTCCACATCCTGCAGAGAAATGATGTCCCTACTTAGCTGAGTATAATCCGCAAATACTGAGATTGAGATGTTTATCCCATCCTCCGGGTCGTTTATGAATAATTTAAATAGGATTGGTCCAAGGACAGAACCCTGGGGGACCCCGCTTGTCACACCATACCATTCCGAGTACTCCCCTTTATCACCACCCTCTGAACTCGGCCTTATAGCCAGTTTTCAATCTGTGTACCCACCCTATGGTCCATGCAGACAGACCTTAGTTTGTACATTAAACGTTTGTGGGGAACTGCAGCAAATGCATTTGCAAAATCCAGATACACTACATCTAAGGGCCTTTCTTTATCTAGATGGCAGCTCACTTCCTTATTGAAGATTAATAGATTGGTTTGGCACGAACAATTCTACATTAATCCATGCTGATTACTGCTAATGATACTGTTGTCGTTACTGAAATCTTGTATAATAGTGCCATATCATCCCCTCCAGGCTAACTGGTCTGTAATTCCCAGGGATGTATCTTAGTCCTTTTTTAAATATTGGTGCTACATTGGCTTTTCTCCAATCGGCTGGTACCATTCCAGTCAGTAGACTGTTCGTAAAAATTAGGAACAGTGGTCTGGATATTACTTGACCAAGTTCCTTAACGACCCTCGGGTGCAAGCCATCTGGTCCTGGTGACTTATTAATGTTACGTTTTTCAAGTCTATTTCTAATTCTATCTTCTTTTGGCCATGAGGGTGCTTCCTGTAATGTGTCATGGGCATAAACATTGAAGATTTGGTTACTGAAGCCCCCCGTTTCCCTCGTGAAGACTGAGGAGAAGAATAAATGCAATACCTTCACCATCTCTCCAGCCTTAGTAACCAGATTCCATTCATCATTCTTTATGGGACCAATATGATCTGACCCCCCTTTCTTACTATTTATATACATAAAGCGGAAGTAAACCCATCCATTTACCGGTTTCAAAAACAGTTTTATTTCCGGCAAGTGCTGGAAATGTAACACTCCCATTGGTTGTGCTCTCAACCAAACTGTCAAACCATCGAATGGCTGGTGTCATTACTGATCACATGTGTAGCATCATGGCAGTTGTAGATTAAACAGAGGCAAAGATGGCAGCTTCCTTGGCTGAAAACGTTAGGTGGGTTTACTTACATTTTTACTCTGCTCCGCTATGTGCCTTTCATGTTTTGCCTCCCTGATTGCACCCTTACATTTTTTGTTGCATTCTTTGTAAAGTTGGAATGCTGATGATGATCCCTCTACCTTGTATTTTTTGAAGACCTTCTCTTTTTTGCTTTTGTATGCATTTTTACATTGGAGTCAAACCACCCAGGACTTTTATTAGCTCTTTTAAATGTATTTCCCCTTGGAATGCTCTGGCTAATACCCTCGCTAATACTCGTATTTAATATGCTCTTAAAGCATACCCGTTTTTTCTCTGTGTTCTTTGTTCATAAGATTTTATCCCATTTAGTATCATCTAGCAAGGATCGTAGTTTAGGGAAGTTGGCTCTTTTTAAATTCACTGTATTTGTATTCCCCTTATGTTTCCTATTGGTGTGATTTATACTGAAACCAATTGACCTGTGATCGCTGTTTCCTAAATTGCCCCGTATTTCCACATTTGTGATCAGGTCTGTATTGTTGGTAAACAGAATGTCTAGTAATGCTTTGTTTCTAGTTGGTGCATTTACCAACTGACACACAAAATTGTCCTGTAAGACATTTAATAAATGGTGAGCTTTAACCACTTAGGCCTCGGACCATTTTACTAGCTTAAGACCAGAGCACTTTTTGTGATTCGGCACTGTGTTGTTTTAACGGACAATTGCGCGGACGTGCGACGTGGCTACCAAATAAAATTGATGTCCTTTTTTACCCACAAATAGAGCTTTCTTTTGGTGGTATTTGATCACCCCTGCAGTTTTTATTTTTTGCGCTATAAACAAAAAAACGTCAATTTTGAAAAAAAAAAACGCATTATTTTTTACATTTTGCTATAATAAATATCCCCCAAAAATATACATAAAAAAAAAAAATTCTCAGTTTAGGCCGATACATATTCTTCTACATATTTTTGGTAAAAAAAAAAAAAAAAACTCAATAAGCGTATATTGATTGGTTTGCGCAAAAGTTATAGCGTTTACAAAATAAGGGATAGTTGTATGGAATTTTTATTAATCATTTTTTTTTTTTTTTTACTAGTAATGGCGACGATCAGCGATTTTTATCGTGACTGCAACATTATGGCGGACACATCGGACATTTTTGGGACCAATGTCATTTATACAGCAATCAGTGCTATACAAATGTACTGATTCCTGTGTAAACGACACTGGCATGAAGGGGTTAACCACTAGGTGGCAGTGTAGGGGTTAAGTGTGTCCTGGGGTGTGTTTCTAACTGTGGGAGGAGGGGCTGTGTGTGACACGTCACTGATCTCTGCTCCCGATCACAGGGAGCAGAGATCAGTGACAATGTCACTAGGCAGAACGGGGAGATGTTTGTTTACATTAGTATCTCCCAGTTCTTCCTCTCCGTGAGATGATCGCGGGTATCCCCGCGACGATCGAGTCCCCGGGACCTGACTCACGGAGCTTGCCGGCCACCCACCAGCCTCTTAACCACTTCCCGACCAGCGCACGACGATGTACGTCGACAGAATGGCACGGGCAGGCATATTGGCGTACAGGTACGTCCAATATTCAATGCCGCCCCTGCCATCGGGAGCGCGCCGCCGGCGGTGCGCTCCCGCGCTGGTCGGGACCCCCGTGAGTCCGGTCGCGGTACCCGCGGACTCGAACGCCGCGGGCATCCCCGCGATTGTCTCACGGAGCGGCCGAATGGAGGAAATGCTGTGTAAACAACATTTCCCCATTCTGCCTAGCAATTAGTGACGCTGATCTCTGCTCCATGTGATTGGAGCAGAGATCAGTGTTCACTAAATGAAAGCCCAACCCCCCCACAGTTAGTAACACACCCCTAGGAACACTTAACCCCTACACTGCCACCCACTGGTTAACCCTTTCACTGCCAGTGTCATTTACACAGGAATCACTGCATTTATATAGCAGTGATTACTGTATAAATAACAATGGTCCCAAAAATGTGTCAAAAATGTCCAATGGGTCCCCCACAATGTCGCAGTCACAATAAAAATCGCTGATCGCCGCCATTACTAGTAAAAAAAATAATAAAAAATTATTAATAAAAATGCTATAAAACTATCCCTATTTATAAACGCTATAACTTTTGCGCAAACCAATCAATAATCGCTTATTGCGATTTTTTTTTTTTACCAAAAATATGTAGAAGAATACGTATCGGCCTAAACTGAGGGAAAAAAATGTTTTTTATATATTTTTGGGGGATATTTATTATAACAAAAAGTAAAAAATAATGCGTTTTTTTCAAAATTGTCGCTCTATTTTTGTTTATAGCGCAAAAAATAAAAACCGCATGGGGTGATCAAATACCACCAAAAGAAAGCTCTATTTGTGGGAAAAAAAGGACGTCAATTTTGTTTGGGAGCCACGTCGCACGACCGCGCAATTGTCAGTTAAAGCGACGCAGTGCCGAATCGCAAAAAGTGGTCTGGTCTTTGACCAGCAAAATGGTCCGGTCTGCAAGTGGTTAAAGGACAACGTACAGGTACGTTAGTTTGCCTGCACAAGCCCTTTTGCCACAGGATATTTGTGTGAGGCGGTTGGCAAGCGGTTAATGCTTGCCAGAATGTTCAAAGCCTTATAGTAGCTTCCTGACTTTGGGTGCCGTCAGTCAGTCGCCCCAGCTGGCTTTTACTGGCTTTTTTTTGGATGCCAAATGGCACTTGGAAACAAAGGGGTTTAAGGGGACAATTTTAATTTTGTAAAGATAATTCAAAACGTAATAAAACGAAATACACAAGAGATGTGACTATGAGTTAATTACAGTGTTTGAACATTTCTCAATTTCAGCTTTTATTGGAAGAAGGAACTTTGAACAAACAGATATTTTCAAAATAAATTGTGAGCCGTCATTTAAAAAACGAGCTGCATTAAACAGTGAAGTGTTTGTCATTATCCTTGTGCTTGAAATGGATTCTCATTTACTTAGGCTTTGAAATATTTTGATTGCTTTCATGTCTCCTATCATGCCAAGAAAATAAACTTGGGAAACATTTTCATGTGTTCTGTATTGTCATTGCATTTTAATTAATATTTGCGTCAAAAAGGTAAGCCATTACTACTTTTTTTTTTTTTTTTTTTCAAAGACCTTGAATGCATGAGATCAACATTATATTTAGCAAAAGGGAAAAAACAACATGAAAGTATCATGTCAAAACTTTATTTTTGGCAATTTATGCCATAAACTTGTCTTAAAGGGATATAAGCCCCCATTGCCGGACCTTCTTCTCAAAATTCCCTTTTGTTGGCTGTTTGGCTCCAGTACTTTCTGACTTTCTGACTTCTTGACTTAGAACGGATATGCAGCTAGAGAATCCAATCATTTCTGATGCGGTCAGCCTATGTATTTTTTCCAGTACAGGTCTTCTAAAAGCCCAACTGAACTTTCAGCTCGGGCCAATGATTATACCATACCTGGCTGATGCCCCTGGAAAAAGCGCTTTCTGTAATACCTTGTCTCCAGCACCGTTCCCTGCAGAAGCTCTACACTGCCAACTGCCATCGATTCTCTTTGGGTTAACCACTTGACATCAGCGCTATAGTCAAAAGATGGCTACAGCACGGACCTCAAATGCCAGGAGGGCATCCATGTATGTCCTCCTGTTCTCGTGGCGCACTCTGTGATTGCTGATCACAGAGCAGCGTAAAGGGCCAATCATTGCGGGCCCTTTACCATGTTATCAGCTGTCAGCCAATGACCGCTGATGTCGGAAGTAAACTGAAGGCGGTTACCGGCTTTCAGCGTGAATAGAAAACAATAAAGCTGCTAACTGGCTTCTGTTAAAAGGACATCAGTCCCCTTAGTGCCCACCAGTGCTGCAAAACAGTGCCGCCAATCAGTGCCCATCAATGTCTCATCATTAGTGTTCTGAAATAAAAACGATACAGTACCCTGCTCACCCCTTATTTTATGCCAGCAGCTGAACAAATTAAATCTAACTGATTCCTCCATCCATACCAAACATCACAGTTGGATGAATCCCCCCTGCTGTTGTTGTGTACTGACAGCTGGCACTGGAGACGGCAGAACACTTGAACAACAGTCGCATCTGATTGGATGCAGCTGCTATTCAACCAAAATCATTTCATAAAGCTTCTTGATTCTGTTCTGTTTCTTTTAGCATTGATGGTGCCTTTCCAGATGTGCCCATTCCATGTGCACTAATCCACCCCTATACCATCAGGGATGCAGGATTTTAAACTGAGCACTGCTAAGAAAGTCTCTCTCCTCTTTAGTCCGGGTGATGCAACGCCCATGGTTGAGAAAAAGAATGTCAAAATTTGATCAGAGAACAGTTTTCCACTTTGCAACAGACCATTTTAAATGAGCTTTGGCCCAGAGACGAGAGTGGTGTTTCTATATCATATTCAGATGTAGCTGCTCCTTTGCATGATAAAGTATTAAAGTGGACCTTCAGTCATTTTTCAACTTTCCATCTATTAAATCGTCTGCCCTTGTTGTTTTATCTTTGGATAGTAAAACATTTTTTTTCTGCCAGTAAATGCCTTATACAGCCCACTTCCTCTTTCTTGCCTGGTCATTAGCCTAGTCTTATGACAGCGTGCACAACTCTCTGCCCCAGCAAGGGAGGGGGGTGAGTCATAAGAGGACCAATAAAAGCTGTAGAGCTGAAGGTATGTGTCTGTGTAAATCCAGGAAGTGAACAGGCAGCAGCTTCAGCTGCCCACAGTTAAAATGGCTGCAGCCAGACTCAGTGGAGGGAGATTTCTGCAACATATTTGGCAAGTACAGAATCACAGTATATATAAAATAATATGCAAAGTGGTTGGAGGGAAGCTTCAGAATGACAAAGATGTTTTTTATTACAAATCATATGAGCAGACTGGAGTTTAACTTTTTGGATGGAACCGTGAACTGTGTTCACAGACAGTCATTTTTGAAGTATTCCTGAGCCCACGGCATCCAGTATTGTGTTTCTGCCATGTCCCCTTGTATGCACAGATTTCTCCTGATTCTTGGAATCTCATGATCTTATGCACTGTAGATGATAATATATTTAAAGTCTTTGCAATTTTACCTTGAGAAACATTATTCTGAAGTCGTTTGACAATTTTTAGACACAGCTTTTTCACCAATTGATGAGCCTCTGCCCATCTTTAGTTCTGAGACACTCTGACTAAGATTCTCTTTTTATACCTAGTCATGTTACTGACCTGTTGCCAATTACCCTAATTCGTTGCAAAATGTTCTTCCAGCTCTTCCTTGTAAGTACCACTTACTTTGCCAGCTTTTTGTTGTCATGTCACAACTTCTTTGCGTGCCGCTTCACACTAGGGCGATGCGGAAACCAGCGCGATTCCAGTGCCGGTTCCCGCATCACATAGGACTGGCAGGCAGTTCACAATTCCCTGTGCAAACCACTGCGGGTGTCAATAGAAAGTTATTGACACCCCCATATCTGTTCACATATTGCAGTGCCAACTGTCAAATGGTGCAGGAATAGGATTGCATGGGTGTGATGCCATCCGATTCCAGTGCGGACCAAAAAAGGGTCCTGCGCAATTTTGGTGCGAATGCGATGCATATTCAGCCATACAATTTGCAGAACACGGACATTGCATGTGATCTGCACTGCAGTGTGGTACGAATCACATGCCATGTCTAACGTCGCACCAGTGTAAAACTCAGCCTCAGATGTGTTGTTGCCATCAATTTTAAAATGACCTTTTTTGTTTTTTTTGTTTTAATAGTACATTTTTTCATTTTAAACATTTGACATGTTTTCTATTTTCTGTTGTATATAAAATATGGGTTTATGAGATTTGCAAATTGTTGCATTCTGTTTTAATGTAGACTTTACACAGAGTCGCAACTTTTTGGGGTTGTATTACCAGATCCCATTATTTTATAAAATTTTCGCTGCCAGCTGCTTAACGTACAACCTCCTATCATTCTAACACACAATCCATACATTATATCTGCTGCAGAACCTTGTTTACACTGAATGGAAATTCTTTCTTCTGCATTGTGAACCATCTTGTGCCTCTGGGAGAAGTGTTTGTCAGCGGAATATAAAACAGAATATACAATGTAGCAAATTATTATGGACTCCTTGTAAGCTTCACCAGAACTGCAATTCCTTGAGCAATTTGTCAGCATTTGCATGTAAAGCGGAACATTATATCTCCGACCCGCTACCATTATGCTCCATCAATGTATTTCTATGCAAGAAATTAAACTGTACATTCAGTCAGCGTATGTAGAACATATAAAAGGGAAAACTGTATATCTGTTAAACCACAAGGGATGGCTTAGCATTAAGTCATTTGTACTCCAGTATGTAGATGCAAGTTCCCCCTTTCTTAGTTTTAATACTAACACATATAGGCACGTCTTCAAGTCATGTCTCTGGTAATTGCCCAGATTAGCTATGTACATCTCTGAAGGATTAACTGATGGCAGGAACAAGTAAAAATGTTGTATGTTGAGTCAGGGGTGGACTGGCAACACCAAATAAAGCAAGGGCCTCCTGTCAGGCCCCATCCATGGTCCACCCTTACCTTGACCCTGCCCATGGCCCACCCCTGATCTCGCCCCTACATTTTGCACAAAGTACGTTTTTTTTAATGGGTCCTGGAGTGGGGGGGGGGGGGGGGTCTCTCTCTAACAGTGTCCATTAGACAGTCTGTTAGAAAGCATCCCCTCCAGGCCCCATTAGAGTCTAGAACAGAGTATAATGGGACCTCCTGGAGGGGGGTCTCTCACTAACAGTTTACATTAGAGAGTCTCTGTTAGCGAGACCCCCCCCCCCCTCCAGGACCCATTAGAGACTACAAAGGAGTATAATGGGACCTGGAGGGGAGCCTCTTTCTAGCTGAGTGTACAGTTAACACCTTCATTCACTCTGGTCCTTACCGGACCCCCTCCTTGTTCCATGACTCTCACCCCTTCCCCAACCTCTCACAAAGTAGAAATAAAATTGACACTGTGTAGCACTCCTCTTACCTTAACTATGGGTACTGTATGTGTGGCTGGTTCCTGTGTCCTCTGTAGCTGGCTCCCGCTTCCTCTGTGGGTGCCTCAGGGCAGCCTTGCCAGTGTCCCCTCCTTGCAGCCTTGCCAGTGTCCCCTCCATGCAGCCTGATTAGGTCAGCTACTATCTCTACAGCAGGGATGGGCTGCACCGAAATAGGGAAGATGCATAGCGGCTGACCTCCTGTGCTCACAATGCATCAGGCTGGTGGCTCAGCATGGAACCTGGAAGCAATTCGAGATCACTGGAGTAACTTCCAAGGGCGTTGGCTAGGTATTGTATATAAATAGTTACATTGCCGCAAGCTGGACCAGTGTAACCATGTAAAAATATACCATGCCTGGAATTCTTCTTTAACCTATCAGCAAAGAGTGTTAAACGAAACCGAAGTGCCTGGTGGAAACCCAGGCAAGTAAAAGGAGAATATGCCAACTCAATGCATATAGCGCTCTGGCCGAAATTTGAGCTGAGGACCCTGGTGCTGCAAGGTAAAAATGCTAACTTGTAAGCCAGTGTGTCTCAGCTGGGATGCCGTGAGGAGTTCTCAGGGGTGCCGTGGCAACAGCCCAATCTGAACGATCTTCTGTTATCTCCTCTGCTACAGGAGGGAGAAAGCACTGCTAACTCCTGTGTACAGAGGAGGCAGAGAGCTCAGCCTGCACCTCCTTCCGCTCTCTACTCATCTTTGTACTCTTGCCTGCAAAACAGAAAGCTGGGCTGGCCGCCCGACCGCATCCTACCAACTGATGACATCATCAGTTGCTAAGGACGTGCCGGCAAGAGAACAGAGGGGTATAGAGAGGTGCGGACTGAGCTCCCTGCCTCCTTTGTACACAGGTGTTAACAGTGCTTTCTCCTTCTGGTAGCACAGGAGGTAACCAGTAACAAATTTGAAGATGCATATTTTTCCGTACTGCACAATAATGTGCTGCCTTTTTGCTGACCCGCGTGTGGGCCATTTGATTCTCAATGACAACCCCATGCATCTGATAAATGCACAAGGGCCTGCTAAAACGCATGGGTTTTGGTGCTGCAGAATTTTAAAAATCATGGCAGCACCCTTTTGCGTGTATTACACATGTAAAACAAATCATTGTAAAATATGAAACATTTGGGAACATGCAAAAAGGCGTGCACGCTCGGTGCACCCCCTGGTGTGAATGAGCCCTCAAACTGGTGTGCCCTGAGATTGTGTGCAATTCTAAAGGGTGCCTTGACTAAAAATTTTTTGGGAAAAACACTACTCCTTCCCAGAAAAAAAAAACAAGTTCTACCTTGTACTCAGTTTTTTTAATAATCAGGTTTACATATTGAAGTTAAAGACGCTGACACCCATCAAAGATGCAGGAAGTGATGGGAAGTCTTCCCAGCAGGGACATAGACCTCAATAATAACTGCCATAACACTCCCACACTTCATCCAAAAAAAACATTTAGAATAGAGATTGGCATTAACACTGTTGTAGAGTTTCAGTTTGTTGATAACAGAGCGCTTTGTATTTTTTCTTTTCTTTTATCAAAATTATTTTCTTTTTCTCATTCATTCATTGACGGACACAGCGCTTCCTTATTCAGAACCATAGGGGTATATTGCCCCTTTCAGGAGTAGTACATTAGGTAGAAAAAATACTTGGCTACGCCCATAGGCAGTCCTAGATGATATACACCCCCCTCTCAGCCTTCAGTTTTTTTTCTGCCTAGTCAGGAGTAAGGACCTTGTTCCCTGCTGGGATCTCTAGTCCTGGCAAATTACATTTTTTTGTTTGCAGATCTCACCGGAAAAAAATCAACAATCAACAGCCGGACTGGGCGACGGGCTGGACATTTGATCCAGTGGTCTCTCCTGTCTGGCTAGCGAGCACATGCAGACCTCAGCTAAGCGATAGGTTGGCCGCGGCAAAGCCCCACTGGATGGGGGCTGTGGCTAACACCTCTGCTCACAGGTTGTCACAATTGGCGACGCTATCCTGGTGATTCATAAGGACTAGGTGGTTCTTCATCCTTGTCCTTCATTCCTTCCAAAAGTTGTTTCTGATTTCCATTTAAATTAAGACATTGTGATGCCTTCCCTATGTCCCAGGCTGCAAAATCCGAGGGAATTTGCCTTACGCACCTTGGATGTGGTTCAGGCGATCAGGGTGTATTTGGCGGCCACTGAGTCCTTTCGGAGGTCAGACTCCCTGTTTGTGATCACCACGGGCCGAAGAAGGGAATGTCTGCTTCCTCGGCGACCATTTCTAGATGGATCAGACAGACGGTGACTCAGGCCTATTCTGTCAGGGGTCGGGTTCCTCCCTTCCCGATGAAAGCGCACTCTACTCGGGAGCTGTGTGCCTCCTGGGCCTTCTGTCATCAGGCGTCGGTGACACAAGTGTGCAAGGCAGCCATCTGGTCGTCAGTGCACACTTTCACAAAATTTTACAAAGTGGATGTGCTGGCATCTGCGGATGCCTCTTTTGGCCGCAAGGTTCTGCAGACTGTGGTCTAGAGGGTTTTCCCCTCATGAAGGGGTTTTCTTGCTGTTCAGGTTGGGCTCCAGTTGTTCTTGTTGAACTCCAAATTATCTGGTTGGCCTGTGTTTTTGTTGGCTGCCCCACCCCTCATATTTGGCACTGCTCTGGGACATCTCTATGGCTCTGAATAAGGAAGCGCTGTATCTGTCGATGAACGAATTAGAAAATAGGATTTTTGACTTACTGTAAAATCCGTTTCTCTGAGTTCATTGACAGACACAGCACCCACCCTTCAATGGAGTTTTTAACGCTTCTGACACTACTTGTGACAAAACTGAAGGCCTATAGCAGGGTGGGGGGATGTATATCACCTAGGACTGCCCATGGGCATAGCCAAGTCTTTTTTCTGCCTAGTGTCCTTCTCCTGTAGGGGGCTATATAACCCTATGGTTCTGAATAAGGAAGTACTGTGTTTGTCAAGGAACTCGGGGAAACGTTTTTTATGGGAAGTCAAAAATCCTATTTTTTTTTTTTAAGTGTCCAAATTTTCACAGGTATCTGTTTAATTTATATGCTCATTTTTCAGCTGCTAAATCAATTAGATGAAAAAATGGGGTGTTCTTTAAACAGAAGAATGGGCCAGTCACGAAGCCCTCGAGCAGAATCAATGCTGGTTCTTGGACAAATGTGATTAGAGGCTTCTGCTTTGCTCTCCTAAAGGACCGCATGATAATAAGAATCGCCAACAAAGTGAGAACATCTCTGTGAAGACCGTCAAAGCAAGGGACAAAAAAAGTTCATTGACTTGACTAATGAGAGCGAAAGAAGAGATCGCTAGTATTTTGGATTCAACCTGTTTCTGTGTTTAAAGGGAAAAGTTTGACAGCTTTTTAAAGCTGAACTCATGGTAGATCAAAAAAAAAAAAACACATTGATGCTGCTCTGTTTCCATGAACCACTTCAGCCCCGGGAGAATTTTGTAGTTTTCTGCAGGCAGTCTGTAGTGGGTGGAACCTGCTGGCCCCTCCCACTGCTTGGCTGTCTGCACAGGCTACATACAGCACCATAATGATGTCACTGCTACTTTAACCAAACTAGCTACTAAAAAATAAAATAAATAAAACTACACACTTAATTCCTTTCTCATCCTACTACATACCCTATGGGGATGGGTGTTAGGTGGTTCTCTTACCAGTATAGGATATAGAAGTAATCAGGGCTCAGGTCCTGCGGGAACGCATGGGAACGGAGTTCCTGTACTTTTTCCACAACAGGAACTCAGTTCCCATTAGCAGCCTTGTCCTGCAAGACTTTGAAGTATGCGAGCTGTGTGGCAGGTGCTACACCAGCAGCTGCCGACACAGCTCACAATAGTAAGTGCTGCACACCTGACCATTCAGGCATTGCCAGTAGGGGGCCCCATGACAGCTTCCTCTTCAATCTACCTGTCAATCACAGCTAGCTGATGGGTAGATCAGGTCTAGGTCTAGCTGATGGGTAGATCAGCTATTCTGCTCATGGGACATACAGGGAGAGAGGTGAGCTGAGGGAGGGACATCAGGTTGGGGTGGTAAGCCTAGCACAATACCTGGCAAAGTTTAATGCCAGGAGGGAATTTTATGTGGAAATATGTGAAGGGTTGGAATAGCAGCGAGTGTGTGTTGGAGCCCTGCAGAGTTTGCAGCCCCACAAGCTAACATACATCTCCTAAGCAGCAACGCATCACTATCTCCCCAAGCATTCGGTCCAGATAATGTGCAGTTAATTTATGACCTTTCTGTTTAACCCTGTGTAAATAAAATTCCCCAATAAAGATCAGAACATGATGTTCACATTTGCATGGAAGCACAATTGAATGAATACTGATTATTCAGAGAATTACCGTATTTAGGTTTATTGAGGATTGATTTTTTTTTATGTACTAACAGTTAAGCTTCATACACACAATCCAAAAATTGGATGAAAAATACGACTTTTGAAGTGTTTGTGCATATGAGCGCATCATTTTTTTTTTTCTTTTTGGTGGGGGAGTGGATCTTGGGTGGGAGTTCCCACACTTTTTTCCCCAGGACTTGACCCCTGGAAGTAATACTTGGTGTGTTCCGGAGGTTGTGGTGACTGGCACGAAGGACATAAGTGCTCCGATCCCCAGACCTGACACTGAAAGCTCCAGCACAGCCGGCTCTGCCCGCTCACACACGGCCTTTGGATCCATGTGCCCAGGGAGGAGGAGAGGAGGGAACCCGGACACACATCACCCGGGCCACCTTAGCCGAAGTCTGCACTGCCCCCCTACAAGTCCTCCAGTGACCAGCACAGCCTCTCCACACCACCCCGTCATCCCGGCTCCATGACTGGAAGAGAAGGCCAAGCCTGGCTCACTCCTCCTTGGGGCAAGAAGACAGTACGAGTGCCAAGCCCTGGTCATTTATGCCCCGTGGCTTTCCAAGGTAAAAGGTAACCACAACCCGCCCACTACTGACATCAGCACCTGTGATTAGTCATCCGGGCTTAACTGGGAATGGCGGCAACGAGAGAGGGGATCATCTTCCTGCTTATGTGGCTGCAGAGAGGTGAAAGCGTATTGGTGTACATGTGCTGTGCGTATGGTTGCCACCTCATCCCTTTAACCACTTCAGCCCTGGCACAATTGTGCAGTCGTGCGACGCTGTACCCAAACAAAATTGACGTCCTTTTTTTTCCCACAAATAGAGCTTTATTTTGGTGGTATTTGATTATCTCTGCGGTTTTTATTTTTTGCGCTATAAACAAAAGAAGATCGACAGTTTCGAAAAAAAAACACGTTTGCTATAATAAATATCCCACATTTTTTTTTTTTTTTTTTTTCTTCCCTCAGTTCAGGCTGATATGTATTCTACATATTTTTGTTAAAAATAAATAAAATGCAATAAGCATATATTGATTGGTTTGTGCAACAGTTTCAGTGTCTAAAAAATAGGGGCTAGATTTATGGCATTTTTATTATTATTTTTTTTTTTTTTTTTACTAGTAATTGCGACAATCTGCAATTTTTATGGGGACTGCGATATTGCAGTGGCCAAATTGGACACTTTTGACACATTTTTAGGACCATTGACAATTATACAGCAGTCAGTGCTATATAAATGCACTGATTACTATATAAATGTCATTGGCAGGGAAGGGGTTAACACTAGGGGGTGATCAAGGGGTTTACTGTGTTCCCTAGGCGTGTTCTAACTGTAGGGGGGGAAGGGTCTGACTAGGGGAGGAGAGAGATCGGTGTTCATACTTCGTATGAACACACAGTCTGTCTCCTCTCCCCTGAAAGAACCGGGATTTGTGTGTTTACACACACAGATCCCAGTTTTCGCTCTGTCACGAGCGATCGCAGGTGCCCGTCAGGTACCAAAAGGCAAAGCGATGCAAGATAACGTTGTTTCACCCAGCCGTGCCGTTCTGGCGCAGTAAAACTGCGGCGGCTGGTCAGCAATATGAATTACACAGGTTCTTAGGCTAATTTAATGCAGAAAAGACAACAAGAGAGTTTAATTACCACCTTAATCAGCCACAGAACCTGTGTATTTAATATGTGTTCGGTTTTAAGAGGCTGAGGTGGCAACTCTAGCTGTGCAGGCTCAGTCCTTCTACAGTGGCCGTGGCTGCATCCTAGGTGGCAGTGCGCCCTAGGTGGCTACCTAGTTTGCCTAGTGGTAGCACCAGCCATGGGTACAGTTATATTCTACTGAAAAACAAAGCAGCTCAGAATCATTTTCGTTTATCTTAATCACAGTGGGATGCACTTACCTGTTGTTAATGCAGAGCTCTCCACCTGCTCGCTGCAAACTAAAGAAACCCTTCAAACAGGCGGTGTTTGTGTATAATTACAAGCCTGATTTCTTTCTGTTACATTTCACTTAAATGCTCATTTACTTTGTCAGCGAAGTCTCCCAAGGTCACAGTTCTTCTCGTAATCAGAACCACAAATAACATTAGAAGCCATTCTATATAGAATACACGGCTGTTTATCCTATTCTTGCTAAGTAACATAATTATTTTCAAGTGTCCTGAGTCAAGGATCATTTTATTCTGGAGCATGGTAAGAAATACTCTTTCAAGCAGAAGCTATTATTCTGCTATCAAGACATTTCAGCTTTAACATGGGGAAGTCACCGCCATCAACCACTTAAGGGCTCTGTGTTTAATGAAACTCGCTAGTCGGGAGATTTGGTTTTATGAGTATCGGGATAAATAATGACTCCATGTGTCGTTGTATCCCAAATGAACCTACCAAATATGCCTGCTGTGAGAAAATGTTCATTAACTAATGGCTGACTAGTTTAACCATTTCCCGACCAGCGCACGACGATGTACGTCGAAACAATGGCACGGGCAGGCATATTGGCGTACAGGTACGTCCAATATTCAATGCCGCCCTGCCATCGGGAGCGCGCCGGCGGCGGTGCGCTCCCGCGCTGGTTGGGGCCCCCGTGAGTCTGGTCGCGGGACCCGCGGACTCGATCGCATCCCCGCAATCGTCTCACGGGACGGCTGAATGGAGGAAATGCCGTGTAAACAGCATTTCTCCATTCTGCCTAGCAACTAGTGACGCTGATCTCTGCTCCATGTGATTGGAGCAGAGATCAGTGTTCACTAAATGAAAGCCCAACCCCCCCCACAGTTAGTAACACACCCCTAGGAACACTTAACCCCTACACTGCCACCCACTGGTTAACCCTTTCACTGCCAGTGTCATTTACACAGGAATCACTGCATTTATATAGCAGTGATTACTGTATAAATGACAATGGTCCCAAAAATGTGTCAAAAATGTCCGATGGGTCCCCCACAATGTCGCAGTCACAATAAAAATCGCTGATCGCCGCCATTACTAGTAAAAAAAAAAATAATAAAAAATGATTAATAAAAATGCTATAAAACTATCCCTATTTTGTAAACGCTATAACTTTTGCGCAAACCAATCAATAATCGCTTATTGCGATTTTTTTTTACCAAAAATATGTAGAAGAATACGTATCGGCCTAAACTGAGGGAAAATTTTTTTTTTTTTATATATTTTTGGGGGATATTTATTATAACAAAAAGTAAAAAATAATGTGTTTTTTTCAAAATTGTCGCTCTATTTTTGTTTATAGCGCAAAAAATAAAAACCGCAGGGGTGATCAAATACCACCAAAAGAAAGCTCTATTTGTGGGAAAAAAAGGACGTCAATTTTGTTTGGGAGCCACGTCACACGACCGCGCAATTGTCAGTTAAAGCGACGCAGTGCCGAATCGCAAAAAGTGGTCTGGTCTTTGACCAGCAAAATGGTCCGGTCTGCAAGTGGTTAAAGTGGTTGTAAACCTCTGAAATAAAAAAGCATACCATTCTATTGTGTGTATTTGCCTCAGTCCAAAGCACTCATTCCTCTGATATTTACATGAGACATTTCTGACAGTCTATGCCATGGGTCCCAAACTTTATTAAAAAAGGGCCAGTTTACTAAGAAAGGAAAAAAGGGGACATGAGGGGCATTGGGACTTATATGAAACAGACCACGCAGGTAGGGTGAGACATTCGGTAGATTGTACATGATGTGAAATAGTGACCACAATGGGCATATTACAATAATTGATAAATATTTAATTAGATCAATAATTTGATACCAGGTAAGTAAAAAATGATTATTACATCATAACATAGTACAAAATTCATAACATAGTAAACAATGTATCATATAATAAAATTAGTATCAGCGGTATACCCAAAATCGGCACAAACATAGTAAAATAATTAGAAATTAACCACTTCAGCCCCGGAAGATTTTACCCCCTTCCTTCCCAGAGCACATTTTGCGATTTGGCACTGCGTCGCTTTAACTGACAACTGCGCAGTCGTGCGATATTGCACCCAAACAAAATTGACGTAATTTTTTCCCACAAATAGAGCTTTCTTTTTGTGGTATTTGATCACCTATGCGAGTTTTATTTTTTGCTATAATAAATATCCCATTTTAAAAAAAAAAAATTTTTTCCTCAGTTTATGCCGATACGTACGTATTCTTCTACATATTTTTTGGTAAAAAAATTGCAATAAGCGTATATTGATTGGTCTGCGTAAAAGTTATATCGTCTACAAAATAGGGGATAGATTTATGGCATTTTTTTTTTTTTTTTACTAGTAATGGCAATTTTTTTCGTGATTGTGACGGACATATCAGACACTTTTGACACATTTTTGGGACCATTCACACAGTGATCGGTGCTATAAAATTGCACTGATAACTGTGTAAATGTGACTGGCAGGGAAGGGGTTAACACTAGGGGGCGCTGCAGGGGTTAATTATGTTCCCTGGGAGTAAGTCTAACTGGGGGGGAGGTGACTCACAAGGAGAGGAGAGAATGATCGGTGTTCCTCTGTACTGGGAACACACCATTGGTCTCCTCTCCTCTGACAGCACGTGCTGTGTTCCTGGGCAATCGTGGCCACCGGGCACGCACACCGGGTCCCGAGCAACGCCACACGCGCCCCCTAGATGGCCGAGAATGGGAGATCTCATCTGGGGCATCATATTACTATGGGCAGGTAGGGAAGTGGTTAATGGCTCAACCAATTAAAAACCCATAATGTAAACATGGATACTGTGATATGACATTAAATATAAAAGCTTGATGCGTTTTGTGGAGGTTTTTTTCATCTCGTTCTTTCTTTTCTACTCCACCATAGTTCTTTTTTCACTCACATTTTTCAATCTGCACTCCTTCTCATACTCGCTATCCTTCACTACATTCCCCTTCCATTTAGCTTCTGTATAACACTTACCCGCTCATCTTATATATACTATTATTTATTACAGTATATCCTTGGGGTCTACACCTACTATTATAGTGTTAGAAGGGGGATTTATCTCTGCACTTTTCTTCACTACTGTGCCCTGGCTGGCTTTGCCCTGCTGCCGCAGTCAATACCACCTTGGCTCCCGGTGGGGATGGTTTCTCATCCTCCGATGTCCTCCATTACATTATTTCTATTATTATATACGGTTCTCTACATTTTTTACCATATATACATAGGTAAGAGTGCTAGGACCATTGGTGGTGTTCCCTCTCTTCCTGTGCTAATTTATGACCATTAACTAATTATTTATTTTTAATTCATTCCAGGCATTCCCAGTTAGCTGCTCCTGATGAGTGGCTACAACTCCACGAAATGCGTCAAGCTTTTATATTTGATGCCATTTCACAGTATCCATGTTTACATTATGGGTTTTAATTGGTTGAGCCATTAATTAATCTCAAATTATTTTACTATGTTTGTGCCGATTTTGGGTATACCGCTGATACTAATTTTATTATATGATACATTGTTTACTATGTTATGAATTTTGTACTATTTTATGCTGTAATAATCATGTTTTACTTACCTGGTATCAAATTACTGATCTAATTAAATATTTATCAATTATTGTAATATGCTCATTGTGGTCACTATTTAACATCATGTATAATCCATCGAATGTCTCACCCTACCTGAGTGGTGTGTTTCATATAAAGTCCCAATGCCCCTCATGTTCCCTTTTTTGCTTTCTTTGTTCTACATAATTAGGGATGGAGACCTGTGTACCGGATGGTCATAGCCTCACATAAAGTCCCAACATCTTTTCTTTTTTATTATAGGGCCAGTTTATTGTCCTTCAAACTTTAGAGGTGCCAGACTGCGGCCAGTGGGAGAAGAATGTGCTGGTGTCATTGGGAGTAAACAATGCCCCATCATTGGTTTTGGGGAAGTAAAACTGCCCCATCCTTGGTATCATTGGGAAATATAGTGCCCCACCCTTGGTATTAGAGAGAGGAATAGTGCCCCATCATTGGTATCAATGGGAGAAATGGTGCCCCATTATTGGTGTCAGCGGGAGGAATAGTGCCCAATTGTTGGTTTAACTAGTGCTTAATCATTAGTATCAGTGGTAGGAATAGTGCCCCATCACTGGCATCAGTGGGAAGAATAGTGCCCCATTGTTGGTGTCCGTGGCAGAAACTATGCCCCACTGTTGCTGATGGTGGAGGGAATAATGTCCCAAGGGCCTTTTGAAAGCAAGCACAGGGCTGCAGTATGGAGACCACTGGTCTGTTCCAACGCCAAACAATCCCTTGGGACAGAACCCCCTCACCATGGCACACAGTCTGTGATTGACAGTCTCAACTGTGCATGTTTCCCTATAAGACCGTGTGTTTATAGAGAGGAGTGTGTCCATTTTCTCCACTCAGGTCTCCGATTACACTCAGCTCTGTGCTCTATGCTGTTCAGTGTGTAATGTCAAATACTTGCCCCCTGTCACTTGAAGGTCAGTAATGCTGTGTAAACTGGACACTTTGAATTGTGGTGGATAAAAGGGGGCCAGGTACAAACAGGTACATCTTGTGTGTTATATTATTATACAGGATTTATATAGCACCAACAGTTTGAAAAGTGCTTTAGAAAATAAATGTAGAAATTAAGCCCCTTTCACACTGGGGCGCTTTGCAGGCGCTACAGCGCTAAAAATAGCACCTGCAAAGCGCCCTGAAAGTTTCACACTGGAGCGGTGCGATTGCAGGACGTTAAAAAAACTCCTGCAAGCCGCATCTTTGGAGCGGTGTATACACCGCTCCTGCCGATTGAAATCAGTGGGGCAGCGCGGCTATACTGCCGGCAAAGCGCCACTGCAGCCGCCACTGCAGCGGTGCTTTGCGGGCGGTTTTAACCCTTTTTTGGCAGCTAGTGGCCGAATAGCACTCTAAAACGACGATAAATCAGTGCCAAAAATAGCACCATTTTACTGCCGACTCCGCTCCCGCCCCAGTGTGAAAGGGGCCTTACAGTTACAATACAAATTGTAGAAGAGGAATCAGAGGTCCCTGCTCGTTTACAAACAATCTTGAACATATAGTAGACCATGTATTTTCAGAATTGAGAGCTATACTGTACTGTACTTTAAATAGTATATGAAACGTAAGAAATGTCTTCTTGGCTCTAAGGTCATTTATGTCTATGCCATAGAGGAAGAACAATGAACAAAATACAATAAATGTTTTGAACGCTCAGCACAGCAGCAATGCTAAAAAAGAGATGGATTGTTAGAAGTTAAAGGGAAGGAAAGCAGGAAGAAGAAGGCTATTATATACATTAGGCACATGAGCACTTGGAGCAGGGGTGCTTAACCTGTGGCCCTTGGGGCCCTCTGATGTGGCCCACGACCTCAAACCAGGGAAGCAATCAACAGGTTGCCGACCCACCATCCCAGAGCATCGGAGTGCATGGAACCAGCGGATGCGGATGGAGCAGGTGCAGCATAAGCCAAGGCTTCCTCTGTAGTTTACCCAGAAACTTTATAGCAGCCTGGAGAGCGATGCCAGCAGAAGTAAGAAGAGGAAAAGATCAGTGCATTAAACATCACGTACACTGCACTTTTTCAATTGGCATATTAGCACTTATAAAAAAAATGTTATTAGGCTGCTTTCACACTGATGAGCAGGTTCAGCTGGTTCACCTGCGGCTTTCTTGCAGGTTAGCAAATCACTTAGGTGGCCCTCGCTCTTCAAAAGGTTGAGCGCTTGGAGGATTTGACTATTGCTACAATTTTTAAATCCTTATCACATTTTACAGGGAATCTAGTGCATGGAGCATTTGTTCCCATTCCAATCCGTGTGATGGTTGCTGAGCTAGTACGATCGACAGCATGCCCACTCACCCAGCCGCTGTCCAATCACACTGCTGAGAAGGAGATGAATATTTCATTGGGATTGAGTGATGGGACACAGAGCAGAGGGATTTTTGACAGTGGACCAGGCTGGACTCTGTATACACAGGGCTTTGGGCTAGTTTGCTTAGACCAGGCATGCTCAACCCATGGCCCGGCCTGCGGAGCTGTCTGATGTTGTGTGTGACCTGAAACTTATGGCAACCCGCACAGCCACCTTTGGGTGCACGCCACTCTACTGAATGATTGCTGGTCCTCCATAATCGCGGCGGCTGTCATACACAAGCTGGTGCTGCAGCTGGCTCCCGCTTTTCTCTTTCATTCCTAACGCACGGGGGAGACATGGGAAGGGGAGCCTTTAGCTGAGTGGATCACATCTAATGACCTCCATACAGGAGTTCTGAATGTGGATTCTCAGTTATTTGATGGGCTTAGTGTCATTCCAGGAACATGTGAGTGCATTATATGTCATTTTATCTTTGCTTAATACATTTTTTTTTTTTTTTGCACTTCCATGGTTTGTTGTGTTTTTTTTTTTTTTTTAGATTGTCCTTGTTTTGGCAAATCTACGGATGACTGCAAAGGCAACAATATAGTGAAGGCTGGTTCAGAGCTTTTTTGGCTGGTCACACCTGAGCGGGAGAGTGGGATTAAGGGCGATCTGGTTAATAAAAAAAAAAAATATTGGGGGACCAATCCAATGGGGATTGGTCCCCCAGAAAAAGATGATCCCGATTGTTGTTTAAAATCTTCATTATGCTATTCAGAGTAAAAATTGGCTTAGACTCATCTTCATGCTGGATAATACTTGCTGCAGGAGCCTGGATGCCTGTTTTCCTCTGTAGAGTTCAGTGTAGATGCAGTGGCCACATCCATGTGTTGACTCTAAGCTCCGTGCCTCCTAGGGCAGGATGGATCATTTCCAAACATATACCAGCCAATGGCTTGTTTTGTTGTGAATGGCTGCAGTTGGCTCTGGCAGCAGGTCCATGAGGGAAACAATTGCCATCATGTGCAACAACACAACCTGCCGGCTATTGTTTTGACTATTAAAGATCCATCACTGCCCTGGCCAGCACTGAGTGGAAAGTCTGCCTGTGGAGTTGATATGTCTGCAGACTCTGCACTGAGCTCTATAAAGTGTGTCTGCACTACCTGCCGGATATCCGGGTTCCTCCAGACAGACTGCCAGCGGCCTCCAGCATGAATAAGAGCAGATTTGATTAAAAGAACATCGCTCTACAGCGATAAGGGGTGGACTGCTAGCTGTGCTCCCCCATAGGAATCCCCATAATTTGGGCTTGGGGTGGAACTGGCACCAACAGAAAAAAATTTTCTTTGAGGCTCTGTTCACACTGCTGTGAAAGCAAAGTCGTACGACTTTGCCTGTGACTTTGCCCTGCAACTTTCTTTCTGACTTGGATGATATATAGAAGCCTCTGACTTGGATGATATATAGAAGCCTGTACAAGGGCTGAAATCACACCCAAGTCAGATCAAAGTAGTGCAGGAGCCTTTTCTAAAGTCGAAGAGACTTGTGTAGCATCAGTTAAGACGGTTCTCATAGGGAAACATTGGTTTTGACTTGTCATGCGACTTGGGGTCTCACAAGTAGGATCCCATGTCGTAGCAGTGTGAACCGAGCCTCAGTACAAAATGCAATCACCAATCAGAACAGGACCAACTGTACTATGGAATTCCATAAGGTTTTACAAATTGTAGTGATACCTTCTTAACTTGAATGACCCTGTGAGCACAATCAATGGGAAAAGAAGCCAGGAAATTATTCAAAGATGCTAATCACAATAATATTCTGACCTTTTAGTCTAGAGTTACATTTTACAGATTCCGCTTGTATGTTCTCTTTACTCAATTTTGTGGAGTTTTTTTTCACATTATGTATAAATGTGGTGTTAGCTGTGGTTGTAGCCTGTGCCAGAATGCCTTCTCTGTGAAACTGATAGAAAGGTTTGGAATTTTATATCTGCCTTTTTATTCCCTACTGTGCTCTGCAAGTCACTTTTAGCTTTGAATACTGTAACTGCACATTCAAGCAAAACGGTGTGCTAAATATATTGTATAATAGATTCCGAGCCAAGCATATTTTTTTCTGCATTCAACTAGTATTTATGAGCGTCACTGCATTTATAAACAGATGTGTCCTAGAACTTTTGGAGGCCTTTGATGCTTTGGGTAGAAGTAATGCCTGCAGTGATAAAGTTAGCATTTCTGTATCTCTAGATCCCAGGGTCCGAACTTTCCTTGAAATTACTTTGCTCATTACGCTAAGTTCCAGGTAGGCACAGCTTCACTGATATTTACTATATTCATCTCACTATTGTAACTGTGTACAGGAAAACATGTAGGGGTTTTTTTTTTTTTTAACTGCCTGCCGCCCGCCCGCCGTATACACGGTGGGGGTGACCCCATCTTGTTCTGGGCCAACGTCATATGATATCGCCCAGTCTCACCACGACCACAGGGGCACGCAGCATGGCGATGGGGGTGCGCTGTGTCCCTGGGACACAACGTGACCCCGATCTCGGTAAAGAGCCGTTGATGTGGCTCTTTGCCCATGTGATCGACTGTGTCCAATCACAGAGATCACATATAAACATGGAAGTGTTGGCAATCGTCTCTCCTCATCTCACACTGACAGAGTGTGAGCAGAGTAGAGCCGATCAGCGGCATCGCCACACAGGGGAGACCTGTACAGATAACTAGTGCAGAGTTCTGGGGGGGGGGGGGGGTACACAGAGAGGGCCGAGTTCAGGGGTGCGCTGAATACATAGTGCAGAGTTTATGGTGAACTACACACAAAGTGTAGAGTTCAGTCTTCTTCCATAACTGCTTACCTCTGCATCCCCATCCACATCTCACTTTCACTCCTCTTCTGCTGACCTCGGCATGCAATCCCCCCACCCCATCTTCTCCCCCTCCTTAAACGATCCACCATCTTCCACGTCTTACTTTTGTTGTTGTATTCACCTGGGGTGTTGGCATCTGCACTGCACCCCAGGCACCTGCATCTCCCTTGTCTCCATCCTACACTCAGTGAGAGCCACTCAGGAGATCAGATCTGTGGGAGCCATTGGGAGACAAGCGGTCACTTGCAAACACAGAAGCTGAACTTCTGTGTTTACAAGCAACAGTGGTGAGCAGGGAGCAGAGGGTCTGAGCCAGGGGTGGTGGAACTGAGTTCCAAAAAGTTCCAGCCGCCCTGGTACCACCTATCTGTGCCACCTATCATTGCCCATCAGTGCAGCATATTAGTGCCTCCTCATCAGTGTCACCCAATCAGTGCAGCCTCATTAGCACACATCAGTGAAGGAGAAAAATGACTTATTTACAAAATTTTAATTTAATGTAAAATTTAAGAGATTTACTTTTAGGGAGCATTACTAGTAAAAATCAATTGGCAACACATTGAAGCTCCTAGATTATTATTATTATACAGGACTTGTATAGTACCAACAGTTTACACAACACTATACAATAAAAATGGGGACACTAACAGTTTACGCATCGCTTTGCAATCAAAATAGGGATACTACAGTTACAATACAGTTCAATACAGAAAAAATAGGAGGGGCCTGCTGATGGAGCTTACAATCTAAAGGGAGGGGGAGGTGGTACAAAAGGTAATGGCTGCAGGAGATGATCTGATAGAGGGGACTCAAGTACAGTTCTTAGGTGGAGGTGGGGTAAGCTTCCCTGAATAAGTGAATTTTGAAAGATCGCCTAAAGACAGGCAGGGTAGGGGCTGACCAGACATACTGGGGCAGGGAGTTCTAGAGGAAGAGAGAGGCTCTGGAGAAGTCATGATCTAAAGTTATACTCCAGGCAGTTTTAAAACACCATTTAATGCAGTTATGTATTCATTAAAACATCAATACATTTATTTTAAAATGCAACAAGTGCAAGTTATTGAATATGTTTTTAATTCAGCATCTAGTAATATCTTGCACAGTATAAATAGGGGAAAGAGGGTCCAAACTCCCTACCAGTCTTGCATTCTGAACTGCACAGGAGCCTGTGGGAAAAAAAGGCATCGGACAGCATTACTGCGGTCCTATCAGCTGAAGCTGATAAGACTGACACAGGCAAACAGTGGATAATTGGCACAAGTAAATACTATGAAATAAAATAAGTTGGCTATGAGCAGGGAAGCGGGGTTGCCATTCAAACGTTGGATTGAGAAGGAGGCTTGGTTAACAGTACAGGAAGTGCTCAATGTAAGGGCGGAAATACACTCCACTGTGGACTCAGAAAACAATACTTAAGATGGCATTGCCTTACCCCTGGAAACAAGTTTTTTATAGTTTCTTTAAACAATAAGTAATATGCGATTTGGGCTGGGTTACAGTGGCTATAGTTTGATAATTACTTATTTTAATGGACTAAATGACTAAATGAAAAGAAGCATCAGAGTAGGAGAGTTTACTTCCTCTTTAAAGCTACAATCGCACCAGTGATTTAGCCCAGTGCAAATTGCAGTGACAGCAATCTCCTGATTTCCTGCTGCTGCTGTGAGCATCTGTAATGTTAGGTCGCCAGCGGCCACAGCTATTCATGGCTTTCTGCACAGTCAGCAATAAGCTGAGGTAATCGCTGCTGAATGCACACCAGGCCCATACCCATGCCCATGTTTTTTCTTCTGCCCACCTGTAGTGCTCTTTAAAGGACAGCAAATTCAGCACTGTCCCGCTGTGATCTGCTATCCGGGTGTCACACAATGGATCTCGCACTACCACCCAGCTCCTGTTGAGCTCTGTGCCTCTTCTCAGTCTATGCTACACCGCAACACTGACATTGTTTGTACTTGTGGAAAATATGCCATATGTGGCCTACGTATAGAGGCATGTTGCATAAATTTAACCTTGGACAACTTTAATGCAGTTTTTATTTTAATTTGAAATCTGTTTATTGGAAATGTGACCTTTTAACACAAATTATTTCATGTTAATTAACTCCTGGATATTAAGATTAAGTCATGTCTTAGTATTTAGTGTTGTACGTGACCTGTATGGGAGTGCAGCTGTTTACACAGTAGGTGAATTTGACCTTGGATGGGGTAGCAGTCCTAGGGATTTGATGATGGAACAGAGGAACATTGCAGGTCATACACCCATGTACACACCACTCTAGATAAAATTACTCCAGATATGTAACATAAGCAAAAATTGGATGCTGATTACTTCTGCAGTTTTCTTTTTTAGCATCCTATTAATTTAATGTTGCATGAGAAATCTAATTAGTAATGTATGAAGCACCACATGTTAGATTTAATGAAGGCCAAGACATGGTGAAATGTTATCAAGGTAGACTTGTTGACTTAAGCCCCATACACACTATCAGTTTTTCTGCTGAGTTTTTCCTTCAGATTTACCAAAACCATATAATATGAGGTCAAACCTTAGGAGTTTCAATGTGTATGCAATCAGGCAGGCCCTTGTACTACATGGTTTTGGTAAACCTGATGGAAAAACTCAGCAGAAAAACTGATAGTGTGTATGGGGCTTTACTTTATAAATGTTCTGGGTCATGGTGACCCGGGCTTTGGTTACACATGTTCGCCAAATAGTTATAACAAAACTAGCCCTCAGAGCTTGACCCTCCTTACTGCTTGAACTTGAACCTCAGAATTTATTATATCTTGATTAAAAACTGTGAATAAACCTGGAAATGCAGACTTGTGTCAGGGAATACTCTGAGCACAAACTTGTGGATGTAGAGTGGTCTTAGGTACTTGAATAAGGCATCTTCAGGTGCCAGTAGGAAGCCGCATGTATTTTTTGGAATGCTTTGGGCTTTTTAAAACCTGGAGGAATCTTATATTCAAAAAGCCCCCAGAGCTGGAATGCTTTGGCCCACATCTTGCCACCCCTACAATCTCCTGTTGGCCAATAAAGCTTTCCATCACATTTGATGGTAAAAAAAAAAAAAATGTTGGTGTCCCCTGGCAGGTGACGCAGGCTTTCCTGAAGCACGGACTCTAAGCAACAGTTAGTCTTCACCAGAGCTCATGAAGGTGGAGATGAGCCAGAGCTTGCCTGAAAACTGTTGCCCGGCTTCAGCCTTCGGGATTGCCCCACCAAGGTTATAGCAGTAAAACAACAGCTACATTGTGGAAACTGTACACTAGGCAGGAGAGTAGTCCAGTGCAGACAGACAGCAATCAAAATTTAGGTCAAGCCGGGTCAGCAAAGTTCAGGCAGTCTCACAGCCCAAACCACTTCAAAGGCTGGAGCTTAGATATGCTTTTCATTAGAGGCCATGCCCAGCATCATTTCAGGAAACTCTGGAAGCCCTAGCAGGTATTCTGTGACATTGAAAGTCATGGCAGTGATTCTACAAGTGCCCTAACAGGAGACATGAGGGATGAGAAGAGCAGAGATTGACTATACCATCTACAGGTCACTATTTACATATAAAGGTATGATATGATCCTGGGATGCACTATAAGTCTTTGAATGCCTGCTGTAGGAGCCTGTGGCCACTTTGCCAGTTAAGGTAAGCCCATGGTTTTGTTTCAGTAATGATAAAGAAATGTTCTCAGAAACATTAGCCTGTATGGGCTAATTCACTGAATGAGCAGAATTTCATTTTTCAAAGTTCATTTAAAAAGTCATATATTAGACTGACTGGCTTCTGTTTTGATTTTCCTACTCCTGGTGTAAGATAATAAGACTATTTGTAAGACGCTGTTAGAAAATATGTGTGATTGTTCCCTTTCTTTCGCAAAAAAGGAAACTAGCTTCCAGTGTGTGTGTACCACGAAAGGGCACTGGGCTAACCAGCAATTAGAGCTACAGCTTGCCCCAGTGGGATTTCAGCGGGTTTGAACACAGGCTGGTCTCTTATGGCCATTTTTTTCTTGGTTGTGCAGGACCACTTATAAGTGATCACCATTGGCCTATGCCGAGCTCCAGATATAATATAATATAATCCAATTAATGATAGTAGGGAAGTAGGGTTGCTGTCTGACCATTTCCCAAGGGGCTTAAATGGACCTCCATTCACTCCTTCATCCCGAAGGCTTTGATTGCTGAATAACAGTGTAATCTCCAGGCTATTGAAACCTGTTCATTTCTTTCAGGTGCTTTTGTTATGTGTGTGTGTGTGTGTGTGTGTGTGTGTTTTTTTTTTTTTTTTTTTTACTTTTCACATTCTTTCCCTGGTCACACAGTGTATTTTTAGCACATATAAATGGAAAAAGTAATGCAGCGCTGGATAAAAAAAATCGAATAAACAATATATGTATCAAATATATAAACAATAAATTTACAATAATACATTAATGTACACAATCAAATGTGAAAAAACCCTGCATTAAAAATCGTCCATGTGTATTTAAGTGAAAAAAAAACCAACAGAATTATCCAAAATAATATATTGACAAAAATACGTGCATACACACATAAAATTGTGATCATAAAGTGTTCATAAGTAAAAGTGTCCAAATAAAGAATATTAGAAATATTTTTCTGGTGCAAAACCGTAGATCTATATTTTCCACCACTCGTTTTGCCCGTCACCTTACAATAAGCATTGGAGGCTTACCGGAAAGCCTGCAACCACCTTTATTCGGGGGGGGTCAAAACAGGCTTAGAAGAAGGAAAACCAGGAACGCTGTATGGAATTACAAGGATTTCACCTCCAGATGGCCAGTCGACAGCACTGAGAGATGCCTTCCAGAACGCACCTGCAGGTAAGCAAATCCTGTATACCACCAAGGTAGGTGCCTCCACAGTGCTCGATAAGTTCACTCATCTATGGCAGCTTTGAAGTTTCACCGGTCAATTTAAATTTTGAAAAAATGCTTACTGGTTGCAAGAGGAAATTATGCAATCAGAAAGCATTTTTTTCAAAATTTAAATAAACCGGTGAAACTTCAATGCTGCCATAGATGAGTGGTTTTCCTTCTTCTAAGCCTGTTTTGAGCCCCCTGAATAAGGGTGGTCGCAGGCTTTCCGGTGAGCCTCCATTGCTTATTGTAAGGTGATGGGCAACACAAGTGGTGGAAAATATAGATCTACAGTTTTGCACCAGAAAAATATTTCTGATATTCTTTATTTGGACACTTTTACTTATGAACACTTTATGATCACAATTTTATGTGTGTATGCACGCATTTTTGGCAATATATTATTTTGGATATTTCTGATGAGTTTTTTTTTTTTTTCACTTAAATACACATGGACTATTTTCAATGCAGGTTTTTTTTCACATTTGATTGTGTAAATTAATGTTTTATTGTAAATTTATCGTTTATATATTTTATACATATATTGTTTATTAGATTTTTTTATCCAGCGCTGCACTACTTTTTCTATTTATATTTGTTGTTCCCTATATCGGGGTTATAGTGTTCAGCTGCAGGATACCCTTCACAGTTTTTGTTTCCTTTTTTAACACACACCTAGCGCAAATCTTTTCTTTTCTTTTTCTTTTTAGCACATGCTGAGTGTTCACTGTAAACGCAGCTTAAATCATTTGAAAAATTCAGAAAGTGTAACTTCCGAGATTGTTTTTTATCCATTAGCCCGTGTCATTTGATGAATGTACCTCCACCAGTGTCCCATGTTGTTTGATATTGCTCTCCAAAATCCAATTTTTCAGGTGGAACAGGCTCACTACTTTTCATGATATGCTGCAATCTCTTTTAACAAATCCATCGTCGGACCAGAAGTCTTCTTAATAAAATGGCATTTTGTTATACCGTATATACTCGAGTATAAGCCGAGATTTTCAGCCTCTTTTTTGAGGCTGAAAGTGCCCCCCTCGGCTTATACTCGAGTCATCGCCGTCTGCCTGCTTGATCAGCGTGTCGAGCAGACAGACGGCGGCCATTCTACTAATCAAAAGCCGCGCCTCTGTCTGTGATAGGCGGAACACTCAATTTCCCAGCAGTCAGTGGTCCGCCTATCACGGACATCCGCTCATCCTCATACTACGGACGAGGATGAGAGGATGTTCGTGATAGGCGGAACACAGACTGCTGGGAAATTGAGTGTTCCGCCTATCACAGACGGAGGCGGGGCTTTTTGAACAGTGGAATGGCCGTCGAGGCGCCGACGAAGAGCGGCGATCCTGGCATGGCAGAAGGACGGAGGCTCGGGACGGGACGGAATGGAGGCTCGGCTCGGGACGGGACGGAGGCTCGGGACACAGGTAGGCTGGACACACAAGGCTGCACGGACACACAAGGCTGCACGGACACACAAGGCTGCACGGACACACAAGGCTGCACGGACACACACGGCTGCACGGACACACACGGCTGCACGGACACACACGGCTGCACGGACACACACGGCTGCACGGACACACACGGCTGCACGGACACACACGGCTGCACGGACACACACGGCTGCACGGACACACACGGCTGCACGGACACACACGGCTGCACGGACACACACGGCTGCACGGACACACACACAGGCATGGATGGACACACACACAGGCATGGATGGACACACACACAGGCGTGGATGGACACACACACAGGGGTGGATGGACACACACACAGGGGTGGACGGACACACACACAGGGATGGACGGACACACACACAGGGATGGACGGACACACACACAGGGATGGACGGACACACACACAGGGATGGACGGACACACAGGGATGGACGGACACACAGGGATGGACAGGCATGTCTCACCCTCGGCTTATACACGAGTCAATAAGTTTCCCAGTTTTTTGGGGGTAAATTGGGGGCCTCGGCTTATATTCGGGTCGGCCTATACTCGAGTATATACGGTAACTTCATAAAATCACATAAAAGATATAAAATATGGGTGGAATTTAAAAAAACAAAAATAAAATGTTGTTATTTCAGATATGTCATAGAGCTCTGAAATTTTACAAGCATATGCAATATATTTTTTTGATTTTGAGGAGCTATAAAAAATGAAATTTTTGTTAAAAGTGGAACTAGTCTACAAAAAGCATCTGACAGGTCACAATATCCAGCAACTGTTAGCCCTTGTGCACACGGTCGGACATTCCGACAACAAAATCCGATTTTTTTCTGAGGGATTTTGTCCGAAACTGGTGTTGCATACACACAAAATTGTCACAAAATCCAATCGTTTGGAACGTGATGACGTTCGTTCGTTACGATGGGACTACGTTCAAGCTAGTAGCCAATAGCTTTGGTCTCGTAACTTGATCTGAGCATGCGTGGCACTTTGTCCTATCGGAATTCTCTACAAACGATCGGACAAAGTCCGATCAGATCATGTTGTCGGAAAATTTTATATCCAGCTCTCAAACTTTGTTCTGCATCCTTGTCCATTGATCCCTATGTACTGACCCCTGGCTTGTTCTTGCTTATCCATGTCTGCTACATGTACTAACCTCTGTCTTCTTACTGTTTAGCCATGTCTACTGCCTGCCCCGACCTCTGGCTTGCATCCTGGATATCCGTGTCTACAGCCAGCCCTGATCTTTGGACTTCTGCCTAGTGACCTCTTTGGCTTCACTCTTACCTACAGTTACCTGCTATAGACCTACTTTCTGGTGCCTTCCTGACTGGTGGCTCATGGTGGTTGAGTAGGGTGAACCTGGGGGATGTGACCTGGTGTCAGGATGCAGCTAAGTTCATTCCCACATGAGTTCCCCTGGTGAATACCAGCTGGCTTTTAGACTCCACTCTCTAGAGGATCCCACATGGGACAATTCTCATACTTTGGCAAATTCTGTTCCAAGTTCCATGTCTTCTCCATTCCAGTGTATTCCTGATCCAATTCTCCGATCTTACCTCTTCAGTGTGGTTCCTTTTCTACAGATTAATCTCCCAGGTCTTAAAGAGTTTGTAAATGTTTTTTTTTTTGTTTTGGTTTTTTTAACAAACATGATGTCATACTTACTTGTTCTGTGTAATGGCTTTGCACAGATCAGCCCTGAAATTCCACTTTTTGGGTCCCCAGCTGGCACTTCAGGCTCCTCCCCCCCCCCCCCCCCCGGCAAGTGCCGCTATAGCAGACCGTCTTGCTAAGGGGGAATTCGTGCGGGCTCCACCACAAGCTGGGCTCTGTGTTCTACCCCACCCACACTCTCTCCTTACAGGCTGTGATTAACAGCAGCAGAAGCCAATGGCTTCGGCTGCTGCCACCTTGTCTAATAAGAAGGGAGAGGGAGTCGCTGTTCACAGGCACAGCACTGGATCAAGATACAGCCTATGGTTGTCAGATATGCCTACTGATTTTTCTTGACTATTAGTCAACACTACAGTGTAGCTGCAGGGTCCACATTGGTGCATTCGCCATCCTGACCGTTCATTTTTTTTTTTTTTTAAGAAAAGGTCCACCTTTTATTATTAAAGATGGGTTTACTTCCTCTTCGTTTCACTGCAAAGATAAAGCATAATGGGCTACTATGCATCGCGCATGCGCCGTAGACATCGGTGCCCGGTTTTTGTAAAATATCTCCTTAACCGTGTATGTTAAGGAGATATTTCTTGCACCTACAGGTAAGCCATAATCTAGGCTTACCTGTAGGTTAAAGTGGCCCAAAAGGGTTTACAACCACTTTAAACAGCAGTCCTTGAGCTCCAGCCAAGAACCTTTTTATGCAGTTTAATAAGGCTTTAATATTTTAATAAAAACATTTTTTTTTTACTTTATCGTGTAATGGATTTTTCATTTTATTTATTGGTATTTTTTTGCTGCCATTTACCTTTAAATTGTATGAGCGGCTACCATATTTGAGTTTGGAATGTTTAACTTTCAGTATTATTGGTTGGAACATTAGCGGGTAAGATTTTGATGAGAACGAAGTTGGCAAGCAAATTCAAAGCTCCCCAATGGTACGCAGAAGCAGTTTTAAAAGACGAGAACAAATTCTGTTTGCATAGAGAAGCAATTACAATAGCGAGATGTACTGGCTGATTTTGCCAAGAGTTTAATTTTCTCTATCTTGTGTCAAAGATTATATGCGCTAATCTTAAACATGCTGCTAATTATTGCAGGGCTCCATATTCAGGTGTTTTTCCAACTAGAATAATGGAATTTGGTCTGGGATGTGACATAAAATTGGAAAGATAAAAAGGAGTTGTTAAAACTTCAAAGTAAAATAGTTGCAGAAAAAAGGAATGAAATGTTTTCATTATATAGAGGACAATTGAAGAAACAGTGATCACTAATACAATTGTGTATGTTTGAATATCCTGTAAGCATGGTTTGTCTATCGCTACAGTGGAAGCACAGTGCCATCGCATAACCATTTCCTACCCCGCCTACGTGTTGCACTTTTGTGTGTGCATTATTATTGAGAAAACATTATAAACATGCAATAGATTTCACCTGTGTTACTGTTTCCTTTTTTGTTCTATATCTCCCATGACTTTCCCTTGACTTTCCATTGACTTTCTCCCAAAAAAAGTTAAAATTTTTAATAGAAGTCACAGGTTTGCAGCAAACCCTTCTAATGAGGAAAGTTGCAGTGTCTGCATCCTTTTAGAAATAACTCTTAGCCCTTGTACACACGGTCGGACATTCCAACGGAAAATGTCAGATCGGACTGTGTTGTCGGATAATCTGACAGTGTGTGGGCTCCATCGGACTTTTTCCGTCAGAATGTCCAATCAACAAAGTTTGAGAGCTGGATATAAAATTTTCCGACAACATGATCCGATCGGACTTTGTCCGATTGTTTGTAGAGAATTCCGATCCAACAAAGTGCCACGCATGCTCAGATCAAATCACGAGACCAAAGCTATTGGCTACTAGCCGCAACGTAGTCCCATTGTAACGAAATAACGTCATCATGTTCCGAACGATCAGATTTTCCGACAACTTTGTCCAACCGTGTCTATGCAACACCAGTTTCGGACAAAATCCGACGGATTTTGTTGTCGGAATGTCCGACCGCGTGTACAAGGGCTTAGAGTATCTCACCAAAAATGAAATTCCTCTTACAGAAGGTGTCTACAATTTTATTTATATGTTACATATAGTTACATAGTACCTGAGGTTGAAAAACAACACGTCAACAAGTCCATCAAGTCCAACCCATGCGTGTGATTATATGTCAGTATTTAATTTTATATCCCCTTATGTTGCGGTCGTTCAGGTGCTTATCTAATAGTTTTTTGAAACTATCCATGCCCCCCGCTGAGACCACCGCCTGTGGAAGGGAATTCCACATCCTTGTCGCTCTTACAGTAAAGAACCCTCTATGTCAGTGATTCTCAGCTAGGGTTCCTCCAGAGCAGGGGTAGGGAACCTCGGCTCTCCAGCTGTTTTGAAACTACAAGTCCCATGAGACATTGCAAGACCCTAACAATCACAGGCATGACTCCTAGAGTCAGAGGCATGATGGGATTTGTAGTTTCTAAACAACTGGAGAGCCAAGGTTCCCTACCCCTGCTCCAGAGGTTGCTAAGGGTTCCTTCAGCATTGGGCAATTTCTGCCTCTCAGATAAGTTCCCACTGATAACATTGACCATCACACTAATGTATCATGAGTTGTAGATTTCTTGAGAAAGGCTGCTCTTCGTAGTTTATGGTTAAACCTCTTTTCTTCTAATTTTAATGAGTGGCTACAAGTCTTGTTAAACTCCCTTCCACAAAAAAGTTTTCTGTATTGTGGGGGTCACTCACCAGTACGGTATTTGTATATTGAAATCATATCCCCTCTCAAGCGTCTCTTCTCCATAGAGAATAAGTTCAGTGCTCGCAACCTTTCTGCATAACTAATATCCTCCAGACCATGTATTAGCTTTGTTGCCCTTCTTTGTACTCACTCCATTTCCAGTACATCCTTCCTGAGGACTGGTGCCCAGAACTGGACATCATACTCCAGGTGAGGCCGGACCAGAGTCTTGTAGAGCGGGAGAATTATCGTTTTAACTCTGGAGTTGATCCCCTTTTTAATGCATGACAATATTCTGTTTGCTTTGTTAGAAGCAGCTTGGCATTGCTGAGCCTATCATCTACTAGGACCCCCAGGTCCTTTTCCATCCTAGATTCCCCCAGAGGTTCTCCCCCCAGTGTATAGATTGCATTTGATTTTTGCCACCCAAATGCATTATTTAGCATTTTTCTACATTGAACCTCATTTGCCATGTAGTTGCCCACCTCATTAATTTGTTCAGATCTTTTTGCAAGGTTTCCACATCAGTCATGTCAGTGCAGGTGTCTAAGAAAATCAGTAGCCAATCACACAACAAGTAAATTATGGTGTTCTGTATGCCAACTCAAAACAAAAGGCACCTCTAAGTGAAGCAATGCATGACTTTAACCCCTTGCCGACCAGCCGCCATAATTTTACTGCGGCAGGTCGGCACTATCCCACAAACCGTCGTAGCTATACGTTGGCTTCTGTTCAGAGAGTAGTGACAGATTGTGTCTTCCTATTAGCTAGGAACCACAATCCGTCACTTCCTATAGTCAGTCCCCCCCCCCTTCATTTAGAAACACATAACAGGGAACACAGTTAACCCCTTGATCGCCCCCTAGTGTTAACCTCTTCCCTGCCAGTGACATTTTTACAGTAATCAGTGCATTTTTATAGCACTGATCACTGTATAAATGCCAATGGTCCCAAGAATGCGTCTGATGTGTCTGCCATATGTCGCAGTCCTGATAAAAATCGCAAATCGCCGCTATTACTAGTAAACAAAAAAAATAATAATAAAAATGCTATAAATCTTTCCCCTCTTTTGTAGACACTAACTTTTTCACAAACCAATAATATACGCTTATTTCCATTTTTTTTTTTATTGGCCTAAACTGAGAAAAAAATAGCTATTTAACCACTTTCAGACCGGACCATTTTGCTGGTAAATGACCAGAGGTCTTTTTACACTTTGGCACTGCGCTGCTTTAACTGGTAATTGCGCGGTCATGCAATGTTGTACCCAAACAAAATTTGCGTCCTTTTCTTCCCACAAATAGAGCTTTCTTTTGATGGTATTTGATTGCCTCTGCGATTTTTATTTTTTGCGATATAAACGTAAAAAGACCGCAAATTTTGAAAAAAAAATGATATTTTCTACTTTTTGTTATTAGAAAAATCCAATAAACTCAATTTTAGTCATACATTTAGGCCAAAATGTATTCAGCCACATGTCTTTGGTAAAAAAAAAGTCAATAATTGTATATTTATTGGTTTGCGCAAAAGTTGTCACATCTACAAACTAAGGTACGTTTTCTGGAATTTACGCAGCTTTTAGTTTACGACTGCCTATCTCATTTCTTGAGGTGCTAAAATGGCAGGGCAGTACAAAACCCCCCCAAATGACCCCATTTTGGAAAGTAGACCCCCTAAGGAAATTGATAAGAGGCATGTTGAGCCCATTGAATATTTTATTTTTTTGCCTCAAGCGATTGAATAATGACAAAAAAAAAAATTTTTTTTTTTTTTTACACAAAGTTGTCACTAAATGATATATTGCTCACACATGCTATGGGCGTATGTGAAATGACACCCCAAAATAAATTCTGCTGCTTCTCCTGAGTACGGGGATACCACATATGTGGGACTTTTTGGGAGCCTAGCTGCGTACGGGGCCCCGAAAACCAAGCACCGCCTTCAGGCTTTCTAAGGGCGTAAATTTTTGAGTTCACTTCTCACTACCTATTACAGTTTTGAAGGCCATAAAATGCCAAGATGGCACAAAACCCCCACAAATGACCCCATTTTAGAAAGTAGACACCCCAAGCTATTTGCTGAGAGGCATGTTGAGTCCATGGAATATTTTATATTTTGCCACAAGTTGCGGGAAAATTACAAACTTTTTTTTTTTTTTTTCACAAAGTTGTCACTAAATGATATATTGCTCACGCATGCCATGGGCATATGTGAAATGACACCCCAAAATAAATTCTGCTGCTTCTCCTGAGTACGGGGATACCACATATGTGGGACTTTTTGGGAGCCTAGCCGCGTACGGGGCCCCGAAAACCAAGCACCGCCTTCAGGCTTTCTAAGGGCGTTACAGTTTTGAAGGCCATAAAATGCCAAGATGGCACAAACCCCCCCCAAATGACCCCATTTTGGAAAGTAGACACCCCTAAATTTAGGGGTACACTAGTGAGACTAGGTAATAAATGGCGGGTGCCCTGAAACTATAAAAAAATAACTAACCAACCAGCGTCACCTGTAACAGTTATATGGTGATCACTGGTGAAAGGGTTAACTAGGGGGCAATCAGGGGGCTTTATGCGGTAGTATATGGGGGTCCCTGGCGCTATAAAAAGCTGCGGCGAACCTAAATACCTACCTGCCTAACTAGCGTCACCTGTGACACTAATACAGCGATCAGAAAAACGATCGCTTATTAGGCTGGGTTCACACTGGAGCGATGCGGGAACGCCACGAATGCACGGCGGGTTCCCGCATCGCATGCCTCCCGGCGGCAGTTCACACTGCCCTATGCGAACTGCTGGGAGTGTCAGTGAAATGTTACTGACACCCCCAGATCAGTTCGCATATCGCAGTGCGATCTGCAAACTCGGATCGCATGGTGTGAACACCCATGCGATCCGATTCTGCTGCGGGCCAAAAAAAGGGTCCCGTGCGAATTTGCGGTGGGTGTGGCGGGTGCGGCGAATGGCTGAACTCGAATCGCACAGAGATCGGATGTGATTTGCACTGCAGTGCAGTGCGAATCACATCCGTTCTCATAAACCGCTGCAATGTGAACCCAGCCTTAGTGACACTGGCGACGGGGGGTGATCACGGGGTTAAACCTTTATTGGGGGGGTTAGGGGGGTACCTTAGAACTAAAGGGGGCTAACTCTAACTGCCCTAACAGTTATTAGTCACAAATGACAACCGCCGGGTGATCAGGGGGTTAAACCTTTATTAGGTAATAAATGGCGGGTGCCCTGAAACTATAAAAAAATAACTAACCAATCAGCGTCACCTGTAACAGTTATATGGTGATCACTGGTGAAAGGGTTAACTAGGGGGCAATCAGGGGGCTTTATGCGGTAGTATATGGGGGTCCCTGGCGCTATAAAAAGCTGCGGCGAACCTAAATACCTACCTGCCTAACTAGCGTCACCTGTGACACTAATACGGCGATCAGAAAAATGATCGCTTATTAGGCTGGGTTCACACTGGAGCGATGCGGAAACGCCGCGAATCCGCGGCGGGTTCCCGCATCGCATGCCTCCCGGCGGCAGTTCACACTGCCCTATGCGAACTGCTGGGAGTGTCAGTGAAATGTTACTGACACCCCCAGATCAGTTCACATATCGCAGTGCGATCTGCAAACTCGGATCGCATGGTGTGAACACCCATGCGATCCGATTCTGCTGCGGGCCAAAAAAAGGGTCCCGTGCGAATTTGCGGCGGGTGCGGCGGGTGTGGCGGGTGCGGCGAATGGCTGAACTCGAATCGCACAGAGATCGGATGTGATTTGCACTGCAGTGCGGTGCGAATCACATTCGTTCTCATAAACCGCTGCAATGTGAACCCAGCCTTAGTGACACTGGCGACGGGGGGTGATCACGGGGTTAAACCTTTATTGGGGGGGTTAGGGGGGTACATTAGAACTAAAGGGGGCTAACTCTAACTGCCCTAACAGTTATTACAGTCACAAATGACACCAATGCAAAAAAAAAAAAAAAATGACATTGGTGTCACTGTGACTGGGGGGCAGGGGTAATTGGGGGGGTGATCGGGGGGTAAAGGGGGGGTGTGAGTGTGCCTGGCATGTTCTACTGTGTGTGTAGAGTGTTGGTGCAACTCACCGATCCGCTCTCCTCCGTGTCGGAACGAAAAATACCGACACGGAGGAGAGAATACATCACTTCCTCTCCTGTGTTTACATTACAGGAGAGGAAGTGATGTCACGGGGGATTTCTATTCGTCGGGAGCGATCGCGAGGGGGTGGCCATGAATGAATGGCCGCCCCCTCATCCCGGATCGCTCTCGAAGAAATGCCGACCGCCGCAGGCACCGGGAGGGGGCCCGATCGGGCCCCCCACCCACGGGCAGGCAGGGACTTATATATACGCCCATATGCCTGCCCGTGCCATTCTGCCGACGTATATCGTCGTGCGGCGGTCGGCAAGTGGTTAAAAAAAAAAATGGGGATATTTATTATAGCAAATAGTACAAAATATTGTGTTTTTTTTCTAAATGGTCGCTCTTTTTTTGTTGTATAGCGCAAAAAATAAAAATCTCAGAGGCAATCAAATACCACCAAAAGAAATCTCTATTTGTGGGGAAAAAAAGGACATCAATTTTGTTTGAGTGCAGCGTTGCACAACTGTGCAATAGTCAGTTAAAGCAACGCAGTGCCATACCGCAAAAAATGGCCCAGTCATTCAGCAGCCAAATTTTCAGAGGATGAAGTGGTTAAAACCCAAAGGAGTAGAAGTACACTTACTAAGTGTGATAAAAACAAGGCTCATCATGGTAGGTATGGTAGAATAGTAGTCCAGTGTTGGGGTGGTCCCGGTGGGGTGGACCAAAACACACCCTGCCCTATTCACTTCCGGCCAATGTGGTCCATGCTGGTTCTGGTCTTCTTCCACTGACGTAACTTCCGGGTCCTGCATTCCACACTGGTCCTGGCAGCACGGCTGTCCCTTCTGGTGTTTTCTGCTGCTGCGGCTCCCCTCTGCTGGTCGCTGGAATCTCCTGCTGCATACTGGACCACCTCCAGGACCACCCCGACGAGGGATTACTATTCCACCATACCTACCATACCTTGTTTTTTTCTCACTTTTGGTGATTATATTTTAACTCTTTTGGGCTATTAATGTCTTGCATTGCTGCACTTAGAGGCGCCTTTTTGTTTGTTTTGTCTTTACCAGAGATTGCTTCCCTCTTGAAGTGCTTCCCAAGCCTTCCGAGACATCATTTTGCCTGAGCTGTATTCATCCCACACTGCGGACATTATCTCTGGCAAGTCCTGTATCCAGAGGGCCCTATATCTCTTTACTCTGTATGCCAACTGTCTACAAAACGCTTCCATGTTGCCATATGGCATTGACGTTTTTCACAGTTGTAGAAAATTACTTAACCTGAAATGGAAAGGTTACCGAAGAAATGTCCTGTAGAGCCTGATGACGGATAATACATGACCTGGAACTTATGGTAATATGTTTTTTTTGTATGTAGGAGATAAACTATACAGTTTACTCAAGGTAGCTTCAGCTTTGAAAACTGACACACCACGAGGTTGATTTACTGAAACTAGAGAGTGCAAAATCGGGTGCAGCTGTGTGTGGTAAAGAATCGGCTCCCAGGTTTTTTTGGTCAAAACTTAATTGAGCAAGCTGAAGTTAGAAGCGGATTGGCTACCGTGCACAGCTGGATGAGACTTTTCACTCTCCAGTTTTTGTAAATCCACCCCAGTGACCACATGAATTGAATTTACCTAAACAGCTTCCTTACTCCCAGTGCTCACAATATGGTGTTGTTTGGCCTCTAAGTTGAAACGAAGTTAGTCTCTCTGTTAGTCTACCTTTTTCTCTCTCATTTCATTATTTAAAGCCCAGTTGAGAGCTTTTTAAAGCAACAAAATGCATGCTGTAAAGGAAGACCCCTTGCTCATTGTGTGGAGGTAGTGGTCTCTGCAGAGGTCCGACACACTACCTGTTAAAGTAGTATTAAACCTAAAAGCAAACATTTATTATATTGCAGCTTACCTATTCTTAGATATGATGGCTACATTCGTTTTGCGCTTCCTTTTTTAATATTTTCACCTGGTGAAATGCCATATCTGCTTCTATGGACTGCCCCAGAGTTTGGTGGCTGCATCCAGTCAGCATGGCGGCACCTCTTGAAGACACACTACTGCATCCAGAGGGGGCACAGCCTTTGTCTGTTTCCTCTGCCACCTCCACATCTAGTCACATTGGGTTCCTGCTTTTGCTCTATTTAATCTTAAAGAGGACGTAAACTCTCCCACTCCGCTTCTTTTCATTTAGTCCATTTTAATAAGTAATTATCAAACTATAGCCACTGTAATCCAGCCCAAATCACATATTACTTACTGTTTGAAGAAACTTTAAAAAACGTTTTTTCCAGGGTTTGGCAGCGCCATCTTAAGTATTGTTTTCTGAGTCCACAGTGGAGTGTATTTCTGCCCTTACATTGAGCACTTCCTGTACTGTTAACCAAGCCTCCTTCTCAATCTAACATTTCTATGGCAGCCCTGCTTCCCTGTTCATAGCTGACTTGTTTTATTTCATAGTATTTACTTGTGCCAGTTGTCTAATGTTTGCCTGTTTCAGTCTCATCAGCTTCAGCTGATAAGACTGCAGTTATGGCCAGGTTTACACAGCATGTGATGTCACATGGGGTGTAGGAGGAAGCTCTGAGTGATTATGCAGCCTCCTGGGAGTTCAGTGTTGTGCTGTAGCAAGTCCTGATAACAGATAGACAAGCACATAGTGTGCCGTAAATCAGGGGAGAGCTGAGCATTCTCAGTGACGTCATTCTAAAGAACAAAAAGGATTACAACAAAACGGAGATATCTACAAGCAGTGTTCATTCGGGTTTTTTATGCTGATTTACATGGGACAAATTTGTGGGGGAGAGTTTACAACCACTTTAATGCTTGAGCAGGGCTATTACTAGCTAGCTGACATGCCCCTGGTAAACCTTCTTGCTATCCAACCTGCATCCTTGTCCTTTGATACCTGTGTACAGACGTCTGGCTTGCTCTTGGTTATCTGTGTCTGCTGCCTGCACTGACCTCTGTTGTCTTTCTGTTTATCCATGTCTGCTGCCTGCCCTGACCTCTGTCGTCTTCCTGTTTATCCGTGTCTGCTGCCTGCACTGACCTCTGTTGTCTTTCTGTTTATCCATGTCTGCTGCCTGCCCTGACCTCTGTCGTCTTCCTGTTTATCCGTGTCTGCTGCCTGCTCTGGCTTGCATCCTGGATATCTGTGGTCAGCCCTGATGTTTGTACTGCTGCCTTATAATCTCTTTTGCTCCACTCCACATATCTTATCTGATCTATTGCAGGGTTCCTCAACATTGGGGTGCTATGATTTGTTTCCAGCTATCTGCTCTCCAGCTCTTTTTGCTTCGTCCTGTGCCATACTCTTGCCCCATCCCTAACTAATAGCGAGGTGCTCTTTGCATATTGTATCTCGGTTTGGTGCTCCGCAGAGATGCTGAACAGGCGTACAGGTGCAAATAGCATTTTTAGAAGGATTATTTCGCCACAAGCTTACTTTCATCTTTTTCAGATTTATAATTAAAACAAAAACGTTGCAAAGTCTTTGGTTCCTCTTGAAGTTTATCAAACTTTTCTATATATTTATTTTTTTATTCCCATCAGACAGATGTTCCATAAGAAATTATCCTGCCTTTTCCCTGTCTGACAGCTGACAAATGAAATGAATATGCATAGTGAGCTAAATAGTCCTATTAACAATGACCTAGATGCAAGGTGAACGTCATTAAACGGTGCCTTTTAAACAGTTAGAAGTTACAGAAAACTTTACTGTGAATGACATGTAGAAGGTCAGTTATTACAAAGATGCTTTGCGACGTCTTAAAGCAAATTGAAAGTCGAACGTTGACTTTGGGTCTGCTGGTCCCCTGAAGGCTGTCATTAAAATGTCCCAAAATCCCCAAAATACTCACCTCTGTTCTGAAGTTGGGTGCTCCAGAGTCTTAGGGGCTCTCTTCTCATTTAATGACCCTCTTATCAGCTGTGGGCAAGAATCGGATCTCTCTCGGAAGGAGAAAGGTATGAATCTGTATTTAGCACTGCCCACATCCTTGCAGCTGATGAGTTTATCTTAAAGCGGGGCTCCACCCTAAAGTGGAACTTCCGCTCATCGGAACCCTCCCCCCCTCCGGCGCCACAATTGGCACCTTTCAGGGGGGAGGGGGGTGCAGATACCTGTACAGTACAGGTATTTGCACCCACTTCCGGCATAAATATCCGCAGAATCTGCAGATATTTACGCCACTTCCTGCGAGTCCCCCGCTGTCCGCTGGGAAACGCACGGATCCCAGGGACAGCGGGGACCATCCTTATTGCGCAGCCCGATTCACGCATGCGCAGTATGGAACCGGGAAGTGAAGCCGCAAGGCTCCACTTCCTGATTTCCCATACCCAAGATGGCGGCGGCAGCACCCGAGAGACGATCGAGAGATCGGCTTCAGGTGCCGACATCGTGGGCACGCTGGGCGGGCAAGTGTCCTTATTTTAAAAGTCAGCAGCTGCAGTATTTGTAGCTGCTGACTTTAAAAAAAAAAAAAAAAACGGCCGAACTCCCGCTTTAAGGGTATTTTTTAACCACTTTCAGCCCCGGACCATTTTGCTGGCTTAAGACCAGACCACTTTTTGCGATTCGGCACTGCGTCGCTTTAACTGACAATTGCGCGGTCATACGACGTGGCTCCCAAACAAAATTGACATCCTTTTTTTCCCACAAATAGAGCTTTCTTTTGGTGGTATTTGATCACCCCTGCATTTTTTTTTTGCTCTATAAACCAATTTAAAAAAAAAACACATTATTTTTTACTTTTGTTATAATAAATATCCCCCAAAAATATATTAACATTTTTTTTTTCCCTCAGTTTAGGCCGCTATGCATTCTTCTACATATTTTTGGTAAAAAAAATCGCAATAAGTGATTATTGATTGGTTTGCGCAAAAGTTATAGCTTTTACAAAATAGGGGATAGTTTTATGGCATTTTTATTAATAATATTTTTTACTAGTAATGGCGGCGATCAGCGATTTTTATTGAGACTGCGACATTATGGCGGTCACATCGGACATTTTTGACACATTTTTGGGACCATTGTCATTTATATAGCAATCACTGCTATACAAATGCACTGATTCCTGTGTAAATGACACTGGCATTGAAGGGGTTAACCAGGGGGTGGCAGTGTAGGGGTTAAGTGTTCCTAGGGGCATGTTACTAACTGTGGGGGGCTGGGCTTTGTTTTAGTGAACTCTGATCTCTGCTCCAATCACATGGAGCAGAGATCAGCGTCACTTGTTGCTAGGCAGAACGGGGAGATGCTGTTTACAACGTGAGACAATCACAGGTATGCCCGCACCGATCGAGTCCGCGGGTCCTGCGACCGGACTCACGGGGGTCCCGACCGGCACGCGAGCGCAGGGTGGCATTTAAAACTGGACGTACCTGTACGCCAATATGCCTGCCCGTGACATTCTGCCGACGTACATTGGCGTGCGCTGGTCGGGAAGTGGTTAAACGCAACTGGCTTTAAAAAATTTAAACAGGATCTTCAGTGGCCCCCAATAAATTACCATATTTATCAGCATATAACACGCGCCGGCGTATAACACGCACCCCAAGTTTAAGAGGGGATTTTAAAGAAAATAACTTTTAGGAGGGAAGTTTAAGGAAAAAAAAAACCTTACATTTAAATGCCCATCAATGCAGCCTTATCGGTGTCATTTGCAGCCTTGTCAGTCATTTTCAGCCTTCCATTGCAGCCTTGTCAGTGTCTCTGCCGGCTTGCCGTTTAAAAATGGTGCCGCCGAGATACAGAGCGGATGTCCTGTGTATCTCGGCGGCACTCGGTAGCTCTCGGCCGTTCTCGGCGGCTTTCGGCTATTTTCACCTGCACTCGGCCGTTCTCGGCGTCTTTCGGCCTCACTCAGCCGTTCTCGGCGGCTTTCGGAAAGCTGAATGGCAGAGTGCGGCCAAAAAATAGCCGAAAGCCGCCGAGATCGGCAGAGAAGCTGACAATCGGTGGGGGATCGGCGTATAACATGCACCCATGATTTTCCCCTAATTTTAAGGGGGAAAAAGTGTGTGTTATACGCCGATAAATACGAAAAGTCAGCAGCTACGAATACTGTATTTTTAATACAAGATCCTCTCCAGAGATCCAGCTCTGTCCTCACCTCTTCACCGGTTTTTGGGTCCCCAGAGCTGTCATCTTTACTATGGGAAGTCCCTGCACATGCGCGAGCCACTCTGTGTTTTGTGAATGGTCCGGCAGCTTCCTGGGACCTGTGACACATCCCAGACACCTGCAGGGAAAGAGAAGGGGGGGGGGGGCGAACTTCCACTTAAATCACCTAAGCTATCAGAGAGGAAGTGAGAGCGGATACCTGTCAAAACTATCCAGTCAAACAAAAGAATTACCACAAAGTACTTCTTCTCTGCCACAAGATGTCCTCAGTCTATTGGCCAGGATCATTCAACCCAATTTCCTGAGTCCAGACTTTAGTGCACTGCCTTAGACTGGACAGTGAAAGAAGAAGCAGCACAGTCATGAACTCATCTGTCACTCTGCTTTCATCTCCTATAAGCATATACAGTACAGTGCCTTGAAAAAGCGTATTCATACCCTTTGAAATTGTCCACATTTTGTCATGTTACAACCAAAATTTATAAATGTATTTTATTTGGATTTTTTCTGATAGACCAACATAAAGCAGCACATAATTGTGAAGTGGAAGTAAAATGATAAAAGGTTTTCAATTTTTTTTACAGATAAATATCTGAAAAGTGTGGTGTTCATTTGTATTTAGCCTCCTTTACTCTGATAACCCTAGCTAAAATTAAATGAAACCAATTGCCTTTTCCTTCCACTTCACAATCATGTGCCACTTTGTGTTGGTCTATCACATAAAATCCCCCAAAAAATACATTTATGCTTTTGTTTGTAACATGACAAAATGTCTAAAATTTCAAGGGGTATGAACACTTTTTCAAGGCACTGTACCTTTTCAACACAAGAACCAACTGGCTGCTTGTACTGCTTCTTTCTTTCACCCTCCAGCCCTGCTCTACTTGGAATGCAAGAGTTTGTTATCATGTCACCTTCAGTTACTTATATTGCTTGCACTAAAACAACTTCGGACCGTCACGCGCCGATATACGTCCTAACTTTGAAGTGGAATATCGTTGTTATGGCAGCAGCTAGCTGCCATAACCCCAGTATCCTCTTCTTCGACCGGCAGTCTGGCTTCAGATTCAGATCTGCCATGGATTCGCAGTGAGATCACTTTTATTGGCAGCAGGAGAAGCCCCCCCTCCCTTCCCGCCGCGCTCCGGTACCCTCTGCCGCATACCGGAGCCGTTGGCAGTGGCGGATGCGATCGGGTCCATCTGCTGGCTGGGTATGGAGATGAGTGAGGCAAAGTCACCCGTCTCCATACCATTGCAGGGCAAAAGCGACGTCAAAATGTCACTTCCGCTCATAGCTCTTAAAGGGCCCTTTTTTTTTTTTTCCTCCAAATGACAAATTATTATTATTTTTTTTTTTCAATTGCATTTGAGATCTGAGGTTTTTTTGACTCCAGATCTCATCTTTAAGAGGTCCTGTCATGCCCTTTTTCTTAAATGTTTACATGCCTTGTAATAGGAATAAAAGTGACACTTTTTTTTTTAAAGAACAGTGTAAAAATAAAAGGTAAAATAAATAAGAAAAAAAATACATTTAAACGCGGCCCATCCCGCCAAGCTCGTGTGCAGAAGCAAACACATATTCGTGAGTAGCACCCGCCTAGGAAATCAGTTTTCAAACCACACATGTGAAGTATCGCCGCGATCGGTAGAGTGAGAGCAATAATTCTAGCCCTAGACTTCCTCTGTTACTTAAAACATTCAACCTGTAGAATTTTTTAAACATCGCCTATGGAGATTTTTAAGGGTAAAAGTTTGTCGCCATTCCACGAGCGGGCCCAATTTTGAAGCGTGACATGTTGGGAATCAATTTACTCGGCGTAACATTATCTTTCACAATATAAAAAAAAAATGGGCTAATTTTACCGTTGTCTTATTTTTCATTCAAAAAAGTGTATTTTTTCCAAAAAATGTGTGCTTGTGAGACCGCTCTACAAATACGGTGTGACAGAAAGTGTTGCAACGACCACCATTTTATTCTCTAGGGTGTTAGAAAAAAATGTATAATGTTTGGGGTTTCTAAGTAATAATTCTATCAAAAAAAAATTTTTTTTAACTTGTAAAACAGCACATCTCGGAAAGAGGCTCAGTCCTTAAAGCGGGGTTCCACCCTAAAGTGGAACTTCCGCTCATCGGAACCCTCCCCCCCCTCCGGTGTCACAGTTGGCACCTTTCAGGGGGGAGGGGGTTGCAGATACCTGTCTAAGACAGGTATTTGCACCCACTTGCGTGCATAGACTCCCGCGGGAGTCTATGCTGTTTCCTGTCCCGCCACGTTGTCTGCTGGGGGACACACAGGTCCTAGAGACAGCGTGAACCATTCATATTGTGCTGCGTGACTTGCGCATGCGCAGTAGGGAACCGGGAAGTGAAACCGCAATGCTTCACTTCCTGATTCCCTCACCTGGAATGGCGACGGCAGCAGCCGAGAGCCGAGCGATCGATCGGTCTCAGCTGCCGACATCGCTGGACCCTGGGACAGGTGAGTGTCCATTTATTAAAAGTCAGCAGCTGTAGTATTTATAGCTGCTGGCTTTTAATATATTTTTTTGTAGATGGAATCCCTCTTTAAGTGGTTAATGATTTATTAATGATGATTAATGGTTCAATTATGCCGCATACACACGACCGGACTTTTCGACAGCAAAGGTCCGACGAAACGAATCGGTCGGACAATCCGATCGTATGTGGGCTCCATCAGACCTTTACTGTCCAAAAATCTGACAGACTTTAGAAATAGAACATGTTTCAAATTTTTCGCCCAGAACTCCGTTGGACCCAATTCCTATCGAGAAATCCATTCGTGTGTATGCTAGTCTGACGGACAAAAACCGACGCTAGGGCAGCTATTGGCAACTGGCTATGAACTTCCTTTTTCTAGTCCGGTCATATGTCATCACGTTTGATTCCATCTGACTTTGGTGTGATTGTGTGTGGCCAAGTCCGTTCGTTAGGAAAGTCTGCCGGAACTCGAAAAGTCTGTCGGGAAGACCATTGGACCTAGTCCGTCGAAAAGTCCGGTCATGTGTATGCGGCATTAAGTATACCTAGATGGGGGTTGGGCAATTGGGGGGACACTTCCACTTTGCCTTGAGTCTCTTCAAGGGGTCTGTTTATTAAACAATATGGTGGAAGAATGACCCAAGAATTCACCTAGCCATCCAAATCTCCATCTAGTGCGCATAATGCAGTATTTTTGTCTTTGTGGTATTTCAGGAAAAAAAATTATTTGGTCACTAGACGAGGCTGACGAGATTAGGAGTTCAAAGGCACTGTACACTGTAAAATGTTTTAGTTGTTTTAACTACGAATTAATGTAGTTATATTGTCTGTGTCGCATGCGTGCCTGACCTTGTAGCCAAATACCTCTGCAACAGGAAAAAACAAGAGACCCCAACCAAAGACTGTGACAAAGATGTCCACACATTTTGTTGTAATCTCATGACAGTGCGGAAGAAGCTGTCATGCGATTAAAGCAAAACGTGTTGACATCATCGTGCAATGACATCACCACGGGAGGGATCCCCAGAGGTTACTCCCGGCGGGAGACAAGCAGTAAACAAGCGGCATCTACAGCACAGCGCCACAGTGGCTATCATAGCCGGTGGCTGGATCAGCTCTATGGGTGAGCTCCGGAGCAGCAGAGTAAGTTGGTGGGCAATCCACCAATGAGCTGGTGTGTGGGAACCCTACATGCGGGAGGAAGTGGTGAGATGTACCAAGCTGAGTGACTCGATCGATTCATGCTGTAAGCTTTGTTCCCTGCCTACAGCATATGACTATATCTACTTTGGCTTTCAATCACTTGTCAATGAATTTAGTGATACTGCTGGTACTGCCAATGCACTGGCCAAATGGCATTGATTCATCAGCCCGTATTGGGTAGGACATTAGGAGGCTTCCAATAACTTTATCGTACAACAACTTTGCATTTGCTAAATGACTTTACTTTCCAGCTGGAACTTCCTGACTGTGTGAAGTTTACTGCTATTTGTGTAGCCTTGATAGTGATATTCCCTGCTCTTCTCCATACATATGCATTACTCAAGTTACCATGCGAGGTATTGTAGGGTAGTTTTTTCACTCTTCTGTGGGATGGATTCCTGTTGGGGTCCAGGTGGACATCCACTTAATGCACCACCGAGTTTGCAAATCTACCAAGTTTGAGTAATGTCCTTTTTGGTGTATTTGTGAGACAACGTTGTGCTATTCTTATTGTCTTAATGCTTATCATTTTTTTAAATCAATAAAGTATATATTTTTTTCTAAAATTCATGTCATGCATTTCCATAAGGCAGCTACTATATGCTTGGGGCCACAATCTTTGGTTGGGGTCCCTTGTTTTTTTTTCTGTTACAGTGTGTTACTAAGCCTCCATTGTGCAGTGTATGTGAGCATACACAATGGATTTGCTTGTGTGGGCATAAACGCTTCTGGGCAGTATGGCGGCAGTCTGCTAGAATCCGGCAGCATTTGCACATGTAGAAATCCCACCAGTTGCGTGCATATGTCCCTCTGGTTTCTGCCATAAGACCTAGCTACCTGTAAAACACCAGCAGCATGGAAGAGTATGGGGAGGCCATTCATCCAGTGATTCAGTTCAGCTTTAAAGTGATACTAACGTGTTAAACATGTTATACCCAACTGCTCTGTGCAGTGGTTTTGCATAGAGTAGCCCAGATCCTCCTCTTCTCATGTCCCTCGGTGCTTCTGCCGAGTGCCCCCGCATCAAGCAGCTTGCTATGAGGGTACCCAAGCCGAGCCGCTGCTCTGTGTGCCCATTCAGGCAGGGAGCTGTGGTTTGGCCTCGACCCCTCTCTCTCTCCTCATTGGCTGACTGACTTTGAGTGACAGCAGCGGGAGCCAATGGCGCTGTGCTGCCATCTCAGCCAATGAGAAAGAAGGCAACCGAGACACTCCTGCTACATTGCTGGATCGAGATGAGATCAGGTAAGCGTTAGGGTGGGGGGCTGAGGGGAGCTGCTGCACACAGAAGGTTTTTTTATCCTAATGCATTAAGGCTTCATATATACGGGACGTTTTTACAACCTCTCCTGAACGATTTAACCTGACAGACAGTTACCCACATTTAAAACGTCTGTTTTGTTGCATTTTTCATTCCACACTTAGCGGCGTTTTGCATTTAGAAGTGTTTTTAAAAATATATATATATATATTTTTTTTTTAAATAGCCAAAAATGAAAAATGCCTGTAAATGAAATGCGGCTAAACGCAAGTTACTACATTTAGCCGCATTTAGAAGCGTTTGGCGCTTGAAATGCCTCTAAACTCAGCTTCTGAACCCATTTTCTTGCATTTCAAGAAAAGCCTCCAAACTGAACTGCCTAGAAATAACTGTAAAGGACTCTGTGTACATGTACTGATAAGATAACATAGAGGAGAGTTTAGGAACAGTTGAAAAAAATCCCCAACTGCTCCTAAACGTTCGTTTAGCAGCAGAAGTGTACATGAGGCCTAACTTTACAACCACTTTAATGCATTTGACTCCATAGGTCAGGAGGGATAACAGCAGATCTTCAAGCTTCCACAATGATAGAGACTTAAATTCAGGTATTGGCATTTTTTTTTCTCCAGCTGTTTGAAGGTAAAAGGAAACAAAAGCAGGGCATTGGTGTTAGTAGAATCAAAATGTATACTTCCTTGTTAAAAACACTTTGTCATGGCTTGACAAAGGGGGTGAGGCTCCTGAAACATGTTGCAGCCCACCCACACCCAACATCATCCTCAGAGTTTGACGGCCACTCTGGCACAGCTCAAACTACTGCTACTGCATGATCAGCTGCTGCTGTATTGCACTTACGCTGTCTGATCATCCTTTCATGATCCTTCCCAGGCAAGATACAGTATTTTTAACATGCAAGACACAGTGGGGTTGATTTACTAAAGGCTAATAGACTGTGCACTTTTGCAAGTGAAGTTGCACCAGAGCTTAGTAAATGAGGGGAAGCTCTGTTGCCGTTCTTCATCCAATCATGTGCAAACAAAAATGCCCTTTTTATTTTCCTTGCATGTGATTGGGGTTTCTTTGTGCCTCATATACTAAGCACTTCAAAAGTACACAGTCCATTTGCATTTAGTAAATCAACCCCAGTGTTTTTAACATGCAAGTATGCTATTTTAAATAAATGATGTAAATTCTGATTCTACTAACTCATGCGCCCGGCTTGTGTTTCCTTCTATATATGTGAGTGCACTTTGCAGTTGCTCTAGAGCAGGGGTGTTCAACCTGTGTCTCTCCAGCTGTTGCGGAACTACAAGTCCCATGAGGCATAGCAAGACTCCAACAGCCACAAGCATGACACCCAGAGGCAGAGGCATGATGGGACTTGTAGTTTTGCAACAGCTGGAGAGCCACAGGTTGAGCACCCCTGCTCTAGAGCTTGAAAAATGAGCAAAAGCTCTACTGACATCATCAAATCATGTGCAAGCAAAAGTTCTTTTTTTTTTTTCCTTGCACATAATTGGGTATCCTTTGCAAAGTGAAGCTTTACCTCATTTGCTAAGCTCTGGAGCAACTGCACTCTTCAAAGTTCAGCATTTTAACATAGTACTCTATATTATATAGCAAGTGTCTCTAAACTTTTTAACCACTTAAGGACCGCCTCGCACCGATATACGTCAGCAGAATGGCACGGCTGGGCACAATCTTGTACCGGTATGTGGCTCTTTAAATGCCCAGCTCCATGATCGTGGCCACGGGACCAGCAGACCCGATCGCCGCTGGTGTCCCACGATTGGGTCACAGAGCTGAAGAACGAGGAGAGGTCTGTGTAAACAAACCTCTCCCCGTGCTTCCTAGTATGGCTGTCACCGATCGTCTGTTCCCTTTTATAGGGAAAGACGATCAGTGACGTCACATGCCAGGCCATGCCCCCCTACAATAAAAAAAACACATAACCTCACACATAACCCCTACACTGCCTCCTAGTGGTTAACTCCTTCACTGCCAGTGTCATTTACACAGGAATCAGTGCATTTAAATAGCACTGATTGCTGTATAAATGACAATGGTCCCAAAAATGTCCGATGTGTCCGCCATAATGTCGCAGTCACAATAAAAATCGCTGATCGGCGCCATTACTAGTAAAAAAAAAAAATATTAATAAAAATGCTATAAAACTATCCCCTATTTTGTAAACGCTATAACTTTTGCGCAAACCAATCAATAATTGCTAATTGCGATTTTTTTTAACCAAAAATATGTAGTAGAATACGTATCGGCCTAAACTGAGGAAAAAAATTTTTAGGGATATTTATTATAGCAAAAAGTAGAAAATATTGCATTTTTTTCAAAACTGCCGCTCTATTTTTGTTTATAGCGCAAAAAATAAAAAACGCAGAGGTGATCAAATGCCACCAAAAGAAAGCTCTATTTGTGGAAGCCACGTCGCACTACCGTGCAATTGTCAGTTAAATCAACGCAGTGCCGAATCACAAAAAGGGGCCTGGTCCTTTAGCTGCAAATTGGTCCGGGGCTTATGTGGTTAAACAAAGGGCCATTTTACTGTCCTCAGGCTTTAAAGGGGGCCAGACTGTGGCCAGTGGTAGTAGAAGTTGTTCTAGCATTTGTGGTAGTAAACAATGCCCCATCTTTGGTATTGGGGGGGGAGGGGGAGTGTGACGGACTGTCTAGCATCCAGTTTGGGTGCCGCCATCAAAATAAAGCTTCTTCCTGTCTGGAACCAGGTATTCTATCTGAGAATTTCACCCAAGAACTAGACGACACTAGCTTAGGTGCAAACTGGAACTCGGCAAAAGGAAATTAATACCGCTTAAGGCAACAGTCCCATAGTTACACCTTCCCTGCACGTTAATTAAAGGGTGCTGGATCTGCATAAATAGGGGATTATTTACAAAAGGCAAATCCACGTTGCACTACAAATGCACTTGGAAGTGCAGTCACTCTAAATCTAAGGGGTAGATCTGAAATGAGGGGAAGCTCTGCTGATTTTATCATCCAATCATTTGCAAGCTAAAATGCTATTTTTTATTTTCCTTGTATGTCCCCCTCAGATCTACAGCGACTTTACTTCCAAGTGCACTTTCAGTGAAAAGTGGATTTCCCTTTAGTAAGTAAGAAAGGCTGGACAGCCGAACTACAATGCAAACACCTTTTAATAAAGTGAAATACAATCCATGGAGCAAACAGAGGTACAAGAACAACAATAGCTGATGTGTTGTTTGCATCGGAGTGCCGCCGCCCGGACTTTCTTACTTCTGCAAACTGGAACTCACTTTATTGTAAACTTGCATACAATTTATACCACATTCAATCAGGTAAGAGAGTCTATCTGCCTTTAATGAATCAACCCCAGTGTGCGCTTTTTTTTTGCATTGTTTGTTGTCCTGTTTTTAGCTACCTCGCTAAGATTTTGCTTTGCTCTTTTCTCCTTTTATATGACTAGGTTGTACTTGTAGGACATTTGCCCCCTATTTTCAGCCATACGTTGATACTTTGCAGTGTTGTGCGTAGGCGACAAGTCCTTTCAAAGTGCTAGAAGGAACCTTGACTAATTTTCTCTATCCAGACCCCCTATAAGTTCGTCCACGCTGGCTTGTATAGATATTCCACACAGGCACATGTAATGATGCAGACTGTGCTACAAAGCATTAGTACAGTGATACACGGGTATAAGTTCAGCAGAAGACATTATCACATAATCCGTAGGATGTGTGGAGTCCAACATAGGAGAAATAATTCTATCTGCAGGCTGCAGACACAAAACACCCACTGAGATATTATGATGTCCTTATCATTGTTCACCAGGTCACTTAAATTCTCTCTGATAAAATATGTCTTCAGTTAGAACTTGTGGATGGGATTACCGGGACCCTCGCAAGCGGTAATCCTCGGGAATGGTATGGCTGCCAAGGCTGAGGGAGGCATTTTACATAACAGCGGAGCTGTAAGTGCGTTATGACTGCGAGCATATGAAGAAACAATGACTGGGATGGAGTGTGTGTTCATTGTGTGTACGAGCACCACTTATAACACTGACCCTCTAATGAATTCTCAACTCTTCTAAAATCATTCGTATTGTGTATATACGGCATATCAAATGAGCAGTCGTTATATGTGTTGAGCAATGTTAATCAAAGGAAGAACTAAGAAAAGAAAAAAAAAAGTGTAAGGCCAGCTTAAGAGCCGGTTCACACTGCGGGCGATGCGAGGCGACACGACTCGCCTCGCCGCGCTCTCGCAAGTCGCCCCCGTTCTGTACAATGGAACCGTTCTGAGAGTCGCTCCGACTCAGAAAAAAGGTTCCTGTACTACTTCTGGGCGACCTGGGGGCGACTTGCATTGACTTCTATACAGAAGTCATCTGCAAGTTGCCGCTGAGGTCGCGGCAGGTCGCAGAGAGGCAAGTCGGTGTCGCCTCGCATCGCCTGCAGTGTGAACCGGCCCTTACTCAAAGGGGTGATGATGCCTTTTTATACAAGATATGCTCCTTTTTTGTTTTGTTTTTCAGTGAAAAACACTTACATAGTAGGTGAGGTCGAAAAAAAGACCAGAAGTCCAACCTATGTGTGAGATTATATGTCAGTATTACATTGTATATTCCTGTATATTGCGGTCGTTCAGGTGCTTATCTAATAGTTTCTTGAAACTATCGATGCTCCTTGCTGAGACCACCACCTGTGGAAGGGAATTCCACATCCTTGCCGCTCTTACAGTAAAGAACCCTCTACGTAGTTTAAGCTTAAACCTCTTTTCCTCTAATTTTATTGAGTGGCCACGTGTCTTGTTAAACTCCCTTCTGCGAAAAAGTTTTATCCCTATTATGAGGGCACCAGTACGGTATTTGTATATTGAAATCATATCCCCTCTCAAGAGTCTCTTCTCCAGAGAGAATAAGTTCAGTGCTCGCAACCTTTCCTCATCACTAATATCCTTCAGACTCTTTATTAGCTTTGTAGCCCTTCTTTCTACTCGCTCCATTTCCAGTACTTCCTTCCTGAGGACTGGTGCCCAGGACAGCATACTCCAGGTGCGGCCGGACCAAGTCTTGTAGAGCGGGAGAATTATCGATTTATCTCTGGAATTAATCCCCTTTTCAATTCATGCCAATATTCTGTTTGTTAGCAGCAGCTTGGCATTGCACTAAACCCAGGACCCTGCATTCACTATCTCTGGTCTCCCATAGTACACAGGACATGGAAATGCAATTATTTTATTAAATATAAATGGCTAAATACCTTTTCCTATCAGCGGTATATAACAATCTTGTGACTTCTATCAGTGTCTGGTTAAAGCTTGCAGGATGAGTTTTCATTTTCCCCTGATTGTCCTATGAGGCTGCAGGACACCTGACCCTCTGTCTGCACCATGCTGATTGGCCCTGTGCTAATCACATGTACTCCCCCCCCAAAAAAATTAAAATCTCTAGCAATACAGACCAAACTGAGCTTGCCCCCAAGGCTCTGTTCTATCAGGAGATGGTTTGGGAACTGTGGACGAAGAGGAGGTCAGAGAAGACAGGATCAAACAACCTTTTTACACAATGAGCAGGATTAACTTCTTATGCCGCGTACACACGATCTGAATTCTGGCCAGAAAAAGACCAATGAGAGCTTTTCATCGGAAAATGCGACCGTGTGCATGCTCCATCAGAATTTAGCTGTTCGAATTTCCGCCAGTCAAAAATTGATAGCACGTTCTCAATTTTCCAGATGGAAAAACTTTCTATCGGAAAATCCTGATCGTGTGTATGCAATTCCGACACGCCAAAAATCACGCATGCTCAGATTCAACTATGAGACGAAAGCTATTGGCTACTGGCTATTGAACTTCCTTTTTCTAGTCCTGTCGAACGTGTTGTACGTCACCACATTCTAAACTATCGGAATTTGGTGTGACTGTGTGTAGGCAAGACAGCTTGAGCGGAATTCCCTTCGGGAAAGCCATCAGATTTTTTTCCAACGAGAATTCTTAACATGTGTACGCGCCATTAGGCTCCACAGTGCATATAACAATTATGCTTTACTGCATATACAGACTGATTTTACTGTTGTGGGTTTAGTAACACTTTGTTTAACCACTTACAGACCGGACCATTTTGCTGGTCAAAGACCAGACCACTTTTTGCGATTCGGCACTGCATCGCTTTAACTGACAATTACATGGTCGTGTGACGTGGCTCCCAAACAAAATTGACATCCTTTTTTTCTCACAAATAGAGCTTTCTTTTGGTGGTAATTGATCACCCCTGCGGTTTTTATTTTTTGCGCTATAAACAAAAATAGAGCGACAATGTTGAAAAAAAACGCATTATTTTTTACTTTTTGTTATAATAAATATCCCCCAAAAATATATAAAAAAAACATTTTTTTCCCTCACTTTAGGCCGAACTTCTACATATTTTTGGTAAAAAAAATCGCAATAAGCAATTATTGATTGGTTTGCGCAAAAGTTATAGCGTTTACAAAATAGGGGATAGTTTTATGGCATTTTTATTAATATTTTTTTTACTAGTAATGGCGGCGATCAGCGATTTTTATTGTGACTGCAACATTATGGCAGACACATCGGGCATTTTTGACACATTTTTGGGACCATTGTCATTTATACAGCAATCACTGCTATATAAATGCACTGATTACTGTGTAAATGACACTGGCAGTGAATGGGGTTAACCAGTGGGTGGCAGTGTAGGGGTTAAGTGTTCCTAGGGGTGTGTTACTAACTGTGGGGGGCTGGGCTTTCATTTAGTGAACACTGATCTCTGCTCCAATCACATGGAGCAGGGATCAGCGTCACTAGTTGCTAGGCAGAATGGAGAAATGCTGTTTACAACGGCATTTCTCCATTCAGCTGCCCCGTGAGACGATTGCGGGTATGCCCGTGGCGATCGAGCCCACGGGACCCGCGACCGGACTCACAAGGGTCCCGACCAGCATGCGAGCGTGCCGCCGGCAGCGTGCTCGCGATGGCAGGGCGGCATTGAAGATTGGACTTACCTGTACGCCAATATGCCTGCCCGTTCCATTCTGCCGACGTACACCGGCGCGCGCTGGTCGGGAACTGGCTAAATGCAGAGCCAATTTTCTGAACTATATAGAGCCTCAGGACTCCCCTCAACTTCCCCTGCACTCCCTTAAACCTATAGTTGTTCCCCTTGCTTAACCACTGCCTTCCTTATTCCATTTATAAACGACCTGGACTTCAAGTAGTTAAAACAAGCCTATGCCCGCAGCTGAGGCCATGAACTCGATATTATTCCTTGCAGTCGGTATAAGTGATCTGGGTGGCTCTTCAGCTGCCTGATCACTTTTACAGCAGTAAGAGGTGCTGCCGGGGACTGAGTACCCAGGACCACAGTAAACTGCCCCAACACTGGGAGTAGGATGAGATTGAGGAATAATCCTCACTGATCTCTTCTACGAGTAATGAAGCCGGAAGTGAAGAGCATTTATTCACTTCAGGTTTCAGTTTATTCATTCCCCGACTACTATAGCCAAGGAACCCGCTAATCAAGCATGATACCTGATTGATTAACTACATTGGAAGTCAAGGGAGATCTTGGCGGTCTAAGAGACCCCCGATGTCTCTATAAAGAGCACCTAATGCACATATTCGCCAGCACACCGTACCATGGATCATCAAATAACAGCCACAATCTTTATTGAAGAATGATCACATCACAGAGGACATACAGTGCCTTGAAAAAGTATTTATACACCTTGAAATTTTCAAAATTTTGTCACGTTACAACCAAAAATGCAAATGTATTTTATTGGGATTTATGTGATAGACCACGGGTCCTCAAACTATGGGCCACGGCCCGCTGAAGACATTTATTGGGCTGACCAAAACACAGCGCGCCAAAACTTTGCACAGTGAGCCGTGACACAGCGGCAGGAGATGCCCGATGTGCGCTCGCACTGACTGGTGAGACTTTGGCACAGTAAGGTTGTGAGGGGGGGGGCTTGCAATGATGGTGAGGGGGGGGCTTGCAATGATGGTGAGGGGGGGGCTTGCAATGATGGTGAGGGGGGGGCTTGCAATGATGTTGAGGGGGGCTTGCAATGATGGTGAAGGGGGAGCTTGCAATGATGGTGAGGGGGGCTTGCAATGATGTTGGGGGGGGCTTGTAATGATGGTGAGGTGGGGCTTGCAATGATGGTGAGGGGGGCTTGCAATGATGTTGGGGGGGGGCTTGCAATGATGTTGGGGGGGGCTTGCAATGATGTTGGGGGGGCTTGCAATGATGGTGAGGGGGGGCTTGCAATGATGTTGAGGGGGGCTTGCAATGATGGTGAGGTGGGGCTTGCAATGATGGTGAGGTGGGGCTTGCAATGATGGTGAGGGGGGGGCTTGCAATGATGGTGAGGGGGGGGGGGCTTGCACTGATGGTGAGGGGGGGGGCTTGCAATGATGGTGAAGGGGGAGCTTGCAATGATGGTGAGGGGGGGGCTTGCAATGATGGTGAGGGGGGCTTGCAATGATGTTGAGGGGGGCTTGCAATGATGGTGAGGTGGGGCTTGCAATGATGGTGAGGGGGGGGGCTTGCAATGATGGTGAGGGGGGGGGCTTGCAATGATGGTGAGGGGGGGGGGCTTGCAATGATGGTGAGGGGGGGGGGCTTGCAATGATGGTGAGGGGGGCTTGCACTGATGGTGAGGCGGGCACTGATTGGGCTGCGACATTGACCATCTCATTAGCCAAAAGCAGGCCCATCGTTCCCAATTGAAATACTGGTAAGTTTGTTGATTTAACTTTATTTGTTCTTCATTTTAAATATTGTATTTAAATAGTGTTTTTTCACTTAAGCATAAGATATGTGCAGCGTGCATAGGAATTTGTTCATAGTTTTTTTTTTTAACTATAGTCCAGCCCTCTAACGGTCTGAGGGACAGTGAACTGGCCCCCTGTTTAAAAAGTTTGAGGACTCCTGTGACAGACCTACACAAAGTGGCACATAATTGTGAAGTGGAAGGAAAATGATAAATGGTTTTCAAAACGTTTTACAAATAAATATCTGAAAAGTGTGGCGTGCATTTGTATTCAGCCCCCTTTACTATAATACCCCTAACTAAATTCCAGTGGAACCAATTGCCATCAGAAGTCACCTAATTAGTCAATAGAGTCCACCTGTGTGTAGTTTAATCCCAGTATAAATGCAGCTGTTCTGCAAAGCCCTCAGAGGTTTGTTTGAGAACCTTAGTGAACAAACAGCATCATGAAGGCCAAGGAACACACCAGACAGGTCAGGAATAAAGTTGTGGAGAAGTTTAAATCAGGGTTAGGTTCTAAAAAATATCCCAAGCATTTAACATCTCATGGAGCAGTGTTCAATCCATCATACGAACATGGAAAGAGTATGGCACAACTGAAAACCTACCAAGACATGACCGTCCACCTAAACTGACAGGTCGGGCAAGGAGAGCATTAATCAGAGAAGCAGCCAAGAGGCCCATGGTAACTCTGGAGGAACTGCAGAGATCTACAACTCAGGTGGTAGAATCTGACCACAGGACAACTATTAGTCTGGTCTTTATGGAAGTGGGGCAAAAAGAAAGCCATTGTTGAAAGAAAGCATTGTGCGTGAAGCCATTTGAGGGACACAGAAAACATGTGGAAGAAGATGCTCTGATCAGATGAGACCAAAATTGAACTTTTTAGCCTAAAAGCAAAATGCTATGTGTGTCAGAAAACGAACACTGCACATCACCCTGAACACACCTTCAGCAGGGACAGGGAAGCTGAGTTGATGGGAAGATGGCTAGAGCCAAATACAGGGAAATCTTATGCCGCATACACACGACCGGTTTTTCCATTGGAATAAACTCCGAAGGTTTTTCAGACGGAGTTCTGCTGAAACTGTCTTGCATACAAACGATCACACCAAAGTCCGATCGCTAAGAACGCGGTGACGTACAACACGTACAAAGGTACTAGAAAAAGGAAGTTCAATATTCAGTAGCCAATAGCTTCTGTCTCATACTTGCGTCAGAGCATGCGTCGTCTTTGGTCCGTCAGAACAGCATACAGATGAACGGTTTTCCTGATAGGAATTGGTTCCTTGGAATTGGTTATTTAAAACATGTTCTATTTCTAGGTCCGTCAGAATTTTCGTAAAAAAAAAAGTCAGATGAGGCATACACACGATCGGAATATACAATGAAAAGCTTCTGTCTGACTTTTTCTGTTGGACATTCCGCTCGTGTGCATGCAGCATTAGAAGAAAATGTGTTAGGCCGCGTACACACGGGCGGACTGTTTGCCCAACTTTGTCCGCTGAACAGTGTTTCAGCGGACAGTCCGCTCGTGTGTGGGCTTCAGCGGACAGTTTCAGCGGACAGTCTGACGAACAAAGTTTTTCGGAAATCCCGTAAAACTGTCCGCTGAAACTTGGTTTCAGCGGACAGTCCGCTCGTGTGTAGGCTTGTTCGTCAAACTAAGTTCCGCGCATGCTCAGAAAGGATTTACACGCCGAAGTTTGCATTGCAGTGTATAGGACGTCGTTTTTCTAGTCCCGTCGTACGTGCCGTTCACGTCATCGCGCACGGTTTCAGCGGACTGTTCGTTCATCGTGTGTGGTCAAGTCCGCTCATGCTAATTTTGAGCGGACTGTTTGTCAAACTGTTTGACGAACAAGGTTGGGCGAACAGTCCGCCCGTGTGTACGCGGCCTTAGAGTCTGTAAAAGACTTGAGACTGGGGCGGAAGTTCACCTTCCAGCAGGTCAACAACCCCAAACATACAGCCAGAGATACAGTATATCACAAAAGTGAGTATACCACTCATGTTTTTTGCACATATTTTAATATATCTTTTCATGTGACAACACTAAAGAAATTACACTTTGCTACAATGTAAAGTAGTGAGTGTACAGCTTGTATAACAGTGTACATTTTCTGTCCCCTCAAAATAACTCAACACAGCCATTAATGTCTAAACCACTGGCAACAAAAGTGAGTACACTTCTAAGTGAAAATGTCCAGATTGGGCCCAATTAGCCACTTTCCCTCCCTGGTGTCATGTTACTTGTTAGTGTTACAAGGTCGCAGGTGTGATTGGGGAGAAGGTGTGTTAAATTTGGTGTTATCGCTCTCACTCTCTCATACTGATCACTGGAAGTTCAACATGGCACCTCATGGCAAAGAACTCTCTGGGGATCTGCAAAAAAAAATTGTTGCTCTACATAAAGATGGCCTAGGCTATACCCTATACCCTAAGACCATGAAACTGAGCTGCAGCACAGTGGCCAAGACCATACAGCGTTTTAACGGGACAGGTTCCACTCAGAACAGTCCTCACCATGGTCGACCAAAGAAGTTGAGTGCACGTCCTCAGCTTTATATCCAGAGGTTGTCTTTGGGAAATAGACATATGAGTTTTGCCAACATTGCTGCAGAGGTTGTGGGGGTGGGGGGGGTCAGCCTGTCAGTGCTCAGACCATACACCGCACAATGCATCAAATTGTTCTGCATGGCTGTTGTCCCAGAAGGAAGCCTCTTCTAAACATGATGCACAAGAAAGCCCACAAACAGTTTGCTGAAGACAAGCAGACTAAGGACATGGATTACTGGAATCGAGATGAATTTATTTGGTTCAGATGGTGTCAAGTGTGTGTGGCGGCAACCAGGTGAGGAGTACAAAGACAAGTGTGTCTTGTCTACAGTCAAGCATGGTGGTGGGAGTGTCATGGTCTGGGGCTGCATAAGTGCTGCCAGAACTGGGGAGCTACAGTTCATTGAGGGAACCATGAATGCCAACATGTACTGTGACATACTGAAGCAGAGCATGATTCCCTCCCTTCAGAGACTGGGCTGCAGGGCAGTATTCCAACATAACGACCTCAAACACACCTCCAAGATGACCTCTGCCTTGCTAAAGAAGTTGAGGGTAAAGGTGATGGACTGACCAAGCATGTCTCCAGATGTAAACCCTATTGAGCATCTGTGGGGCATCCTCAAACAGAAGGTGGAGGAGTGAAAGGTCTCCAACATCCACCAGCTCTGTGATACCGTCATGGAGGAGTGGAAGAGGACTCCAGTGGCAACCTGTGAAGCTCTGGTGAACTCCATGCCCAAGAGGTTTAAGGCAGTGCTGGAAAATAATGGTGACCACACAAAATATTGACACTTTGAACCCAATTTGGACATTTTCACTTAGGAGTGTACTCACCTTTGTTGCCAGCGGTTTAGGCATTAATGGCTGTGTGTTGAGTTATTTTGAGTGGACAGCAAATTTACACTGTTATACAAGCTGTACACTCACTACTTTACATTGTAGCAAAGTGTCATTTCTTCAGTGTGCACACCTCACATCCACTACCTTGTTTAACTGCTTCAGCCCCGGAAGATTGACCAGAGCACTTTTTGTTATTCGGCACTGCGTCGCTTTAACTGACAATTGCACGGTTGTGCGATGTCGCACCCAAAGAAAATTGACGTCCTTTTTTTCCCACAAGTAGAGCTTTCTTTTGGTGGTATTTGATCACCCCTGCGGTTTTTATTTTTTGCGCTATAAACAAAAATAGAGCGACAATTTTGGAAAAAAACACAATTTTTTACTTTTTGCTATAATAAACATCCCCAAAAATATATAAAAAAACAAATTTTTTCCTCAGTTTTTAGGCCGATATGTATTCTTCTACATATTTTTGGTAAAAAATCACAATAAGCGTATATTGATTGGTTTGCGCAAAAGTTATAGCGTCTACAAAATAGGGGATAGTTTTATGGCATTTTTATTAGTTTTTTTTTATCAGTAATGGCGATAATCTGTGATTTTTATCCGGACTGCAACATTATGGCGGTCACATCGGACACTTTTGACACCATTTTGGGACCATTGTCAGTTATGCAGCGATCAGTGCTATAAAAATGCACTGATTACTGTGTAAATTACACTGGCAGGGAAGGGGTTAACACTAGGGGGCGATGAAGGGGTTAAGTGTGTCCTAGGGAGTGATTCTAACTGTAGGAGGGATGGGCTTCCACTTGTATGACAGTGATCACTGCTCCCGATGACAGGGAGCAGTGATCTCTGTGATCTCACAAGGCAGAACGGAGAAATGCCTTGTTTAAGTAGGCACTTCCCCATTCTGCGGCTCCGTGACACGATCGCCGAGAGACTGGGTCCCGCAGTCACGGTCACGCTGTATGCGGCGAGCACCTGCTAGCTCTGCCATTTAAAGGGGATGTACAGGTATGCCCATTTGCCTAACGCTGCCATTGTGCCGAAGTATATCAGCACGCAGCAGTCGGCAAGTGGTTAAAGCGATAACTAGGGAATAGTGAATGCTGGAAAAGAATGCTAGAGAGTTTGCTTATGTGTTGCAAAAGACTGATATAGATGATTCTCATATGAGGTGAAGAGTAAGTGTTAGACCCCATACACACTATACAACTTTTGTTTGATTTCCTTTAGATTTACCAAAAGCATGTAGGCAAGAGCCTGCCTGACTGCATATAAATTGAAACTCTTAAAGTGATTGTAAGGGTAATTTTTTTTTTAAATAACAAACATATACTTACCTCCACTGTGCAGCTCATTTTGCACAGAGTGGCCCCGAACCTGCTCTTGTGGGGTCCCCTCCCGGCAGCTCTCGCGTCTCCTCCCCACATCTGATAACCCCCTAGGATAAGCGCTTCTCCGGGGGGTTTACCTTGCGGGCATGCTCCCGAGCCCAGAATTTGCGTCTATAGACACAGAATGCCGAACGCGGTGCCTGCGTCATTGGATTTGATTGACAGCAGCGGGAGCCAATGGTTGCGCTGCTATCAATCTATCCAATCAAGAGCCGGGAGCAAGAGACAGCGCGTCCCCGCCAACTGTCGGGGACGCACCCCTGAAGGGGTCTAGGGGGGCCTGTGACTGCGAGTTGTCCCTTGCCACGTGGCCTGGCACCAGAGTCAGCTTGTCACGTCACCTGCCACTAGATTCAGCTTGTCACTTGCCACCAGATTCAGCTAGTCAGCTTGTCACTTGCCACGTCACCTGCCACTAGATTCAGCTTGTCACTTGCTACATCACCTGCCACTAGATTCAGCTTGTCACTTGCCACCAGATTCAGCTTGTCACTTGCCACCAGATTCAGCTTGTCACTTGCCACATCACCTGCCCCTAGATTCAGCTTGTCACTTGCCCCCAGATTCAGCTTGTCACTTGCCATGTTGCCTTCCACCATCTTCAGCTTGTCACTTGCCACATAACCTGCCACTAGATTCAGCTTGTCACATCGCCTGCCACCAGATTCAGATTTTTACTTACCACATCACCTGCCACTAGATTCACGTCACCTGCAGCCAGATGCAGCTTGTCACCGTTACCTGCCATCAGATGTGGATTGTCACTATCCTGCCACCAGATGTGGATTGTCACTGTTACCTGCCACCAAACAGCAGCTTGTCACAAAATGTATTTAAATGTAAAAATCACGTTGTCCCCCCCCCCCCCCCCCCCCCCGCGTGCAGAGTAAGGTACAGGTGCTGACAGCCTACCTTTGGCATGGGCAAACTAACTAGCGGTACTGTCCCCGACTATGGGCGGGCGGTGAGAGATGACATCATTCTCTTTCTGCTCAGCCTCGGCTGCTCCTCTGTATAGAGCAACCTTCACGTCCCTGTAAGTAAGGGCGGAACAGAGTTTCCTTCGCAGCAGGGCAGCAGAGGTGCCACGGCCCAGGGGTTGACGACCTCTGCTATAGAGGCTTCTCACATGTTGCAGAAGACTACCAGACCACAGACTGAAAAGTACCCTCACAGTCATAAGAGGAATGCCTAAACTTTATGCAGAATGTGTATAGTGGATTTTAACCCATCAGTACTAATCACTGATGTGCTGTGCTGTTCAGAATTAGCTGAAGTATTCTTGACAAGTGTCTACAGCGACCAACTGTGATCCCCATTTTGTACATGAATACCGCTCAATAGGGGTTTGGCGCCAAACACAAAAGATCTCAAATTAATTTCACTTTTAAAACAGCACATACTGATCTAATGAACTGCTCTCCAAAGTTTCTATTAGAGTGTCCCATTTAGATTGTTGCATATCATTGCGTGCAGCCCAGCCCCTGAAAGCTATCGCCAAATTGCAGGAACTTATTACAGTTATTCATGGTCGCTGTCATCGAAGAACTTCAATTACTTTGCCGGGACTGCGATTTTAGGAAATGTGACGAAGTGCTGGATGGAGCAGTAGCCATCTGCTTGTTAAAGATTATCAATGAACCAGCAGGAAGCAGACAGGATTATAGCTGCGGAGATTAACATGTTTTTTCTTTATTATTGTCTGGCAGAGAAGTTTGATGGCTGGTGAGGCTGCCAGAGCTCAGAGGACGGCGCAGTTAAATATGACTCTGCAATGCGCTTTGTGTCACTCAAAGGATTGATGTGAAATGTTTCTAGATTATCGGCGGTGGCTGTCATAAATGCCACATTCATTTATTTATTTAACCCAGTAACATATAGGTACAACCGCTTAGTGTTATGAGGTCCACACTAAACCGAGACACTAATAAACTGAGGTTTAAAATATTTCTGACTTTAAAGTGTTTACATATTCTGACATACAGGTTAGAAGGTTTGTGGACACCTGACCACGCCTACCCAGTGGCGTATCCAGGGTATGGCACATATGGCAAGTGCCATGAGTGGCATATGAAAGGGGCGCTCCAGAGGGGGCCATGACTCCACATTATCCTGTACCCCCCACCCCCCCAATTAAATGAAACTGACACTGGGAGCATTGGCGTCCGCAACTCAGGGACGATAATGGGCAGAATTAGGGATTACTTCACCACTTTCATGTGCAGGCAGAGTGATCCACCACACTGTGGCTCCCGACAAACGAAAGTCCTGGCCCCTTCTGTATCAATACCCTGAGGCAGGCTAGGGCTTTAATTTAATTGTCGGGAGCCGCATTGCGGTAGATCACCCCGCCTGCACTTGAAAGTGATAGTGTCCCACACCGCGCAGTCTGTTGCCTAGCTTGGTTTTCAAGAGGAAGGGACACCATCGGTCCCTGGATCTCAAACCACTCAGGAGAATGCTGCAGAGGAGCACTGCACCCAGTTCCCAGGCCCCAGGTAGGAGAAGTCGGCCGGACAGGGTGCAGAGGGAGACGGGGTTGCCAACTGTCTTGTTTTACTCTGCGATGGCTCCCTGCAGCACTGATAGCTTTCCTATGTCCTCTCCCATGAGCTGCTGCAGGGGAGGGGGGGGGGGGGGGTTGGTATGATTCAGTTTCTGAATGAATGGTAAGCTGCTCAGCACAGAGCACTTCCCATTCATTCACTGTCTAGTGCAGCTGAGACTGCAGATAAAGGGACTGGGGAATCTCTGTCCTCGGTCCCTTTCTCTGTCTCAAAAGTGAGATATTAGGGGTCTGTCTAGAACCCTGATTTGTCACCAACCCCCCCCCCCCCCCCAACAGGGCTAGACAGTGCCACCTATTAGTGCTAGTGTTCACTATCAGTGCAGCTCATCAGTGTCACCTATCAGTGTCACCTATTAGTGCCCATCATGCAGCTCATTAGTGCCACCTATCAGTGCAGCTCATTGGTGCCTGTGTCACCTATCAGTGCAGCTCATCAGTGCCTGTGTCACTTATCAGTGCAGCTCATCAGTGTCATCTGTCAGGGCAGGTGTCACCTATTAATGCTCATCAGTGCAGTCCACCAATGTCTGTATGTGTGAATACCCTCGCATGAGTGTATTACAGCAAAACATCTGACAACATACATTAATAAAAATTTGCACAACAGCCCCTGCTCTTTGTCATGTGCTCCCATGTGTCCCTCAATGAATCTTGATCTTCTTCTTACACCTGAAAATGAATCAGTCCTTACAGTCCATATGAGTCCATAAAAAGGAAAACACGGCTTGACATGTAGATTTAGAAGGGGTGACTTATAGGGAGGACACAATATGGTGAGCTGTAGTAATCGCCGGTCGGTCTGGGATCCTCTGTGTCTTGTACGTGGGCTGGGCTTCGGGGCATCTCATCTCGGTGAGGAAGATGTGGTCATCTGTTCGGGCTCTGTTCACTCGTCCAATCAGCACCTCATCATGGCATATAGAAGAAATAGAAACAAAAATAACATGAGTATATTTACCCCTACTTCCTTCAACTATGATCCACTGCAAAATAAAAATTTTTAATTAAATCCCCAAAGATTCTCAGACCCTTAAAAGGACTTTATCCTTCACTAGCTATAACTGGCTTTGCCTTGCAGGGATCTAAACCTTATCCATATGGGCCTGAAAGTTGTCAAAACTTTCCCCGATCCAGGTATAACAATCTTTGCTTATGAATTCCCAGAAACGCCCCTTAGATGCCAACAGATAATCATGGGCCATCTTTTAAATAAAAAGGTCTTGATTTGCCGTTATTCCCATGGGAACTTCCTTGTAGCTTCAACCGTTCCATGAAACATCCCATTCTCAATGGATGAGAAAACCGGGTATATGCAGGAAACCATGCTCAGACCTGGTCGGGGTTGGTGAGCACTTCCCTTCCAACTGTCTCTGCCATTCCTACCTTCTCTTACACCATCAGATCCTCACGATCGGCCACAACATAAGATTCTCAGACAAGTTTCACCAGCACACATGAACCTCTTGCATTAGGGGAATTACCTTATAAGTTGTAGATCCACATTAATACCAAACTAAAGTTGAAGCACACTTGTGGGTTACCTAGTTGTCCTGATATCAAAGCTGGCAAGAACCAGAGCTATTGTTAAAATTATAATTAATTTTAGCCTCTAGAAATGTATTGTTAAATTCTATTGACAAGTGCCTGTTTGGATTTTACTAGTTTGTCAAAACTCCTCATACCAATATGAACATCACATATAGCATGTACAGCCGTCATCGCTGGGGCTCTAGAGCTCAGTGGAGACTCAAAGTAGACCCCACCATGTGTCCTGTTCGTTTCTTAGCTAGTTGGAAAATACACTTTAAAAATATAAATAAACAAAGATACTCCTCATCCTTTGGTGTAGTTGAGCAGCTTTTTCCAGTGGCTGGCCTGGTCTCGTCCCTCAAGCTTCTTTACAATGACCCAGTCACCTGGTTAGAAAGAATGTAAACTGGTTATTGTGTCAGGGTCAAGGAGGGATTCTTGAACACTGTGGTGGACTTTTTGAAGTTCATGTTACAGTGACTGCACCTACCCCATCAGCTGAGAATGTCGACAGCTGCTGAGGAAAGTACAACTCTGGTTTTAGTTGACCTCCAAAGAAACCTCATATGGCAATAACCCAGACATGTGGGAACTTAATGACTGTGGTCACTGCATCTTTACCATCTGGGGTATAATGCCTGGAACTATTGACAAAAAGGTTCCTATGGGAGCGTCCTTCACCAGACTGCTGATTCAAATTCCATCAAAGGAAGAAAGTCATGGAACCTGTCGTTCCTACTAGGTCACAAACTTGGCTAGAATTAGAGCGGTTAGCATTATTGGTTTGAAAGTTTGTCATTTTCACCACTATCATCCCCCCCCTTTTTTCCTCTTCATTACAAACTGGAGGAAGATACGCAGGGTTTAGAATGGTGCAAAAAACAAAACAAAACTATGAAACAGTGAAATATCCTATGATACTTTTACCTTCTTATACACCTGCTTTCTATGTACATACACTTTTAAACTCCTTGGACCTGAAAAGATACTTATTTTCATCCAAGGCCATAGACGTACACAGACTCTATCACGAGGTGGCGGAGGTGAATGTATCTCAAAGCGCTTGTTTTATTCTGAAATACTGTGAGTAGCTACTTTGGATTTTAACAAAGCGATAATTTGTTACAATATTACACTATGGATATCTTATTTTTTATTTAATGCAATGGAATGAGGAGTAATTGAGAAATAACCGGACCAGTTCACATAGCGACACAGGGGCTCACCCTGTGGAGGCGCTTTAACCCCTGCAGGGGCAGGGGAGCTGGTTAGTGTGGCAATTTGTCTTATGCATGAAAAACGCACCGGTCTCAAGCACTTTATATAGCACATAGTTGCGGATACTACTCCTTTTTTTGTACACTGCTGTGGATATTACTATTTTCATAAACATTGAATTTAATAGATGTTTATTTGCACTTGAGCACTAGCACCTTCAGTTTGCAATCTGCACATTTGATCAACTAATTAATATTGTGATGATTTCAACTAATTTTATTATGATGAATTTGGAATTATAGTAGACAGATATATATATATATTTTTTCTTTTTTTTTCTGTTACATATCACTCACACATCACTTTATACCATTTATAATTTTTGTTTTAGGCAGAGCGCTATAGCTACCACCACTATTACATGCTTTTATTTATAGCAAAAGATAGATAAGATTGCGCTATGGACAAATTCCACCCGTTCGCCACACAGGCAAGGGGAAAAAAGAATATATATATAATGTAATATAGTGAAATATAGATAAATTAAAAATAAATTATAGATTGGACTAAAGGGGTTAAAGCTGCCTGTGCTTGAGACCTGTCCCTAAGAGTAGGAATAGGTTAGAAATCTAAAATATAAATTAAGCTTTGGCGCTAAAACCTTTTTGTGCACTGTGAATACTAAAATCATATATGAGTGTAAGATGATCTATTATCTCTGCTGGTGCTCTGAAGAAAATTAAAACAAATTGCGGTGGAAACCTCTTAAAACCACTGTATACGTGATAAAAAATACGTGAAAAAAGAAAAGAGGATGTATGTCTGTTGATTTACACCTCAAAAAATGCACATGTGTATTGGAAAAGTGGTGAATCGATCATATAAAAACAATTCTACTGTGCTCGATAAACATACATAAACCAATATCTGAAAAATCATATGCAAATATGTTCAAAGTGATAACGTTTTGTGAAAGTACCCAAAAAAATTTATAATAATAGTAACAAAAAATCTTATAATGTCCAACGGAAATTTTCAAAGTCGCATCAACCAGTTGCTGCAAAAACGCATGGAACTTTCATCAAATGAGGAAGGTAGAGTAAAGTGACTAGTGCAGAAGGGTTAAATACATTCCTCTCCGGTGCGCCACTCTGTGTTAGGCAAAAGGTATGTATATGTGCTCACCAGACAAAAAACCCTCAATGGGTTAATCGAGCAGCCACAGTATGAGCCACTGTGCAGCTCTCTTTGGGCTCTGCTTCTGCTATGCTGGGGAGATGCTTTACACTTTTCCTTCCACAAGTAGTCCGTTTAGCAATTATGCATGAAGGGAAACAGAAGTACAAACATAGTGCAATACTGTTGTTTGAACGTTTTTATGTTTATTAAGAAGTCAGGTTACTCACAATATCCAAAGAGACAAAATCGCTTTCAAATTAGCCGCGCCGGCGTTACTGCTTGTATGCCAGTGTAAGGTGCACGTTCTAGGCCACGCCCTACGCGTTTCGTCAGAGCGACGTCATCTGGAGCGGCCATATTGGTGCACCCTCACGTTTATGTAGGGTGCAGTGCTCTTCTGCGCTTGCGTGAGTGTATCAGCGCCATCTTTACTATGGGAATGCCCTATACGAGCCGCTATGTATCTATTACATACTGTGTGCTCGTCTTGCGACAGCACAAACATGGAAAGACTGTTTTATTACTGTGGACACAGGATATGTTATGTTCTATGGTGTGTTCACTTATGTCAATCCAAATGAAAACGTTTCTTTATGCATATTATTGCGGACTCAGGGCATGACAAATTGTTAAGCTATAGAGCACCGCAACCTGCATATCACATTCCGGTATGTTATAAAAGACTATTGACAGCTATACATGACATGTATATAAAAATATATATAAAAAATTTATCGTAAAAAGATCTTTTTATATAAAATAGAAAAAAAATAGTAAAAATAAAAGACATTTATTTATGTGTACATAGAACTATATTGGTAAAAACAATAATAATTTTTCTAACCACCCATGACCCTTGCTAACCTATCAAAATGCAGGGTTTTTATCTGTATTTTTAAAATGTGGATCATGGTTGTAGTTGCTGAGAAACAAATTGCATCAAATTGTATACTCACTTCCCTGGTATATGAATATACTCCAGGGGGAAAGAAAAATATTGAGATAAAATAAAATGGAGGAAAAAAAGGGAAGGGGAAAATAGGTAAATGGAACAAACTGGAAATATGAGTGTATGTGTACATATATATACTTTTATGTCTGCACTTCCCTGTAATACAAATCAGGAGGGTAATTACAAGTAAGATAAAAAGAGTATGTTGTGAGGGAGTCTGTTCTTAAAATCATTTTCAAAAACATCTTTAAAAACATTTTCTAAACATTATTTAAAACTATTTTCTACAAACGACAATCAGGGTGAGAACGTGTAGTAAAAAGAAGGAACTGACCGTAAGGATAAATGGGAAACGAAGGCCAATATGTGTGTATATATACTGTTTTCATTTGGAAATATGAATGTATAACTTCAGATAGTGTGTATGGGCTCTCTTATGGGGGCCAGAGCTCTTTGAGTAGGTCTTTGTATTATAATGTCACAGTTTTTTGGGGGAACATCCTTAGATACTGGTCGAATATTATACTATACTCTTTGAAGGTGTGGATGGTCCTGCCTTGAGTAGGTGATGTGTATTTTAGAGTGGGGACTTGACAGGTTTTAAAAATTAGTCAGAAAACAATTTAAATCCGGGGGAGGGGCGGAGCTGCTGGGAGAGATGGTTGCTGCTCTGTAGAGCGGATCCAAGGCTGCCTCTGCTACAGCCGGCGCTAATGGCTTGAAAGCTTGGAGAAGCTCATATCGGTAACTTACCAGGAAGACAAGGAAAATTGCATACGCTTCTATGCTCAAAATGTTCGTTTGATCCTACTTGTAAAGCTCACAGCGGATGCTTGCCTCAATCGGAACTATAGCAGTCGAGACCTCGGCAGGAGGAGGAGAGAGGGAAGTCCGAGGAAACCCGAGGAGATCCGAACCGGCCCGAGGAGATCCGAGTCCGCCCGAGTCAGACAGTGACAACCCGTAGAGCGCCGTGGAGCGAGATACAGCTGAGTAGGTGGAGGAAGTCCGACCTTAGCGGCGGTGTGGGGGCGGAAGCCAACCACCGGCGCTGCCGGCCGTTTGACCGTCCACCCGGCGGCGGTCCCGGAGAAGCCAGGCGGAGAGCGGGAAGGGTCTCAAGGTGGGCTGTGGAGAGCCACGCTTTGAGAGGCAGAGAGCAAGAGCCTCGGAGAACCCTCTGGACTGATTAGAGTGCCTGAAAAAAAAACGAAGGTAAACTGATTCCTTTTTTTCTTATGCTTGAGTGATAGCAGAAGTAAAAACAAAACCTACAGCGAACAACCAGAGACGGATGTAAGATGCAACAATAGTTTTTACTAAACAAAAGCAAAATAAAGTAAGGCTATGTGAACTGTGAACTGTGAACTGTGAACTGTGGACTGTGAACTGCATTTATATGTAAATCTGAAACAAACTTAATTTAGGTCTGGCTCAAAGATATTCCTAAGGTTTTAAGATATGGCGGCCTAATTAATGTATATAAGATCTCAGCAATCAAACAAGGAAAAAGGTCTTGTGTCATATGCCTATGGAATTTCATGGATTGTTTTATTTTGAATATATATACAAAGATACTATCTAGATATGGTTGTGATATAATTTCTTTCTGAAAGACTACCAGAGACTGCCAAAGAGTGAGATAAAGCTATTACTGAAATATTTTACAATCTCCTTAAAGGGATCATAACGGTTTTTTTTTTTTTTTTTTTGGAGATAGAAAAGATAGAAGGGCCAAGGAAAGTTAAAGGTATGGCACCTAAGAAGGGAACCAGAACACCCCAAAGTCAAAAAAATAAAAGGGAAAAAAGAGAGGGTGGAAATAAAGGAGCCACAGGGGCTCAAGCTACCCAGACAACGGACATAAAAGAGTTTTTTCAACAAATGCAACCACAAACAGAGGCTCAGGATCAATCTCAATCCCCTCAACAATTATTAAAATCAACACACACAATAGGATCTCTACAAATATCGCAGGAACTATTAGAAATGGCAGAAGCATCAACATCTTTGGGAATATCAGGAGAGGAAACTACAAATCAACCTAGGAATAGCTCACCAATTGAGACAGCAAGTTTATTAATAGAACAAAAAGAGGGTGATAATAATGAAAGTTGGGACATAAAAACATATATTCGCTCCCTTCCTACCCGATCGGACATGGATCAATATATACATAGGCTGGAGGACTCCTATAAAGCTGAGATCCAGGAGATCAAAGCTTCCACTCAAAAAACACAGGAAATAATAGGGAAAATGGATAAAAGAATGTTAAATATGGAACAAGAGATGGCTCAATTAAAAGAAAGAATACAGGAACAAGGAAAAGATTTAATGCAAGCTAGAAACGCTATAGATGAACAAGAAAATAGAAGCAGAAGAAGCAATATAAGGATTAGAGGTTTGAGTGAAAATGTGATGTCAAAAGATTTGATTTCGGTGATACAGGGGGTCTTTCAAGATCTGGGTGGGGACCTATCTCTGGAAGAGCTGATGATTGATCGTGCGCATAGAGTTGCTGGAGCAAGAAGGATAGAGCCTGGAGAGGCCAGAGACGTTATCTGCAGGATGCACTATGCACGATCAAAAGACAAAATAATGATGGCAGCAAGACAAAAAAAAAATATAGAATATGAGGGAAAACAGCTGATACTTTTTCAGGATATCTCCAAATACACCTTGGACAGAAGAAGAGCACTAAAGCCCCTGTTGGAACTACTTAGAAAAAGGAACTTGCAATACAGATGGAAATATCCTTTCCAACTGCAGGTTCAATATGAAGGGTTGATAGCTACCTACAGGAACCCCGAAGATTTACCTGAATTTGTAAAAATTCTTGGTCTACCTCTAATAGACCTACCAGACTGGCCAAAATTAAATAGAAAATTAGCAACAAGAATATAAGAACTTGCGGAATTGGGGGGGGGGGAGGGGAGGGGAGAGGGAGGTGGGGATGGGGGAGATTGTTTAGGGTGTAAGAGTCCTTTTTGTTTTTTTTTGTTTTTTTCTTTTTTTTGGTTTGTTTTTTGTTTTTGTTTTTTTTTTTTTTTTTTTGTTTTTTTCTTCAATTCTTTCTCTTTTATTAATTTTTTTTTTTTTTTTTTTGGTATATATATATACACGGGGTTTTTTTTTTTTTTTTTTTTTTTTTTTTTTTTTTTTTGGAATTATACACACGAAACGAAAAAGGCAAAAACATTGGGGGTAGGGAGGGAGAAGACACTCACATGTATAAGTATATATATGGATGTATGTATATAAGGTATATAAGGCAATCCCTTTTTTTTTTTTTTTTTCTCTTGGATTGTACACGAAGTATAATGGGGAATAGGAAGGAAACTCACATATATAGATATGTAAAGATAGATGTATGTACACATGTGTTTTTTTTTTTTTTTTTTTTTCTCCCTTTGAATTATACACATGAAACTAAAAGGGTAAAGATATTGGGGGTAGAAGGTATTTACATGTATAAGCACATATATCGATGTATGTATATAAGGTAAAAAAATTGTATTTTTTTTTTTTTTTTTTTTTTTTTTCTGTGTTTTATATGGAATATTAACACAGTAAAGATATGAGTGAATATGGGAAAATGGTGTTTTTTTTTATTTTTTCTCTTTTTTTTTTTTTTTTTTTTTTTTTTTTTTTTTTTGGTAATATGGTATACTAACACAGTAAAGATATGAGTGAATATGGGAAAATAGGGTTGGGGGTTTCCTCTCCCTTTTAAAAATTTTTTTTTTTTTTTTTTTTTTTTTTTTTTTTTTTCCTCCTTGGAATTATCCACACGAAACTAAAATGGTAAAGATATTGGTGGTAGAAGGCATTTACATGTATAAGCACATATATAGATGTATGTATATAAGGTAAATTTTTTTTTTTTTTTTTTTTTTTTTTTGGAATATTAACACAGTGAAGATATGAGTGAATATGGAAAAATGGAGAATTTTATTTTTATTTTTTATTTTTTTTTTTTATTTTTTTCCCCCTCCCTCTTTTTCTCCTCTCTTCCCCCTCCCTTTTAGGGGTTACGGAGAAGAGAGGAAAAAAACGTAGAAGCCTAATGTTATATAGTATGATATGAGCTTTTAACACTAGATGTAATAATAGTAAATGAAGATAAGAAAAATTAGGCAGCAATGGAAAAACTGACGAGCAGCCGATCTAAACCAGCGGTTCCGACTGCCCCCCTCTTAATAGGGACCTTACTGGTTAAGTAAGTTAGACTTTTTTTTAAGTCATCATAGAGTAGTGTAAGTGTAGGAAAGAGTGTAGTGGTGAACTGTTTGATAGAAGTGTTAGGATTGAGTGAAAGTAACGTGAAAGTTGAAATTTTCTTCTTTTTTTTTTTTTTTTTTTTCTTCTCTCTCTTCCCTCTTCTTCCACTACCTTGAGAGATCCCTTGAATATTAAGGGATAACTCACTCCCTCTAGAAATTTTAATATGGAGGGGTTAAAAATCTGTTCTTTTAACGCAAGAGGCCTTAACTCTCCCTCAAAAAGAAGTCAAATTTTAAACTTCTTCCACAAACAAAAAGTAAATATAATCCTTTTCCAGGAAACACATTTTCGTTCAGAGCATATTCCGAAACTAACTAATAAGTATTATGTTAATTGGATCCATGATACATTTCCATACTCCAAGTCGAGAGGGGTATCAATAGCATTTCATAGAGACACGTTATATCAAATAATTCAGGAGCATAAAGGGAAAGATGGAAGATCTTTGGTGGTAAAGACAAAACTATTTGGCAAGATGTTTACAATCATTAATATCTATTTACCAAATTATGAACAAATCGAGTCAGGGATAAAAATCCTAAGAAATGTAATGGATAGTGCAGAAGGAATAACAATAATCGGCGGAGACTTAAATTTTATAATGGATATGAAAATAGATACTACTAATATTCATCCCCAGAGGAGAAATAAACATCTAAAAGAATTTAAAGAATTACTAGATGAATATCAACTGATTGATATATGGAGAGCACAACACCTAAAAGAAAAGAACTTTACGTATCACTCTAATATTCATGATTCCTATCATAGAATAGATTATTTTTTCCTGAGCCAATCTGGATTACTGATGTCCCCAACAACAGAAATAGGAGGATTTTTATGGTCAGATCATGCACCAATATATGTGGAATTAAAAATAATGGAAAATAAAAAAACTAGGGGGTTATGGAACCTTAACGATAATTTACTTAAAGATAGAAAATGTGAGGACGATATACAGCGGGCGATAAAGGAATTCCAGCTAATTCACGATAGTGATAACACCTCAATTCCTATACAATGGGAAACTCTAAAATGCATACTGAGGGGACTGTTCATCAAGCACGGATGTAGGATAAAAAGGGAAAAGGAACAAAAAAAAGACCAACTTCTGGGGGAAATTAGGATATTAGAAGGAAAACATAAACAGAGTTTAAAATTAGAAGATAACATACTTTTAAAAGATAAAAGAATTGAACTGCAAGCCGTGCTTGATGAGGAGTCCCTTCGTTCAAGAGATAAGAATAGAACACAATGGTACTATTATGGCAATAAAACGGGAAAACTACTCGCAAGAACATTAAGAGGACAACAATCTACGACATCTATAGCTAAGATCTTAAAGATAAACGGGGAAATAACATATGATCCAACTGAAATTGTAAAAACATTTCAAGAATATTATGATAAACTATATAATATAGAAATACAACAGGAAAATAAAAAAGAAGAAAGGGCAGAAAAGATTAGAAAATACATTAACGAAACAGCGTTACCAAGATTTTCTAAAGAAATAACTGAGAAATTGGAAGAAGAAATTACAACAGAGGAGATCCAACAGGCAATTGCCGAACTGGCCCTGGGAAAGAGCCCAGGACCAGACGGTTATACAACAAGGTTTTACAAACGGTTTCAAGAATTAATCATACCCATACTTAAAAAAACATATAACTCTATAACGAAAATACAGACCTTTGCACCACAGAGTACAGAAGCTCACATCGTATTAATCCCTAAACCAGAAAAAGATCATACACAAAGTAAAAATTACCGCCCTATCTCCTTAACAAACATTGATATTAGATTATATTCAAAAATTATTTCTAATAGATTAACCCCTATCTTGCCAGAATATATAAAGCTAGATCAAACGGGTTTTACAAAGGGGCGGGAAACTAGGGATAATATAATGAAAACCTGTACTCTTCTGGAACATGCCCAGAGAGCCGCCATCCCTGCCTGCTTATTAACCATAGATGCTGAGAAAGCTTTTGATAGGGTGGGATGGCGGTTCCTAGAGGAGGCACTAATACAGTTAGGATTAGGCCCAAAAATGTTAGGTTGGATTATGGCACTATATGCCAATTCAAGAGCTAAGGTAAGAATAAACGGAATACTATCAGAATACATAAAGATATCGAACGGAACCCGCCAAGGTTGCCCCTTATCCCCTTTATTATACATAATAGTGATGGAACATCTAATCAATGCAATTCGGAAAAATAAAGATATACAAGGGATAAAAATTAAGGATAAAGATTATAAATTGGCCGTATATGCGGACGATCTGTTATTATATATAACAAACCCAATTATAACAATTCCTAATATAATAAAAGAATTAGACCGATTTGGGGAATTTAGTAACTTTAAGGTAAACTACGAGAAATCAGAAATGATGAACATCACAATAAAAGAAGAATTACAGATACTCTTGCAGGAGGATTTTCCGTTTAAATGGCAAAAAGAGGCAATCAAGTACTTGGGAGTTATGATTCCGAAGGATTTGAAACAAATACAAGAATTAAACCATAATATGATCATACGTAAAACAATAAAACAAATGCAAAAATATGAAAAAGCAACATATTCATGGTTGGGTAGAATAAATATAGTAAAAATGGAGATACTGCCAAAGATATTATACATATTCCAAACATTACCTATTGTTCCATCTAGGAAAATAATGACAGATTTAAGGAAGGCTATAAATAGCTTTGTATGGGCAAAAAAAAACTACCGAATAAAAAGAGAAACACTAACCAGAACAAAAGAGGACGGAGGGCTCGCTTTGCCCGATTTTGTAAAGTATATGCAAGCTGCATCATTGGTTAGAATTATAAATTGGCAACACGATAAAGAAAAAAAACAATGGGTAACATTGGAAGAAACAATTACGGGAATACAACTTAGATTTTTACCTTGGATAAAACCTGAATTAAGAACAAACAAAAAGGAAATGCCAATTTTCGTGAGAGCTACCCTAAAAATTTGGGATGCAATGCTTAAGAAAGGAAAGCTATCCTCCAGAACTGGACCATTGACTCCATTAATGTCCAACCCAGAATTTAAGCCAGCTTTGGAAGGGGCAAGTTATTTAATTTGGAATAAGATGGAGAATGTAAGACTAGTACAGATCCTGGTGGATGGAAAAATGCCAAGTTTAATTGATCTCGGATTGGAAATTAGAAATGATTGGTTACAACATTTTCAATTAGATAAATTTATGAAGTTAAACAAAAATTTAATAACCAGACCATTAACTAAATTTGAACAAATAATATTAAAGGACCAAAACCATAAGAACAAATTATCTAAAATATATGAACTATTGCTACCCACGGGGGACATTAAAGACTTAATAGAAATCAGAAAATGGGAGGAAGAATTGGGAGAGATAAACTCAGAAAAAGAATGGAAAAAAATTTTAGGGATAATACATAAAACCTCAACGGCATTAAAACATCAAGAAAGAAATTATAAAGTGGCAATGAGATGGTACTGGAGTCCAGTTGCACTAAAAATAGTAAATAAAGGAAATACAGATAAGTGCTGGAGGTGTGGGATAGAAAAAGGTACACTGGAACATATTTGGTATAGATGTACAAAAGTGAGAAATTTTTGGTTAAAAATTTTTGAGATATACCAAAAAGTGACGGGAAAAGAACTAATCCCAGACGTAAAGGTAGCATTGTTTTCTCTCACTATAGATACACTGGATAGTATGAAAAATGGGATAATTCAGCATATGACAACAGCAGCCAGAACAATAATAGCACGTAAATGGAAAGAAACAACTAGCCCAACAATAGCAGAATGGATATGCGAAATGAACGAGATATGTTTTTTGGAAAAACAAATAAGAGAAGAAGGCTATGTAAAAAACCAAATACCAATAGTGTGGAAGAAATGGGAAGAATTTCGGGCCTCAAAAGGAATGGTAGAATATTTATAATTAAAGGAAAAGGGGAGGGAGGGAGAGGAGGGGAGAGGGGTAGGAGAAAGGGAGGATTATTGTTTTTTTTTTTGTGTCTTTCTTTTTTTTTTTTTTTTTTTTTTTTTTTTTTCTTTTTTTTTTTTTTTTTTAAGGTTGAGTAAAATGTTTTATGTTTTGGGAATATTGTTGTATGATGTTGTTGTAAATGGATATGGTTGGTTAATGTTTTTTTATAAAAATAATAAAGAATGGATTTGAAACAGAAAACAATTTAAATCCAACTCTACATTCATTCCCTGTGGCTGAAGGGTATCCAAATTGTATATCCATTTGGTTTCGTTTCTGGATATTTTGATGGTTTTGTCCTCACCTCTCCAGTGGGCCCTTATTTTATCAATACCGTAAAACACCATTTGTCCTGGGTCCCGGTTATGGTAATCCCTAAAGTGTCTGGAAACACTGTGATTGGGGTACCCTTTTTTAATGTTTCTAATGTGTTCTCCTATTCTGGTTTGGAGTTCTCTTGTGGTTCGCCCCACATATTGTCTGGAACAGGGACACTCTATAATGTAAGTGACATGCGTGCTCTTGCATGTAATGAGCTCATTTATTCTAAATTCTTTTTTGTTTGAAGATGACTGGAAGGTGGTTCTCTTCTTTTCAGCTTTTTTGCTATTTCTACAAGGGAGGCATTTGCCACACCTGAAAAAACCTTTTAGATTACCTGCTACTTTAATTTGTTTTGGGGGATCGATGGTATTTTTAACAAGTTTATTTCTCAGTGTGGGTGCCCTTCTGTAAATAAACAGTGTTTTTTTTGGTAGGACATCTTTAAGTGTGTGATCAGCTTTCAGGATGGGCCAGTGTTTTTTAATGATGGATTCAACATCCTTATGTTGTCTATTGTATCCTGTGAGGAAAGCAATTGGTAAATTGTTAATCTTGTCTCGTTTTTTGTCTTCCAACAATTTGTTTCGTTCCATTTGTTTTATTTCGTTTTTCAGTTTGCGCAGGCCCTTTTCATCATACCCTTTATTTTTAAAACGTTCTATGATTATTTCCGCCTGTTGTTCATAATCAATATTTCTGCTGCAGTTTCTATATAGTCGCATCAGTTGGCCCTTTGGTATGTTTCCCAACCATTTGGCATGATGGCAACTGTTTGTGGGGATGTAGCCATTGCGGTCGGTGGGTTTGAAAAAAGTGCGTGTGCCCAGCCTGTTTCCTTCTTTATATATTTGTAGGTCTAAATAGTCCACACTGCTGTTGTTGTAATTACCGGTGAATTTTATATTGTAGATATTATTGTTGATCTCACTGAAAAATTCTTGTAATTGTTCTATTGTACCACCCCATACTATCACAATATCATCTATATACCGTCGGTACAGTTTGAGGTTCTCCCTATGAACGCCATAGATTTGCTCTTCCTCCCATCTACTAAGAAATAAATTCGCTACACTTGGGGCATATTTAGCCCCCATGGCTACACCTTTGATCTGATTATAGTATGTTCCCTTGTACCAAAAATAATTGTGGTGCATTGCCATTTTTAGGCCTTCCATTAAGTATTTTATTTGCTCTTGTTTTAGGTCAGACATCTGTTGTAATGCCCACTCGACACTACTGAGCCCATCATCCTGTTTTATGTTGGTATATAACGATTCCACGTCTATGGTGACCAATAAGTCTTTCTCTTCAATAGTCAGGTTTCTCAATTCTCCTATCAATTGTTTGCTGTCACGTAAATAAGATTTCCCTTTGATTACCAACGGTTGTAGGAAACCATCAATATAGGCCCCTAATCTGGAGAACAAGGAATCGATCCCACTTACAATTGGTCGTCCTGGTGGGTTGTTTTGGTTTTTATGTATTTTGGGAACATAATATATGATGGGAGTTTTGGGTGCCTTCTGTACCAGATATTTGCATTCCTTTTTGTTTAAGATACTGAGGGTTTTCCCCTTTGCTACATATTTCTTTAGATTTTTTTCATACTCGACTTTAGGATTTTTCTTCAGTTTCTTGTAGGTATTGGGGATATTTAGTAACTTCTCCATTTCCTTCTCATAGTCTTGCTTGTTTAAGATTACCAGACCCCCCCCTTTGTCCGCTGGTCGAATGACTATACCTTTCTGCTTCTCTATCCGCTTAATGGTTTCCCATATATTTTTTCCTTTAGTTCTTTTTACTTCCAAATTCTTCAGATCGTTCTCCACCATCTTCTTAAAGACCTTTATATTTTCATCCTGCGTTACCTTAGGATTAAATGTGGAGTTGTTCCTTAATTGTGAGTGTTTATATAGAGTGTTGTCATTATCCCTTATGTTAAGCTTTGTTGGGCCAAAAAACTTTTTAATATTGAGTTTTCTCACAAATTTTTGAAGATCAATGTAGGTTTCAAATTTGTCCAGACCTCTATCAGGGGCAAATTTCAACCCCATATCCAAAACTCTAAGTTCTTCCTCTGTGAATACGACCTGGCTAAGATTGTAAATACCATCTCCTATTGTTCTCTTCTTCTTTTTCTGGAGGCCTCCTCTCTTCCCCCTTGTGCGTTTTCTGTTTGCCAGTCCGATGGTCTGTACGGTTCTGCCCTCCTCTGTTGCCAGGGGCGTTCGTATCCTCCATGATTTCTCCCTGGGTTGTCTTGTCTGGTCTATTCCTTGTGAAACATATTGTTTCCACTCTAAGTTGCAGCAATGGACATCTTTAAATATGTTAACAGCAGAAAAGTCAATCTAATGGAGGTGTTCAATCAGGAACATGTGGTTATCAAACAGGACTTAGAAAGTTTATTCAAACACCTGAAACACTGCTTAGAAAAACAATTGAGAGTATGGTGGGATGTGGCCATACTAGAGATGTACATAACTGAGAAAATAACCCCTAGAAGATTACGTTGGGATGTTTCTCCAAATGATGCAGTTAATGATAAACAACTGATGGACGATTGGTATAGGTTCTTTAATCAAAGTGAAACCGAATTGTTACAAAAAATAGTGGTGAGGCGACAGCACAAATTAAGAAATATAGAAATGGAGATCACACAACTTAGGGATCAATTAACACCATTTAAAGAAACAGAAGAATACATAAACAAGGAAAAGGAATTACAGGAAACTATAAAGAAGTATGACAAAGAAGTGCAACAGAAAAAACAAAAGAAGTTTAAAAGGGACGTATTGGATTACAAGAACCAACAGGTTTACAAATGGCAGACAGATAACAACTATAGCGATGTAGAGAATGAAACTTCCCTGATGGAAGAATCAGGAGAAAATGAAACACAAGAAGAAGAGCAACATTGGGAAAGGGGCATACAGACACAAAGTAACACCATCAGACTGGATACCCCTGCCACACCAGCGCATAGAAGGCCAGAAGGTAGAAATCCTATAGAACAAACTCAGAACAGATATTGGGACAACCGCACTCCCTACACGCCAAACATCCCAAGACATTCCAATAGATACTCGCCCCTGAGGGAATACCCCCAATATACCCCCTATGGAAATAGGGGATATAACAGGAATTTTTTTCACAGGGGGCAGGAACGAAGACCACCCAGAATACCGGATATATATCACGATCAGCGGAGAGAGGGAAGACCTTTCCGATATCCGGAAAGAAACCAACAAAGAGGCCATTACAGAAATGGAGGTTGGAATCCGAGATGGACCAGACAAGACAACCCAGGGAGAAATCATGGAGGATACGAACGCCCCTGGCAACAGAGGAGGGCAGAACCGTACAGACCATCGGACTGGCAAACAGAAAACGCACAAGGGGGAAGAGAGGAGGCCTCCAGAAAAAGAAGAAGAGAACAATAGGAGATGGTATTTACAATCTTAGCCAGGTCGTATTCACAGAGGAAGAACTTAGAGTTTTGGATATGGGGTTGAAATTTGCCCCTGATAGAGGTCTGGACAAATTTGAAACCTACATTGATCTTCAAAAATTTGTGAGAAAACTCAATATTAAAAAGTTTTTTGGCCCAACAAAGCTTAACATAAGGGATAATGACAACACTCTATATAAACACTCACAATTAAGGAACAACTCCACATTTAATCCTAAGGTAACGCAGGATGAAAATATAAAGGTCTTTAAGAAGATGGTGGAGAACGATCTGAAGAATTTGGAAGTAAAAAGAACTAAAGGAAAAAATATATGGGAAACCATTAAGCGGATAGAGAAGCAGAAAGGTATAGTCATTCGACCAGCGGACAAAGGGGGGGGTCTGGTAATCTTAAACAAGCAAGACTATGAGAAGGAAATGGAGAAGTTACTAAATATCCCCAATACCTACAAGAAACTGAAGAAAAATCCTAAAGTCGAGTATGAAAAAAATCTAAAGAAATATGTAGCAAAGGGGAAAACCCTCAGTATCTTAAACAAAAAGGAATGCAAATATCTGGTACAGAAGGCACCCAAAACTCCCATCATATATTATGTTCCCAAAATACATAAAAACCAAAACAACCCACCAGGACGACCAATTGTAAGTGGGATCGATTCCTTGTTCTCCAGATTAGGGGCCTATATTGATGGTTTCCTACAACCGTTGGTAATCAAAGGGAAATCTTATTTACGTGACAGCAAACAATTGATAGGAGAATTGAGAAACCTGACTATTGAAGAGAAAGACTTATTGGTCACCATAGACGTGGAATCGTTATATACCAACATAAAACAGGATGATGGGCTCAGTAGTGTCGAGTGGGCATTACAACAGATGTCTGACCTAAAACAAGAGCAAATAAAATACTTAATGGAAGGCCTAAAAATGGCAATGCACCACAATTATTTTTGGTACAAGGGAACATACTATAATCAGATCAAAGGTGTAGCCATGGGGGCTAAATATGCCCCAAGTGTAGCGAATTTATTTCTTAGTAGATGGGAGGAAGAGCAAATCTATGGCGTTCATAGGGAGAACCTCAAACTGTACCGACGGTATATAGATGATATTGTGATAGTATGGGGTGGTACAATAGAACAATTACAAGAATTTTTCAGTGAGATCAACAATAATATCTACAATATAAAATTCACCGGTAATTACAACAACAGCAGTGTGGACTATTTAGACCTACAAATATATAAAGAAGGAAACAGGCTGGGCACACGCACTTTTTTCAAACCCACCGACCGCAATGGCTACATCCCCACAAACAGTTGCCATCATGCCAAATGGTTGGGAAACATACCAAAGGGCCAACTGATGCGACTATATAGAAACTGCAGCAGAAATATTGATTATGAACAACAGGCGGAAATAATCATAGAACGTTTTAAAAATAAAGGGTATGATGAAAAGGGCCTGCGCAAACTGAAAAACGAAATAAAACAAATGGAACGAAACAAATTGTTGGAAGACAAAAAACGAGACAAGATTAACAATTTACCAATTGCTTTCCTCACAGGATACAATAGACAACATAAGGATGTTGAATCCATCATTAAAAAACACTGGCCCATCCTGAAAGCTGATCACACACTTAAAGATGTCCTACCAAAAAAACCACTGTTTATTTACAGAAGGGCACCCACACTGAGAAATAAACTTGTTAAAAATACCATCGATCCCCCAAAACAAATTAAAGTAGCAGGTAATCTAAAAGGTTTTTTCAGGTGTGGCAAATGCCTCCCTTGTAGAAATAGCAAAAAAGCTGAAAAGAAGAGAACCACCTTCCAGTCATCTTCAAACAAAAAAGAATTTAGAATAAATGAGCTCATTACATGCAAGAGCACGCATGTCACTTACATTATAGAGTGTCCCTGTTCCAGACAATATGTGGGGCGAACCACAAGAGAACTCCAAACCAGAATAGGAGAACACATTAGAAACATTAAAAAAGGGTACCCCAATCACAGTGTTTCCAGACACTTTACGGATTACCATAACCGGGACCCAGGACAAATGGTGTTTTACAGTATTGATAAAATAAGGGCCCACTGGAGAGGTGAGGACAAAACCATCAAAATATCCAGAAACGAAACCAAATGGATATACAATTTGGATACCCTTCAGCCACAGGGAATGAATGTAGAGTTGGATTTAAATTGTTTTCTGACTAATTTTTAAAACCTGTCAAGTCCCCACTCTAAAATACACATCACCTACTCAAGGCAGGACCATCCACACCTTCAAAGAGTATAGTATAATATTCGACCAGTATCTAAGGATGTTCCCCCAAAAAACTGTGACATTATAATACAAAGACCTACTCAAAGAGCTCTGGCCCCCATAAGAGAGCCCATACACACTATCTGAAGTTATACATTCATATTTCCAAATGAAAACAGTATATATACACACATATTGGCCTTCGTTTCCCATTTATCCTTACGGTCAGTTCCTTCTTTTTACTACACGTTCTCACCCTGATTGTCGTTTGTAGAAAATAGTTTTAAATAATGTTTAGAAAATGTTTTTAAAGATGTTTTTGAAAATGATTTTAAGAACAGACTCCCTCACAACATACTCTTTTTATCTTACTTGTAATTACCCTCCTGATTTGTATTACAGGGAAGTGCAGACATAAAAGTATATATATGTACACATACACTCATATTTCCAGTTTGTTCCATTTACCTATTTTCCCCTTCCCTTTTTTTCCTCCATTTTATTTTATCTCAATATTTTTCTTTCCCCCTGGAGTATATTCATATACCAGGGAAGTGAGTATACAATTTGATGCAATTTGTTTCTCAGCAACTACAACCATGATCCACATTTTAAAAATACAGATAAAAACCCTGCATTTTGATAGGTTAGCAAGGGTCATGGGTGGTTAGAAAAATTATTATTGTTTTTACCAATATAGTTCTATGTACACATAAATAAATGTCTTTTATTTTTACTATTTTTTTCTATTTTATATAAAAAGATCTTTTTACGATACATTTTTTATATATATTTTTATATACATGTCATGTATAGCTGTCAATAGTCTTTTATAACATACCGGAATGTGATATGCAGGTTGCGGTGCTCTATAGCTTAACAATTTGTCATGCCCTGAGTCCGCAATAATATGCATAAAGAAACGTTTTCATTTGGATTGACATAAGTGAACACACCATAGAACATAACATATCCTGTGTCCACAGTAATAAAACAGTCTTTCCATGTTTGTGCTGTCGCAAGACGAGCACACAGTATGTAATAGATACATAGCGGCTCGTATAGGGCATTCCCATAGTAAAGATGGCGCTGATACACTCGCGCAAGCGCAGAAGAGCACTGCACCCTACATAAACGTGAGGGTGCACCAATATGGCCGCTCCAGATGACGTCGCTCTGACGAAACGCGTAGGGCGTGGCCTAGAACGTGCACCTTACACTGGCATACAAGCAGTAACGCCGGCGCGGCTAATTTGAAAGCGATTTTGTCTCTTTGGATATTGTGAGTAACCTGACTTCTTAATAAACATAAAAACGTTCAAACAACAGTATTGCACTATGTTTGTACTTCTGTTTCCCTTCATGCATAATTGCTAAACGGACTACTTGTGGAAGGAAAAGTGTAAAGCATCTCCCCAGCATAGCAGAAGCAGAGCCCAAAGAGAGCTGCACAGTGGCTCATACTGTGGCTGCTCGATTAACCCATTGAGGGTTTTTTGTCTGGTGAGCACATATACATACCTTTTGCCTAACACAGAGTGGCGCACCGGAGAGGAATGTATTTAACCCTTCTGCACTAGTCACTTTACTCTACCTTCCTCATTTGATGAAAGTTCCATGCGTTTTTGCAGCAACTGGTTGATGCGACTTTGAAAATTTCCGTTGGACATTATAAGATTTTTTGTTACTATTATTATAAATTTTTTTGGCTACTTTCACAAAACGTTATCACTTTGAACATATTTGCATATGATTTTTCAGATATTGGTTTATGTACCGTATATACTCGAGTATAGGCCGACCCGAATATAAGCCGAGGCCCCCAATTTACCCCCAAAAAAACTGGCAAACTTATTGACTCGTGTATAAGCCGAGGGTGAGACATGCCTGTCCATCCCTGTGTGTGTGTCCGTCCATCCCTGTGTGTCCGTCCATCCCTGTGTGTCCGTCCATCCCTGTGTGTCCGTCCATCCCTGTGTGTCCGTCCATCCATCCCTGTGTGTGTGTGTGTCCATCCATCCATCCATCCCTGTGTGTGTGTGTCTCCATCCATCCATCCATCCATCCCTGTGTGTGTGTGTCTCCATCCATCCATCCATCCATCCATCCCTGTGTGTGTGTGTCTCCATCCATCCATCCATCCATCCCTGTGTGTGTCTCCATCCATGTGTGTGTGTGTGTGTGTGTGTGTGTGTGTGTGTGTGTCCAGCCTACCTTTGTCCCGAGCCTCCGTCCCGTGCCTTGCCTCCTTGCCTCCGTCCCGTGCCGTGCCTTGCCTCCTTGCATCCGTCCCGTGTCGTGCCTTGCCTTGCCCCCGTCCCGTCCCGTCCCGTGCCGTGCCGTGCCTTGCCTTGCCTCCGTCCCGTGCCCTCTTCGTCGGCGGCCATTGTAAAGTTCAAAAGCTGCGCCGCCGCCTTCGCCTGTGATAGGCGGAACACTGAATTTCCCAGCAGCCTGTGTTCCGCCTATCACAGACGTCGTATCATCCTCGTCCGTAGTACGAGGATGATACGATGTCCGTGATAGGCGGAACACAGGCTGCTGGGAAATTCAGTGTTCCGCCTATCACAGGCGAAGGCGGAGCCGGAGGCGCGGCTTTTGAATAGAATGGCTGCTGTCTGTCTGCTCGACACGCTGATCGAGCGGGCAGACAGCGATGACTCGAGTATAAGCCGAGGGGGGCACTTTCAGCCTCAAAAAAGAGGCTGAAAATCTCGGCTTATACTCGAGTATATACGGTATGTTTATCGAGCACAGTAGAATTGTTTTTATATGATCGATTCACCACTTTTCCAATACACATGTGCATTTTTTGAGGTGTAAATCAACAGACATACATCCTCTTTTCTTTTTTCACGTATTTTTTATCACGTATACAGTGGTTTTAAGAGGTTTCCACCGCAATTTGTTTTAATTTTCTTCAGAGCACCAGCAGAGATAATAGATCATCTTACACTCATATATGATTTTAGTATTCACAGTGCACAAAAAGGTTTTAGCGCCAAAGCTTAATTTATATTTTAGATTTCTAACCTATTCCTACTCTTAGGGACAGGTCTCAAGCACAGGCAGCTTTAACCCCTTTAGTCCAATCTATAATTTATTTTTAATTTATCTATATTTCACTATATTACATTATATATATATTCTTTTTTCCCCTTGCCTGTGTGGCGAACGGGTGGAATTTGCCCATAGCGCAATCTTATCTATCTTTTGCTATTCCTTGTGAAACATATTGTTTCCACTCTAAGTTGCAGCAATGGACATCTTTAAATATGTTAACAGCAGAAAAGTCAATCTAATGGAGGTGTTCAATCAGGAACATGTGGTTATCAAACAGGACTTAGAAAGTTTATTCAAACACCTGAAACACTGCTTAGAAAAACAATTGAGAGTATGGTGGGATGTGGCCATACTAGAGATGTACATAACTGAGAAAATAACCCCTAGAAGATTACGTTGGGATGTTTCTCCAAATGATGCAGTTAATGATAAACAACTGATGGACGATTGGTATAGGTTCTTTAATCAAAGTGAAACCGAATTGTTACAAAAAATAGTGGTGAGGCGACAGCACAAATTAAGAAATATAGAAATGGAGATCACACAACTTAGGGATCAATTAACACCATTTAAAGAAACAGAAGAATACATAAACAAGGAAAAGGAATTACAGGAAACTATAAAGAAGTATGACAAAGAAGTGCAACAGAAAAAACAAAAGAAGTTTAAAAGGGACGTATTGGATTACAAGAACCAACAGGTTTACAAATGGCAGACAGATAACAACTATAGCGATGTAGAGAATGAAACTTCCCTGATGGAAGAATCAGGAGAAAATGAAACACAAGAAGAAGAGCAACATTGGGAAAGGGGCATACAGACACAAAGTAACACCATCAGACTGGATACCCCTGCCACACCAGCGCATAGAAGGCCAGAAGGTAGAAATCCTATAGAACAAACTCAGAACAGATATTGGGACAACCGCACTCCCTACACGCCAAACATCCCAAGACATTCCAATAGATACTCGCCCCTGAGGGAATACCCCCAATATACCCCCTATGGAAATAGGGGATATAACAGGAATTTTTTTCACAGGGGGCAGGAACGAAGACCACCCAGAATACCGGATATATATCACGATCCACGGAGAGAGGGAAGACCTTTCCGATATCCGGAAAGAAACCAACAAAGAGGCCATTACAGAAATGGAGGTTGGAATCCGAGATGGACCAGACAAGACAACCCAGGGAGAAATCATGGAGGATACGAACGCCCCTGGCAACAGAGGAGGGCAGAACCGTACAGACCATCGGACTGGCAAACAGAAAACGCACAAGGGGGAAGAGAGGAGGCCTCCAGAAAAAGAAGAAGAGAACAATAGGAGATGGTATTTACAATCTTAGCCAGGTCGTATTCACAGAGGAAGAACTTAGAGTTTTGGATATGGGGTTGAAATTTGCCCCTGATAGAGGTCTGGACAAATTTGAAACCTACATTGATCTTCAAAAATTTGTGAGAAAACTCAATATTAAAAAGTTTTTTGGCCCAACAAAGCTTAACATAAGGGATAATGACAACACTCTATATAAACACTCACAATTAAGGAACAACTCCACATTTAATCCTAAGGTAACGCAGGATGAAAATATAAAGGTCTTTAAGAAGATGGTGGAGAACGATCTGAAGAATTTGGAAGTAAAAAGAACTAAAGGAAAAAATATATGGGAAACCATTAAGCGGATAGAGAAGCAGAAAGGTATAGTCATTCGACCAGCGGACAAAGGGGGGGGTCTGGTAATCTTAAACAAGCAAGACTATGAGAAGGAAATGGAGAAGTTACTAAATATCCCCAATACCTACAAGAAACTGAAGAAAAATCCTAAAGTCGAGTATGAAAAAAATCTAAAGAAATATGTAGCAAAGGGGAAAACCCTCAGTATCTTAAACAAAAAGGAATGCAAATATCTGGTACAGAAGGCACCCAAAACTCCCATCATATATTATGTTCCCAAAATACATAAAAACCAAAACAACCCACCAGGACGACCAATTGTAAGTGGGATCGATTCCTTGTTCTCCAGATTAGGGGCCTATATTGATGGTTTCCTACAACCGTTGGTAATCAAAGGGAAATCTTATTTACGTGACAGCAAACAATTGATAGGAGAATTGAGAAACCTGACTATTGAAGAGAAAGACTTATTGGTCACCATAGACGTGGAATCGTTATATACCAACATAAAACAGGATGATGGGCTCAGTAGTGTCGAGTGGGCATTACAACAGATGTCTGACCTAAAACAAGAGCAAATAAAATACTTAATGGAAGGCCTAAAAATGGCAATGCACCACAATTATTTTTGGTACAAGGGAACATACTATAATCAGATCAAAGGTGTAGCCATGGGGGCTAAATATGCCCCAAGTGTAGCGAATTTATTTCTTAGTAGATGGGAGGAAGAGCAAATCTATGGCGTTCATAGGGAGAACCTCAAACTGTACCGACGGTATATAGATGATATTGTGATAGTATGGGGTGGTACAATAGAACAATTACAAGAATTTTTCAGTGAGATCAACAATAATATCTACAATATAAAATTCACCGGTAATTACAACAACAGCAGTGTGGACTATTTAGACCTACAAATATATAAAGAAGGAAACAGGCTGGGCACACGCACTTTTTTCAAACCCACCGACCGCAATGGCTACATCCCCACAAACAGTTGCCATCATGCCAAATGGTTGGGAAACATACCAAAGGGCCAACTGATGCGACTATATAGAAACTGCAGCAGAAATATTGATTATGAACAACAGGCGGAAATAATCATAGAACGTTTTAAAAATAAAGGGTATGATGAAAAGGGCCTGCGCAAACTGAAAAACGAAATAAAACAAATGGAACGAAACAAATTGTTGGAAGACAAAAAACGAGACAAGATTAACAATTTACCAATTGCTTTCCTCACAGGATACAATAGACAACATAAGGATGTTGAATCCATCATTAAAAAACACTGGCCCATCCTGAAAGCTGATCACACACTTAAAGATGTCCTACCAAAAAAACCACTGTTTATTTACAGAAGGGCACCCACACTGAGAAATAAACTTGTTAAAAATACCATCGATCCCCCAAAACAAATTAAAGTAGCAGGTAATCTAAAAGGTTTTTTCAGGTGTGGCAAATGCCTCCCTTGTAGAAATAGCAAAAAAGCTGAAAAGAAGAGAACCACCTTCCAGTCATCTTCAAACAAAAAAGAATTTAGAATAAATGAGCTCATTACATGCAAGAGCACGCATGTCACTTACATTATAGAGTGTCCCTGTTCCAGACAATATGTGGGGCGAACCACAAGAGAACTCCAAACCAGAATAGGAGAACACATTAGAAACATTAAAAAAGGGTACCCCAATCACAGTGTTTCCAGACACTTTAGGGATTACCATAACCGGGACCCAGGACAAATGGTGTTTTACGGTATTGATAAAATAAGGGCCCACTGGAGAGGTGAGGACAAAACCATCAAAATATCCAGAAACGAAACCAAATGGATATACAATTTGGATACCCTTCAGCCACAGGGAATGAATGTAGAGTTGGATTTAAATTGTTTTCCGACTAATTTTTAAAACCTGTCAAGTCCCCACTCTAAAATACACATCACCTACTCAAGGCAGGACCATCCACACCTTCAAAGAGTATAGTATAATATTCGACCAGTATCTAAGGATGTTCCCCCAAAAAACTGTGACATTATAATACAAAGACCTACTCAAAGAGCTCTGGCCCCCATAAGAGAGCCCATACACACTATCTGAAGTTATACATTCATATTTCCAAATGAAAACAGTATATATACACACATATTGGCCTTCGTTTCCCATTTATCCTTACGGTCAGTTCCTTCTTTTTACTACACGTTCTCACCCTGATTGTCGTTTGTAGAAAATAGTTTTAAATAATGTTTAGAAAATGTTTTTAAAGATGTTTTTGAAAATGATTTTAAGAACAGACTCCCTCACAACATACTCTTTTTATCTTACTTGTAATTACCCTCCTGATTTGTATTACAGGGAAGTGCAGACATAAAAGTATATATATGTACACATACACTCATATTTCCAGTTTGTTCCATTTACCTATTTTCCCCTTCCCTTTTTTTCCTCCATTTTATTTTATCTCAATATTTTTCTTTCCCCCTGGAGTATATTCATATACCAGGGAAGTGAGTATACAATTTGATGCAATTTGTTTCTCAGCAACTACAACCATGATCCACATTTTAAAAATACAGATAAAAACCCTGCATTTTGATAGGTTAGCAAGGGTCATGGGTGGTTAGAAAAATTATTATTGTTTTTACCAATATAGTCCTATGTACACATAAATAAATGTCTTTTATTTTTACTATTTTTTTCTATTTTATATAAAAAGATCTTTTTACGATAAATTTTTTATATATATTTTTATATACATGTCATGTATAGCTGTCAATAGTCTTTTATAACATACCGGAATGTGATATGCAGGTTGCGGTGCTCTATAGCTTAACAATTTGTCATGCCCTGAGTCCGCAATAATATGCATAAAGAAACGTTTTCATTTGGATTGACATAAGTGAACACACCATAGAACATAACATATCCTGTGTCCACAGTAATAAAACAGTCTTTCCATGTTTGTGCTGTCGCAAGACGAGCACACAGTATGTAATAGATACATAGCGGCTCGTATAGGGCATTCCCATAGTAAAGATGGCGCTGATACACTCGCGCAAGCGCAGAAGAGCACTGCACCCTACATAAACGTGAGGGTGCACCAATATGGCCGCTCCAGATGACGTCGCTCTGACGAAACGCGTAGGGCGTGGCCTAGAACGTGCACCTTACACTGGCATACAAGCAGTAACGCCGGCGCGGCTAATTTGAAAGCGATTTTGTCTCTTTGGATATTGTGAGTAACCTGACTTCTTAATAAACATAAAAACGTTCAAACAACAGTATTGCACTATGTTTGTACTTCTGTTTCCCTTCATGCATAATTGCTAAACGGACTACTTGTGGAAGGAAAAGTGTAAAGCATCTCCCCAGCATAGCAGAAGCAGAGCCCAAAGAGAGCTGCACAGTGGCTCATACTGTGGCTGCTCGATTAACCCATTGAGGGTTTTTTGTCTGGTGAGCACATATACATACCTTTTGCCTAACACAGAGTGGCGCACCGGAGAGGAATGTATTTAACCCTTCTGCACTAGTCACTTTACTCTACCTTCCTCATTTGATGAAAGTTCCATGCGTTTTTGCAGCAACTGGTTGATGCGACTTTGAAAATTTCCGTTGGACATTATAAGATTTTTTGTTACTATTATTATAAATTTTTTTGGGTACTTTCACAAAACGTTATCACTTTGAACATATTTGCATATGATTTTTCAGATATTGGTTTATGTATGTTTATCGAGCACAGTAGAATTGTTTTTATATGATCGATTCACCACTTTTCCAATACACATGTGCATTTTTTGAGGTGTAAATCAACAGACATACATCCTCTTTTCTTTTTTCACGTATTTTTTATCACGTATACAGTGGTTTTAAGAGGTTTCCACCGCAATTTGTTTTAATTTTCTTCAGAGCACCAGCAGAGATAATAGATCATCTTACACTCATATATGATTTTAGTATTCACAGTGCACAAAAAGGTTTTAGCGCCAAAGCTTAATTTATATTTTAGTTTTATGCTTTTATTTATACTAAACACATGGATAACAAAAGAGGGTGGTGGCTTCAGAATCAGCCAATCAGATACTTGTATTCATTCAAACCAATCACACACACGTATATATTCAAATAGAAATGCAGTAGTGACGTGTGCAAAGCTATGCAGCAAGCACATGGTTCGGAACATGATCGTGTGCACATTCCTACTGCTAGCAATGATGCGAGCCATACTATATCATGGCTCAGTTTGGCATAATTTTGTATGGTTATGCTATGGTTCCCAAGTACGCAAATCTGCTTACTTAGGAGGTTAAGTGTGATCGCCATGGAGTGGCCAGTCTCTTGGTGAGGTATAAACAAACATCCTTAAAAGAGCAAACAGATCTGCCTATGGCAAGGTTTCTTTATCCAATGGTCTTCCACCAACCTCTGTATGTGCGAATACCAGACACTGGGGGGCATCTGTTAACATACATTAATAGAAATTTCCGCAACAGACTCCAGAGAGAGAGAGATATAATTTTTACCCCTGTACAAATCATTAGTAAGACCTCATCTGGAATATGCAGTTCAGTTTTGAGCACCAGTTCTCAAAAAGGATATCGGGGAACTGGAGAAAGTGCGGAGAAGGGCAACCAAACTGATAAGAGGCATGGAGGAGCTCAGCTATGAGGAAAGATTAGAGGAACTGAATTTATTCACTCTTGAGAAGAGGAGATTAAGCGGGTATATAATGATTGCCATGTACAAATACATAAGAGGTCCATATAGTGAGCTTGGTGTTGAATTATTCACCTTAAAGTGGTTGTAAACTCTCCCCCACAACTTTGTCCCATGTAAATCAGCATAAAAAAACCCTAATGAACACCTCTTGTAGATATCTCCTTACTTAGTATTATTGTAATCCTTACGTCACTGAGCATGCCTAGATCTCCCCTGATTTACAGCACATTCTGTATACTTTATCTATTATCAGGACTTCCTAAGGCACAACACTGAAATCCCAGGAGACTGCAGAATCATTCAGAGCTTCCTCCTACACCCCATGTCACCATGTGACATCACATGCAGTGTAAATCAGGGCATGGGACAGCATTACTGCAGTCTTATCAGCTGAAGCTAATAAGACTGAAACAGGCAAACACTAAATAATCAGCACAAATAAATACTATGAAATAAAACAAGTCAGCTATGAGCAGGGAAGCAGGGTTGCCATAGAAACATTAGATTGAGAAGGAGGCTTGGTTAACAGTACAGGAAGTGCTCAATGTAAGGGCGGAAATACACTCCACTGTGGACTCAGAAAACAATACTTAAGATGGAGCTGACTAACCCCTGGAAACAAGTTTTTAAAAGTTTCTTTAAACAGTAAGTAATATGCGATTTGGGCTGGATTACAGTGGCTATCGTTTTATAATTACTCATTATAATGGACTAAATGAAAAGAAGCATCAGAGTGGGAGAGTTTACTTCCTCTTTAAGGACATCACAGATGACAAGAGGACACTCTGTCTGGAGGTAAAGAGATTTTCCAAATACGGAAAGCTTTCTTTCACAGTAAGAACTGTGAAAATGTGAAATGGATTGCCTCAAGAGTTGGTTCTGCCCAGCTCCGTAGATTGATTTAAGAAAGGCCTGGATTCTTTCTTAAATGCATATAATATAACAGGATCCTAATATTTATAGGTAAAGTTGATCCATAGAATATCCAATTGGCTCTTGGGGGATCAGGAAGGAATTATTTCCCCTGCTGGAGCAATATGGATCATATTTTACTGGGGGTTTTTTTTTGTCTTCCTCTGAATCAACTGTGGGTATTAGATACTTTATATGGATGTTTTCTATTTGTGTATGTGTTGGTTCTTTTTTTCTCCGTTGGCTGAACTGGATGGACTTGTTTGTGCCTTTTTTTTTTCAACCTGATTATGTAATAAAGAGTGAGAATTTTCATTTTAACTGAATGACACACACACACACACACACAAACACACACACACACACACACATTCCCTGAATAACAGTGCAATATAGCTGCAATATATGTAATCTTATTTTGCCTGTCACCTTAATTGTGAATATCCAATATTATGGGTAGTAGTGATTGAGGTTAATGTGAAATTCAAGTTCTATTGTGGCTCTAATTTTTCAGAATGCCTCATGTCATTATGCATTCTTACTATCATAGCTTCAAGTTGTTTAGTAAATGCACTTCATTTGATTAGTGTAGGCAGTGGAGAGAGATGAGTCTGTGTGCGCCGTGAACATATGTTTTAATCAGCGTTTGGACAGTTTTCGGAAAATAAGTCAACAATTAAAGTTAAAGTGAAAAAACTTTCTGTCACACCGTATTTGCGGTTTTACAAGCGCACTTTTTTGGGAAAAAATACACATTTGTGAATTTAAAAATAAGACAACAGTAAAGTTAGCTCAATTTTTTTATATTGTGAAAGATAATGTCACACCGAGTAAATTGATACCCAACATGTTGTGCCCACTTGTGGAATGGCGACAAACTCTTACCCTTAAAAATAGCCATAGGCAATGTTTAAAAAAATTCTACAAGTTGCATGTTTTGAGTTAGAGGAGCTCTAGGGCTAGAATCTACGCTCTACTGATTGCGGCGATACAAAAAAAGCTTACATGTTTCACACTACAAACAGTGCTTAATCATAGCTATGATTAAGCACTGTAGTGTGAAATGTGTAAGCTTTTTTGTCCATTCTGCTGTTGCATTCATCTTTGATGACCTTTTTTGAATAAAAGGCAAAGATTTCTTTGGAGTGCGGCTGTCCAGAACGTCTTCCAATTTTTGATTGCTACATGCATTGCCAACACCTGGGCTTCTAAACTGGAGGAGAGGCTTTCTACCCTTCTTTGACCTACCTGGAGCGGTGATATCCTTCTTTCAACAAAGTTTTGTTGGTGGAAAATTTGAGAACCTGCTAGCCAACGTTTGTTGGCGAAAAGTCCAACAACAAATGTTCGATGGAGCCTACACACAGGCAGACTTTCAGCCAACAAGCTCACATCCAACATTTGTTGTCGGAAAATTTGATCGTGTGTACGGGGCATTAGCCTTTTCTTTCACTTTGTTTATAGACAGTTTATAGAGTCCCTGCCCCGCTGCCAGAACACATCACTGCACACTGTATGTAGATGATGCTACATACAGCTTATACAGTGCTGACAGTGAATAGGTAAGGAACTAAGTATCCTTTCACACGGGGCGGATCAGTGCTGATCCACCCCGTGGATATCCGCTTGCTCAGCGGGGATCGCCGGAGCAATCTCCGCTGAGCAGGAAGAGGACAGGTCTGTCTCTGCACACTGCGCAGGGATGGACCTGTTACAGCGCCGCTCTCCCCTGTGGGAGATCGGATGATGACAGATCGCAGTGTCCGTCGTCACCCGACCCGATGACGGATGGAAAAATAGCTTTTTCCTCCGTCACACTTTTTCGGATTGGAGCGGCTCGGAAGTCAGCGGACATGTCACCGCTGACATCCGACGCTCCATAGAGCTCTATGGAGCATCCGCTCAGGTCCGCCTGAAAAACTGACAGGCGGACCTGAACGGATCATCCATGTGAGTCTAAGTCATTTGGATAGCTTGGTCCAAACTAAATTTAAATGAAAGCTGGAGTTAAGCTTTAAACGACGTGACTAATTGAAATCAAGGTCAGTTGAAACCCATATGGCTTAAGGTTTGAAAGGGGCCCATTGTTTTTAGATGTGTTACGTCATAATATCTACCTATCCCCCTACACTTCTCATGCTAAGAATCTAGAAATTTCTAAAATTGAGGGGACTCGACCAGAAGATTATGAAGTTCTAACATTTTTTAATTTTGACTGTATGGGGGTAAATGCTCTTAGTAGAGGAGTATGTTAATCCCCATAACAATCCTCAAATATTTACTAATGCTATAGGGCTTCTAATTTATTAGCATTCATTTTATAATCTGAAATGGAGCAGGACAATGTGAAGCTTGGAAAAGGATAGATGTTGAAAAATGTTAAAATATCACCTTCAAAAAGAGAGCCTTTATACACCATACCACCCTCAGTGATCTGTTTGATAACAATATGCTGGTGAACTGTGGCACCTAATGCTCATTGTGAACAATAAAGGAATAAGCTGATATTGTCTTTGTCATTTTTTTGTTACACTTGAAAGCGGAAAAAGTAGCGTCTTTTTCAGAGGGCAATTCGTCCGCAGAAGCTGGATTGCTACTCTTGTTATAGAAAAGAATTACCCCTTTTAAAAAAAATTACATTATGTTGCTTTGCAGCCTGAAATGAAGACTGACACAATTTTTCTTTTATCCAGTTGTATTTACTTAGTGCAGCATATAACATTCAAATGAAAGATATAACCCCAACATGTCAGAAAATAAATAAACAGAATTACTGATTTGGAAAAAGGATCACAACATGTCAGTTAAAGCAAAAGGTGGTTCAACAAAATACTACCGCCTTTAGTCTGTTGGGATATGTCTTTACTAACTTTGCACATCTAGACTTTGCAATATTTGCGCACTTTTCTTTGCAGAACTTCTCAAGTTCACTTTAACCACTTAAGCCCCGGACCATTTTGTTGGCCAAAGACTAGAGCACTTTTTGCGATTCGACACTGCGTCGCTTTAACTGACAATTGCGCAGTCGTGCGACGTGGCTCCCAAACAAAATTGACATATTTTTTTTTCCCTACAAATAGGGCTTTCTTTTGGTGGTATTTGATCACCTCTGCGGTTTTTATTGTTTGCGCTATAAACAAAAAAATAGCGACAATTTCGAAAAAAACTTATTTTTTTGCTATAATAAATATCCCCCAAAAATATATAAAAAAACATATTGTTTTCCTCAGTTTAGGCCGATACATATTCTTCTACATATCTTTGGTAAAAAAAATCGCAATAAGCGATTATGGATTGGTTTGCGCAAAAGTTATAGCGTCTACAAAATAGGGGATAGTTTTATGGCATTTTTATAATTTTTTTACTAGTAATGACGGTGATCAGCGATTTTTTATCATGACTGTGACATTATGGCGGATACGTCAGACAATTTTGGCACGATTTTGGAACCATTCACATTTATACAGCGATCAGTGCGATTAAAAAATCGCAATAAGCGATTGTTGATTGGTTTGTGCAAAAGTTATAGCATCTACAAAATAGGGGATAGTTTTATGGCATTTTTATAATTTTTTTTACTAGTAATGACAGCAATCGGCGATTTTTATCATGATGGTAACATGGCGGAAACGTAGGAACAATTTTGGCGGGATTTTGGAACCATTTATACAGCGATCAGTGCAATTAAAATTGCATTGATTACTGTGTAAATGTGACTGGCAGTGAAGGGGTTAACACTAGGTGGAGCTGTAGGAGTTAAGTGTGTCCTAGGGATGTGTTATAACTGTAGTGGGGATGGGCTAGCTGTGATACATCACTGATCATAGCTCCCAATTACAGGGAGCTGTGATCAGTGACACTGTCACTAGGCAGAACAGGGAGATGCTTGTTTACATTAGCATCTCCCCGTTCTTCCTCTCCGTGAGACGATCGCGGGTATCCCCGCATACATAGAGTCCGTGGGACCTGCTACTCGACTCACGGAGCTCCCGGCTGGCGCACACGCGAAGGCAAATTTAAAGGGACGTACAGGTACGCCCATTGGTCCAGCCGTGCCATTCTGCTGACGTACATCGGCGTGCGCCAGTCGAGAACCGGTTAATTTGATGGTGACTGTGGACTGCTTCTTCAAGTCATTCCACTGATTTTCAAGGGGGTTTAGGTCTGGGCTCGGACTAGGCCATGCAAGGACATTCACTTTTATCTCCTTCAACCACTGTGTGGTAATTTTTGCTGTATGCTTTGGGTCATTGCCATGTTGGAAGGTAAATCCCATACATTTGCCCCATCCACGTTCCTTCTATCCAGACAAGTGCTCCAGTCCCTGCTGCAGAGAACCAACGCCATTACAGAATATTACCACCTCCATGCTTTAGTGTAGGAATGGTGGCATTTGGATACTGAGCTGTATTGGATTTCTGCCAGATATGTCATTTGGTGTTAAGGCCAAATAATTAAATTTTAGTCTCACCTGACCATAACACAGATTTTCCATGCGGCCTCAGAATCTTCAAGGTGCATTTTGGAAAAGCTCAGACATGAATTTCTTGAGGAGTGGCTTTTTTTCATGCAGCCCTCCCATACAAGCCATATTTGTGGAGAATGTGTGATATTGCTGTCACATGCACACAATGACCACTCCTTGTCATATATTCCTGCAACTTCTATAGAGTTGCTGTAGATCTCTTGGTAGCCTCTCTGACTAGTTTCCTCCTGGCTCTTTCATTCAGTTTGGAGTGACGTCCTGATCAAGGGAGGGTTTGTGTTCTACCAAATACCGTCCACATCTTCATAAGACTTCACTGTGCTTCTAGTCATTGATAAAGCCTTTGAATTTTTTTGGTATCCATCTGTCCACAATTTTATCCCGGAGATCCTGGTGACAGTGCCTTGCCACCCATAGTTGATTGTTGGCTTTAGCTGCACTATCGGGGACTGAAATTCTCCAGGAAAGCTTTTTTCATGCTGAGCTAATCAAAATGACCACAACTGATCACAGTTGAAAGTAAAATTGCTTTGTGTGCCATTGAGAAGGCTATTAGCTACACCTGATTGCGTTTACAAGTCATATTTAGTAGGGGGTGTTCCTTTTTCCAACTCAATAATTCTTTTTTTTTGCATAAAAAAAAAAAAATCTGACTTGTTGGTGTTATATCTTTTATTTGGATGTTATAAGTTGCAAATACACATATGTAAATGCAACTGGTTAAAAAAAAGTGGTGTCTTCATTTCAGGCTGCAAAGCAACATATGTGATTATTTTAAAGGGGTGATTCTTTTCTATACCCACTGTATATAGAACTCCCGGATGCCATATACCTTTACCCTTTTCAGTACCTTAACCACCACGTAAGTACCATATTAGGAAATGAAATGCTTTTTCTGTATGCAAACCATTTTGGCAAAACATATTTTGTTTTATAACTATATGCTGTTAATACATGTAATTACAGTATATGAATTCCTTTGGTCTGTTCAATAGTTTTTTTATTGTTTTTAACCAGCTCAGTACCAGGATGTTACACTCCCTTCCTTTTTCATGCCATTTTTCAGCTTTCGGTGCTTAGATAGTTAACCACCTAAGGACCAAGCCTCTTTTTGAGATTTGTTGTTTACAAGTTAAAAACAGTTTTTTTTTTTTTGCTAGAAAATTACATAGAACCTCCAAACATTATACATTTTTTTCCCTAACTCTCTAGAGAATAAAATGGCGGTCATTGCAATACTTCCTATCGCACCATATTTGCGCAGCGGTCTTACAAGCACACTTATTTTGGAAAAAATACACCTTTTTGAATTAAAAAAATAAGACAACAGTAAAGTTAGCTAATTTTTATTTTTTTTTATATTGGGAAAAACAATGTTTCGCTGAGTAAATTGATACCCAACATATCACGCTTCAAAATTGTGCCTGCTTGTGGAATGGCGACAAACTTTTACCCTTAAAAATATACATAGGTGACGTTTACAATTTTTTACAGGTTGTATGTTTTAAGTTACAGAGGAGATCTAGGCCTAGAATATTGCTCTCGCTCTAAAGATCGCGGAGATATCGCACATGCGTGGTTGGAACACCTTTTCATATGCGGCTACTACTCACATATGCGTTCTCTTCTGCACGCGAGCTTGGCGGGACAGGGCGTGTTTAAAATTTTTTTTTTTAAATTATTTATTTTACCTTTAATTTTTTATGTTTACACTGTTCTTTAAAAAAAAAAAAATTCACTTTTATTCCTATTACAAGGAATGTAAACATCCATTGTAATAGAAAAAAGCTTGACAGGACCTCAAAAAAAAAATATTAAAAAAAATGGCCCTTTAAAAGCTATGGGTGGAAGTGATGTTTTGACGTCACTTCCGCCCTGCAATGGCATGGAGACAGGTGGGGGCCATCTTCCTCTCCTCTCCATACCTAACACCAAGAAGGATCTGATCGCCTTCGCCGCTACAAACGGCTCCGGTAAGCAGCAGGGGGAAGGCCTCTCTCCCGCCGTCAATAAAAGTGATCTCATGGCGAACTGAGCAAAGCAAACAGGTACTTGCATTTGGCAGACCGGCAGCGTGGTTCTATGACAGTCTAGGTAAAAGGCAGGCTGCGTTCAGGGAATAGTTCAAAATCTGGTTCAAGGTCATACACAGGGAAATCCAATCTAGCAGAGCAGGGCAGACAGGGGGCTTGATCAGGAATTATACACATATCACTCTCTATCACAAGCATGCGAGTGTGTGTTTGGCTGGTTTATAACAGATTTGGTTTCTACCCAGAGACTGACCACATCAGTTACCCTGCAGGCGGACAAAGACAGGGAGAATGCCATAGCCAAAGCCAGGATGCTGGAATGAGGAGCAGGAGACGCTGATTCCACTTTCTTTTGCTGATATTTAATACTGGAGTCTTTTTTTTTATTTCACTTTTTGTTACTATGCAAAGAAAAAAAAAACCCTAATAAATAAAACTTTCCCTTATTTTCTATTATAAAGCATCAAAGAAAAATGTCAGGACAGTATAAACTCCTCCAAAATGAGCTCTTTTAGGAAAGTGGACACCCAAAGATGAACTTATTTTCGAAGAAGAAAGAAGCCTTCTGGTATTGAGTGTTTAAGGTGTGATTCGTTTTTGAGAGTCGCTCTGTGCCTTTTTCCTATGCTCTTCACTGTCTAATGATGGTGGGAGCAGCGGCATTCCAAGTGCCTAGGAAAATTAGAATGCCATTTTTTTTAAAAGCCTGTCAAAATAACTCGTCCCCCTAGCAGGTGTGTGTAAAAGAGGTAGTTTAGATTTTTCAGAATAAGAACAATTTGTTACAATTCAAGAGTAAGATGTATACGTGCAATTAGCATCAGTAGAGGGAGCCGTTTCTTTGTATTCTATGACAAAAATGTTTCAGTCCGTGCAGTTAAGTCAAAGAGCCAGAAAAATATCCTGTGGGACCAAAGGTGTTCTGCGACCGCTGAAAAATCTTTTATTTGTCACTTAGAAAGGTTAGCTGTGGGGCCTTACTAAGAGCATATTTTAGAAGAAACAGTGTCTAGAAAGCATACAATGTTATATGTAGGGGGTAAAAGGATAGTGGAAAACAGAAAAAGAGAAAGTGGGAAACCAGCCTTAGCTTTACCACAATTCCTCGTCCCTCGCTGGTTGGTATATCTTCAGGTGAATGCTGGCATTCAATGTCCCATTCGTCACATTTTTCTTCACATGTCAGTATGGCTTTGTATCAGCCTTGTGGCATCCTTTGCCTGACAATGCCCTCTACCTACCCTCAGCCTTATTAGTATTTTCTTTCCAAGGAATTAAGCCTCACTGACCCAGTGCCCAACGCTTGTTATAGGTTTTCTTGAGTGCCTGACTAGCTGCCATTGCCTATATCCCATCTTGTGTGTACTGACCCTTTGCCTATTTTCTTACCATGTCTTTGCCTATTGCCTAGACCAACCTTTCGCAAATTTGCTAATCATGTCTCTGCTTTCTACCTGTACCAACCTCTCTGCATCCTCTCTGCATGTCCCTCTGGATATGTTTCTCCTTCCCTGAAGTCCCCTGCAGATATCTGTATTTTTCCTAGTGTAACTGAGACTTTGTCCTACATTTTGCTGTACCTGGCCACTTGGCCAGAGAAGAAAGCATTATGTGATAAGTCCTGGGGCAACCAAGTACCTGTAGTCCTACTGCCTTAAATGAACAGGTACTGCTATAGGTGAAGCTACACTCCCCAGCTATATTCTCTGACCACTAGTATTTGGGGAAGCATTACAAGGTCAGATGTGTTGTGGAATGTAGAGCCCTGTTTGAAAGTGAAGAGTAAAAATATCTGTGTTTAACAGGGTTCCCACTCTGGCATGGCTTGAGGATATAAGGTTATGGTGGGTTCAAAGTGTTAGGGATTATCTGTCGATGGCCGAAGGGACAGAGTGGTTGATCCCTGGGCTCCAGATTTTAAATAGTCTATCCAAGGAACCTTTCTGTACCCAAGTGTGTTTTTCAAAGTACATTTTGTGCAGTACCATGTTCCCAAAGTGTGTGAATTAAATCATCGGGGTCCTCCAAGAGCACACAGTCACTCTTAACTTCTGTAACTGCAGCAATTTAAATGATTCATGTTTGTCCAGTAGAGACTCAACGGGTTATGTTTGAAATGTAGAGACCCTGAACGTATAGGCTTCCTGGCTCTCCCTATTTCAGTCTCTCTTTTTCTTTGACAGCTCCACCAGATGTGGGCAAAAGTGGCTTCAGTGTCACACACTAGCAATTAGTAGTAACTCAGCATGCCTGTAGAGATCTGGATGGGTCCAGGTTCCATGCTTAAAACATCTATGATTGCCTTCTAAAGCTATAACATTACTAAAGCCTTTAGGGTCCGTTCACACAGGGGCAACAAGACTTTCAACACGACTTTTGGAGGCAACTTGGACACGACCTGAACACGACTTGGGGCGACTTACAACACAACTTTAAGTCGCCCCAGGCCAGGCGACTTTTGCCCCAGCCAATCAGAGAATGAGCTCTCAAGAGGGAACTCCACGCCAAATTTATGAAAAAAAATTGGCGTGGGTTCCCCCTCCGAGAGCATACCAGGCCCTTATCCGAGCACGCTACCCGGCCGGCCAGGAAAGGGGGTGGGGACGAGCGTGCGGCCCCCCCCTCCTGAGCCCACCCCAAAGCACCTTGTCCCCATGTTGATGAGGACAAGGGCCTCTTCCCAACAACCCTGGCCATTGGTTGTCGGGGTCTGTGGGCGAGGGGCTTATTGGAATCCAGGAGCCCCCTTTAATAAGGGGGCCCCCGGATACCGGCCCCCCACCCTATGTGAATGAGTATGGGGTACAATGTATCCCTACCCATTCACCTGTGAAAAAAATGTAAAAAAAAAACACAACACAGGGTAAAAATAGTTTATTGCACAGCTCCGGGGGTCTTCCGTCTTCGGGGGTCTTCTCGCCGGACTCCTCCGCTATCTTCTTTAGCTCTTTTGCTAGCGGAGGAGTCCGGCTTTTTTCCTCGCGGCCGCCCTCTTCTTCCGACTTCGGGGGTCTTGTCCCCCTCTTCGGTTCTTCTGCCGGGCCACCGCCACTTCTTATAGTTCTTTTACAGGCGGTGGCCCGGTCTTCTGTCGCCGCCTTCCGTTCTTCTTCTTCTCCTGGAGATGTTGACTCGACGCTCTCTCCGGCCGCAATGCCAGGGACGCGGTGCGCGCGACTTATATAGGGACAAGGGGCGGGGTCGCCGGTTGATGTCACATGATGCCACGATGTCACAGTCCCGGAGGATGCTGGGACTATGACATCGTAAGGGGACGGGGTCACCATGTGACATCAACCGGCGACCCCACCCCTTGTCCCTATATAAGTCGGCGCGCACCGCATCTCTGGCATTGCGGCCGGAGAGAACGTCGAGTCAACATCTCCAGGAGAAAAAGGAGAAGAAGAAGAAGAACGGAAGGCGGCGGCAACAGAAGAGCTAGCAGAAGATAGCGGAGGAGTCCGTCGAGAAGACCCCCGAAGACGGAAGACTCCCGGAGCTGTGCAATAAACTATTTTAACCCTGTGTTGTGTTTTTTTTTACATTTTTTTCACAGGTGAATGGGTAGGGGTACGTTGTACCCCATACTCATTCACATAGGGTGGGGGGCCGGTATCCGGGGGCCCCCTTATTAAAGGGGGCTCCCGGATTCCGATAAGCCCCCCGCCCGCAGACCCCGACAACCAACGGCCAGGGTTGTCGGGAAGAGGCCCTTGTCCTCATCAACATGGGGACAAGGTGCTTTGGGGTGGGGGGGCCGTGCACCCCCCCATGTTGAGGGCATGCGGCCTGGTATGGCTCGGGGGGGGCGCACGCTCGTCCCCACCCCCTTTCCTGGCCAGCCGGTAGCGTGCTCGGAAAAGGGTCTGGTATGGATCTGGGGGGGACCCCCACGCCGTTTTTTCGGCGTAGGGGGTTGCCCTTAATATTCATACCAGACCTAAGGGCCTGGTATGCTCTCGGAGGGGGAACCCACGCCAAAATTGTATTCATAAATTTGGCGTGGAGTGCCCTCTTGAGAGCTGATAATTCTGTCAGAGTCGCCTCCGTATAGACGGAGATCCGACTTGGAGGCGACCTCCATTGAAATCAATGGGTACCGGTCGCCTACAAGTCGGATTCAAGTAGTACAGGAACCTTTTCTGAAGTCGGAGCGACTTCAGTAGCGTGCATTAAGACGGCTCTCATTCACTTACATTGCTTTTAAATGTTGTCCGACCTGAGGCGACTAGGGGCGACCTGAAGTCGGATCGGAGTTGCCCCTGTGTGAACGGACCCAAAGAGATAGATTTCCAAATGTGATCCAGTTCAGCTGCTGTTTAACTTGCCAAGCTCCTCTTTACATTTAAAGGTGTAAGAAGGAGTACGAGTGGTTTGCAGTAATTGGGAGTAAAAGACAGACATCATACCTGATAAATTACTTTTTTAATTGACGTGTCTTGTTTTATCTTTCTCAATTTTTACATTCTGTCCAAGCTGGCCAGCAAGTAGTACAGTGACACAGGTTGGGACTGTCCTACTTACCCCAAAAGCAGGTGGTTAGACACTATAGCTGGCTGCTGTGTTCTTCACCTATAGCAGTCCCCTTTCCCAAATGGGAAGCAGGCCTACTGGTACTTGATTGCCCCCAGGACCTACTATAGTTCCTGGCTACTACATCAGGGCAGACACGAACCAAGCAAAGCAAACCGGTACTTGCGGTTGGCAGACAGAAAGAGTGGTTTAGTGACAGTCCAGGAAAAAGGCAGACAGAGTTCAGAGAATAGTCGTTATCCAGTCCGAGGTCATACACTGGGAAATCCAATCTAGCAAAGGAAAGAAACAGGCAGGTTGATCAGGTATTACACATGTAAGCACACTGTCACAAGCATGAGACTGAAGGGTTGGCTGGCTTATAATAGGTTTGGATCTCACCCAGAGACTGACCACGTTAATCACTTTACAGGTGGACAAAGAGACACAGAGATTGCCATAGTCAAAACCAGGATGCTGGGATGAGGAGCAGGAGAGCTAGATACTCCTGACAGGGACAAACAGAAACTGCAAAAATTCTTGCAGCAATCACCTTTGATCCACATATTTAAGCCATTTGCTCCCCCTGCTGTCAATCAAATCCTATATGGAAGGGCCGAGCCATGCTGTGTGTTTCTATAGATGCACACAAAATTAAACTGACCAAATTAAATCCACGCAACCTGATGTAATAACTGTAAGTAAGCTGGCACTAAAAACGCGTTTCACTTCAGGCTAAATACTGATCATGGCCTTATAATGTGATATTGCACTAAGTCTGATCCTCTTATCTTCATATAGCACGCCTACATTCAACAGCTGGCATATATACTAAGTAGGGGGTAGCAGATAACCTACTTAGGCCTTGGGAATATAGAATCTAAATATAGGGTATCCCCATAGTGGTTTATATATATAGCCTGTGACCACCTCTTCTCGTCTGTTTTTTGTTACTTATATGTGGCATATTCTTCTCTCTCTCACTTATGGAACATTAGTATTAAGGAGCTAACAATAACCTAGATCACCCTAGCTAGCTAGGATTTATCTGCTTATAAATACATCCATTGTAGGTAGCGCCTGGGCCCCTAAATATATATTTTTTACAACAGTTGCAGTTCACAATCTCTTTCGGGAGCTGTGAAGTATAGGGATACATATCTCTTTGGAGTGTTTGATATTCAGCAGATAGTGTGTTTGAGCATCATGCATCCAATGTGTTTCTAGATTTAGTAATTCATCTCTTACTCAGGGATGATTAGATGCCTTTCTGAAATATCAAAAAAGGCTTGCAATAGTATCTAAAAAAAATAAACCATAAATTCCAAATATTCATCACACAATACATACCAATTTATCAAAAACATATTACCATAAATTATCATAAATAACAATGACGTTTAAAATATTGTGCAAAAAACTACAGCGTGTGACACAAATCACATTCCAAAAATATATTAAAAAAAACTTTAGTAAAGTTCATTGATAATGAAATCCCCTTTCAAAGCAAATAGGAGGACTTAATATTCACTCTTCAATCTTGTGCGGTGCAACACTCTTCCACCTTATGACGCACATAGTTGCTCACCTCCACAATATGATCCCTACATAAATATGATGTCAAATCATCACTTCTCCTTTAAGTGATAACCATTGTGACCAGTGGCGGCTGGTGCTTAAATTTTTTTGGGGGGAACGCAATTTTTTATGAAAATAATTATCAATTGTAGCCATTGTGCCCATCTAATGATGCCACTGTGCCCATCAATTTCAGCCACTGTGCCCATCAATTTCAGCCACTGTGCCCATCAATTTCAGCCACTGTGCCCATCAAATGCTGGCACTGTGCCCATCAAATGCTGGCACTGTGCCCATCAAACGCTGCCACTGTGCCTAGACACTACCACTGTGCCATCAAACGCTGCCACTTTCCCCATTAAACGCTGCCGCTGTGCCATCAAATGCCACTGTGCCAATCATATGCTGTCAGTGTGCCCATCAAATGCTGCCAGTGTGCCCATCAAATGCTGCCTGAGTGCCCATCAAATGCTGCCAGTGTCCCTCCCGAGACACCCCCCTCACATGATGGATAACCCCACTCCCACCCCCCAACCCCCCCATGGATGCATCGTGGGACACCCCGCTTAGAGCCTCTGGCTCTAATCAGGTGCTTAAAAAAAATACACCCCCTGCCATAGGAGTCCATGCGTCCAGCGTCCTGAAAGGGGGGCCGGGCGCATGGATAGGGAAGTGGCAGCGGGTATAGGGGGGCTCGGCGCCCGTGCGCCCACAATGCATGGGCCGCCACTGATTGTGAGTCTGCAATCTGATAAGCTTGGTAATCCGGACTTCAGTATCATTTACATCCCCATATGTCAAACCAGCATATAAAATAGAAGAGGAAATCTCATAGGGCTCTCTGAATTAAAGTGGTTGTAAAGGCAGACGTTTTTTTTTTTTTTTTTTACCATACTAAATTCTATGCAGTAAGGTAGAAAAAAAAAACCTTCTGCATGCAGCTCCACCCGCAACCCCCCTAAATACATACTTGAACTTGATCTGAATTGAGTGATGTGCAAGAGAGCCGAGGCTCTCTCCTTCCTCTGGCTCAGATACAGTACCGAGAGCCATAGGCCCCCGCTGCTGTCAATCACAGCCAGTGAGGAGAGAGCGGGGATGTGGCCGAACCCCACTCTGTTTTATGGACGCACATAGCAGGGCTCAGTAGCGAGCATGCACAAGTGCGCCCATAGCAAGAGGCTTGCTATGGAGGCACTCGGTGGGGGGAGGAGCCAGGAGCCTCAGCGGGGATCCAAGAAGAGGGGGATCAGGGGTTACTCTGTGCAAAACCATTACACAAAGTAGGTAAGTATAACATGTTTGCTATTTTAACAAAAAAATTGGATTTTACAATTACTAACTTTAAAACAACTTGCAAACATATGTAGATGAAAGCTCATATCACATTTTCTCTCCCCACTAAGCAATCATCAATGTCAGTGCACAGGAATCAGTCCCGATGTGACGAGCGATTCCCATGTACTGTGCTTGACATCAACTGAATTCATGGTTGAAATATACTCTATATACAGTATATATGTGAATCTTTTCATTTTTTTTTTTTTTTACCTGCATGCATAAGCTTTCCTATGTATTTTTTGCTCTGTATTTAGCTCTTCGCCAGTAGTTCCACTTTAAACTCCTTTGGGAAAATATGTAAAGTATAGAGTATTGAAACTGCTATATAAGTAGGAAAACTAGTTTCTCTATTGTATTAAGATTACAGTTACCATATGTGCATTAAACTTCATCTCTAAGTAGCTGAATTGATAACTTTTGCTTTGATGTAAAATGGTTTTGTAAAGTAATCACATAAAAATGACAGCATTGCAGTTTTGCAAGAACCTTATCTTAAATTATTTCTCTGCAATAAAAAGTTACATTAAAGCCTAACTCCAGTTTAGTACAATACAGGTTAAATCTGCAAAATAGACTATAGGGGGGGATTTTACAAATACAATGCACTCTTTCTATCAATGTCTGTGGCTCTCACTCTAAATAATCTGGAGGATAATGTACCCTATGCCTTTTCTGAAGCTGAACTCTAGGAAAACAGCTAAATATGCAACTGAGATATATATACACACATATATATATATATGTATATATGAGTGCTTTACCTGGCAAAGGGTTTGTATCTCTGTCCACACCATCTTGGGAATTAACCATCCTGCCACATCTAGCCACTGAAAAAGAGACCCTGCATGGCCCTGACCTATGTGGCATTAAGTGTTCATAAATTAATAATTAAAATGGCTAAAATGGGTCAACTGACCTATGGGACATTGGGAGTCAATTTTTAAATGTTCACACATTTTCTAACTGGGTGAAAATGGAAAACGTGAATCCTAGGTGAAGGTCATGGTAATCTTATGTTAAAAAAAAAAAAAAAAAAGTATGTGTATAAATTGCTGAAACAGATTTATTGGTGGCCACCCCATAGCCCTCACTTTTCCCTACTGCACTTATAGTGATATTAAAGTCCAGATCATCCTCCTTTTCTGGGCTTTTCGGCCACTCAAGAAGGGCTGGCTTCTCCCTCACTCCTTCTCCTGGCTTCTCCCTCCTGCCAAGTGCCCACAGAGCAAACAGCTTGCTCTAGGGGCACCCAAGCGGGCTCGCTACCAATTCCCAACTCTGCTTGTCCATCCACACAAAGAGCTGCTGCTCAGCCCCGCCTTCTCTTTCTCCTCTTTGGCACCCACTGCTGTCCCAGCCAATGAGAGTGTGAGAGTCCCCTTAGAGCTGAGGCTCTCATGCAGATTGCTGGATCAAGATGGGGCTCAATATTTGGGGGGGCTGCTGCACACGGGTTTCTTTTACCTCATGCATATAAAGTTCTTGAGGCTTTAGAACCACTTTAAAGTGATATTAAAGCCTATTTTTATCAAAATAAAAAAGATGTTATAATTACTTGCTCTGTGCAATAGTATTGCACATAGCACTCCCTTACCTCCTCTTCTGGTGCTGTCCGCTCCCTTTTCCTGCGGGTGCATAGACACACACAGTGTCACTTGGCCATGCCCCCCTGTTCCCTCATACTAGGATATGAGTGACAGCAACAGGTGCCTAGGGCTCCCAATGCTGCCTGTGTCTCCTGTAAGACCATAAAGTAAATTGTAAATAGCTGCAGTTGGGACAACCCTTGACCCCCTATTTTTATTACCCCCCTCTTTTTTCTGCTGTTATAACACAGATTTCACATACTCACCCAGGTAGCCAATTTAGTGTTGTCCTACTGTGATCCACTGTGCTGCTGTCACACAGGGTTCTGTGGGTCATCTTGGTTGCTGATGTCACCAGGTGCTTCTGTCAGGTCCTCCAGCAGCATGGATGGAACCTGAAGCACATCACCACCTATGGTGGTCCTAATTGGTAGTCAACCCCCTCTCTGTTGGGTGTTGTGTCTGTGGGTGTTGTGTCCTTCAAAAAAGGCATTTTACAGCGTGCACCAAAACATCCTGTTTTCTTCTATGTTCATTGAAGGACACAGCTCTCCCTTCATCTTCACATCCCAAAGCAGTGTCTCCTTGAGTCATTGAGGGGTGGGTAACCATAGAAGCAACATGCAGCAAGACCTAAGAACACCCCTCAGAGAAGAACACAAGAACTCAAACAGCTGCCTGCAAACCCTTGCAATTGGAACACACATCTGAAGATGCCCAAACATCAACTTTGTAAAACTTGGTAAGGGTGTGCAAAAAGATTGGTAGCCACCTTCCATACTTAACACAGGTGACTGATGTTGGAAGGCCCAGGAGGAGTGTGCCGAAACAGGAAAGGGAGGAGCCCGACTGTTAATGGCATAAGTTTGGACAATAGTCTGCCTTATCCACCGAGGAAGCTATTATGTGGACCATCTGTAACCACACAAAGAGAATCTGACCTCCGAAGGAAGCCGTGGCAGACAGATACACACAAACTGCCTGAATCACATCCAAAAAGAGTGCAGTGCAACCTCCTTAGGATGTGAAGGACACAGGGAAGGAAGGACACTGTCCTCATTGAGGTGAAAATCGGACACCACCTTCGGAAAGGAAGGAGGGATGTAGATGGAGAAACTCCGTATTCTTATGTAAAACCAAATAGGGAAACTTACATGACATGGTAAAGGTATTGAATTTATTCTTCTCCTCAGTCTTCACAAGGGAATCGGGGGCTTCAGTAACCAAAACTGCAGTGTTTATCCTCATGATATGTCAAAAGAAGCACCCTTATGGCTAACAGAGGACAGAATTAGAAATGGACTTGAAAAAATGTACATTAATAAGTCACCGGGTTAAAAAGAGTGAACACAGTTGATTGATAATAAATGGCTTTAGCCAAACCCTAACCATGAGTGGAAGAAAAGTTTTTGTGTTATTCATATTCTCTGAAAAATGAACAAGAAATCATAAATTCTGTCAGGGTATGTAAACTTATGAGCACAACTGTATTTAATTTATTCATAAACGACCTGAAGGATGGGATAATCTCTGTATTGGCGGACAGTGCTAAGATAAGCAGGGCAATAACTTCTCTGAAGGATGTGGAAACTTTGCAAGAAGATCTGAACAAATTAATGGAGTGGGCAACTACATGGCAAATGAGGTTTAATGTAAAATAATGCATTTGGGTGGCAAAAATATGAATGCAATCTACTCACTAGGTGGAGATCCTCTGGGAGAATCTAGGATGGATAAGGACCTGGGGGTCCTAGAAGATGATAGGCTCAGCAATGGCATGCAATCCAAGCTGCTGCAAGCAAAGCAAACAGAATATTGGCATGTATTAAAAAGGGGATCAACTCCAGAGATAAAACGATAATTCTCCCACTCTTCAAGACTCTGGTCCAGTCGCACCTAGCGTATCCTGTCCAGTTCTGGGCACCAGTCCTCAGGAAGTATGTACTGGAACTGGAGAAAGTCCAGAGAGTGTGGAGGATATTGGTTATGAGGAAAGGTTGCGAACACTGAACTTTTTCTCTCTGGAGAAGAGACGCTTGAGAGAGGATATGATTTCAATGTATAAATACCGTACTGGTAACCCCACAATAGGGATAAACCTTAAAGAGAATTTAATAAGACACGTGGCCATTCACTAAAATTAGTAAAATTAGAAGAAAAGTGGTTTAACCTTCAAAGGGGTTGTAAAGCTTCCCATTTTTTCACCTTAGTGCATTCTATATAAAAACATCCGATGCTTACAGGCCCCCCAGCCCCCCCCCCCCAGTTTACTTACCTGTGATCTCGAAAGTCCCGCGTCGTGAACGAGCTGGCTTCTCAGCCCAGGATTCTCGGCTCTTCATTGGATTGATTGATAGCGCAGCCATTGACTCGCGCTGCTGTCAATCAACTCCAGTGACTTGGGGGACAGGGCAGAGTCCTGTAGTTGGTGGCTATGGACGCCGAATAAAGTACCTGAGAGCGCGCCCGCAAGGTAATCCCCTTGGGAGAGCGCTTCCCAGAGAGGGTTATCAGAAGCGGGAAGGAACCGAGACAGCCTCTGAGGGATCCACAGAAGACGAGGATCGGGGCCACTCTGCGCAAAACGAGCTGCACAGTGGAGGTAAATATAACATGTTTGTTATGTATAAAAAAAAAAAGGAAGCTTTAGTATCACTTTAAACTGTGTAGAGGGTTCTTTACTGTAAGAGCGTTTAGGATGTGGAATTCTCTTCCACAGGCAGTGGTTTCAGAGGGGAGCATTGGTAATTAAAAAAAATAACGATTGGATAGGAACCTAAATGACCCCAACATACAGGGATATACTGTACAATGTAATACTGACCTAAAATCACACACACATAGGTTGGGCTTGTGTCTTTTTTCAACCTCGCCTACTATGTAACTATATGACTGCCAGGTCTGACATGTGGAAGTGATGGCAACCAAAAAGATCTTCTGGTCAGCGTCGGCAAGGGTGAACCTCTAATATCATCAAAGGCAAAGTTCTAAAGGACCAACCGAACTTGTAGCTTCAGATCCCACGGTGGCAATGGAGATCGCACTGGAGAAGCTACATGCCGAACCCCTTGAATGAAGGTACAAATCAAGAAGACGCTGTTTTGGGATGGTCAAGGCTAAGGAAGAGTTGTGTCCTTTTAATGAACATAAGAAAACTGAAAGTTTTTGTTACTGCAAAATCCCTTTTTTGCGTTCATTGAAGGACACAGCACCCACCGCTCTTCTGTGGTTGTTACGGTACTTTGAACTGCTTTATGATTAACTGAGCTGCCTATAGCAGAGAAGGGGTTGAGTACCAGGTAGGACTGCCAAAAGGCTGTGCTGTGTTCTTTTTTTTTTTCTTGCCTAGTGTCCTACTCCTGAAGGTGGCGCAGTAACCTACGGTCAAGACTAAGAAAGACCTGTCTCCTTCAAATAATTCCAAGATAGAGATTTTACTGTGAGTAATAAAAAAAACCTTTTTTTTTCACTGCAGATTGTCTCTTGGGCCAAAGAATTTCAGGGAAAAGTTTGTACAAAAGCTATATAAAAGTAATTATTACATAATGTTGCATGTCTTTGCATGCTTTAGATCAGGGGTAGGGAACCTTTTTGGCTGAGAGAGCCATGAACACCACATATTTTAAAATGTAATTCCGCGAGAGCCATGCAATATGTTTAAAAAAATTTTTTTTTTAATCGATAAATCGACTAATTTCAGTTATAACTGTAATATCCACATCATCTCCCCCACTGTAATATGCACATCTCCCCTTCGATTGTCTGCTTGTTTACCACTACACAGGCACACAGATCCACAAGCAGTTGAGGCGGGTGATGATGATGTCAGCACGCCGCTCACCTAGGCCGCCGCCAGGTGTACCAAGATGGCCGCAGCTCCGGAGCTAGGCCAAAGCTGCGGCCTTTCCTATGGGCTCAATTCACGGATCGGCACACCACACAATCCGCGGATTGAGAGGTGAGAGCCAGATGCAGCCATCAAAAGAGCCACATCTGGCTCCAGAGCCATAGGTTCCCTACCCCTGTTTTAGATGATCATGAAGTTGCCATGTAAAGTACAAACCAAGTATCGTTTGATAAGATATTTTCTCTTCTTGAACAGTTCATCTTGACCTTATATAATGTAAACTTTCTAGATACATAAACCACTTATTGTTGTTCTACTCCTTCAAGCAGAACTGTACAAGTCATATGTTCTGTTTTGCTGACCTCTTGGATGTCAAGAGGAGTATAGAATGATGCAATAAATCATATGATGGTGGAAGTGATGTGGAGGTGACAAAAATGAAATAACAAACACCACATATAAATCTGCTGTCTGCAATATGAAAATATATGTTTATCTCATATGTAACGCTGTGCACTGCTGCCCTTCATTAAGTTCAGGGTTATTGCTTGTAAACCCTCCACTCAGCATATTCTTGTTTGCCACCTCGTCTACGTTTTATGTATTCTTTAATCTCTATATTACCAGGGGTCTTGTAGGCCTTTATCATATTAGACTTTGCAGTTGAGAAAAAGAACTTTCCCTTCTGGGTGATATATGTGTATTGCAAGGATTTTAACATACTTTGCAGCAGAATCCTGCCTGTTTTCTGAAAATAAAAGTTTCACCATGCCTCTGGAGGGTCTGATTTATTACAACCATGCGGCGCACTTTCACGGTTCTAATGAAGAAAGTTGCAGTGTCTGCGTCTCTTTAGAAGTCATCAATATTTCAGGAGGGTCCCACCAAAAATGAAATGACTATGCCTAAAATTTTACTTTGCAGAGAACAAGTAGGGAATTACATTTCGGAAGGAATTCTGTACTCCAGCTGTGTACAGAACTCCTCCAGGTTGTCATATTGCATTGTATTTTTTGACAGTTGTAGAAAATTACAACGGCTTCAGGATAAAAAAGAAAGCTATTTTTTTAAATAACATTAAATCACAAAATTGTTTGTGTATTATATATACACACTAAATTACCAAAAGTATTGGGATGTCTGCTTTTACACACAGATGTACTTTAATGGCATCCCAGTCTTAGCCCCTGTACACACGGTCGGAGATTTCCACAACCAAATCCGTCGGATTTTGTCCATCGGATTGTGTCCGAAATTGTTGCATACACACGGTCGGACAAAGTTGGCGAAAAAATCCGATCTTTCAGAACGTGATGACGTAATTTCGTTACGATGGGACTACATTCAGGCTAGTAGCCAATAGCTTTGATGTAGGAATTTGATCTGAGCATGCGTGGCACTTGGTCCGATCAAAATTCTCTACACATGATCGGAGTATGTCCGATCAGCTCAGTTGGTCAGGAAATATTTCCAACATGTTGGAAAATTGGGTCCGACGGATATTCCGACGGAATCAGTCCGATGCATACCACACACAGTCAGATTATCCGATAACACGGTCCGATAGGACACATTCCGACGGATTCTCCGACCGTGTGTACAAGGGCTAAGTCTGTAGGGTTCAATGTTGAGTTGACCCACTCTTTGCATATAACCGCTTCAACTCTTCTGGGAGTCGCTCAGGTGCTTATCTAATAGTTTCTTGAAACTATCGATGCTCCCTGCTGAGACCACCACCTGTGGAAGGGAATTCCACATCTTTGCTACTCTTACAGTAAAGAACCCTCTACGTAGTTTAAGGTTAAACCTCTTTTCTTTTAATTTTAATAAGTGGCCACGAGTCTTGTTAAACTCCCTTCCGCAAAAAAGTTTTATCCCTATTGTGGGGTCACCAGTATGGTATTTGTACAGTGGTGTGAAAAAGTGTTTGCCCCCTTCCTCATTTCCTGTTCCTTTGCATGTTTGTCACACTTAAGTGTTTCGGAACATCAAACCAATTTAAACAATAGTCAAGGACAACACAAGTAAACACAAAATGCAATTTGTAAATGAAGGTGTTTATTATTAAAGGTGAAAAAAAATCCAAACCATCATGGCCCTGTGTGAAAAAGTGATTGCCCCCTAAACCTAATAACTGGTTGGGCCACCCTTAGCAGCAACAACTGCAACCAAGCGTTTGCGATAACGTGCAATGAGGCTTTTACAGCGTCCTGGAGGAATTTTGGCCCACTCATCTTTGCAGAATTGTCCTAATTCAGTTACATTAGAGGGTTTTCGAGCATGAACGGCCTTTTTAAGGTCATACCACAACATCCCAATAGGATTCAGGTCAGGACTTTGGCTAGGCCACTCCAAAGTCTTCATTTTGTTTTTCTTCAGCCATTCGGTGGTGGACTTGCTGGTGTGTTTAGGATCATTGTCCTGCTGCAGAACCCAAGTTCGTTTCAGCTTGAGTACACGAACAGATGGTCGGACATTCTCCTTCAGGATCTCTTGGTAGACAGCAGAATTCATAGTTCCTTTTATCACGGCAAGTCTTCCAGGTCCTGAAGCAGCAAAACAGCCCCAGACCATCACACTACCACCACCATATTTTACTGTTGGTATAATGTTCTTTTTATGAAATGCAGTGTTCCTTCTACGCCAGATATACTTGGACACACACCTTCCAAAGAGTTCCACTTTTGTCTCATCGGTCCACAGAATGTTGTCCCAAAAGTCTTGGGGATCATCAAGATGTGTTGTGGAGAAATTGAGACGAGCTTTGATGTTCTTTTTGCTCAGCAGTGGTTTTCTCCTTGGAACTCTGCCATGCAGGCCATTTTTGCCCAGTCTTTTCCTGATGGTGGAGGCATGAACGCTGACCTTAACTGAGGCAAGTGAGGCCTGCAGTTCCTTGGACGTTGTTGTGGGGTCTTTTGTGACCTCTTGGATGAGTCGTCGCTGCGCTCTTGGGGTAATTTTGGGCGGCCGGCCACTCCTGGGAAGGTTCACCACTGTTCCATGTCTTCGCCATTTGTGGATAATGGCTCTCACTGTGGTTCGCTGGATTCCCAAAGCTTTGGAAATGGCTTTATAACCCTTTCCAGACTGATAGATCTCAATTACTTTCTTTCTCAATTGTTCCTGAATTTCTTTGGGTCTCGGCATGATGTGTAGCTTTTAAGGATCTTCTGGTGGACCTAACTGTGTCAAGCAGCTCCTATTTAAGTGATGCCTTGATTGTGAACAGGTGTGGCAATAATCAGGCCTGGGTGTGGCTATAGAAATTGAACTCAGGTGTGGACAACCACAGTTATAGTATGTTTTAACAAGGGGGGCAATCACTTTTTCACACAGGGCCATGATGGTTTGGATTTTTTTTCACCTTTAATAATAAACACCTTCATTTACAAATTGCATTTTGTGTTTACTTGTGTTGTCCTTGACTATTGTTTAAATTGGTTTGATGTTCCGAAACACTTAAGTGTGACAAACATGCAAAGGAACAGGAAATGAGGAAGGGGGCAAACACTTTTTCACACCACTGTATATTGAAATCATATCCCCTCTCAAGCGTCTCTTCTCCAGAGAGAATAAGTTCAGTGCTCGCAACCTTTCCTCATAACTAATATCCTCCAGACCCTTTATCCGCTTTGTTGCCCTTCTTTGTACTCCCTCCATTTCCAGTACATCCTTCCTGAGGACTGGTGCCCAGAACTGGACAGCATATTCCAGGTGCGGCCGGACCAGAGTCTTGTAGAGCCGGAGAATTATCGTTTTATCTCTGGAGTTGCTCCCCTTTTTAATGCCAATATTCTGTTTGCTTTGTTGGCAGCAGCTTGGCATGCTGTTGCTGAGCCTATCATCTGCTAGCACCCCCAGGTCCTTTTCCATCCTAGATCCCCCCAGAGGTTCTCCCCCCAGTGTATAAATTGCATTCATATTTTTGCCTCCCAAATTCATTATTTTACCTTTTTCTACATTGAACCTCATTTGCCATGTAGTTGCCCACCCCAGTCGCATGCTCCTCCATACTCAAAAGTACAGAGTACTTTTTCACTCCTGATAGCAGAATAGAATGGAGGACAAGGGAATTGAATACCTGTTGGTCCTGGTTGGGTGTTGGTATGAAAGAGAACCTGTTTCTTTGCACTGGTTTGCTTTAATGGCAATTTTATGTTTATCCTCTTTTTTTTTTTTTTTTTCAGGCAGTTTAAAAGTAAGTCTTTGTTTCAAACTATGGGCAATAGTTATAAAGAATAGCTGCCAGAAATAATCCCTTTAAGTGAATGATGCCTAGCTTCTACGTACGATCAGACCTTGATCGGCACAGTGTCTCCTAACTTCAGTAGCACACTACTGTTGCAGGCCTTCCCATATCTTCTGAAAAAACAATTACGCCCGAGGTAACGGGTTTCATTTGGCTGCTGAATGCCTCAGGTCATGCTCTGCAGTTATTCCCGTCTTGCTAAAAATGGGGTTGTCATTTACACCAACAAATGACATTATCTACCCGTGTCACTTTATAGCGCTGTGCCATATTATCGGATAAAACAATTCCCGCTGTCTTTGTGCATCCTTTTACATTGACGTTTCGTACATGTGTCTAAGTGGAAATTCCTCTGTGGCTTAATTATACGGGCTCCCGTTAAGCTTTCTCTACCTTCAAAAAGTAAAAACAAAGCTCAGTATGAATCAGATACTAATTGAAACTGAATATAGGGAGTGGGAAGTTTGTCGCTTTGATAAATGTGCTATTATAGTTAGTGTCTTTCTGGAGATCAGGGCGCTTTGGATATCGCAAGATTTCTGTTTTGAAAATCTTGCATATTGGCTTTCCATATGAACTTTTTATAGTTAGGACCAGGGCTTTTTTTCTCAGAGAATAGGTGCAGGAACTCAACCATGCCCGCCACACACTCATACCTACCAAATGGCATCAAATGGTAGCTCCTCCGTCTGCATACAACCCCTCCCTCACTGCCCTCATTTACACACTCTTCCTTAAAATCTCCACCATCTGTCATATATCTTACCTTTGTTGCAATATTAAGCAGAAACACCTATCTGACTGTAGTACCTCCCAGCATACTATACTATACTGCAGTCACTTGCAAAGGAGATCATGCAGTAGGAGCATCAACAACTGGTCACCGGGGAGAAAATGGAGACCACAGAGAGTTCAGCCTACCATACACCTTCTCCTGCCCATGACTGCACTGAACCCTGGGCACCTGTCAAAAGCCAGGGCTCGACAAACCCCAGGCGCCAGGTCGCCAATGCGAAAAGAAATCGCGACCTGGCACCTAAGCTGCCACCAGCCGACTCACTATCGATGCCCCAGACATGCAGCAGCATTAACACTGACTGCCGTCCTCCTCCCTCCTTCACACTCTGCAGCACCGCGCTGTGTGTGAAACTGACACGCAATGGAGAGAGGAGGATCTGTCAGCCTGATGTCAGGGTGGGCGGGACCCGGCCGGGGTGGGGGCGGGACCCAGCAAGCTATCAAACACCAGCCAATGGGATCTGGGCCGGCCGCTACGTGTACGTGGCCCGCCCCTTTTCTTAAGCAGCCCGATCGTTGGCTGGTGTTTGATAGCTGCTGAGTCCCGCCCACCCCGGCCGGGTCCCGCCCACCCCGACATCAGGCTGAAATCTGCCATATCCACCTCTCTGTTACTTGTCAGTTTCACACCCCGGCAGGGTCCCACCAGCTCCTCTGTTACATTTCAGTAACAGTGCTCCGTGTGAAACCTGCCAGTGCCAATCAGTGCCACCTGCCACCAATCAGTGCCAACCAGTGCCACCTCCAATCAATACCACCTGTAACCAACCAGTGCCACCTGCCAGCGCCAACCAGTGCCACCTGCCAGCGCCAACCAGTGCCACCGCCAATCAATACCACCTGCCACCACCAACCAATGCCACCGCCAACCAGTGCCACCTGCCAGCGCCAACCAGTGCCACCGCCAACCAGTGCCACCTGCCAGTGCCACCGCCAATCAATACCACCTGCCACCACCAACCAGTGCCACCTGCCACCAACCAGTGCCACCGCCAATCAGTGCCACCTGCCACCGCCAATCAGTGCCAGTGCCAACCAGTGGCACCTGCCAGTGCCACCACCAATCAGTGCCACCTGCCAGCGGCAACCAGTGCCATCTGCCACCGCCAATCAGTGCCACCTGCCACCACAAATCAGTGCCACCTGCTAGTACCAACCAGTGCCACTGCCAATCAATACCACCTGCAACCACCACCCAGTGCCACCTGCCACCACCCAGTGCCTACCAGTGCCACCTGCCAGTGCCACCTGCCACCGCCAGTCAGTGCCACCTGCCACCGCCAATCAGTGCCACCGCCAACCAGTGCCACTGCCAACCAGTGCCACCTGCCACCGCCTACCAATGCCACCACCAACCAGTGCAACCTGCCACCGCCAATCAGTGCCACCGCCAATCAGTGCCACCTGCCAACACCAACCAGTGCCACCGCCAATCAGTGCCATCTGCCAGTGACAACTAGTGCCATCGCCAACCAGGGCCACCTGCCATCGCCAACCAGGACCACCTGCCATCGCCAACCAGGGCCACCTGCCATCGCCAATAGTGTCACCTGCCAGTTCCAAACCAGTGTCACCTGCCAGTTCCAAACCAGTGTCACCTGCCAATGCCAACTAGTGTCACCTGTTGGTGCCATCTGGCAGTTCCACGTGCATTCCAGTGGCAACCAGTGCCACCTGGCAGTGCCAGCCAGTTCCATCTGTTGCCAGCCTTACTCTTTCTGGTCAGCCCATACCCCTGATGTAACAGCGTTTCAATGGAGTTATTGACTGGGTGCTCCATTGTGAGTTAGGGATAGGGGGTGAAAATGAGTGGCCTTACCCCGGGAGCTGAAAAAAAAACTGGCTCCTAACTTTTTTAACTGGCTCCTAAATTCAAAGCAAATTTGTCAACCCCTGTCATAAGCTATCACTTGTAAATGCAGAAGCTGAACTTCAGTTTTACCACATGATAGTGGTGAGCAGGGAGCAGAAGACCTGAGCCAGAGGTGGTGGAACTGAGTTCCCCCTAGTTCCTACTTAAAAAAGGCTCTGGTTAGGACTAATCGAAGGCTTTGTTCACTGGAAACCCTTACAGCAATAGTCCATTGATGGGCTTTGTCTTTAAGCCTCTGGAGCCTCCAGTTGCTGCATTGAGGCAGCACATTCATGTCTATAGAAAACGCATGGACGCAGCCACTTGGTCCCAACTTGACAGCTGTGCAGGTGAGTGGCCCCAAACACAGACCGTGTGCATCTGGAGCCGCTCACCCACGACTGTCAGATTGTGACAGTCATCTGTGTCCGCGCAGCCACTGCATTCCCATAGACATAAATGGGCTTCCTGCATGCCACACCTGGAGGCTCCAGCCGCTTAAAGACATGGCCCATTCCAGCCTCTTAAAGACACAGTCCATTCACTGTGTGAATGAGGCCCAAATATAAAGCAGTGATGCTATTTTAAGAATGCTAAAAGCTTTTCACAGGTGTGACTTGCAGGTATCCAGAGCTACCTGCCCATACCTGCAACACCTTTCGGCATCCTATGCTCCACCCAAATGCCAGGCTACTCTGATTAGGCAAAGCTCCGACATGTCTAGATCTTGCTACCAAGTCCAGCCCCCCCCCCCCCCCCTCCACACTCCTATTGGCCCAACAAAGGCCAATAGAAATATGTGGAAGAAGATGGGGGCAGGCAAACTTCACTACTCTTTGGAATTGCTGAAGCTTTGGCTGATCAGAACATCAGGCATTCAGGTGAACTGATGGATGCTGAAACCCACTGAGGGTATTTGTAAGAAGCTTACAGCATTCTTGAAGTGTCTATTGAGGCACTTGAAAGTCTATTTAGGCCTTATTCACATGGACTGTGTTTGCTGCACACCCAGGCCCCACTCACACCTGAACATAGCATTTTCAGGCAGAAAACCGTGCGTTTTTACCGCAATTTTGCAGTGTTTTTTACTGGGTTTTGCCGTGATTTTGTGCAGGGCAAAAAGGTCACCAATGTAAAAAGAAACGCTCAAATCTACCCGATTCAAGTGACAAAAAAGGGTCCAGAACTTGTTTGAGCTTCAGGCGACTTGAAGTGGAGATGTGAAGCATCTCCATTGAGAATAATATATTTTTTCCCCTCCAGCATTTTGTAGCTTCAGGCTTCAGGCTTCAAGCTACAAAACGCTCAGGGGTGCACAGGCACTAATCTCAATTTGACATCTGTGCAGGTGGGTGTCCCTGAATGCTTACTATCTGCATTCGAGCAGACACAACCATGTGGATGTCATATTTGGAGCAGCCACTGTATCAGTACAGCTTCTGTGTTCCAGCTGACATGAATGGCACTGCCTGCATGGGACACCTGTGTATCCCCATGCCAACAGACAATGGCCCTTGCACGGGTATATGCTGAAGTAGACCCATGTGAATGAGGCTTTAACATAGAACTTAAAATAATACACTTTGTTATATACTATGGGGGGCATGCAAGGAAAAAAAAAGCATTTTAGCTTGCACATGATTGGATGATAAAATCAGCAGAGCTTCAAGTCATTTCAGATCTACCCCTTTGATTTACAGCAACTGCACTTCCAAGTGCACTCTCAGTGCAATTTTAAGTGCACTTTGCACTTGTAGTGCAAAGTGGATTTGCCTTTCGTAAATAGCCCCTATGTCTCTTCTGAACTAAAGATGCTTACCTTCCTGTCCACACTGTAAACTGAGCTGTGCAAGTGGAGCTCAGTGTACAATTTCAGCATCTGCCGATACAAATGAACTCTCAGGCAGTGATGCCCAGCCAATTAAAATGGCCAAAGACTCGGAGCCCAGAAGAAGATGTGTTCAAGTTTAGAATGGAAAATGGGTAAAATACCCATCATGTTACCAATATACATTGAAAATGTTCAACTTTTGTTATGTTACAATCAAAAACATAAATTAGTATTAAGTATTTTATGTGATAGACCAACACTAAGTGGCACATAATTGTGAAGTGGAAGGAAAATGATAAATGTTTTTCAAAATCTTTTACAAATAAATATCTGAAAAGTGTGGGGGGCATTTGTATTCAGCCTCCCTGAGTCAGTACTTTGTAGAACCACCTTTCTCTGCAATTACAGCTGCAAGTCTCTTTGGGGCTTTCTCTACCAGCTTTGCACATCTAGAGAGTAACATTTCTGCCCATCCTTCTTTGCAAAATAGCTCTAGCTCTGTCAGACTGGATGGAGAGCATCTGTGAACAGCAATTTTCAAGTCTTGCCACAGATTCTCAATTGGATTTAGGTCTGGACTTTGAATGGGCCATTCTAACGCATTAAAAAAGAAGATTTTTTGGACTTTGAATGAGGCAGGGGCCTAGTCATGGCTCCATCCCTATTCGTATGAAAAAAAGAAGAGGAGCAGACTTTAAAGCTTCATGCACACGGGACATTGTTCAACCCCTCCTAAATGATTTAACTTGACAGCTAGAAACCAGAGTCTAAAAACGTCCATTCAGCCGCGTTTATATGCCGCGTTAAGCCTTGTTTGCTTCTAGAAGCGTTTGAGAAGCGTTTAAATAGCCAAAAATGAAAAGCGCCTGTAAACAAAACACACCTAAAAGAGTTAACGTGTTTAGCTGCGTTTAGCCACGTTTGTTGTTTGAAATGCCTCTAAACACAGCTTCTGAACGCATTTTTTTGGGGGTTCCAAAAAAAGCCTCTAAACACAACTGCCTAGAAACGACCATAAACAAGCCTGTGTACATGTACTGATAAGAAAACATTGGATGAGTTCAGGAACAGTTGAAAAGAATGCTCAACTGCTCCTTAACATCCATTTACCAGCAGCAGTGTACATGAGGCACGCAGTCAATATGAATAGTTAATGATTGGCATTTTTATGTGTCAGATTTGAATAATAATACAGAATATATAATGCTGATTATTATCACAATATTTAATCTATATACATACATAAAAAGTATGAATGACACATATCCATAGGGAAGGATTGTGGGTATAACACTTGACGTCCCATTAGTATTAGAAATACCAAAATATACAAAAAAATTCATATATTAATTACACAAGGTACATGATTCTAATAAGAGATAGTAAAAAACACATGATCAGTTTAAACCTGATGGGTACAAAATCTTGATGCGTTTCATGGAATTTTATCCACTTTTCAGGAGCAAGCATATGTACATCTGTAATAAAATATAAAAAATCCTTAGATAGTTGTCTTTAGAAAAAAGCCAAAGGGGGGACCCTGTATAATTAATATGTGAATGTTTTGTATATTTTGGTAATTATTCCTAATACTAATGGGAAGTCAAGAGGTGTTATACCCACAATCCTTCCCTATGGATATGTGTCATTCATGCTTTTTATGTATGTATATAGATTAAATATTGTGATAATAATCAGTATTATGTATTATTATTCAAATCTGACACATAAAAAAAGCCTGTCATGAACTATTCATATTGACCATGTGCCTCATTTCCCACTTTGCTCCTCTTCTTTTTCTCATTCTAACAAATAAATTAGCTTTAATCCACAATAAAAATTATAGCTCTGGCTGTATGTTTAGGGTCGTTGTCCTCCTGAAAGGTGAACCTCCTCCAGTCTCAAGTCTTTTGCAGACTCTAACAGGTTTTCTTCTAAGATTGCCCTGTATTTGGCTCCGTCCATTTTCCCTTCAACTCTGACTGGCTTTCCTGTCCCTGCTGAAGAAATGCATCCCCACAACATGATGCTGCCACCACCATGTTTCACGGTGGGGATGGTGTGTTTAGGGTGATGTGCAGTGTTAGTTTTCCACCACACATAGTGTTTTGCTTTTAGGCCAAAAAGTTCAATTTTGGTCTCATCTGACCAGAGCACCTTCTTCCACATGTTTGCTGTGTCCCCCCCATGGCTTCTCGCAAACTGCACACGGGACTTTCTTATGGCTTTCTTTTAACAATGGCTTTCTTCTTGCCACTTTTCCATAAAGGCCAGATTTGTGGAGTGTGTGACTAATAGTTGTCCTGTGGACAGATTCTCCCACCTGTGCTGTGGATCTCTGCAGCTCCTCCAGTTACCATGGGCCTGTTGGCTGCTTCTCTGATTAATACTCTCCTTGCCCGACCTGTCAGTTTAGGTGGACGGTCATGTCTTGGTAGGTTTGCAGTTGTGTCATACTCTTTCCATGTTCGGATGATGGATTGAACAGTGCTACATGAGATGTTCAAAGCTTGGGATATATATATATATATATATATATATAACCTAACCCTGCTTTAAACTTCTCCACAACTTTATCCCTGACCTGTCTGGTGTGTTCCTTGGTCTTTATGATGCTGTTTGTTCACTAAGATTCTCTGATAAACCTCTGAGGGCTTCACATAACACCTGTATCTATACTGAGATTAAATTGCACACAGGTGGACTCTATTTACTAATTAGGTGACTTCTGAAGGCAGTTGGTTCCAATAGAGGAGGCTGAATACAAATGCACGCCCCACTTTTCAGATATTTATTTGTAAAAAAAATTGAAAACCATTTATCATTTTCCTTCCACTTCTCAATTATGTGCCGCTTTGTATTGGTCTATCACATAAAATCCCAATAAAATATATTAAAATTTTTGATCGTAACATGACAAAAGTATTGTACTTATATTTGTAGAGGTAAAACCAGCATTTTGTACAAACCTTTTTAAATTTTACACTATCTGGTATCTTTAATCTTATGGCCAATCTGATTGTCGGGTGGATGGAGTTTGGTTTGAATATCCTGCTTATGCCCTGTTTGATCTGAGGATACATCTCCAGCTGTTGACCCTTGCAAATATTTTTACATCAAGCCTGTATGGCCCTTCATAACAAAGGGTCCAGTCTCTCTAGTAAGAGTCTATATTGCCTGTGGTGACAGTGGACGCACAAGGTGGAGTTTTTTCTCTCTCTTTCATTGACGGACACAGCATTTTCATCTTGACCTTAGGTTATATCGCCCCTTTAGGAGAGGAGATATCATCTAAGGTCAAGATGAAGATGCTGTGTCCGTCAATGAACTTCAGAGAAAAGGATTTTACGTTGAGTACAAAAATCCTATTATTTTTTGGATTCAACTACTTGTCATGGATTTGTATTTTCTACAGTTGGACTTTAATAACCAAATAAGAGAACCAGTTGTAAACACATTTTCTGCTCACGGCTTCCGTCCTGTACACTTCCACCAACATTTCATACATCTCTGTTTTCCCCAATTTGTAGCAGAACGTGATGTTCACTCGTTGCTCCATTGGACTGTGACCCTACCGCTCACACGGACTGCATTCAACTACCTTCAGTGGGTTTACCCTGATGGACACGTGTATTCAGGGCTCAAGTCCTGCGGGAATGCATAGGAATGGAGTTCCTGTACTTTTTCCACAACAGGAACTCCGTTCCCATTAGCAGCCGCGTCCTGCATATGCCTGAGTAACTGGTTGCTAGACTGAGCAGCGCCTCAGAGAGAGAGCTGCCAGCCACAGACACCACACCAGGCAGAGCCACACTTACTGCTGGTAAGGATCCAGCCTGTGCCCACTGCCCAGTCAGTGCCAGAATGTCCCGGGGCCGCCGCCGACTACTCACGCAGCCGCTGTAGCACATTGCCAGCAGTGAAGCCCAACTCTGAGCTGCCAGACTTCTCCAGTTCAACTTCTCCTCTCCTGAGCTTAGCCTCCGAGTCCTCCCGCCCACGAGGTCCGCCGCGAGTTTGCTGCCCGCCAGAGTCATTGACAAACTTCCAGGTTAGTGTGTTACACACACTTTGTTAATTACAGTGAGCATGCACCCCCTCCGTTCTGCTGCTGTGTCCCCCACTCCCCCTCCGTTCTGCTGCTGTCCCCCTCCAGTTTTCCTCCGTGTCCCCCTCCATTCTGCTGCTGTGTCCCCCACTCCCCCTCCGTTCAGCTGCTGTCCCCCTCCAGTTTTCCTTCGTGTCCCCCTCCGTTCTGCTGCTGTGTCCCCCACTCCCCCTCCGTTCTGCTGCTGTCCCCCTCCAGTTTTCCTCCGTGTCCCCCTCCATTCTGCTACTGTCCCCCTCCAGTTTTCCTCCATGTCCCCCTTCGTTCTGCTGTCCCCCTCTGTTGTGGTGATTATTCTGTTAGTTTGACAAGTTAACTTATTTTGTTTTTGTAAACTGGCACTTTACAATAAATGTTGCGCTGTATTTTCTGTGAAATATATATTAATATAAAATATATATGAGCGTATAATTTTTTATTTTTTTTTGGTGGGGGAGTGGATCTTGGGTGGGAGTTCCCACACTTTTTTCCCCAGGACTTGACCCCTGCGTGTTCTCCACGCTGGGTGGTGCTTCTCAACGTGTCTCTGGATAGCTGGATGTTGCTATTGAGATATTGGATATTTACCGAACTGTTTAGACACGCTTCGTTTGGATACTATGGTGCACAGCCTGAACACTACACTTTTGTTTGATTACATCTGGTTCTCCTAGAGACACCTCTGTTTTTGTGTTCTTTTAAAATATACAGTGACTGGGTCCCTTTAATGAGTTGTACTTATTCATTTGTAACATTGCTGACACACCTGGAATAATATCTGAACATCCTCTCATACAGAGGCGATAAGCGGATGCGTTCCGACAAATGTTCTGCTGTACCAAGCTCTTTCTTCATACTTCATAGTAACATATGTTAATCTGTCAGTAAACAGCAGAGCTTTAGAACTGCAGGAGGCTTTTTAGTTTGGGTATGTGATGTGACTCTTAAAAGTTGATTTAACGCCATGTATATATATATAATCGCTATAGCAGATTGAGGTGCAATGAGGTAGAACCACGAGTCTGAGGCAGCCGCGTTGTCTTTTATATTCCAAATCGGACTGGCACAATGGGCGGTTCATATTTTATAGCTATGATAACTGTTTAAAGAGGAACTGCAGTCCGCTCACATAATTTGTAATAAAAACATCTTTGCCATTCTGAAGCTTCTCTCCAACCACTTTGCATATTATTTTATATATACTGTGATTCTGTACTTGCCAAATATGTTGCAGAAATCTCCCTCCACTGAGTCTGGCTGCAGCCATTTTAACTGTGGGCAACTGAAGCTGCTGCCTGTTCACTTCCTGGACTTACACTGACACACCTCCAACTTTGCATGCAGCTCTCATTGGCCCTCTAATGACTCATCCCCCCCTCCCTTCCTGGCAAACTCTCACAGGAGTGAGAGAGAGAAAAAAAATGTTTTACTATCCAAAGTTAAAACAACAAGGGCAGAAGATTTAATAGATGGAAAGTTGAAAAAATTACAGAAAATCCAAAGCAACTAAAGTAGGAAAAAAACGAATATTCAAGAGTGACATGCTAAAAACACAATTGCTTTCACATGCACATTGTACTTTTGCTGATCCATGAATAGCTTTATTATTTAAAGTGGACCTAGCATCAGATATCTTTTTTTTATGCTAAGTGCATTTATGCTAATTAATGAGTACATTTACAGAGGTTGTAAAGTCAGAAGTTTTTTTTTTTTTTATATCTTAATGGATTCAATGCATGAAGATAAAAAGCCTTCTGTGTGCAGCACCCTCTAAGCCCCTGTACACACGGTGGGAGATTTCGACAACCAAATCCGTCAGATTTTCTCCGTCGGATCTTGTCCGAAACTGTTGCATACACACGATCGGACTAAGTTGTCGAAAAATCAGATCTTTCAGAACGTGATGACGTAATTTCGTTACGATGGGACTACATTCAGGCTGGTAGCCAATAGCTTTGATGTAGGAATTTGATCTGAGCATGCGTGGCACTTGGTGCGATCAAAATTCGCTACACATGATCGGAGTATGTCCGACCGGCCCAGTTGGTCGGGAAATATTTCCAACATGTTGGAAAATTGGGTCCGACGGAATCAGTCCGATGCATACCACACCCAGTCGGATTATCCGACGACACGGTCCGATAGGACACATTCCGACGGATTCTCCGACCATGTGTACAAGGGCTTATACTTACCTAAAACCCATCTCTATCCATCTAGGTGCACGAGTGCCTCAGCCATCCGAGACTCTCCCTCCTGATAGGCTGAGACACAGTGGCAACGCCATTGGCTTCCACTGCTGTCAAAGTCAGTTCACCAATCAGAAAAGCGAGGGGGTGAGGCCGAACTGCGGCTCTGTGTCTGAATGGACACACCGTGATGTGGTCTTGCTTGGGTGCCCCCCAATAGCAAGCTGCTTGCTGTGGGGGCGCTCGGCAGGAGAGAGGGGCCAGGAGTGCCGATGAGGGACCCGAGACAAGGAGGATCCAGGCTGCTCTGGCCAGTCACAGAGCCAGAGTCCGGGAAGCTGGAAGCAAGATAGGTGAAAATGGGAGCGCCTGCAGCACTGACATCTCGGCGCTGGTAGAGCTTTGTTTTAAGGTAAATTTTAACATAATGTTTGCTAGTATGCAATGCATACCAGCACATTATGACATTACCTTGCACAGTAAGAAAGAAAAAAAACGTCCAATGGTTTACAACTACTTAACCACATGCCGACCAGTGCACGACGATATACGTTGGCACAATGGCACAGCTGGGCAAATGGGCATAGAGGTACGTCCCCTTTAAGATGTGGCATTTTGGGCACGCGCGCACACCTCATGAAACGTGACCGCGGGTCCAGCAGACTTGATGTCCGTGGGGTGCCCGCGATCGTGTCATGGAGCTGAAGAACGGGGAGATGCCTATGTAAACAAGGCATTTCCCCGTTCTGGCTTGTGACATGACAGAGATCACTGCTCCCTGTCACCAGGAGCAGTGATCGCTGTCATGTGAGTAGTAGCCCATCCCCCCCCCCCACAGGCGATTCCTATTCATTTCAGTGATGGGGAGAACCGTTTTTGGTGTGCTTTTCTCTTTTTTTTTTTGCTCCCCGAGCATGCTCCAAAGATACTGCAGGCAGGATGTTTTTCACCGCCCAGCAAGTTCCCTGCCAAAGTGCACATGCGCAGCTCAGCCGTACATCCCCAGCACACCCTGGCTGTGCCAGATGACTGACTTCAATTGCACATGTGCAGGATGACGTCACCCCCCACCAGCCAATCAAGATATCCGAAAACCCAGCACTCAAGGAGAAGATGACAGCGGCCAGCAAGGGATGTATTCGCTGGAAGATGTAGGTGAGTATATTGGGGAGTTTATTGTAAGTGCAGACAGGCAGGGTGAGGTGGATTCAATAACAACAAAAATAAGTACTTAGGGCTCAAGTGGTCTTTGATTAAAACAAATAGTAATTTATATCTAGCAAGGATAAAAAAACATTAGCAAACATCAGTTTCCAACAAGTAAAATAATGATAATGTTATGAACAAATTACGTAGAATTTTATGCCTGAACCTCTGAACTTAGTGAAAAATGTATCTATAAAGCAAAATAATTTCCAACCCTCTGATCCCAAGTTGAAAGACTGACTGTTCAATGGTTTGAGTTTTGCAAATAAAATCCATTCAAGTGGCTCTATTGTCAGTCTCAAGTTACTGGGCCATCTACCACGGGACATCCCCTAGACGTGTCACAAGGAGAACGGAAGGTAACTGTAGGCCCTAAAATAACCAGCAGCTCCTTCGGGGGTTAGTGCTACACTTGTAATTTATAAATTTTCACTTTACAGTATATTTATGAATTTGTAAGTGATGTACTAATCATGTACATTGATAATTATTATTATTCACAATTTATTTAGCGCCAACAGTTTGCACAGCGCTTTATATAATGGCAGAAACATTTTGCATATACTGTACAGGCTCAATTCACAATCTTTAGTACAAGCATAAGGATCTTCATTTTAGCAATGTGACTGTTATTTTCAAATGTCATTTAACTCAGAAAACTGTCACATTTTTAAAAATAAGAATCTTTATTTTCCGATGTGTCTTGTGAATTAAACTTTTTTTCCAATATACTTTAGGCTCTAAATTTTAGTGATCCATCATGTCAAGTGGAATATTGTCTGATATGAATGCTGTGTTGTGTGTGTGGTAACGGCTTTAAATGTTAGGCTGTAAAAAAAAAAAAGTGAATCCATGTGGATATTCAGCCCACTGGGTGAAATGCTCGCCCCTGCTCAAGTCCGCCCGCTTTTGGCTGGGTTCACACTGGTGTGATGCGGGAACCACAGCGATTCCAGTGCGGATTCCCGCATCGCATCTGAATCGCAGGCAGTTCACACTGCCCTCTGTGGACATCAATATAAAGTTAACGGCACCCCCAAATTGGCTTGCAGAACACAGCGCGAGCTGTGGAATTGGATGGAATCGGATTTGCATGGGTCTGAACACCCATGTGATCCCATTCCAGTGCAGAGAAAAAAAATAAGGGTCCATTTTGGGGCGAATGCTATGCGATTTCAGCCATGCAAACTGTATGTCTGAATTTGCATTGCATAGATATCGCATGTGATGTGCACAGATATGCGCTGGGAATCGCATGCGATGTCTGGCATTGCACCTGTGTGAAGCCATTCATTAAAATTTGAAGAAATGAGGTTTAACCTTGAACTACGTAGAAGGTTCTTTACTGTAAGAGTGGCAAGGATGTGGAATTCCCTTCCACAGGCAGTGGTCTCAGCGGGGAGCATCAATAGTTTCAAAAAACTATTAGATAAGCACCTGAACGACCACAACATACAGGGATATACAATGTAATACTGACATATACACACACATAGGATGGACTTGTGTCTTTTTTCAACCTCACCTACTATGTAACTATGTAACCCTGTCTGGGTCTCTCAATCACGTATACAGTCTTCTCTTACCTGTTTTCTGCTCATTGGCTCAGTGAAGCTTGTGAAGTTCCCTAATCACCATCACTTACAGATTATCAGGTCTGTATGTTATCTATATGCCACCATCTTGAGAGCCGGAAAGACCTCCATTTAAGTCATAAGAAAACAGATAAACCTTTCGATTTGAACTGGGCTTGAAGTTTTGGTCTTATTTTAAATTTTTCTAATGAGGTCAGATATACACAGCAGGGATTACCTACCTTTAGGCCGCGTACACACGGGCGGATTGTCTGTCCAACTTAGTCCGCTGAACCGTGTTTCAGCGGACAATCCGCTCGTGTGTGGGCTTCAGGGGACTTTTTCAGCGGACTGTCTGACGAACAAAGTCTTACGGAATTTCCGTAATTTTGTCCGTTCAAATTTGGTTTTGTCCTTCCAAACTTGGTTTCAGCGGACAGTCCGCTCGTGTGTAGGCAAGTTGGACGGACTAAGTATGGCGCATGCTCAGAAAGGATTTACACGGCCGAAGGTTGCATTGCAGTGTATAGGACGTCGTTTTTCTAGTCCCGTCGTACGTGCTGTACACGTCATCGCGCAAGTTTTCAGCGGACTGTCTGTTCATCGTGTGTGGTCAAGTCCGTTCATTCAAATTTTGAACGGACTGTCTGTCGGATTGTCTGGCGAACTTAGTTGGGCAGACAATCCGCCCGTGTGTACGCGGCCTTAGGCTCGGTTCACACTGCTGCAACCTGAAAGTTGTGCAACTTTGCCAGGCGACTTCATTGAAACTTGAAGTAACTTCAGGGAATGCCTGGATAATCTTCTTGTAATGTCAGATCCAAATTACATCAATTAGGATGAGGACCCAACTTCTGTTAAAGTCTATGGCTCGGTTCACATTTGCCCGACTCCAAAGTTGCACGACTTTCAGTGCAACTTTTGAGTCTGACTTTGTTATGACTTTTTACACTCTGTGACATTAAAGTCGTATCAAAGTCAAAACCAAAGTACTGCAGGAACCTTTTCTAAAGTAGTACAGACTTATGTAGTATCAGTTAAGACCGCTCTCTAATGCCCCGTACACACGACCGGACTTTTCAACATCAAAAGTCTGACGGAATGATTCCGGCAGACTATTCGATCGTGTGTGTGCTGCAACGGACTTTTGATTCACAAAAGTCTGACAGACTTTAGAAATGGAACATGCTTCAAATTTTTCCGCCAGAACTCTGCCGGACCCTGAAATCCGCTCGTGTGTGTGCTAGTCTGACGGACTAAAACCGACGCTAGGGCAGCTATTGGCTACTGGCTATGAACTTCCTTATTCTAGTCCGGTCGTATGTCATCACGTTTGAATCCGTCGGACTTTGGTGTGATTGTGTGTGGCCAAGTCCGTTCATTCGGAAAGTCCGTCAGAACTCTGTCAAAACTCCGTCAGAACTCCGTCGAAAGTCTGCCGGACTTAAGTCCTGTCGTGTGTACGCGGCATAAGGGAAACATTGAATTTCACATGTCATCTGACCTGGGGTCTCACAAGTCGGATCCTATGTCGCATCAGAGTGAACTGAGCCTATGGGCACAAGTCGCCTTGAAGTAATACAGGAACCTTTTCTAAAGTCGGAACAACTTCAGTAGTGCTAATTAAGATGGCTCTCATTGACTAAAATGGGATTTTACATGACTTGGGGTCTAACAAGTCGGATCCAAACTCCGTGTGAACCGAGCCTTAATCCACCAGCACAGTTAATACATGTGGGCATAAAATTCTGCTCTGACTAATACTTAAGGTATTACTATACCCACAACAGTTAAATCAGTCTGTATATGCAGTAATGCTCACTGTTAAACCTAAGGGGTTAATCCTCCGCATTTTGTAAAAAGGCTGTTTGATCCTGTCTTCTCTGATCTTCCCTTTTTACTGTCCTCAATCCATCTGCTGATAGTACCTTGGAGGCACTCTGCACATGCTTAGTTTAGTGTGTATTGCTAGAGGTGTTTTTTTGTTTGTTTGTTTTTTTGGAGTGGGGCAAGGGTGCATGTTATCAACTTAGGGCCAATCAGCACTGGCCAGACAGAAAGTCAGGGATCCTGCAGCCTCATAGGACAGTCAGAGTAAGTTGAAAACTCCTCCTACAAGCTTTAACAAGACGCTGATAGAATTCACACAACTGATCTAACTGCTGATGAGAAAAAAGGTATTTAGCAGTTTATATTTACTAAAATAATTGCATTTCCATGTTCTGTGTACTGTGGGAGACCAGATATAGGGAATGCTGGCTCCTGGGTTTAGTAACACTTTAGACCGTATTGCGTGTACTATAAAGAAAAGACAATCGGGCAACTTAGGAACAAGTTAACCAAGATAATTCTGCAGTTGTTGCAGATAATGTCACAGTGAAATGAGACTCACTATGTTATCAGGTTAAATTTAATTACCGTAATTTGCAGATGTGTCCTTGTAGAATTCATTTTCCCAAGACACTATTTAAATCTGGAACACTCCCAACTTCTGTCATTCAAGTTGCTTTTTTCCCAGCCCAGTGACTGGGGCTGGGAAATTTCCTCTAATGAAGCTCTTTGTGCTGTTGTAAGCTTGACCGTTCTTCATTAATTTGCTTATAATTGCTATTGCAATATCCTAACACTAATCAGTCTGTGCAGCATGGGACTTAAAGTGATTGTAAGTTTTTTATTTTTTTAAACTAACATACATATCATACTTACCTCCACTGTGCAGCTCGTTTTGCACAGAATGGCCCTAAACTTCGTCTTCTGGGGTCCCCCAGCAGCTCTTGCGGCACCTCCCTACATCAGTGTCTGCTAGTTGCACACAGTCTCTGTATAGTGAACTTTGTAATACCTACAAATACACAAACTAGCTGTATATTTCATCCCCCCAGATTGCTCTTTCTTTCAATCTCAACATCATTCATGATGTCACATGCATACAGTGGTGAAATTATTTGATCCCCTGCAGATTTTGTAACTTTGCCCACAGAAATGAAGGGTCTATAATTTTTATCATAAGTGTATTTTGAATGATTGAAACAGAATATTGCCCAAAAAAAAAAAAAAAAACACATGATATAAATGTTATAAATTGAGTTGCAGTCCAGTAAAATAAGCAATTGATCCCCAAACAAAACATGACTTAGTACTTGGTGGAGAAAAACCCTTGTTGGCAAGCACAGAAGTAAGGCCCCTTTCACACGGGACGGATCAGTAATGATCCGCCCCGTGATGATCCGCTCGCTCAGCGGGGATCGCTCCGTTGTCCCCGCTGAGCCGGCGGCAGACAGGGCGGTCTCCGCACACTGTGCAGGGACCGCCCTGTCAGCTCTCCATTCTCCTCTATGGGGATCGGATGAGCACGGACCGTCTGTCCGTGTTCATCCGATCCGCTCTGCAGACGGATAGAAAAATAGGATTTTCCTCCGTCTGCAGAATCGGACAGTTGCGAGGCGGACGATAGCGGGTGTCAGAGGATGTTCATTCGCAGACACCCGCTATCCCATAGGGATGCATGAAATACGGACATACGGTCCGCATGTGTGAAAGGGGTCTAAGATGTTTCTTGTAGTTGGTTACCAGGTTTGCACACATCTCAGGGGGGGGGGTTTGGTCCACCCTTCTCTACAGATCTTCTCTAAATCCTTCAGGTGTCTTGGCAACTCAAAGTTTCAACTCCCTCCATAAATTGTCTATAGCAGGGATATGCAATTAGTGGACCTCCAGCTGTTGCTAAACTACAAGTCCCATCATGCCTCTGCCTCTGGCTGTCATGCTTGTGGCTCTAAGAGTCTTGCTATGCCTCATGGGAATTGTAGTTCTGGAACAGCTGGAGGTCCGCTATTTGCATATCCCTGGTCTATAGGATTAAGTTCTATAAACTGGCTAAGCCACTCAATGACCTTAAAGAGGAAGTAAACCCTGATGGGTTTACTTCCTCTTTTTTTCCCTGCAAAGGTAAAGCATAATGGACTACTATGCATCGCATAGTAGCTCATTATGTGTCACTTACCTGACACAGGAGCCAGCGAAGTCGCCGCTGATCCCTGTAGTCCGCCGCGTCCATCTTGCTGGTGGCATCTCGCAGCTCCGACCAATGACAGCGGAGAAGCCGCGATGACGTCACTCCCGCGCATGCGCACGGGAGTCGCGCCTCGCAGCTCCGCCGCTGTCATACGGCGAGGCCGCGATGACGTCACTCCCGCGCATGCGCACGGGAGTCGACAAATTTGGCAAATCCATTCTTGGACTTGCCGCATTTAGTGCGCATGCGCGCCGCTGTCTACGGCGCATGCGCCGTAGACAGCGGTGCCCATTTTCGGGCAAATATCTCCTAAACCATATAGGTTTAGGAGATATTACTTGGACCTACAGGTAAGCCTTAATCTAGGCTTACCTGTAGGTCAAAGTTGTTTGGAAGGGTTTACTTCCATTTTAACCACTTGCTTACTGGGCACTTAAACCTCCCTCAGTCCCAGACCAATTTTCAGCTTTCAGCGCTGATGCACTTTGAATGACAATTGCGCGGTCATACAACACTGTACCCAAATGAAATTTTTATCATTTTTTTCCCACAAATAGAGCTTTCTTTTGGTGGTATTTAATTACAGCTGGGAGTTTTATTTTTTGCTAAACAAACAAAAAAAGATGCAAAAAAAAAAAATCATGTTTAATAGTTTGTTATAAAATTTTGCAAACAGGTAATTTTTCTCCTTCATTGAAGTGCGCTGATGAGGCGGCACTGATAGGCTGCACTGGTGGGCACTGATAGGCATAGTTAAGGTGGCACTAATAGGCACAGATAAGGCGGCACCGATGGGCACAGATAAGATGGCACGGATGGGTGGCACAGATAAGATGGCACGGATGGGTGGTACTAAGGGGCACTGATAGGTACCACTGATAGATGGGACTGATGGGCACTGATAGGTGGCACTGATAGGTGGCTCTGATAGGTGGCACTGCTGGACACTGATGGGTGGCACTGATGGGCACTGGTAGATGACACTGATGGGCACGGATATGTGGCACTGGGGTGCAGCACCTTTGAGGCAGATTGTGGGCACTGCTGGGTGGCACTGTGGGCACTGCTGGGTGGCACTGTGGGCACTGCTGGGTGGCACTGACGGGGGGGCACTTATTTTTTAATCATCTTTATTGATGAGGGGGCAGGTGGGCACTGGCAGGGGGCAGGTGGGCACTGGCAGGGCTGGCCGTGATCGGGACTGATGTCCCGATCACGGCCGCCGGTGATCGGCTCTTTTTTTTTTCTCCTTGCGCTGTCAGCGCGAGGAGGAATAATAGCCGATTACCGGCTCCATTATATCACATGATCAGCTGTCATTGGCTGACAGCTGATCACGTGATAAGGGGTTCGGGATCGACCCCTTGCTCTGATCGGTGATCAGGCGAGTCTCATAGGGGCACGCAGGCCGCTCGTGCACGGGACTACGTCAATAGACGTAGTCCCGGAAAAGGAGATCCGCGCTGTAGCCGTCATTCGGCTATAGCGCGGGTCTCAAGTGGTTAATGTGCTTCTTCTTGAGCCCCTCCTTTGTTGCCTTGACGGTATGTTTTGGGTCATTGTCATGCTGGAAGACCCATCTACGACCTATCTTAAGTGTTTTGGCTGAGGGAATAAGGTTCTCATCCAAGATTTTACAATACATGGCCCCAGCCATTGGCCCCTCAATGTGGCACACATTATCACAAACTGTAGTCAGTCTGTGGGAGCCAGAATTATTGTTGGTTGGAAGGGAATCAAATACTTATTTTACTCACTGAACTTTAACTCAATTTATAACATTTTTATCTTGTGTTTTTTCTGGATTTTTGTTTGATATTCTGTTTCTATAATTTAAAGGGGTTGTATAGGTTTTTTTTATGTTTTGTTATTTTAAATAACAAATATGTCATACTTACCTCCACTGAGCAGTTTGTTTTGCACAGAGTGGCCCCAATCCTGCTGTTCTGGGGTCCCACGGCGGCTGTCTCGGCTCCTCCCCACTAAAACTAACCCCCTCTGAGAAGCTCTTTCCCGAGGGGGTTAGCTTGCGGGCGCACTCCTGTGTCATACACTTAGCATCCATAGAAGCCAAGTGTATGACTCGCCCCCCTCCCCCCCCAGCGGCCACGTCATTGGATGCAGTTGACAGCAGCGTGAGACAATGGATGCGCTGCCATCAATCTATCCAATCAACGCCCAGACTCAGTGGAGAAGAGGACGCTGGGGGACGCACACAGCAGGTGAATGGGCTCAGGTAAGTAAAAGGGGGCTGGGGTGCCCATGAGAGCGAGGTGTTTTTTCACCTTAATGCATAGGATGCATTAACGTAAAAAACACGAACCTTTACGGCCCCTTTAAAATACACCTATGATAACCATTATAGACGCTTCATTTCTTTGTAAGAGGGAAAACTTACAAAATCTGCAGGGGATCAAATAATTATTTTCCCCACTGTATAAGTAGGCATGTCAACCTACCCAATAGGTGTTTTATTAAAGTGGTTCTAAAGTCAGAAGGTTTCTTTTTTGTTTGTTTCTTTTTTACCTTGGTGCATTCTCTGCATTAAGGTAAAAAAAAAAAAGGATGTCAATTTTGTTTGGGAGCCATGTCGCATGGCCACGCAGTTGTCACTTAAAGCGATGTAGTGCCAAATCACAAAAAGTGCTCTGGTCTTTGCCCAGCAAAATGGTCCGGGGCTTAAGTGGTTAAGAATGCATTCAGAAGTAGTGTTATGAAGTGTTAATAGTTTATTCATATCAATTAACAAGATGAGAAGTAAATGAATAGAAGATAAATCAAACAAATATTTGGTGTGACCACCCTTTGCCTTCAAAACGGCATCAGTTCTTCTAGGTACACTTGCACACAGTTTTGGAAGGAACTCGGCATGTAGGTTGTTCCAAACATCCCAGAGAACTAACCACGGATCTTCTGCTTTCTCAAATCCTTCTATCTCTTAATGTAATCCCAGAAAGACTCGATTATGTTGAGATCAGGGCTCTGTGGGGGCCAACCCATTATTTCCTTGTACTCCTTCTTTACACTGAAGATAGTTCTGCCTGTTTTTCTCAGCATTGAGGACACCATTGATCCTGGTCAAATCCCCAACTCCATTTGCAAAAATGCAGCCCCAAGTTTACAAGTAACCTCCACCCTGCTTCACTGTTGCCTGCCGACAATCATTATCGTACTGCTCTCTAGCCCTTCCGTGAACAAACTGCCTCTTGCTACAGTCAATTATATCAAATTTTGACTCTGCAATCCAGAGAACATGCTGCTATGTTTCTGCACACCAGTTTGTATGTTTCTATGCATTATTGATTCGCTTAGCCTTGTTTTCATGTTAGAGGTATGGCTTTTTGGCCGCAATTCTTCCATGAAGACCACCTTTTTCTGGACTTCTCCAGACAGTAGATGGGTGTACCTGGGTCCTACTGGTTTCTACTTTCGATGGCAGCGATGGCACTGATGGGCATCTTCTGATGTCGAAGGGAAATAAGTCTGATGTGTCTTTCATCTACTGCATTCGTTTTCCTTGGCCAAACACTGCATTTACGGTCTTCCATGTTTCCTGTTTCCTTGTGCTTCTTCAAAAGAGCTTAAACACCACATCTTGAAACTCCAGTCTGCTTTGAAATCTTTGCTGGAGAGAGACCTTTCTGATGCAGTATAAATACTTTGTGTGCTCAGTCTTGCCATGGTGTAGGTGTGACAAGAAACCTCCACAACCTCACCTTAGTAGCAGAGTTTGGCTGTTCCTCACTCAGATTTTAGCCTCCCACACAGCTGTTTGTTTCAGGTAATGGTTGTTTCATCCTACTTATGAAATTGATGATCATTAGCACCTACTTGGTATAATTGGTTAATCATACACCTGACTCTAATCCTACATATCCCTGTCTTTGTGCAGGTGTAAGAATCAAAGCTGGTTTAAAGCCAAAGGGTAGTCACGTTAAATATTGACTTGATTTAGATTTTTCTTCTGTTCACTCATGTTGCATTTTGTAAATTGATAAAAAAAAATAAGCAATTAAAATATAGATTTTTGAAAGTATTCTTACTTTGCAATATTTCTTCACAAAATTGCCTAAAATTTTTACATAGTACTCTACATTATATAGCAAGTGTCTCCAAGCTATTCAAACAAAGAGCCACTTTACCGTCCTCGGGCTTTAAAGGGGGCCAGACTGTGGCCAGTGGGAGTAGAAATTGTTCATAGCATTTGTGGTAGTAAACAATGTCCCATCTTTAGTATTGGGGGGAGTGTGACGGACCATCTAGCACCCAGCTTGGGTGCCGCCATCAAGATACAGCTTCCTCCTGTCTGGAACCAGGTATTCTATCTGAGAATTGCACCCAAGAACAAGACGACACTAGCTTAGGTGCAAACTGGAACTCACTTTATTGTAAACTTACATAAAATTTATACCACACACAATCAGGTAAGAACTTGATCACATTATGCAAACTGTGAACAATTAGATAATTACTATAGCTGAGGAACAGCCAACAAACAGAAAGCTAATTAAAAAGTACACTAATTAACAATTGGTCACCTAGACAAGCCTAGGTGGCCCAGGTCACTGCTCACTCAGACAATGCTATTATTATTCAGAGATCCCACCCCACCTCAGACTGTCCGGCATCATTCTGCAACAGTCTATGAGACAAAACCTTTTACAATGTTCCAGCAGTCTGAAAAGGTGGAATTAATTTACCTTCATAACTTTTTTGAGGGAGATTGTTCATAAATATTACTGTCCCAAGTGGAGGGGCTTCTCCAACTCAGTCTGCAGGAGGGCCACCGTATTGCCTCTGACCATTAACCTGTACAAGATTAATATTACACCTTTCCATCCACTCCAGAAGGAAAAGCTTTATTGTCTTTATTCAGAGAAAAAATCCAAGCCCCGTTCTCATCTCTAATGATGGGTGATTTCTAGGGATGGGCGAACGGTTCGCGGCAAATTTCTGCTGTTCGCGGTCCGCCCAATCAGCGGACTATTGCCGCTGTTCGCCCGGCAGACTTGCGTGTTTACTGTGTAAAAAAACTTTGACCTATGATGACACATCCATCATGTGTTACAGGACAGCCAATTGAGACATTACAGCACATGGACACTTGGACATTCCCCCTAACTTATAAATAGACCCGATCCGGCGGCCATTTTACATTCTTTCTACTGTCACTATAGGGAGAGGTTGCTGTGTGAAGCAGGGAGAGACTGCAGTGACCCAAATCGCTAGCTATTAGGTCCACAAAAGTTCTTTTAAGGACTGGTATGGTATAGATGTAGTTCAGGATATAGGTTTGAGGCACTGCTATTCAAGTCATTGTTGCAGCAGATTGTATTTTGTCAGTGCTGAGAGAGGGACAGATAGGACACTGTGTGTTGCAGAGAGGGACAGTCAGTTTAAATATTAGCTGTTACTATTAGGTCCACAAAAGTCCTTTTCAGGACTGGTATGGTGTAGTAGTACAGGATATAGTTTTGAGTGCTATTCAAGTTATTGTTGCAGCAGCCTGTGTTTTGTCAGTTTAAATAGGGACAGACAGGAAGCTGTGTGTGGCAGTGAGGGACAGTCAGTTTTATCAGTAGCTGTTACTATTAGGTCCACAAAGGTCCTTTTCAAGACTGGTATGGTAATAGGGTTGTACACGTATAATATTCTTTCTTCCAAATATAGAAAGAATATTATACTTGACTGCTGCCCTTCTGCTGCAGTAGTCCTTTATGAGTATAGGGACTGAGGTACAGTCTGCTAATCACAACCTACTAGTTTCACAAAGGTCCTTCTAAGGACTGGTAAGGTATAGCGTACTAGAGTATATAGGGTTGAGTGAGGTACAGTCTGCTAATCCTTAAGGACTGGTATAGGTCCACAATATATAGGGTTGAGGTGCACTACTGCTGACTGCTGCCCTATTCTGCAGCAGTCCTTTATCAGTATAGGGACTGAGGTACAGTCTGCTAATCACAACCTACTAGTTGCACAAAGGTCCTTCTAAGGACTGGTAAGATATAGTGTACTACAGTATATAGGGTTGACTGAGGTACAGTCTGCTAATCACAACCTACTAGTTGCACAAAGGTCTTTCTAAGGACTGGTAAGGTATAGCGTACTAGAGTATATAGGGTTGAGTGAGGTACAGTCTGCTAATCCTTAAGGACTGGTATAGGTCCACAATATATAGGGTTGAGGTGCACTACTGCTGACTGCTGCCCTATTCTGCAGCAGTCCTTTATCAGTATAGGGACTGAGGTACAGTCTGCTAATCACAACCTACTAGTTGCACAAAGGTCCTTCTAAGGACTGGTAAGGTATAGTGTACTACAGTATATAGGGTTGACTGAGGTACAGTCTGCTAATCACAACCTACTAGTTGCACAAAGGTCTTTCTAAGGACTGGTAAGGTATAGCGTACTAGAGTATATAGGGTTGAGTGAGGTACAGTCTGCTAATCCTTAAGGACTGGTATAGGTCCACAATATATAGGGTTGAGGTGCACTTCTGCTGACTGCTGCCCTATTCTGCAGCAGTCCTTTATAAGTATAGGGATTCAGAGTTTTGTCACAGGGTCATTTAAAAAATGACAGGCAGAGGAAGAGGCAGGCCCTTTCGCAGGGGTGGTAGGGGTAGGGCAGGAGCAACAGGCTTGAGCCAAAGTGGGAAATTGCAGAAGGTGCGTGCGATTACGTCAAAGGAAGCACCAGAATTGGATGACTGGCTCACTCAGCCTTACTCTTCTGCACCCTCCTCGTCCTCTCGATCTGCACCCTCTTCTTCACTCTCTGCTATGTGCACCGCCAAAGACACTACCACCAACAACACCACCACCACCACATACCTTCCTCTTGAGTCACAGGAATTATTTTCCGATCCATATCAAGACATTTCTGATGCGCAGCCACTCTTGGCATTGGATCAGGAAGAGGAGGTAGCAACAACCGCCACTCAGCAGTCTGACGACAGTACCCAGATCACCCCAAGGAGGAGGTTGGTCCCCGGTGTTGCTGCCTACTCCGAGATCTCTACTTATAGCGGTGGGGAAGGTGACGTCGATGATGACGTGTCTAGTGATGTCACGTGGGTGCCCACAAGAGAGGAAGAGGAGGGGAGTTCAGAGGGAGATATGGACCAGCAGATAGGGAGGAGAAGCAGGAATAACTTAAGACTGCTAATGTATCAGGAGCGAGTCATCGACCATGTACGGTCACATCTGGCGCTCCCAGGACGCCGGCACATCCGCAGTGTGGGCTTTTTTTAACGTGTCCGCTGCTGACAATAGCGTTGCCATCTGCAATCTTTGCAGTCAACGCATTAGTCGCGGTAAGCCCAACACTCACCTAGGGACGACCGCCTTAAGAAGGTACATGAGCTGCCATCACCGAGGCCTTTCGAAAATTTGTGGCCATTGGAACACCACAGTGGAAGGTCCCAGGAAGTGAATGTATCTCTGGCACACAGTGTCGGTGCCAAGATACATCTGACCACAGGCACGTGGTCTAGCAAACACGGGCAGGGAAGGTATATCACTTTTACTGCCCACTGGGTGAACCTTCTGACGGCCGTCAAGCATGTAACCCTTGGCACCCGTGTAGATTTGGTTTTACCGCCACGGATTGCATGCAGGCCTGGCTCTTCTTCTCCTCCTCCTCCTACTCCATCCTCCTCCCTCTCCATCCTCCTCCTCGGCTGACTCCTCCTTTTCCGCTGCTAGCATCTCTTCCGCTGCGCCGCCCAAGCTCCCCAGAACCTATTCGACATGCCAGGTGAGACGTTGCCATGCCGTGCTGCGTCTGTTGTGCCTGGAAGCCAAGAGCCACACTGGCCCGGCACTCCTTTCAGCTTTGCGTTCACAGGCAGATCAGTGGCTAACACCACTCAATTTGACAGTTGGTAAAGTGGTGTGTGACAAGGGTGCCAATCTGCTTAGCGCATTGAAACAGGGAAAAATTACGCACGTGCCATGCATGGCACGCATCTTAAACTTGGTCGTGCAGCGATTCCTTGTCAAATACCCTGGGGTCCAGGACATCTTGCGGCAGGCAAGGAAAATCTCGGCCCATTTCAGAAGATCTTACACGGCCATGGCTCGCCTTGCTGACATTCAGCGGCGACACAATCTGCCGGTCAGACGTCTTATTTGCGATTGCCCGACGTGATGGAACTCAACCTTCTATATGCTTGATAGGCTGCTCCAGCAGAAACGTGCAGTTAACGTCTACCTGTATGAACTCTGCGGCAGAACAGGTTCTGGGGAGCTGGGTTTTTTTTCACCGCGCCAGTGGCTGCTCATGCGCGACGCATGCAGACTTCTGCGGCCATTTCAGGAGATCACCAAACTGGTCAGTCGCAGCCATGGCGCCATCAGTGACATGGTACCTTATGCCTTCTTTATGGAACGTGCATTGCGTTGTGTCATTGATCAAGCTGTGGAGGAGCAGGAGCGGGAAGATGAGGAAGTCGCAATGCTGGATGAATTCCCAGGGGGGGCTACTCTATCTGAGACAAGTCAACAACAGGAGTCTGAAGAGGAGTCAGAGGAGGATGGTGCCGGGGCGGATGAGGTGGAGCAAGAAAAGCATGCTTTAAACCTTTCTGGGATCCCTGTTGTTGTTCGTGGATGGGGAGAGGAGAATGAGGAGGACGACATTATCCCGGATGATGAGCAGGAGCCACCACACCGCTTCCAGTTTAGTGCAAATGGGGGCCTTCGTGCTCCAGTGTTTTAATAGGGACCCCCGTATAAAAAGCATAAGGGTCAAGGACCAGTACTGGGTAGCAACGTACTTAGACCCCCGGTACAAACACAAAATGGTGGAAATGTTACTGCCGTCACAGAGGGCTGTCAGAATGGAGCACTTCCAGGCCTTGCTTCGAGAAATGCTGCATTCTGCTTTTGCGTGTGCTGGCAGAGGAGCAATTCCCACTCCCAGAGAAGGAGTTGCGGGTACCAATCCAACAGCGCCTGCAAGAAGAGGCCGGTTTGAAGATGTGTTGGTGACTTCTGATATGAGGTCATTCTTTCAGCCGACCCATCGACAGGTGTCACCCGGATCCAGCATCAGGGAACGCCTAGACCGCCAGGTGTCCGACTACATCGGGTTAACGGCCGATGTGGACGCTCTGAGGAGTGATGAACCCCTGGACTACTGGGTGTGCAGGCTTGACCTCTGGCCAGAGCTTGCCCAATTTGCAATCGAACTGTTGGCTTGCCCCTCGTCCAGTGTCCTGTCCGAAAGGACGTTCAGCGCAGCAGGGGGGATCGTGACCGATAAGCATACTCGCCTAGCTCACGACAGTGTTAACTACCTCACATTTCTAAAAATGAATGAAGCATGGATCTCGGAGGAATTCAACACGTGACCAGTAGACCATGTATATGTCTATAAACGATTTTTTTAATCAAGCACACAGACCTTCTTTCTTCATTTGGCTCACTTCCTTGTACAAAAAAAGCACACCTTACTATATGCCCGTACCCTCTTGTTTGAAGAGGTTGAGCAGTGTCATATTTCTCCTGGGGCTGCTTATTATGAGGGGCTCCCACCATCCCTGTGCTGTGCTGACTTCCTCCTAGGGCTGTACCTCTGCTGTGCATATTATGAGGGGCTCCCACCATCCCTGTGCTGACTTCCTCCTGGGGCTGCTTATTATGAGGGGCTCCCACCATCCCTGTGCTATGCTGACTTACTTCTGGGGCTGTACCTCTGCTGTGCATATTATGAGGGGCTCCCACCATCCCTGTGCTATGCTCATTATGAGGGGCTCCCACCATCCCTGTGCTATGCTGACTTCCTCCTGGGGCTGCTTACGGTGCAGGTGTCAGTGCTGTATATCGCGCTGCTGATGTCAGTGCTCTCTATCACGGTGCTGGTGTCAGATCACTCTATCACGGTGCAGGTGTCATTGCTGTATGTCACGCTGCTAATGTCAGTGCTCTCTATCACGGTGCTGGTGTCAGATCACTCTATCACGGTGCAGGTGTCATTGCTGTATGTCACGCTGCTGATGTCAGTGCTCTCTATCACAGTGCGGTTTATCATCTCCTGCACCCTCTTCTTTGCCTACCCTGACCTTCCCTCTCCTCCATTGCCTTCATGCGCTCCACAGTCCTGAATTGTCACAACAATTTCACAACAATGCTTGTAGTTGTCGATCCCAGATTCACCTCATACATGTTATGTCATTGGCCATGTAGTGGGACTATGTGTGCACAGCTAGTAATTATTTTGTGGCTGCAAATATGACCTGTAGGTTTGTAAAGTTCACCTCCCATTGAAGTCAATGGGGCCCGCCACGAACGTAAGGCCGCGTACACACGCGCGGACTGTTCGCCCAACTTTGTCCGTCCAACAGTTTCGGCAAACAGTCCGCTCAAACTTAGCATGGACGGACATGGCCACACACGACGGACGAACAGTTTGCTGAAACCGTGCGCGATGACGTGAACGGCACGTACGACGGGACGAAAAATACGACGTCCTATACACTGCAATGCAACCTTCCGACGTGGAAATCCTTTCTGAGCATGCGCGAGACTTAGTTGGCCGAACAAGCCTACACACGAGCGAACAGTCCGCTGAAACCTTGTTTCAGCGGACAGTTTTTCGGAATTTCCGTAAGACCTTGTTCGTCCAACTGTCCGCTGAAACTGTCCGCTGAAGCCCCACACACGAGCGGACTGTCCGCCCAAACACTGTTCAGCGGACAAGGTTGGGCGAACAGTCCGCGCGTGTGTACGCGGCCTTACAGTTCGCGAACTATCAGCCGCGTTCGCGGTTCTCGTTCGCGAAACGTCCCTTCGGAAGTTCGTCCATCACTAGTGATTTCCATCATTAGAGAATGATCTGCTCTCTTCACGGGGTCAGAGGCTGGACTGAGCACTTCACCATGATCTGGCCAGAAGAAGCAGACAAAATCCCTGGTCTCCTCCATGGGCCATAATCAGTGGGTAAAAGGCTTGCCCATAGCACCCCCCCTCCAAAAGCCTCGGTCTCAGTTGGGTCTGTCACAGGGAGTAATAGAGCCCCATTGTTGGTGTCGGTGGGAGAAATAGTGCCTCAAGAGCCAGTAAAAGCCAAGAAAAGGGCCACATCTGACCCCTGAGCCACGGTTTGGAGACCACTGTTATGTAGGAAACCCTGCGCACACGCCTTTATCGCAAATACTCACATTTTACACCTAATGTGCCTTGATAACATTACCTATTATACAAAATAATTATGGTGAAGTGTTTATTGAAACTTAATAGAGTGTTTATTTAGACATGTAACTCAATTCATATTCAGGTTTCCCTGGCAGAATATCATCAAAGCTCAGCAGTCGAGTTTAGTGGTAATATACAGGGAATATGAAGAAGTCATTATTTGCAGACATATTGTATTATAATAGCCTCTTGCTTATTTCCATGTCTGCACACATACAGTACATTAGAAATCCTCAGTGCCAGACTGTAGTGCTAATAGCAAAATGCAAATTTGCCCATTATTGTAATCTTCCCACATTTGCAAACTCCGAAATAAGAGATAGCTGTGATTGCTTTGGGAAAACAAGTTGCTGTTATTTTTCTCTTGGTACCTTTGTTTGACTTTGGCATACGGTTTAGAAATCAAGGCCCTAAAAGCTTTTCAAACATAAGGCAGGGGTTTTTAAACACAGTCTATGCCTAGTACACAACATTTTGAAAACAATTGTGCTGTAAATTGATGCTTTCTGCATTAATAAATCCCTGACGTGACAATATACAGAGAGAATATTTTTTTTAAAAAAAAGCTCTACCTTAAGCTTATATCTTTAACCACTTCGTTACTGGCCAAGGCTGGTTTATAGCGCAAAAAAAAAAAACGCAGAGGTGATCAAATACCACCAAAAGAGAGCTCTATTTGTGGGGAAAAAACAACGTAGATTTTGTCTGGGAGCCACGTCGCACAGCCACGCAATTGTCAGTTAAAACGGTTGTATAGTCATTTTGGGGACTTCTACCTGCAGGAAAGCCTATAATAAGGCTCACCTGTAGGTAAAAAAAAAAAATCTCCTAAACCTGTACAGTTTATGAGATATTCCCCTCGCAATGCGCTGCTGACTGCAGCAGCGCATGCGCACAGGGGATTCCCGGCTCTAAGCCCGGCAGACGCCGGACCCTCCCGGGAAGAAATCTCCCACGCGCAATGCGCTGTGAGTGGGCGGAGCCGTGATACCCGGAAGACTGGGACAGATGTCGGGGCCTCGTTCTAAGGTAAGTATTTCATAATGAGCTAGTATGCGGTGCATACTAGCTCATTATGCCTTTTCCTTTTCAGGTGGCCAAAAAAAAAAACACAACAGCGGGTTTACAACCGCTTTAAAGCAACGCAGTGCCAAATCGCAAAATGTGCTCTGGACTTTGGCCAGCAAAATGGTCTGGGGCTAAAGTGGTAAAGTGGTTAAAATTGCACCGATCCCCCCCCCCCCCCCAAAATGGCAGCAAACTACGGTACTTAAAGTTCTCCATAGGAGACCCTTTAAACACCTTTAGCCCTTGTACACACAGTCGGACATTCTGACAACCAAGTCCGTTGGACTTTGTCCGAAACTGTTGCATACACACGGTCGGACAAAGTTGTCGGAAAATCCGATTGTACATAACGTGATGACGTTATTTCGTTACAACGGGACTACGTTCAGGCTAGTAGCCAATAGCTTTGGTCTAGGAATTTGATCTGAGCATGCGTGGCACTTTGTCCGTCGGAGTAGGCTACACATGATCGGAGTATGTCCAATCGGAGCATTTTGTCTGAAAATTTTACCGGCAAGTTGGAAAAGTTGGTCCATCGGATATTCCGACGAAAACAGTCCGATGGTGACCACACACAGTCGGAATATCTGACAAAACGGTCCGATAGGACACATTCCGTCGGAATCTCCGACCGTGTGTACAAGGGCTTACAGTTTACCAGTTCTGGTGCTAGAATTATTGCTCTCACTGATGTTTTCAACAATGCCTCCCAAGTGTGGTGCGCTCACCGTTTACATATGCGTGCAGGACTTGCGCATTTATTCGCATTTGCGTGTAAGCATCAGGGACGGGGCCCTTTAATAGTATGTGTTTTTATTTTCTGTGGGTTGTCTTTTTTTCAACCAGTAACTATGACATTAATGTGAAATTGCTGAACCAGTCACACTTGCAGGAATAAAGATCTCTATAAACATTCTGTATACCGGTTGTGTAGAGAAGATCTTCAGGTGTTCATATTATAAGAAAGCTGTATTAAAATTTTTTGATGATTTGAAAATAAATTATAGCATCAACAGACTACAATAAAAAATGTATTTTAGTATAAGTAAATTACAACATGACTAGTATAGTTATATTTTTCCATGTATGTTATGTATCAGCAAAAGTGCAGTTTTCCTTTGAATTCACTTTGATGTTAGTGTTTGGTTCCTATGACTTTTATCTCCATTTGGTGTGCATTTTTACGCCCTTTTCCCATTTTCTTATTTCCATAGTCAAGTATTTGCATCTCCCTGCATTCTACAAGCTTCATAATTCATTTCTGTGGCGTTTGAAGACCCTTGTAAATGCATGGAAATGATGGCAGTGTGAATGAGGTTGTATGCTTTTCCTTTAAATGCCGTCTAATAAAACTTAGCAAAACTCTCCTTCTGCAGCAGGCAACAAGAAACTTACATGAAGAATATCTAAATTCAAAAATAAAAATGTTACATCTTGCTGATTACCAGTCTTTAGATGTGGTGACTGCATTCGCTTTCTTTTTTCAGGCCTATTTTTTTTTTTTTCTTTTCTTTCACCTGATGATCCTGTGAAAAGCAGACTCCTGATCCTGGGTGACTACACTCACTCCAGGAATCCGTGGTTGTCACTCAGCCTTGATATCAAATATGTCTGTCTTTCTGTTTTCTGACTTTATCGCTATTACATCAGGAGTTTATTAGTTCACAGAAGGAAAATGAGGCTTGCTTTGCTATCGCTAGACCTATAATTCTAACAATGTGTGTTGAACATTTTTTTTTTTTGCATGTTATTAACTTGAAAAAAGCCTCCCTTTTGTAGACATCTAAAAGCCACTTTGCCTCCAGTTGGAAACTAAACAGAAAAAAATGCACATCAATGCAACATGGGAAAAACATGCATGTCACCACAAATCAACTCAAGTGGATAGTTCCCAAATTCAAACTACAAGGCTTAAAGTGCCACATCTCTGTATAGCAGAGATGCCCAACCAGTGGCCCGGGGTCCATATGTGGCCCGCAGAGCCCTCTAATGTGGCCTGCGACCTCCTTCTCTGGGATGAAGGGTTGCCGACTCGCCATCCCAGACCATCAATGTTGTGAATGAAGCCGGCAGTAGAGGAAGCAAGCGGCTGCAGAGCAGAGATGTATAAGAGATGTATAAGTCGATGCTTCCTGTATAACGCCAGCTCCTGTCACTGGCGGAGTGAGTGCAAATGCACTCTGCCTGGGACAGCAACAGCCGGCAATACCTGAATGGAAGTCTGTTATTAAAGGTCAGTTCATCACTAATATCGCAGTGTATACACAGTATCTCACAAAAGTAAGTACACTTCTCAAATTTTTGTAAATACTTTATCCTATCTTTTCATGTGAGAACACTGAAGAAATTACACATTGCTACACTGTAAAGTAGTGAGTGTACAGCTTGTATAACAGTGTAAATTTGCTGTCCCCTCAAAATAACTCAACACACAGCCATTAATGTCTAAACCGCTGGCAACAAAAGTGAGAACACGCCTAAGTGAAAATGACCAAATTGGGCTCAATTAGCTAATTTCCATCCCTGGTGTCATGTGACTCATTAGTGGTATAAGGTCTCAAGTATGAATGGGGAACAGATGTGTTAAATTTGGTGTTATCGCTCTCACTCTCCCATACTGGTCACTGGAAGTTCAACATGGCACCTCATGGTAAAGAACTCTCTGAGGATCTGAAAAATATAAATTGTTGGTCTACATAAAGATGGCCTAGGCTATGAGAAGATTGCCAAGACCCTGAAATTGAGCTGCAGCAGGGTGGCCAAGACCATACAGAGGTTTAATAGGACAGGTTCCACTCAGAACAGGACTCACCATGGTCGACCAAAGAAGTTGAGTGCATGTCCAGAGGCTGTCTTTGGGAAATAGACGTATGAGTGCTGCCAGCATTGCTGCAGAGGTTGAAGGGGTGGGGGGGTCAGCCTGTCAGTGCTCAGACCATACGCCGCACACTGCATCAAATTGGTTTCATGGCTGTCATCCCAAAAGGAAGCCTCTTTTAAAGAAGATACACAAGAAAGCCCGCAAACAGTTTGCTGAAGACAAGCAGACTACGGACATAGATTACTGGAGCCATGTCCTGTGGTCTCATGAGACCAAGATAAACTTATTTGGTTCAGATGGTGTCAAGTGTGTGTGGTGGCAACCAGGTGAGGAGTACAGACACAAGTGTGCCTTTCCTACAGTCAAGCATGGTGGTGGGAGTGTCATGGTCTGGGTCTGCATGAGTACTCTCGGCACTGGGAATCTACAGTTCCTTAAGGGAACCATGAATGCCAACATGTACTGTGACCTACAGAGGGAGACTATGATCCCCTCCCTTTGGAGACTGGGCCGCAGGGCAGTATTCCAACATAACGACCCCAAACACACCTCCACGATGACCACTGCCTTGCTAAAGAAGCTGAGGGTAAAGGTGATGGACTGTCCAAGCATGTCTCCAGACCTAAACCCTATTGAGCATCTGTGGGGCATCCTTAGACTGAAGGTGGATGAGCGCAAGGTCTCTAACATCCACCAGCTCTGTGATGTTCTCATGGAGGAGTGGAAGAGGACTCCAGTGGCAACCTGTGAAGCTCTGGTGAACTCCATGCCCAAGAGAGTTAAGGCAGTGCTGGAAAATAATGGTGACCACACAAAATATTGACACTTTGGGCCCAATTTTCTCTTAGGGTTGTACTCACTTTTGTTGCCAGCGGTTTAGACATTAATGGCTGTGTCTTGAGTTATTTTGAGAGGACAGCAAATTTACACTGTTATACAAGCTGTACACTCACTACTTTACATTGTAGCAAAGTGTCATTTCTTCAGTGTTGTCACATGAAAATATATAATAAAATATTTACAAAAATGTGAGGGGTGTACACACTTTTGTGAGATACTATATGGGCATATCTGTTCTGCAGTGGTTACTGGGCTGTTTTCAAATGTCTGCACCTGCGGGGGTTACCTGCACTGAGCCATAGACTTCTGTTATTACCTGCAGGTTTGGTGCACTACAGGCATCATCCAGATATCTTTGTTTTCTGCCAGTGATTCCCCATTCTGTAAAAGCAATCCTAGAGGCTCATGAGCAGTAGGCTTCATGGTGGGCACAAGGCTGCATTGGTGGACACAGGCTGCATTGGTGGGAACAGATAAAGTTGTTGTTAATATTTATTTTTATAACTTTTCTGTGTGTGTGTGTGTGTGTGTGTATATATATATATATATATATATATATATATATAATGTGTGTGTGATTTTATTTTTTTGCATTAAAATCAATAAAAGGTGTAATTTTTCCCCCCAAAAAAATGCGTTTGAAAAATTGCTGCACTATGTGACATAAAAGATTGCAACAATTGCCATTTTATTCTGTAGGGTATTTGCTAAAACAAATATATATGTTTGGGGGTTCTGAGAATTGAAATGATTTGGCAAACCCATTTGTTACTTTCTAAATGTAATAGTGACATTATCACTATGCTGTATATAGCTTTAGCATAGAGTAGGGCTGTGGGGGGGGGGGGGGCGGCAGATCCCCCCCACCCCCCTACGTGCTACCTGGAGAATACTACAGGTGAGTTGGAGACAAGACCAGTCAACCTGCACAAGGAAAGAGAGCAGCAGTGACTGGTCTTTATTACAGGAAACCACTGCACAGGTAAAGTTTCCTACTTGATTACTGCACAGATCTGGAAGAAATATGCATTTACTACATCGCTGTTTTAAAAAAAAAAAAAAAAATGCTAAATAAATGAAAACAGACAGAACACTTTGAAAAAATAAAGTTTTTCTGTTTCTATTATAAAATTCTGTAAATACATTTTTTTTTTCCTTCCTTCACTGATATGCGCTGATGAGGCTGCACTAATGGGCACTGATAGGCAGCCGTGATGGGCACTGATAGGCAGCAGTGATGGGCACTGATAGGCAGCAGTGATGGGCACTGATAGGCAGCCTAAAATCTGATTTGTATCTGGGGAAATCCAGTGAGTCAATCACACAAGCAGTAAAAAGAGTGTATAGTTTGTGCATAAAGCTGCCAAAATTCCATAGACTTCATGGAGGCTTTGAAGACGCTTTGAAGCACCACTAAAGCTACATGGGGTATCATTTTTGAAGCAACGCTAAAACAATGCAAAAGCAGGTGTAAACAGGACTGTAAGCTAACCATTTTATTTAGTGACAGGAGCTTTGATTGGTGTTGAGAGAGCTTTACCAAAGCCTGTCTGAAGCCTTGTTGAAGCCAAAGCAAGTGTAAATAAGCCCATAGTGTAAGTGAAAAGTATCAAAAACAATAATGTAGCGCTCCAATAATAAACAGTGGAAAAACATGGATGAGGACCGATAAGGTCCAAACAGTAAATCTAGTGAATGAACAACCGATGTAAAAAAATGATGAAAGTGAGCCGAAAAGTAAAAGTGATAAAAAATAATGTTTAAAGCGAATAATGAAAAAATGAATAAATCAAAGTTCATAAGTGAACATCATGGGAAATACATCTTGAAGCTAGATTATGTGCATGGAAAAAGTCTCTCTCACTTCTCAAGGTGAATGAAAACTTGATCTTTAGTTGCAAACAATAAAGGATAGGATTGGCACACTTACCAGAGATGGTGGACTCATATACTGTACAGCTCTGGTCATCAACCCTGTCCTCATGGCCCACTAACAGGCCAGGTTTTATGTATTACCTTGGGGAGATGCAGACTAGAATACTGCAATCACTGAGCAGAAAATTATATCACCTGTGATGTATTTCAGTTATCTTGCAAACCTGGCCTTTTGGTGGGCCCTGAGGACAGGGTTGATGACCACTGCTGTATAGCATAAGAGTCAAACAGGCATTCATGAAGAGATGACCTCAATGGAATCCAACATGGACAAATTGAGGATTTGGAGGATGAGTCTCATCAGATATTTAGGGGAGAGGCTCCAAATTCAGAAAATAGACTCGATGGTATGATATAAACCGCATCCAAAGTAAAAGGGCATAAAAAACTGAAAACCGCACATAGTGTGACACTGTATGATAGGCTTAATGTAGAAAAAGGGCTTACACTTACAGAAAATTGGATAAAAAACATGCCCACATTTTTCAGTAACACAAACAGTATGCAGTGATTCCATGGGCATCAGCTGACACGTTTCGTCCTATTGGACATCATGTGGGGTTGACATTTCTGGGGATTTGTGCACCAACTGTGTACAGAAGGGCTTCCAAGTTATATTACAAATATTCGAGAAAATGACAGCACTGCAGACTAAAAAGGTAATTTATAATAACATTCCATTACAATATGGCTTTTATAGTAATTGCATATGCAATAATATATTTTTTTGATTTGGTATTCTTTTTCCCACAACAGTGGCATTACCCTTTAAGTAAAGTGTGATTTTTAATAAACCAGAAAAAGCTTTAAAATGTATTTATTTATTTACTTCTGTGCCGTTCTGCAGTGGATACTTTGTATGGAAATTGTATTTTCTCCATGATTATCAATGGCTGCACCCTATACATCTGTCCCCCCCACTCCTGAAGGGCAGACATCCTGACAGCTTGTTATCGCTGCAGAGAGAGAATATTGTACAGTGTTCAGCTGCCCACTGCTCCTATGCCTGTTAGGGAGGAGAGATAATGTTATGAATGCTTATGCTGTGAGAACCCGGCACAGGATGGCTCTATCTGCTTTCCAAGCAAAACACTCTTTTCTGCAAAGTCAAATGGGGAGAGTTGTTTATAGAAAAATAGCATCGTTAAAGAAGAACTCCACTATACGTACTTACATTAGCATTTGTAAACATTAACCACTTCTAGTTCCCCGTTGTGGCAATATAATGTCCCGGTCTGGACACCACTTCTGGTGAACATTTTTTTTTTTTTTGAGGCACTAGCATGCAATGTCAAGCTGCAGCTACCAAAGCCGGCAGAATATTAACATGCATAAAAAAGGGATATACTCCAGAGACAATCCTACCACTTTATAAAACTCTGGTTAGGCCACATCTGGAGTATTCTGTCCAGTTCTGGTCACCAGTCCTCAGAAGGGTTGTGCTGGAACAGGAGAGAGTCGAAAGAAGGGCAACAAAACCAATAAGGGGACTGGAGGACCTTAATTACGAGGAGCGCCTGCAAGCACTAAATGTATTCTCACTGGAGAAGCGATGCTTGATAGCGATTTACAAATATCTCAATGGTGATCCCAGCATAGGAAAAAACTATTCAGCCTCAAGGATTATAAGAGGACATAGGGCCACACAATAAGATTGGCAGAGAAGTGGTTTGACCTTAAGCTTCATAGTGTTTTTTTTCGCTGTCTGGACAATAGGAATGTTGACCTCTTTTCCACAAGTGGTGGTGTCAGAGGGGAGTATGGATATTTTTAATAGATTCCTGGATGTGCATCTTAAAAAACATATTATACAGGAATATGGAAAATAATCATAGACACTGACACATGTGCACCTAAATAGGTTGAACTGGATTATCTTTATTTAACCTTACCTACTATGTAGTTGAAAGGATTGTGAATGGTGTATATGTGTCACCTAGGCTACTCGCCTACAGATAACAAAAGGGATCCAGGGTTTATGGCTGATGTGAAAATTATGCATGAGCCCAGAGATTTTGTAGAGCTTTGCGTGGAATAATATCCATATATCCTCCATATGTGCACACTTTACCTAGTAGATAGATCTCATTCTTACTTTCAGCTGTCCACAAGCTTTTATATGTGAGCTGACTGATGCTCGGGGGTCTCGCTTTGTCAGCTGTGCGGGCCTGCTGCTGGGTGAAAAGGCTGACTGCTGACAGAGCACAAACAGTACGGCTCATTTTCTATAGTCTGACTCTTTGTCATTTCTGAAGGACCCCATAGGGGACAACCTTCTTTGCATTCCAATATTGCTAGATGGTATCAACATCTCATCACTAAAACTTCTGACCTCAAGGGCAAGGTTTAATCTGTTTCTCAGTTATGCAAGGTCTTTTGTTCACATGGTCCTCTGTCCACATGGTCACTATGTTGTATCAGGTGAATGTTCAGGCCCCAGCTGATACCTTTGTTGATTTGTAAGGTTGTTCAGAAGAGTTCTTTTGTAGCCTCCTCTGTTAATCTGTTAGTTATTTGATCTGAATATCAAATTAAGATGCATAAATAAACTCGAAATATTACTATTATACAGAATTTATATAGCGCCAACAGTTTGAGCAGTGCTTTACAGTACAGTTACAAAACAGTTCAAGACAGAAGAGTTCTGCTCATGGGAAGGGCAAGTGATACAAAAGGTGTTAACGGTGTGGGAATGATTTGTCTGAGAAAGTAAAAAATCAGTTGTTTACTGAAGGCGGGACAGGCTTAATTAAAGAGATTTTAGGGGTCGCCTAAAGACGGATTAGGAGATAGCCGTACAAGTTGAGGTAAGGAGTTCCAGAAAATGGGAGAGGCTCTGGAGAAGTCCTGGAAGAAGGAGTAGATGGTTGCCATTTGTTTGTAATATATACACATGTATTTGCAAATGTTTACACACTAAACCACTGGTTTTAACGTGAACTGTTGGACAGGGTAATTCGGTCAGGGTAATTTGTTGTTTTTTGACATGCGTCACCCTTCCATGTGTTCTTTGCTGCATAGGCCAGTTACAATTTGGTGTGGCTGCCATTTGTTCTGAGGGAGCTAACGAGCGAGAGGACTTGGGAGGAATGAAGAGGACAATTTGGGTATTATTTTGAGTAGTTGGTGAAGTATCTCAGGGCAGATTTGTGGATGGTTTTTTAAGTTGTTGGTAATATTTTTAATTGTATTCATTGGGCCATTGGAGGGCAGTGGAAGGATTGAGAGGGGTTTCAGACACCAGTTGGTAAGGTGGTTGAACTTGAAATAGGCCTGACTACTCCAGGAACCCAAGTATGGACTGCTCCTGTGTGTGTCATGAACGCTCCAAGGCTTTTTGGAGTAAATACAGGTGGATGCATAGATGGTTTTGTCCATGACCATCTGGTGGCATATGTATAAGGTTATCCTGTATGTACCTGGCTTCTTTATGTATGGTGTGGAATCCCATCTTTGGTAATCTGGTCAGATTAATTATGCCATTAAGCTTTCCTAAAGTCCATAGCTTGTGTTGACAAATTGTCAAATGTGTTTGCTACAACGCATAAATACCACTTTTATAAAACCTGTAGTTGGCATTCTCGTAATGAAGGCCAATAAACACTTAAACCATCCTAAAACTGGCCATACACAAATCAAGTTTTAGCTTATTGCTGCTGAATTGGCTGAAATGTGTTCCATGGCTGGCTTGGCCAGCACTACCTAGCTCAACAAAAGTAAAATTTTCAGTTGCTTTTGCTAAAGGAGCCAGGTAGAAAACTCTCGACCAAACAGCACTTGCATCCAAATAGATGCTGACACTTTCTTGAGTATTCTAACTAGAGGTCGACCGATATATCGGCCGATATTTGCCGTTTTTTAAATAATCGGCATCGGCCGATTGTGCTGATAAAAAGCCGATTTAGAACTATAGCGGGACTTTGAAATGACTTCTGTCATAGAAGTCAGTGTAAATTGCCATAGAAACGTCTTCCTCCTCTCTGGGCAGGCTGCCAAGAAAAGAACAAAATGATACAATGTTTACACTGAATGAATGAAGTCATCTCTGTGTGTAGAAGTTCTCAGTTTAACCATTTAAAGACTAAATCTTTTCTGACACTTGTTGCTTACAAGTAAAAGTCCTGTATTTTCTGCCAGAAAATCACTTAGACCCCCCGAAAAATTATATATATTTTTTTAGCAGAGATCCTAGGGAATAAAATAGCGGTTGTTGCAATATTTTATGTCACACGGCATTTGCACAGAGGTCTTTCAAATGCATTTTTTTGGGGAAAAAAATACACTATTTAAAAAATAAAAATAAAATAAAAACAGTAAAGTTAGCCCATTTTTTTTTTTTTTATCTAAATCATACATACAAGTAAACTGATTGGAGGTTTGTTTTGTTTAATAAATGTTTAAATGTAAGATATTTTCTGTATCACTTATGAAGACTGCTTTCACACTGGAGCGGGCAGGCGTTGATGGTAAAACGCAAGTTTTAGCGGCTCTTTACCATAATTTTAGCGGTGCTATTTGGCTGCTAGTGGGGCACATATAACCCAGCTAGCGGCCAAGGAAGAGGTTAAATGCGCCCATGAAGCACTGCTGCCAAATCGCATTGCATGCGCTTCGGCAGTGGTGCCCATTCATATCAATAGGCAGGAGTGGTGGAGGAGCGGTATACACCACTCCAAACGTGCTGCTTGCAGGACTTTTTTTTTTTTAAGATCCTGCCAGCGCATCGCCTTAGTGTGAAAGCACTCTGTCTTTCACACAGACTGCAGGGGAGCCATTTTGCAGGCACTTTACAGGCGCTATTTTTAGCCCAAAAGCGCCTGAAAAACGCCCCAGTGGGAAAGGTGTGTTAGATCAAGGGGGATTAAAAAAAAAAAAATAATAATAAAAAAGGAAAAAAATAAATAAAATAAAATCGGCCTAACATATCGGCCCAAAAAAATCGGCATCATATATCGGCTATTGGCCGCCATGATTTCTAAATATCGGCATCGGCCAGAGAAAAACCCATATCGGTCGACCTCTAATTCTAACAGCTCTTGGTGGCAGACTGTCAGAATACAATAGCCAGAAGGGGAGATGTGTCCATCTACACTATTTATCGTATATGGGGTAATCAAGTGATTTCTCTCGTTCAGCCCCAAAATCCTAACATGTATGGCAAGCTTGAGACAAGTCGTCTTGGTTGAATTTCACAACAGCAGCCAGTGATTCCGGTGAACTCCAGAGGGCAACATTAGACACATATACTGTGGGACTGTCAGGGATAGAGCTGAAAACAATCAGCTCTCCCTTTTCTAAGGTACCTGATAAAGGTTTTAACTTGTTAAATCAGCCCTTTACCTGTAAAAGAACATCTGACTTCCTGCTGTTGACAAACTGAACATTTATAAATTGAGAATCTCTCAACTCCAACCAAATTTTTGCTGAAAGTCAGGGATTTACATAGAAAGCCTCAAGGTCTCTGATATCTCAACACTGTACAATGTAATACAAAAAAAATCCTTTCTGGCACTGAGTGTTAACGTTATTAATAGTTTATAAAAGGAGTTGATAGTACCATCAGTGGCTCAACAATTTTCATTAGAAATTCCTTAAAAATGTGTTCAATTGCCATGCCAATGGTTCAAAATGTAAATGATTTTGGGATGAATGAAGGGGATGTAATGTTTATGTGCATGACCCTACCAAATACCATATATGTATACTATATATATATATATATATATATATATATATATATATTTATATTGGGGCTGTTACCGATTAGAATTTTTGTGTTTGATTTTTTTTAATCAACTAATTTTTCGATTAATTATAACGCACATACAGATCCAACTACTTTTTAGCTGATCTCCTTGCGTGTTGCAACTCTGCATTAGTCAGTGATAAATGTGGTATACACTATATACAATCACCCGACACTAGTTAGTTTCCACAATCCATGACTTAACCTCAGAGTTCACACAAATACGTTTTAAATTCAAACTGTAGCACTGGCATAAGTCATTTTTTTTTCCACAGTAGTGTGACAATCCCTCCACCTCCGGTCTAACTAATCACTCTCACCTTATGGCATGGACCCCTGTGCAAACAGGTGGTCATGCAAGCGGGTATCAAAAGGGTTAACACTGACCATAAACTTCTCTCACGTCTCCTTAGATCTCAGCAAGGACGCCAGGTCATGGGCAGAAAGAAAAGATCTAAGTGCTCACCGCTTATGTACAAGATTTAATTTTTGTGTTCAAACGCAAACTACTCACATAAAGATGATAAAAACACAGCATGTAAAGCCGACATTCATGTTAGTTCCCTAGGGCAGCAGCGGGTGACTTCATGCGTAGCTCCTCCCCCATACACGTTATGTTCAATCAGAACTTCAACGTCACCGGACTCCTCCCCCCTTCCCTTTGTTAGCAGACGGAGGCACTTGGGGAAGGAGTCCAGTGAGGTTGATGTCTATGACATCACCGGATCTCCGACGGAACTCCCCGGAAGCCGGTGGAGAGGTGAGTAACGATCAAAAAAATTAATCGATTAATCAATGAATTAATATTTAATTTCCACAGCCCTAATATATATATATAGTATCAATCCGACCTTCCGTACACTACTCAGCACCAAATACCCCTAAAGTACAGTAATAAAATATACCAAAAATAACATATATAATAGACAGTATAATCAATACACAGTCCAATAGTTAGAGCAGCACTGATGCTGGAGGTGTGTCCAACTTCACAAACATAATCTGGTGATGTAGCAAAATTAGTCTTATAGCATTGGGTGATCCTAGGCAGTAAATGATAAGTGCACCCTACACCAACTCCCAGTTTTCACCACGTGAGGCACTCCTTCCCCTATGGGGTTTAAACTCGCCAAACAGATGAAAGAAAGCAGCCTTAATCAAACCTTTTCTCCAACTAGATTCCCATCATTAGTCTAGGAAACAGGTTAGTGTTATACTCCAAAGGGGGTTCATAAAACACAAACAAAGCTGACATAGCGTAATCCTGTTTTATTGAAAATTCCCTAAATACAGCAAACCCTGCATCCAATCTACGTACATTTTAACACTGTTAGATAAACATTTAGAAATTGAGTGTATAATCACAGAGTCTCCTGGTCCCAAGACAAGCGCATGTTGCATACACGGCGTCTGCCATCACTTCCTAGTTTGGGAACAGCTGACGGTGAATTGCCTTTTCTTTCATCTGTTTGGTGAGTTTAAACCCCAATGGGGAAGGAGTGTCCCACATGGTGAAAACTGGGAGTGGGTTTAGGGTGCACTTATCATCTAATGACTAGGATCCCCCAATGCTATAAAACTCATTTTGCTACATCACATTATGTTTGTGAAGTTGGACACTCATTCGGTATCAGCGCTGCTTTAACTATTGGACTGTGTATTGATTATACTGTCTTTCTATTATATAGGTTATTTTTGGTATATATATATATATATAACAAATTAATGCTTGTGACAACAGAAGACCTACCTCTGGATTAAACTTTTCTTAGTACACATGCACTATAATAAGAACAATTTTTCCCAAAACGCATTCCATATAACTAAAATTTTTTTGTTAGTGTTCACAAACCCAGGACCCTACATTTATTATATCTGGTCTCCCACAGTACACAGAACATGGAAATGCAACTATTTTAGTAAATACAAACTGCTAAATACCTTTTCTCCTCAGCGGTATATAGCAGTCGTGTGACTTCTATCAGTGTCAGCCGAGCACTTTAAAGCTTAAAGGAGTTTTCACACTCCACTGACTGTCCTATGAGGCTGCATGACCCCGACCCTCTGCTTGGAAAGTGGAAAGAAAAAAAAATTGGTTGAAGGATAGAAAATCACTCCATTTATGGGTCCGCTTTACTCAAATTCACTGTTTGAAAAAGCCACGTTTGTATTCTGCCTTTAAATGATTTACATAATACTGAACCCTCTTTCTCCTTCCAGGTGCCATGGCGGTGTCCATTCCACGTCTTGATTTGGTGATCTCATTCGTGGGTGCGGTATGCAGCAGTTCATTAGCACTTATCCTTCCGCCACTGATTGAAATTCTCACTTACTACAAAGACAACCTCAGCCCTCTCACAATTGCGAAGGATGTTTCAATAGCAATGATTGGATTTGTGGGTTTCATCATGGGAACCTATGTAACAATTGAAGAAATAATTTATCCAACTCATTTACCGCTGCTAAATGTCACAGAGAGCCCTTTAAAAGACTTTAATAGCACTTACCTAGGATTACACTGAATACTGTTGTCTATGAGGACGTTCCTAATCCAGTGCCTTCAAACTCAGAAAAGAACTAAGGATATGTGCATGTTGGCGTCTTCTGATATAATTATTGATTCTTTTTTTTTTTTTTTTTTTTTTGGGCAGAAAGGAAGCTAAAAATCATGCAAGTACTTTTTATGCCGCATACACACGACCGGACTTTCTGGCAGAAAAGGTCCAATGATCTTCCCGATGGAGTTCTGACCGAATGGACTTGCCCACACACACGAACGGACCAAAGTCTGTTTGTTTTTTGGAACATGATGACTTACGACGGGACTAGAAAAAGGAAGTTCAATAGCCAGTAGCCAATAGCTGCCCTTGTGTCGTATTTGGGCCATCGGACCAGCATACAGACGAACAGTTTTACCGATAGAAATTGATTCCGTCGGACAGATTTGAAACATGTTCTGTTTCTAGGTCCGTCTGAATTTTTGAAGAAAAAAGTCAGATGAAGCCCAACACTATCAGAATATCCGACAGAATGATTCCGTCTGACCTTTTCTGATGGAAAGCCTGGTCGTGTGTACGCGGCATTAGTTGTCTTTTCACATTTTACTTAGTTTTTTTGTTGAATTCCTACTTATTTGAAAGTTTTATTTTTTTCATGCTTATTCTGTGGATAGCAAGTATTTTATACATATTTTCAGACCATTTTTTGCAAGTGAAAAATGAACAACAAAAAAGGGTGATAGCAAATAGAAACAAAAAATAAATAAATGAAGATACATTGTAAGTACATCAAATGGTAAATGATGTCTTACTGGTTTAAAATGTTTTAATTCACCCCAGCTCTGGTAGAAATGTCAGAGCCCCAGTCTAAGACCTTTACACACGGTCAGAAAATCTGAATATAATCTTCGTCCGATGAACGATCTGCCGATTTTCCAATCGTTAGTATGCTGCTTTTGACAGCATCTCAAATGAGAGTCCTGCATTTTGTCATTCACATCTCAGCGCTGCCAAGTCGCGGGCAGATCCGCCGCAAGTCTGCCCGCGATTTAAAACGCTCTGCAAATAGCTATGCCACCATTCTAATTGCAGAGCTTTTGCGCTGACTCAGCAGCGGGCATGTCAGTCCACTGTAGAGATACCGCTGCTTCCACACACAGAGCAGTGGTCCTCCTTTGCAGCCTAATGCCCACACACTGACCTTTCTACTGGTGCTCGGGTTGCATTAAAAACCTTTACAGTAACAAAACATTAACAATTTACCCTTTCAGGGTACTGCACAATTAACATATCCAAATGTTTCCTTTTAAGATGGCAGATCTTCACTTTTTGAGTTCAGTTCCACTTTAAAGGAAAACAATCTATTATTAGATTTTTTTTATTCTTACTGTGAAATGTGTTATGCAGAATTTAAGAAAGTTTGCAGGAATTACTGAACTACAAGCAGTGTTCACTAAACTACCTACAAGAAAAGCACTGACCAGCATGCTATAAAGCATACCCCATGCACAATGTGAGACCCCCTTTAAGGCAAAAGGATACTGTTACATTTTTTTTAAAATACTGATTGCAGCGAACCTGTACTTTACCAATACAGTGCATAGCAACAGTTTTATTGAAAAGCTGATCCCTGTAGCATCTAACACTTACCTTGCCCTAATTTATTCACTATTTGAAGTGAAGAGAATAAGCCCCACGTATGTTTCAAATTTAGAGCTTACACAGGACTGTCTTCGTTCTCCCATGTGACACCGCTGGGCCAACCACCAAGCTCTGGTAGTGTCATGTGAGAGAGAAAGAGTGAGTGAGTCTCATTGTCCCCATACCTGGAAGTACCAGGAGGTGAATGGAGCGGCAAGGAAGTGAAAGAAAGAACACCATGTGCAGGATGGAGGCTGGGCATTAAAGAGACCCGGTCACCACTGTAAACATGTGCAGGTAAAATTACAGAAAAATCAAGTATTTTAAATGGTTGTCTGTATAAATGGTTTTTATTCCCCTGCAATGTGCCTTTGAACTTCCTTGCAAATTAAAAGTATCAATCACTTAAAGCAGCCTCCTTCCTCCTTGCATGTTATAGCCCTTTCCACTTCTGGGGGGAGTGTGTCCAAGATGGAGACGTTCAGGAGCAGTCTCATACCTTTTGAATGGGGTGACTCTGCAAGTGCCCCGCAACCACGTGCTAGTGTGGGGTCCAAGGTTAAAACCTGCTTTGACCCCTTTGGTTGCCATACTGCACATATGATGCATATATAAAAAAAAGTGTTGCGCTGTCTGAAGTGGTGTAAATGCGAATCACACATATATTATATCATCACATAAATTAATTAAATATATGAGACACCAAAGTCCATATTGTGATATTGTGCAAAGTCCTTAAATTCAGTGCGAACACCCAGTGCTTAGACAGGTCAGGCAAAAATGTGTTCTTACCAGATCCAAACACCTACCAAGGTCTATAATCACATCTGTGAGCTTTACTACCTCTCACATTAGGTGCAGATCATCTTGCCAGTGTTCTTGTAGGAGACTGTTGGTGAAAATTAGCCAAAGGGTGAACCACAGGATATCCACAGAAGCCGATCCAACCATTGATCATACGAGAAAAGGAAAACTCATTGCGCAACGTGCAGATTAACCACTTCCCGACCAGCGCACGACGATGTACGTCGACAGAATGGCACGGGCAGGCATATTGGCGTACAGGTACGTCCAATATTCAATGCTCCCGCGCTGGTCGGGACCCCCGTGAGTCTGGTCGTGGGACCCGCGGACTCGATCGCCGCGGGCATCCCCGCGATCGTCTCACGGAGCGGCCGAATGGAGGAAATGCCGAGTAAACAGCATTTCTCTATTCTGCCTAGCAACTAGTGACGCTGATCTCTGCTCCATGTGATTGGAGCAGAGATCAGTGTTCACTAAATGAAAGCCCAACCCCCCCACAGTTAGTAACACACCCCTAGGAACACTTAACCCCTACACTGCCACCCACTGGTTAACCCCTTCACTGCCAGTGTCATTTACACAGGAATCACTGCATTTATATAGCAGTGATTACTGTATAAATGACAATGGTCCCAAAAATGTATCAAAAATGTCCGATGGGTCCCCCACAATGTCGCAGTCACAATAAAAATCGCTGATCGCCGCCATTACTAGTAAAAAAAAAAAAAAAAAAAAAATTATTAATAAAAATGCTATAAAACTATCCCTATTTTGTAAACGCTATAACTTTTGTGCAAACCAGTCAATAATCGCTTATTGCAATTTTTTTTACCAAAAATATGTAGAAGAATACGTATCAGCCTAAACTGAGGGAAAAAAATGTTTTTTTATATATTTTTGGGGGATATTTATTATAACAAAAAGTAAAAAATAATGCGTTTTTTTCAAAATTGTCGCTCTATTTTTGTTTATAGCGCAAAAAATAAAAACCGCAGGGGTGATCAAATACCACCAAAAGAAAGCTCTATTTGTGGGAAAAAAAGGACGTAAATTTTGTTTGGGAGCCACGTCGCACGACCGCGCAATTGTCAGTTAAAGCGACGCAGTGCCGAATCGCAAAAAGTGGTCTGGTCTTTGACTAGCAAAATGGTCCGTCTGCAAGTGGTTAAAAACGGCCAATTTGTTAAAAAAAAAAAAAAAACGTACTTACAATAAGACTGTAATCACAGGCATTGGAAATAGAAACGTCCTCACGAGCGTGATGACGTCACCTCTATTTTCTTGCCCTGCCAGTGTATGTTTCGTCTGAATAGATGTTGTATGTGAGGCATTAGGGGCTTTAGGGATGTTTTCTGTGATGCATACTAGCACATTATGACATTATCCTGCAGGTGCCCAATTAATTTTTTTATCTTTTGCGGTTTGCACCTGCTTTAACAAATATAACATATGGAAATATTATTTTCTATTCCAAGCTAAAGCTAACTAATATTAAAGCCCACTCCCCGCCCCCCCCCCCCCCCCCCTCTAAAACCTATACCAACTATTCTGTGGAAGAAAGATCTGTATACTTACCTTTTTCTCAGGCTGCTCTGGTCTGGTCGTGTGTGGTCTCCCTAGTGTCAGCCAGCACTAGCTACAGGGGAGAGAAGAGAGTGCTCAAGTACCGCTGGAATGCCTGAGCAGTGGCATCACCCATAGCCTTAATATGGGGCATCCGCTGTCAGTGCTCCCTGAAGTCGCTGGCTTCCACGGGGAAGGGAAGCACGTGACCAGACTAGAGCGGCCTGAAAATAGGCAAATATACAGATCTTTCTTCCACAGGGTAGTTAGTATACATGTTAGAAGGAGGGTGGGAGCAGTTTTAGGATTAGTTCGCTTTAGCCCAGAGTTTGAATATAGTAATTGGGTTGCCGAGTCTCTTTAAAGTAAAATTAAAGCAATGGTTCACTTTAAGGACTCTACTCTACTATGCACACAGGCTAGGTAGAAAATGCCTACAAAGAGAGATGAATTAATTGGTTTGCAGTTGGCCGAATCTGATACATTCCTGAATACACAGGTGGCAAATAGCCCAGTCCCTGGAAAAATCATTCAGTTCTTGAATTCAGCCTATAATTCATGAACTGTGCTGTTCTCTCCAGATAAGGCAAATGTGTGTTCTTATATTCAGGAGAAGTAGGAAATTGTAATTCACCTGGAGAATATCAGATTCATTTGAATTCAGACAATTTGCAGTCAATCGATTCTTCTCTTGTTATGCGCTTAAGATTTAAATCAAACTGGGAGGTTTTTTTTCCTTATGACTTCTGTTTATTTTCTCTTTTTTCAAATCGAAAAGAGAATGATTGCACAGGTTGGAATGTTTATTTTATTCCAGTGTGGTTATGTGAAAGTTGTATAATAAGACCACATTTTTTCTGTTTTGGGCTTTTTTAGGACATGCAAAAAATTAATTCTGCAAAATGAATGAGTGAATGGCCAGCTTAGCAGGATTTTTTTTTAAATATGCACTGTGGCATAATTCCTGCAGGTAGGCCTGGTTCCTTTCAGGCTTCTTTTTCTATGTCTCAAGATCCCCAAGATATAAAGTGTGCAAAGGCTGAATATTCACTTCTCCTATTTCCCAGGAGCTTTCCATAAGCCCATGCATACTCCAGAACTGTTAAGCTGCAACATATTAAAGTAATTGTAAAGGCAAAAGGTTATTTTTATCTTAATACATTCTATGCATTATGATAAAAAAACCTTCTGTCTGCAGCAGCCCCCTTCCGCCCTTCTAATACTTACCTGAGGTCCCTCTAGATCCAGCAATGTTGCAGGAGTGTCTTGGCTGCACAAGACGCCCCACCTCATTTGCTGAGACGTGGCGCCATTGGCTCCTGTTATTGTCAATCAAAGTAAATCAGCCAATGAGGAGAAAAAGGGGCGGGGCTGGGCAGCGGCTCCGTTTCTGAATGGACACAGAGAGTTGTGGCTCAGCTTGGGTGCCCCCATAGCAAGCCTCTTGCTATCGGGGTACTCAATAGGAGGTAAGGGTGAGAAGCCATGAAGAGGGACCCAAGAAGAGGAAGACCTGGGCTGCTCTTTGCAGATCCACTTCACAGGGCAGGTAAGTATTACATGATTGTTATTTTTAACTAAAAAAAAAGAGTCTTTGCATTCACTTCGAATAATTGGGTTTGGGTTTTGTTGGCTTTAACCATCCCCTTACCCAAGCCCTAAAATCCAACATAACCTTTCAATGTTCTCCCAAATAGTCCTTGTCATCTGGCCACATCAGGACAAAGTGAAAGTGTCACTAAAGCTCACACCCCTACCACCTTATAATTCCATCTCCAACAAATTCCCAATAAACCCCCCAACGGCTACCACTTCAAAATAACTGAAATTGTATATTTATCTGTCAGTAATTTTATGATCCTGGCACTTAAGTATGGCAGAAAACTCATGGGATGACCTCTGCTCTCTTACCCTATAGAGACTGCCTACACAATAAATCTTTTCCTTTCTCACAGACCAGTATTCTAATAAGTGTACCAGTAGAGCATAAATAAGTGTGAAGAAAAAACATTCCTGACCTTCTTCATGGTGCAAGCATTGTAGCATTCTCTTGGGATGTAGCAAGCAAAAACTAGAGTAGATAAATACATAAAGCATTTATTAACAGGAAATGGAGGTTGCAATAGTGATTGGCCAAATGTTACTGTTACCAGCAATGCTGTATCAACTTAATAATGCCAAAATATGCCATACAAGGACCAGGTTGCTGCCATACATTTTTGATGAAACTCCCTTGTATGATGTAGAGTTGGTAGTTGAATTTCTATGTGTGAGAAACATGTTGAGAACCCGTAAAGCATAACCCATTCTAATCAATTTACACCTTTAAACTTCAAAGATGCCAGATGGAGTTTCCCCAGACCACAGAGTGGATAACATGGTTGTGGTAAAAAAAAAAAGATCTGGAACAGGTGGGAGTATTAGTGATGGTTTTATGACTAAACATTTCAAAGGAAGAAACCATGGTTTGCAGGACTAAAACAGGATTATTGCTGTCAACGTAAAGGATTGGCTTCATATTCTGTTGAATAATGTAAATATTAACTGTAATGGTGGGATAACGTGACTAAGCATTAGTGATGATATAAGGCATCCACTGTTTTTGAACGATATAAGGCATCCACTGTTGTTTTATGCCAATCTGCCTCTGGCCAGGAAGCATTTGCATTTAGCTAAGGTATCCAAAAGATCTGTGTCTGGATAGCCCTGAACCTCCAATGCAATACTCCCAACGCACACGTTCCTGCACAAACGGCTGTATTCTAATTGGGTGCTGAAGTGACCATTGGCTGGAACTGAATGCAATCATAAAGAGGAAATGTCACCAGCACACCAGGATTTCAAAAATGGGTCCAAAAACTTTAATCACATAGTAGCAAAAGGGTGCGTTTTGGAACCACACAGGACCCCTTCATCAGGCATACCACTTGTTTGCTATGTTCCAGAAAGTTCTGGTTGACCAGGAAGTGGGAGGCTGTCAAATCTGGCAGGTCCTTTTGTACCCGTAAAAGGCTATGCACTACTTTTCCTTATAGTACTTGACTTTAGGTGCCTCCCTGGAGATGAACATTCAACTCTGTCATGACAAGATTGCTTCCCACTCAATAGACCTTCATTTTTTTTTTTTTTTTTTAATTCTTTTTATTGAGTTTGCAATTAAAACATAGAACAACTTACAGCCTATTGGGCATACCCAGGCTGATTACTACTACAACCCCCTGAGTCAACAATAACAAACAACCCCCCCCCCCCAATAACCGCCACCGGCGTATACAACCAAAGAAAGAGAAAAAAAAAAAAAAAAAAAAAAAAAAAAACAAACCCCCCCCCCCCCCCCCACTGTACACTCTAGCACCACTGCTCACTTGCTCAGGACAATCTTCTAGTTCACTCATACTCTACTGCAGGCCATAGGCCATCCCAGGAGGAAACATGCAAACCCCCACCCCCCCAACCAACCCCTCACCGCCCCTGTACGGAGGACCCAGGGCTACAGACATGTTAATACCCTAGAACGCCACCACTAAGTCCTAATGAAACCTTGTCAGTCGGCACTCGAGTCAGCATTGGTGTCTCTTGACTCCGTCCAGATATCCCATACTTTATGAAATTTAGCTCCGCAGCCACGTGAAAGATAGGTGGCCTTGTACAGTGGAAGAGCCGTGTTCACTAAACTCTTCCAAAAATTTATAGAGGGGGCCAATGGAGCCTTCCACTTAAGAACAATAGATTTACGGGCATAGTATAACAATAATCCCAGGAGTGTCCTGAGCGCTCGGCGTGGGGCCAACGATCCGACCAAACCCAAAAGACATATTTCAACAGACAGAGGTACCGTTACGGTGGTAACCGACCGAATAAAGTTAGTCACCTCCACCCAAAAATTAGCTATTTGAGGACAGCCCCAGAATACATGTATAAAATCCGCTGAGAGTGAGTTGCATCTCCAACAGGAGGCAGGGACAGACGGGTAGATTCTATGGAGACGTTGCGGAGTATAATATATCCTATGCACTATTTTAAATTGCACTAATCTATCCCTGGCTGACACTAACTGCAAGAAAGGATACTCCCAGACGTCCTCCCAGTCCTCTGTGTCCAAAGAGGAGGAATCCGCCTCCCACTTTGCCCTCAGGATTTCGAGACCGGTGTGAACATTCGGGAGCAAAACCTTGTATATGGCCGACAGAGGTTTAGAGAGATCATCATCCCTGAGTAGTGTTTCTAGCCTCGAAGTGTAGAACGCCACTGGGGCATTTCCAAACTGTGTTCGAAAGGCATGGTTAAGTTGCAGGAATCTGAATAAATGTGAGTTAGGCAAAGCGTACTGTTGCTTCAGCTTGTCAAAGGTCTGTATTTTACCCTCAAAACAAAGTTGCTCGATATATTTGATACCCCTGTTGGCCCACACACCCGGATCAGGAACAGAACCAAATTCCGGTAAGTTTGGGTTAAACCAAAGAGGACTATGCGGGGAGATGTGCCCCAAAGGTACGGGGCGCATCGAGCTAGCTACGTTCCATGCCCTCACAACCGCTCGCATTGCGGCAGTAAGAGGGAATGGGGCCCGAAGACCACGATACATCAAGTTTCTCAGTGCTTCATACGACCCCAACCACGCCGCCTCCAGAACCACCGCTGCATTGGACTCATCCGAAACCAGCCAATTGTGGGCATGGGACAGAAGGGCCGCCATATAATAGGAGTGTAGGTCCGGGCACGCCAAACCACCCTCCCCCCAAGGCCTCTGCAACACCGCCAGTCGAAACCTCGGCTGACCCGCGCCCCAGAGAAACGACACCAGGAGAGAATTGATCATGCTGAATATTTTTTTGGGAATCCAGATCGGAGCATGTCTGAGAACATAGAGGAAGGCAGGTAAAAGCTTCATCTTAAATAAATTAATCCTCCCAATCAAGGTGAGAGGGAGATGTGACCATGCCTTCAGTCTAGTCCTCATCTTCTGCACCAATGGATCCAAATTAAGGGCACAAAAATCAGAGGTAGAGGAGGAGATATAAATCCCCAAGTATTTGATTGTGTCCGTCCACACCAATGGTAGGTCGGGATCCGCTGCCGCCTTAGCCTCCCTGTCTATGGGCATGATTTGAGACTTATCCCAATTTACCTTCAACCCTGAACACTCAGTGAAGTGGGAAAGAATGAGTAGTGTCTCCCGGAGAGACTGGGCAGGGTCACTTAAAAAAAGTATGAGATCGTCTGCATATAAAGCTACCTTTTCGTGTATGGAACCCACCCGTATCCCACGAACCCCCTCCGCCCTCCTGAGGGCCGACGCAAGCGGCTCCATCGCCAGGGCAAAAAGAGCCGGTGACAATGGGCAACCCTGCCTCGTTCCCCTCCGAACCGCGAAAGGTGCCGACAAGGCGCCGCCTATCTTAATCTGTGCCAAGGGCTCCCTATATAAAACGTGAATCCATTTACGAAATTCCTCTCCAAAACCCATAACCTCCAGCACCAGGGACATAAACTGCCATGCCACAGAATCGAAAGCTTTTTCGATATCCAATGACACTATTACCCTCGTGGAAGACTCAGTGGTTGGCAACTGCAAATGAGTAAAAACTCTTCGCAAATTTATATCTGTGGACTTCCCTGGCATAAATCCGGTCTGGTCTATATCAATCAGGGAGGGCAGGACCGTTCGTAACCTGGTGGCCAGCATTTTTGTCAAAATCTTCAGGTCAAAATTTAGCAGGGAAATCGGTCTATAGGAGGCACAAAGGGAGACATCCTTGCCAGGCTTGGGGATAAGCACTATGTGTGCTTGATACATGGACGGAGGGAGTGCCATCTGAGTTTTGCTGTCAGAGAACACTTTCAACAATTTGGGAGCGACCAGCGGGGCGTACAACCTGTACCACTCGCCAGGTAGGCCATCGGGTCCAGGTGTCTTCCCGCCAGGGAACGAGCAAATTGCCTCTTCTATTTCCTCCAAGGTAAAATCCTGGTCTAGAAATGCACAATCCTCTTGTGATAGAGTGGGCAAATCCAGAGAGGAAAGAAACTCCCTCTGCTCCTCCACCGATCCCCCTGGGACTGCTGCATACAGTTTTTCATAAAAGGTTTTAAATTCAGTAAGTATCTGATCAGGTGCGGACACTAACTGACCATCCGACCCTCGGAGCTCCGAAACCACTGTCTGAAATTTAGAATCAGCCACTAAATTCGCAAGAAGCTTACTGTTTTTGTCCCCGGATTCAAAGATTTTCCCCGCCAGGGACTTCAAATCTAAGTGAGTAGCCTCAGCAAGGTGAAGGGACAAGGCCCGCCGTGAGTCAGCCAATCGAGTAAAGCGCTCCAAGGTCGGCGAGTCGGAAAACGCCTCAGCCGCCTCAGCCTCGCCCCCCTCGAGCGTCCGCAACTGGGACGACAGCTCAGAGCGGACCGCCTTGATAGCTGAAATATATTCTCCTCTGGTGTTGGCCTTAAAGGCGTCCCAAACCATCTGTGCCGAGGTAGAACCTTCGTTCAACTCCCAGTATTGTTTCAGTTTAGGGGTGACCTCCTCCTCCACCCGCAAATCCTGCAGCCATTTGGGCGCCAGGCGCCAACAAGCATTACCTCTGACGTTCGACAACTGTAAGGTAACCTCCAAAGGTGCATGATCAGAGAGACCTGCAGGCAAATACAGTGCCCCCCTCACCGATGTCAGGGCCCCAGAGTTGCCGAAGGCCATGTCTATCCTGGAGCCCGATTTATGTGTGAGAGAGTGGAAAGAGTAAGCCCTAGCACCCGCATGCTTCCATCTCCAGATCTCAGTATAGTTAAAAGTTTGAGCCCATTGCAGTAGCTCTGGCGAAAATGCCCTATTTGGGTTGGACGAATCCAGAGATGGATCCAAGATGGAATTAAAATCCCCTGCTATATACAACCTGGAGAATTGGAGGGGAGCCAGCAGTTCACTAATCCTATACAAGATCTGCGGATGGAAGGGGGGGGGCAGGTATACATTAACAAAGGCATAAACCACCTGTTCAATCTCTAATAACAGGATAAGGAATCTGCCCCCTTGATCAGTGTGCAGGTGAACAACTTTATAAGCCAAAGACTTACTTAGCAAGATGGCCACACCCCTCGCATAGCTAGAATACGTAGCATGGAACGCTTGTCTCACCCAGGGCCTGCGCAATGCTAGTATTTTGTTCCCCAGAAGGTGAGTCTCCTGGAGAAAAAGGACATGGGGTCTATGACTATTCAGGTATTTAAACATCAGGGCCCTTTTAACCTTATCATTAAGACCCCGAACATTCCAAGACACCAATCTCAAATCCATTGAAACAGCTGGGAACATGTTATAACATAGCAATACCTACACCATAACCCCGTAACCCGCCAGTGAGCATGACACATGGAAGTAAAGCATACAGAACAGATGCGATAAACAGTGGATTCAGAGTGCACATTGAAAAAAAAGAGAAGAAAACAAGGGAAATTAAAATAACAAAAGAGAGGAAAAAAGGAAAACCCACAACTCCCTACCGGCCAAGAGTGCCCCAATTGGGGAAAAACAAAAAACAATTGGGCACTAAAAAACATGGCCAGTTTGATACCCAAAACCTAACCAAAACTTAAACCTCCAGACTTTAAAACAAAAAAAGTTCCGAAGCAGCGGCCACTCTAAGCCGCTTACACCTGTCCAGGTCAAAAAACCCTGTAATGAGGGGAAGAACTGATAAGTCCTCAAGTGTCCCGCGCCCGGGGAGCTCCGAGCTAAAAGGAAGTAGCCAAAAAGACAAGACCTGTAACTAAAAAAACAAAAAAACAAAAAACAAAACAAAAAACAAAGCGGAGTCAGGATGGATCAGCTCGAGCATTGGCAAAGCACCGCAGGCGCCCTAGGAGAGGCGGAGGTCAGTACGCCATCCGCTGGCAGGAAGGATGAAAAAAACGCCCACCCATCCAGTGGGTAAGTAATATCCCGTGAGTTCCGCAGCAGCAGTATCAACAACCCGCCAGCAAAAACAAAAAACAAAAAGAAAAAGGCCGGGAGCCCATGACAGGATAATAATCCAGACAATTAGTACCCCCCATCAACGTAGGGATAGCTGTAGAAAATCAACGTAGAGTGATCAGCCAGTCATTGGCTTCCTCAGGCGTGTCAAAGAATTTCACCGATCCATTATAAGGCACCCGAAGGCGACTGGGGTATAACATACTGTATTTAATATCCTTTTCCCGTAGGCGCCTGCGGACATCATTAAAGGATCTCCTCTTGCGCTGCAAGTCAGCCGAGAAATCCGGGAACAGTAGGATGGAGGAGTTTCCATATGGTAGAGAAGGGAGCTTACGAGCTGCGGAAAGGATTCTATCCCGGTCCCTAAAGTTCAAAAAGCGGACCAGGAAGGGTCGGGGATTTGCCCCTGGGATGTAACGTCCTGTAGGAACCCGATGAGCACGCTCGACAACATATGTCGGGGAGACTTCCGGGAGGCTCAACAGCTTCTTGAAAAAGTCCTCAGCAAACTCCGCTGGTCGGTCACCCTCCTCCCCCTCCGGCAGACCTAAGACACGGATATTGTTGCGTCGTGCTCTGTTCTCCGCATCATCAGCCTTAGCGACGAGCAGTTGCACCGTGCGTTGCAAGTCCGCTATATTGGTGGTGTGGGTAGCCGTAAGGTCCTCAGCGGCAGAGATACGTGATTCTGATTCAGTCAGCCTGCCCCTGATCTTGTCCAGGTCATTCCTAATAAGATTACATTCTTCTGCAAGGTGGTCCATTCTTACCAGCATAGAGGTTTTACTCTGTTCAATAGCAGCTAGTATCACCGCAGTACCGTCCTGGGATGAAGGGACAGGCAAAGCCACCCCGGAGGAAGAACCAGACTCCATGGCCAATTCCGCAAGCAGCGACTGCACCCTCCCAATAAGAGAGGGATCTGGTTGAGCGGGTGGATCAGGAGCAGGACAGCTCAGTGCAGAAGAGCTCTTAGGCCGGTGTTTAGGGCCCATGAAGGGATGTGGGCTGCAGGCGTCCGTGGGCCTCCGCTCCTCACAGTTGCAAGCCCACGGCAGCAAGGCTCAGTCAGTGACACTATATGACAGGGCCCAGGGAGCTGGATGGATGGATGCAATGCTTGTCAGAGAAGGGTGATTGCTGGGACTCTCAGACTGTGCACCAGAACAGCCCCCCTAAAAGGGGTAGCAGTGTCCAGGAAGAGAGCAAGGGAGCCGGTTAGAAAATTGCAGGGATCAGGCCGACCACAGCACTCCACCTCCAGCCACAGGGTAAGGGCTAAAATGGACTCCCAGGCTGCGTTAGGCCAGGCTAGGCCGGGGCAATTATGATGTCTCCACAGCCCCCCCCAGGATGATCATGCAGGTGAGGGTCCCCCACCAGCCAACAGCCCCCTCCGCCGCTCCGCTGGCCGATCGCGGCGCTCCCCCGCCGGCCGGCCGTCCAGGAAAGTCCGGTCCGCGGCAGGCTTCACTAGGCCGCGCTAGGCCGCAGGCCCAAAACTCAGCGCCGGCCTTCCCCGGAAAAACAGGAAAGTCCAGGGACACAAGGGGGCAATGGATGGATGGAGAGGAGCTGCCTACCTCTCCCACAGGCCTCGGATCAGCCCCGATTGTCCCGCACAGGCCGGGAAGATGGCGTCCGGCACGAGGAGGATGAGCGGCCGAATCCTGGGCTCCACGGTCCCCTCACTCCACAATTTCCCCGCAGGGTAAAGCACAGTAGGGCAGTAGTTCCTCTGGCCAGAAAATCTTTCAGTTTGGGCCGACAGCTGAGCAGGATGGCATAGGATGATGAATCGGACGGCCGGAGCTCCCCAGACACACGTCCGCTCTCTCTTACATCCGGACACGCCCCCCTAGACCTTCAGTTTTTAAAACAAATCCGATCAAATATATCAAATCCGATATATTCACTACCAGTCCTTGGACTAGAGTAAACCACTGAGCATGTACCAGATGACTGTTGAGCTGGCACCTGTTGTAATTGGGATCAGGCATCCAGCGTCTATGGGATAATAGTTTTTCTTGTTGAAGTTGACAAGCCTCATTACATACTGGGTTTTACTTCATCTCCAGGTGAATGGACACTGGTAGGCCAAAGGTCTTTAGACTGGAAGTGATCCCCTATATAACCCCCCCCCCCCCCCCATACAGGAAATACTACAGTTTTTTACCAGTGTCTGCAAGGTGGATGACACAGTTGTTTGAGCTCTCTGAGCTCCAGGTCTCTAGTCCCACAAACTTAAATGAATCAAGGAATTGACCGATCAGATCCATTTGACACAGGCTCTATATGCGTAGATAAATGGCACCCAAGCCTCGCAAAGAAGAATCAAGATCCTGTGAGGGTTTGCCTGTAATAGGACCTCTGGGGGCTAAACCCTGCGAAGTGGAATCCTGGACACCTCGGCGCTAAGGCATTCCTGCAGGGTGTTGTACAGGTCCAAAGGGAGTGGAGCCTAAATATGAAAAGGGTACTCAGTCCTTGAAGGTCCTCAAGTGACAGGAACCTGCAATAATGGGTGAAGATTGGGCTCTTAGTTTACTAAACTGCCCTGCGCCTGGGAAGGTAAGTGAGACACCTTTATTTACTTGTTGTGGGGTGTTCCAGTTATTGAAACAATAAGTCAAGCTAGCTAGAGACTGGAAATCTGTGTGCAGTGACCATATGGGGGAGTTTTAGGCTAGCTGTCGGTGTTTGCAAAGTGTACTCTTTTTGCTTGTGTCTGGCTGTTTTTTACCTGTATGTCGCCAATTCATCTTGGTTTGACATGGTGCGCATGCATTCACAAGAGCGTTTCTGTGCTCGGCAGTTTGACGGCCATGGCACATGCGTCTAAGCCCAAAGCCATACGTGTGCTGTAGCCTTTATCTGGGCACACAAAGATTTGCGTCATACTCGAATACAGCAACACTCATTCGCCAGGACCCGCACACATGTGTGCACACGCATTTACCGAACGTTCCGACAAAGCAGGATTATTTAAGCTGTGTATGCCAAGCATGCGGTGCTTCCAGAAGGCAGCTGTGGGACACAGAGCAGGCTCTGATCCAGGCATTTGCAGCGGTTCATTTCTCTTTGCCCAGGTCACGTGAGTCACCGGGTGTTGCTTAGCGAGCTAAAGGTACTTAGCAGGATTGTTGCATAGGGGCTTGGTGAGCCCTATTAAAGTGTCTCCCCTCTGAGATGTGTTAAGACTACACCTAGGTACTCTTTCTTTTTGTGGCTAGTAAATATCTTCAAAAAAGAGGAGCGGGACTAACACTACAGGAAAGGGCACACCTATGTCATCAGTAGTTCCTGATAAACCTAGTCGTATCCCATGTGTTGTATTCCCTGAAGGACCAGAGGCTTCAGGGCAATCTGAGCCACTGCGCCTATATGGTATTGTGTCTACAGTCAATGCTGCTTCACCCTTTATCACCAAGGATGAACTGTCCTCGGCCCTAGCCGGGTTAGAGCACAGGATTGCTGTCATGATTGCCTCCATCCCACAGAGCAACAAAAAGCCTGACAGATCCCCCTCCTTGGAGCCTCCAAGTTTGGAGCAGGAATGGGTTTAGGATGGGGAAGAGCTAAAAGCCCAGGATTCTGTGGAGGGCCTGTGAATGAATGAATAGTTTGTATAGCGCTACAACGCAAACTCAATCGCCTCAAAGTGCTGAGTTGAGCTTTGTTGTCAAGCTTCTTAGAAGATGTAGGTCTTGAGTTTTTTCCTGAAGACCTGATGGTTTTCTTCCATGCGGATGTTGGTTGGTAGAGCGTTCCATAACCGTGGTCCTTGGACAGCGAATCTCTGTTCCCCTTTGATTTGTACTGGGATTTTGGAATGAGAAGGTTTTGGTTAGATGATCGAAGACTGTGGTTGGGTGTGTAGTGTTTTATTTTCTCAAGTAGGTATTGAGGAGCGTCTCCATGCGTGCATTTATGGGTGAAGCAGAGGGTCTTGAATGTGATCTGATTCTTTACGGTTAGCCAATGTAGGCTCCTCAGGGAAGGGGAGATGGATTTCCAGGTTTTTTTTCCTGTTATTAGCCTTGCCGCCGTATTTTGGATAAATTGTAAGCACGCAAGTTGATATTGGGGTAATCCTATGTAAAGGGAGTTTGCGTAATTAAGTCGTGAATTAATGACTGTTCCAACTACCACTGCTTTGTCTTCCTTTGGAATGAAGGGGATGAGTCTGCGTAGCAGGCGGAGCAGATGGTGAGAACCACTGCTCCTATTTGCGCATCCATTGACATTTCCGAGTCAAAAGTGACCCAGAGACTCTTGGCCTTCGTCTTTGGGGAGATGGTCTGTCCAAAGATGGTGGGTGGTTTCCAGGGGATCTTGGTTCGGGAATTTTGGTTTGCCTGTAGGATAAGAAGCTCTGTTTTCAATTTGTTGAGTTTGAGGGAGTTAGTGGTCATCTAGGCGTCTATCAAAGTGAGGCAATTTTCTAGTTGCTGATGATGCTCTGTCTTTTTGTCCGGTGATACGAAAGTAAAGCTGAGAGTCGTCAGCGTATGAGTGGAAGCAGAGGTCTGATATTCTGAAGATTGAGGCGTGGGCGGATGTATATGTTGAAGAGCACTGGCAACAAGGGCGATCCTTGAGGGACTCCGCAAGAGACTGCCCGGATTTCAGAGATGAATGCTCCTAGTTTCACTGTCTGAGAACGATTTCCTAAGAAGGATGCGAACCATTGTAGATCTGGGTCTGTGACTCCTGCTACTTCTGTGAGGCAGATGAGTAGAGTATTGTGGTCCACTGTATCAACCGCTGCACTGAGGTCCAACAGTACCAGGAGACATGATTCTCCATCATCCGCTGCTTTGAGGGCGTCGTCCCATATCTTCAGGAGTGCTGTTACTGATCCATGGCCCGGGCGGAAGCCTGATTGCAGCGGGTCCAGGTGGTGTTGTATCTGTTGTACTACCGCTTTCTCTATGATCTTGGAGATGGTGTTAAGGCTTGTTAGGGTCCTGAGGGTCGAGGTTGGGTTTCTTTAGTAGGGGTTTGACGATGCCTTGTTTGAGGGCGCCCGGAACAAACCCTTCTTTAAACGACTGATTTATGAGGTGAGTTATAGTGGGAGCCTCAATGTCGGAACATTCTTTCAGGAGTTTTGTGGGGATGATGTCAATTGGTGATGTACTGTCTCAAAGGTTTTTGATGATGTTTTTAGTGGTGTCTGTGGTAATTGGGATCAGAGAAAACTTCGGTGGTTGTGGGATGTTGGTGTAGATATCTTCTTTTTGCTTTAATTGACTGAGGTTGGCTTTTTTTTTCTGATGAATTGTTTTCCTGATGGTTTTGATTTTGTTGATGAAAAAATTGATAACTCATTGGAGAAATCTTGGGTTTCGTTTGCTGGGGGCTCTAAGCATACCGGGCTTGTGTGTCTGCTTCTGAGCAATCTGGACAAAAAGATATCCAGTTGATGTCTGCCTCTCAGTCACAGAGGCTTTTTATCCAGACTCAGATATGGTTCTTCTGCCTTTAAGTTGCCTCTTACAGAAGTTACTGAGCCCCCTTGGTCCTCTTTGGAGTCACTGAGACCTCTTCAGGCCGCACAGGCTTTTCCCTTACACCTTCTGTTGGAACAGGCAGTGTATGCTGATTGAGAACATCCTGACAGGATATTTGTTCCTCCTAAGATGTTTTCCCTTTTATATCCCATGGATGAAAAGTTTGTTAAGCAGTGGAACATGCCAGCCATAGATGCTGTAGTCTCTTCCTTAAACAAGAACTTAACTTGTCCAGTAGATAATGCACAGGGCTTGAAAGACTCTGTTGACAAGAAATTGGAGTCATTATTAAAAGCTTCCTTTTCTTTGGCCAGTTCCGCTATTCAGCCAGCTGTTGCAGCAATTGGTATCTTCCAGTCCGTAAAGGATCAGATCAGAAGGCCAATGATCTGGCTGAAAATAAGACAGATATTCCTCAAGCGCTGTGTTTTACTGTTGACGCCCTAAAGGAGACTTTTGTGCATATAAGCAGACTTTTGTGGCTTAAAAACTTGTCAGCCGAGCTTCCTTGTAAAAAGTTATCGGCAGGTTTCCCCTTTCATGGGAAATGTTTGATTAAAATTTGGACAAGTATATCCAAAAGATTTCCGGAGGGAGGAGTTCTCTACTTCCTGTGAAGAAAAGCACCAGGTGTCCCTCAATTAAAACCTCAGGGACTGCTTTCTCAAGTGTCTCAGTGCTAAGGCAATTCCGCCGCCAACAGAGCACTAGAGCCAGGGGCAAGCTGCAAGGCCAGGGCCAGAAAAAGCCCTGGGTCCAAAACTCTTCTAAACTCAGCACTAGGCCCTCCTTTTGAGGGGATGCCCCACTCTATAGGGTGGGGGGAAGGTTGCTGCACTTTGCAGACATTTGGAGAACAATAGTTCAGGGCGAGTGGGTCACCTCAACTATATTCTGCAGTTACAAGCTGGAGTTGGGAGGGGTTCCCCCTCAGAGGTTTCTAAGATCCAGCGTTCTCTCGGATCCTCCAAAAAGAGACTTATTGCTTCAGCCACTACATCATTTAGTGCATCAAGGAGTGATTGTAGAGGTTCCTGTATCCAAAAGGGGCATAGGGTTTTACTTGAACCTGTTTACAGTTCAAAAACCAAGTGGGGACACGAGGCCCATTTTGGACCTAAGATCCCTGGACCACTATCTACTGAATTTAGTCCTTTTGGATGGAGTCTGTCCACTCAGTAGTAGCCTCACTCCAGATGGGAGACTTTCTAGCCTCCATCGATATATAAGATGCGTATTTACACGTACCTATCTTCAGCCTCATCAGAGGCTCCTGCGATTTACAGTAGGGGAACATAATTTTCAGTGGCTCTACCCTTCCACCTTGCTACAGCTCCCCAAGTGTTCACAAAGGTCCTAGCACCAGTACTGGGTCTTTTAAGGGCCCAAGGAATCTTGGTGCTCGGGTATCTGGATGACTTCCTGCTCAGAGATCACTCACTGCAGGCTCTAGAACAGAGCATAACATGTACAGTGCGGCATTTTGAAAGCTTAGGCTGGATCATAAATACCGAAAAGTCAACCTTGAGACCATCTCAGAGTCTAAAGTACTTAGGTCTGATCCTAGATATGGTCCAACCAAAAGGATCTGTGCCCTGAAGGATCAGGTGCATCAGATAAGGGTCACCAGACAACCCTCCATTCGGCTCTGTATGAGTCTTCTAGTGAGGATGGTGCCCTCCAAGGCAGTTCCCTTTGCCCAGTTCCATTCCAGGCCTATACAACAAGAAATCTTATGTGCTTGGAACAAAAGAGGACAAGCCCTGCATTATCCAATGTACTTATCTCCTCTGGCATGCTTAAGCCTAAACTGGTGGTTGTAGAATCATAACCTGCGAAAGGGAAAATACTCCTGGTAACTTGGAGAGTACTGACTACAGATGCCAGTCTCTCAGGCTGGGAAGCAAAACTAAAGGGGCTCACAGCTCGGGGGAAATGATCAAGGACAGAACAGATCCTGCCCATCAACATCCTGGAATTACGGGCAGTTCGTCTGGCTCTACGGTCCTGGGCAGTGGAGCTTCAGGACTGCCCTATCAGGGTTCAGTCGGACAATGCCACTGCAGTGACCTATATAAACCACCAAGGCAGTACCAGGAGTTGTTACTAGCCTGGGCAGAGGAACATGTGGCAGTACATATCCCAGGAGTAGAGAACTGGAAGGCAGATTATCTCAGCCGATCTGCCCAGGGGAATGGTCCCTACACCTAGGGGTGTTCCAGGAAATTTGCCAGCGTTGGGGATGGCCAGAGTTCAACCTATTCAAATCCAGGTTCAACAACAAGCTACAGCAGTTTGTGTCCAAAACAAATATCCTCTGGCAATTGGAGCAGATGCACTGGTAGTTCCATGGAGCCAGAACTCCCTGGTTTATGCTTTCCCTCTGATCCCTTACCTTCACCATTTGTTGCACAAGATTCGGAGAGAGAGGGTTCCAGTCATTCTGGGGGTACCAGCCTGGGCCATAAAGTCCTGGTTTCTGCAGATTGTGAGACTGACAATAGTCGGGCCATGGACGCTTCCACGCTGGCCCGATCTACTGTCTCAAAGTCCTATATTCCACCCCCATTTACAGTCTCTAAATTTGACGGCATGGCTATTGAAGCCCAGGGTGTTAAAGGTCCATGGCATTTTGGAAACCAGGGGTGTCTACCTTAGTGAATTCTAGAAAAGCTGTCACTAGGAAGATCTATCATAAGGTCTGGAAGACTTATATTGCTTGGTATGAAGCCAAAAAATTTCATCCTTGGAAATACAGGATTGGGAGAATTCTCTCTTTTCTACAGTCATCTGTGCAAATCAGATTTGGTTTGGAGTACAATCAGAGGTCAAATTGCGGCCCTGTTGGTATTCTTCCAAAGGCCTTTAGCCTCCTATTCGCTGGTCCGGACCTTTATGCAGGGGGCAACTCATTTGCTTCCCCCCATTAGGTCACCTATATGTCCTTGGGACCTGAATTTGGTGCTGTCTGTGTTACAGAAAAAAACATTTGAACCTATGAAGGAAATTCCATTAGACTTGCTGTCACACAAGCGAGCCATCCTGATGGCCATCACTTCGACTAGAAGGGTGTCAGAGTTACCTGCCCTTTCATGCAGGGAACCATACTTGATCCTTCACCACAACAGGGTTGTGTTATCACCTGTTACATCCTTTTTGCCAAAAGTGGTGTCAGCCTTTCATTTATATCGGGACATAAATGAGAGAAGACTGCATTCTTTGGACGTTGTCTGGGCAGTCAAGGTTTATTTGTCTAGATCTGCAGAGATCTGAGGATCAGACTCCTTTTTTGTTTTACCAAAAGGGGCAGGCAGCTTCCAAAGCTTCCCTTGCCAATTGGGTCTGTCAATTGGTCATTCAGGCCTATGGTCTGAAACGTAAAGGTCCTCCCTTTAAGTTGAGAGCTCATTCTACCGGGAGTGTAGGAACCTCCTGGGCTTTTCACCAGCAGGTATCTATGGTTCAGATTTGTAAGGCTGCTACCTAGTTTTCAATGCATACGTTCACAAAATTATATCAAGTGGATGTTTCGAGCAGCTGAGGATTCGGCTTTGGGCCGCAGTGTACTGCAGGCTGCTGTATAAGGTCTGATGCTATTGTTTGGCAGGGTGTCTCCCTCCCCCCAAGGCTATTGCTCTGGGATGTACCAGTAGGTAATCAATATTAGCCTAACTCTGTGTCCTATGATGTATGAAAAAGATTTTTTTCATCATACTTACCTGTAAAATCCTTTTCTTTGAGTACATTATGGGACACAGAGGTCCCTCCCCTCTTTTTTGAGGATTCAGTGCTTGCAACAAGCCTGAATTACTTCCTGTATGGGGGGGGGTGTTATATAGGGGATCACTTTCTGTCAAAAGACCTTTGGTCTAATAGTGTCCATTCACCTGGAGATGAAGTGTAACCCAGTAGGTAATGAATATTAGCCTAACTCTGTGTCTCATGATGTACTCAAAAGGATTTTACAGGTAAATATGGCGAAAAATCCTATTTTTTTTCTTGGACTTTGGGTTTGTCTTTGTCACTGTGTCAAAAAAATCTGTCTAAGATGCTCTTAAATACCAATGCATCCACTTTACAGTGAGAATGGCAGCTGGCAGAGTACTGGTTAGTTTCAGGCATTGAGAGACCAAAAGTAACTTGCTGCACATCATCCCCTTAACCTTAACCCAAAATGTTGATCTTCTCTGAGGGAAGCTCTGCAGAATTTTTTCATTGTTCAATATTGTGCCCAGAAACACCATTCTTTGGGAGAAAATATCTGAATATTTTTCCAGTTAATGCTTCAAACAAATATTTGTGGGAATCAAATTAAGACTTCCCTGTGGCAGAGGAATCTGCTGTTGCTAATGGAATGGAAGTACAGTGGCTAAGTCATCCTTTCTCAGACATTTTACCCCAGAGCAACCCCTAAAATGATTTAAAGATCTCGAGAAACCTTTTCTAAAACCAGTTCATCTGGAGTCAATAGAGGAAATATGCCATCCTTACAGACGGCTAAAAAGCTCATTAGTGCCATGCTTCTGGCTTTTCCAAGTGGTGGAGGAACCCTAAGGTTCCACAGAACCCTGGTTAAGAATGACTGGTCTATGTAATGATATCTTTATAGAACCTGTTGTTGCAGAAGGGCAATAACTGGGAGGAACATTTCAGGAAATGCCTTGGAGATGTGGAGAGGTTAAATTGGAGGTAGACAAACTGAATTGGAAGTAGTCTGGGTATAACGGAATATGTAATCAAGCTTTGGACACATCCATTGAAAGCCATCTAGTTAAATAACCTGCCCAAACTTTCTTTAATTGTGGATTGGAGCAACTCCATCCTGAACAAGGGAACTCAAATTGTCCTGTTAAAGACTTCTAGATCCAACATGGGATGAAGATGCTCTATTGAACGTGACACCAATGTCCAAAAAAAAACAAACAAGGGTTTTAATTATGCTCTATTTACTCAGGATGAAAAAAGCAATGGATATAGATACAACTTAACCACTTCCCGACCAGCGCACGACGATGTACGTCGTCAGAATGGCACAGGCAGGCATATTGGCATACAGGTACGTCCAATATTCAATGCCGCCCTGCCATCGGGAGCGCGCCGCCGGCAGCGCGCTCCTGCGCTGGTCGGGACCCCCGAGAGTCCGGTCGCGGGACCCGCGGACTCGATCGCCGCGGGCATCCCCGCGATCGTCTCACGGAGCGGCCGAATGGAGGAAATGCCGAGTAAACAGCATTTCTCCATTCTGCCTAGCAACTAGTGACACTGATCTCTGCTCCATGTGATTGGAGCAGAGATCAGTGTTCACTAAATGAAAGCCCAACCCCCCCACAGTTAGTAACACACCCCTAGGAACACTTAATCCCTACATTGCCACCCACTGGTTAACCCCTTCACTGCCAGTGTCATTTACACAGGAATCACTGCATTTATATAGCAGTGATTACTGTATAAATAACAATGGTCCCAAAAATGTGTCAAAAATGTCCGATGGGTCCCCCACAATGTCGCAGTCACAATAAAAATCGCTGATCGCCGCCATTACTAGTAAAAAAAAAAAAATAATAAATGATTAATAAAAATGCTATAAAACTATCCCTATTTTGTAAACGCTATAACTTTTGCGCAAACCAATCAATAATCGCTTATTGCAATTTTTTTAACCAAAAATATGTAGAAGAATTTTTTATATATTTTTGGGGGATATTTATTATAACAAAAAGTAAAAAATAATGCGTTTTTTTCAAAATTGTCGCTCTATTTTTCTTTATAGCGCAAAAAATAAAAACCGCAGGGGTGATCAAATACCACCAAAAGAAAGCTCTATTTGTGGGAAAAAAAGACGTCAATTTTGTTTGGGAGCCACGTCGCACGACCGCGCAATTGTCAGTTAAAGCGACGCAGTGCCGAATCGCAAAAAGTGATCTGGTCTTTGACCAGCAAATTGGTCCGGTCTGAAAGTGGTTAAAGTGGTTGTAAACCCTTACAAACCACTTTGACCTACAGGTAAGCCTAGATTAAGGCTTACCTGTAGGTCCAAGAAATATCTCCTTAACCTACACGGTTTAGGAGATATTTGCCGAAAGACAGGCACCGCTGTCTACGGCGCATGTGCCGTAGACAGCGACGCTCAGGCGCACTGAGTGCGCTGCAGTTACCGGCAATATGCCGCGAGTGGCGGCTCCCGTGCGCATGCGCGGGAGTGACGTCATCACGGCTCCGACAAACGACAGCGCCGGAGCAGCGAGACCCACCAAGAAGATGGAGGCTCTGGACTACAGGGGACATCGGTGACTTCGCTGGCTCCTGTGTCATGTAAGTGACACATAATGAGCTACTATGCGATGCATAGTAGTCCATTATGCTTTACCTTTGCAGGGAATCAAAGAGGAAGTAAACCCATCAGGGTTTACTTCCTCTTTAAAGATGAATGTTTTAACATCCATCCTGTCACATGCTCTTATGAAAAATTGACTGCATGGTTTCTGGGAACATAGGCTACACTCTTTTCATGCTTTTGGTGCATAACAAGCAAATGAAAGGTAGAATTTAATTGCCAGAGGCAGCAGGAATAAAGACTGCCTGCACTGATTCTTTAGAATCAATAACAGCTCAGGATTTTAAATCCTAATAACAATTCCACCTTGACTCGTAAGTGCAGGCAAAGTAATCAACTTACAGCACTCACTTTGTCTAGGAGGTCCTGATATACAAAAATAATGGGATATCTCCTTTTAACATTTTTAATATTATATTTTATTACAAGTAGAAAGTAGTATATTTTTAAGGATAAAACGAGGTAGGCCAAAGACCAGTGGTTAGGAATCACCACTGCTGGTAATCTAACTGTGTTTGTATATTTATTAAAGCAATAATATATTTGTACATTTTGTATTATCTATGCAATGCTGTATTATTTTCTTGGGTAAACAATTTATATAAACTTATAGTTGAATACTTTCCTGGATAAAGATCGGACAAAACCTAGCCCATGAATAGTCTCATTCCACCCAGGAATAATTAAACCCTTCCCAGTTTTGTTACACCCCATCCTAGCCATGGAAATTGTTAGCATCTGTGGTCCTCCATCTGTAGGGAATCTCTATTTTTATGAATGTGCTCAAGTAGCTTACTGTTTAATTATAAAATAGATTATTTTTGCTCTGAAATGTTGTTGATTACTTTAAATATATTGTAAAACAGCAGGAAATAGTCAATTTGCTGGACGTGTTGCTAACCAGTCATTTTCCCTGGAACACCTTGTAAAGAGGCAAAGAAAATGCAATTTCACGGTGGTGTCTCTCTACTCATTGACACCGCCTTTCTGTCCATTGACATACTGGGTTGGTTTACTGAAGCTGGGGAGTGCAAAATCTGGTGCGGCTCTCCATAGAAACCAATCAGCTTCCAGGTTTTATGGCTAAAGCTTAATTGAACAAGCTGAAGTTATTAGCTGATTGGTTTCTATGCAGAAGTGAACCTGATTTTGCACTCTCCAGCTTTAGTAAATAAACCCCGCTTTGTCCTTCAGCTTGTGCTAAGGGAGTTGCTCTCAGGTTCTATGATACCCAAAAGCAAAATGACAAGTTAAGTCTTAGGGGTCCATTCATAAGGGAGGACAGATATTGCAATCTGCTTTCCCCTGGACACTGCATTGTTTACTGCACCTGAATTGGAAGAGCCATCATAAACTGCAGTGGTTTGGAGTCTTCTGTGTTCTTCTGATTCTAACCTCAATGGGATGAAATTACTTTTGCACACTAGAGAGAACAAAAAGAGGAGCGAGAGCACATTTTCTAATTATTTTCAAAGTCAAGGTGAGCTCTGGGAATTAGGTGAAATTTACCCTTGCAGTGGGTCCTCTCTGCACTGCAAGGTTTAGTTGCTCATTTAGTCTAGCGATGCAGGGATAAGGTATAACACCTTATTTGTGGCTCTAGCAGGCTTCCTCCATTCCTACAACTGGCCCAGTCCTCTCTAAAACAGACCATAGATTATTAAATTTTCTTTCCTGCAAACACAGTCAGTGTTGATGAGGAAATCTTGGGGTTGATTTACTAAAGGCAGATAGACTGTGCACTTTGCAAAGTGCAGTTGCACTCTACTAAGCTCTGCAGCAACTGCACTTGCAAAGGAGGTAAGGTTTCACTTTGCAATGAGTACCCAATCATGTGCAAGAAAAAAAAATACTGCATCTTTGCTTGCAAATGATTGGATGATGGAAGTCAGCAGAGCTGCTCATTTACTAAGGTCTGGTGCAACGGCAGACCTTAGGGGGCGAATAAGGTTCAGGAGGGCAGTCTTTTCAATATGAAACCAAAATCAAGAACATGGGGACATGACCTCAAACTAACTGGAGGAAAGTTCAAAACTAATCTTAGAAAGTGTTATTTTACTGAAAGGGTAGTTGATGATTGGAATAAACTACCAACAGAGGTAGTGAGACAGTCAACAGTAAATGGCTTCAAACATGCTTGGGATAAACATAGATCTATAGTCAGACAACAAGGTTAATGTAAAAACAAAAAATAAATAAATAAATAAAATAGGCGGACTCGATGGACTACTCAGTCTATTTCTGTTGTCACTTTTTCTATTTTTTCATTGTATTTCATCAATGAATACAAGGCTTGCTTTGATTGGCTTTCTGAGTAGCGAGGCGGTTGGATAACGTCATGATCTCCACATCAGCCAATCAGCAGCACATTTTGTTCTGGGAGCGTAATTGGAGGCCCTGGTCCCGCTGACAGAACACAGCTCTGTATTGCTGATGCTACACATACAGTTTATACAGCACTGATGGCGGGCGCATCTGTTAGTGAAGGAAATACTTTATTTGGGCCAGCTTGGTCCAAACAAACTATTTCAAGTCGCAAGAAACTTGGAAGTAGGTTTTAACTTTTGGGAAAAGGTAAATGACACATATGAGTTTCCAGCAGTGTATCCTGTATATTTCATGTACGCGGGAGCAAAAAGTACACCAGAGTTAATAGGTTAAACAATCACCTACCAAGCAAAGCATTTTTTTTTTATTTCTTGATTTTAGAAAAGGCAATTTGGCTGCAACATTAACAGGAATGTATAATGTTTTTATGCTTTGTTTTATTATGGTCTAGACCTAAAAAAAAATAAAGATTTAAAAATATAAAGTATGATATATTGTAAATTATTGTCATGTAGACTCTCTTTATTTAAAAGGATGTTTTAATCTTTTCATATCATCAGTATTGTATCCTTTTCAGGCTATGCTGAAAGAAGCCTATTGTTTAGAGATCTCTGAGGTCTCAGTCTGAAGTTTCCATCAAAGGGATCTGGATATTTGCACATTATGGCAGATTTATCTGCTAGAAAGCCCCCTCCAGTGCTGCAACAGCCGCAATCTCTTTTTTCCATTTTATTGCTGCTTCTGATGTGTTCACTCTGTCTTCTGGGTTCAGCATCTTCTGCCATCTTCATTGGCTGGTGGGTTGATGTAATACACAGGAGTTCATTCATCCTGACACCAGGGGGAATAGAGAATGTACATTAAATTGCACATAAGCATCTTAGTGCACATTTAGGGCCTATAATACCTGGATAATTTCTGTTCCCATCTCAGCTCTAAGGTGCTCTGTGTTCTGAAAAATACATGTCCATCTTTTTCTGAATTTTATTGTTAAGAGACATGCAAACGTCAATGGCAGTAAATCAAAACATGTATAATATGCTTTTTGATGTGTTGTCAATCGGTGACATCAGGGAATCCCTGATGATGTCACATGACAGTGACGAACACGCGTCAGGAATACTAGACATCGGAAGTGACGTGGGCAAGCTCGCTGCTCAATTTTTGTTGCCAGTTTGATACTTAATAATGTGAGTACCTGTCTTTTACTTTGTTGTTACCAATAAATACTTTTCAAAACTACTACACTATCGAGAATCCCTCCTGTTCCTTACTTCCCCCATGACATATTTGTGAGGTTCACCCATTCCAGACATACCAGGGAGTTAAAAGGGGATGCTGATTGCAAACAGGAAACATACACCAGCAGAGTCGGAAACGCCAGACTGGGACGCTTACCAGTGGACATACAACGGTTCCATATCAAAAATACATTTACATGCTGTTACCTTACAGCAGTAAGGTAAGGAGACACCCATATATTACGCTTCACAGAGGACAAGAAGCCACCTATCACCAGCACTACATTGCAGAAAGTGATCACCAGCACTTTATCCCTGTTTTCCAATATACAGTCACCATATATACTGCACCTTATGTTTTAAAAGGACTTTTTTCACTGACCCATTTGATTTATTTTATACACTTATTAAAGCGGAGGTCCACCCTAAAGTGGAGCTTCCGCTCATTGGATCTGCACCCACTTCCGGTGTAGATTCTGCAGAAGGTACGCCCCTTTCCACAGAATCTACGCCCCTTTCCGAAGGTCCCCCACTGCCTGCTGGGAAACACACGGATCCCAGAGACGGCGGGGTCCATCCTTATTGCGCAGCGCAACTCGCACATGCGCAGTAGGGAACCGGGAAATTAAGCCGAAAGGCTCCACTTCCTGATTCCCATACCCAAGATGGCGGCGGCAGCACCCGAGAGACGATCGAGAGATTGGCTTCGGGTGCCGACATCACAGACGCGCTGGGCGGGTAAGTGTCATTATTTTAAAAGTCAGCAGCTGCAGTATTTGTAGCTGCTGGCTTTTAAAAAAAAAATAACGGCGGACTCCCGCTTTAAAAGGACTTTTTATTTTTGAGATTTTATCATGATATTTTACTACTGCTTTTATTTAAAGAATAATAATGAATTATATGTGATACATTCATCTTAGCTTGTGTTTATTTTTATATGTGTTTATATAACACAAGAATTGCCTCTTTAGTGTTTCTAATACAGAGCACTTTTGCACTTTAGTCTATATAATTTTATGCACATAATTTATGTACAGCGCAGCACTATCTTTATTTTCTCTATTTACCTGGGTTCTGACATTTCCCTCAGTGTTTTGCAGTAGTACTCGCTGAATCTACTTGGTACGCACAGGGATATTATTTTATTATATGTTAAGACTATAGACTGCAAATTTTGTAATATCCAGTAAAGACTGTAGTGCATATACAATGGATATAAAAATTCTACACACCCCTGTTAAAATGTCAGGTTGCTGTAGTGTAAAATAATGAGACAAAGATAAATAATTTCAGAACTTTTTCCACCTTTTAATGTGACCTATAAACTGTACAACTCAATTGAAAAACAAAGTGAAATAGTTTGGGGGGTGGGGGAGTAAAAATAAAAAAGGAAAATAATGTGGCTGCATTAGTGTGCACACCCTCTTATAACTGGGGATGTAGCTGTGTTCAGAGTTAAGCATTCACATTCAAACTTATGTTTAATATAAGTCAGCACACACCTGCCATCATTTAAAGTGCCTCCGAGGAGCCCCAAATAAAGTTCAGCTGTTGTAGTAGGTCTTCCTTGACATTTTCTTAGTTCCATCCTAAGGAGGGTTCCCTCACCTCTCTTATGCTGCATAGACATGAATACATGGCACTGGCGGGGACCAGCCCATGATCGAGTGTACTTTAGCTGGGACCGATTGGCAGTTCACTCCTCCACTATGTTACACAAGGAAGGGATTACCTTTGAGTAGCTTTCATCATCACATGGGTAATGGCAGATATGTTCTTGGCTTCACACACATTCACACAAACACTTAGTTTTTAGTGCAACAATTATACACTTTCACAGCCTCTTTTGGATGAGTTGAGACCTTCTTTCATTTTTTTATATGACAAGCATACACCTTGTCCTCTAGGGGTGCAACGGATCAAAAAACTCACGGATCAGATCGTTCCTCGGATCAGAGTCACGGATCGGATAATTTTTCGGATCAGCAAATAATTGAATTTGCAAAAACCTGTGAAAATTCCACCACCATATAGTCCCCACTGTAATATACATCTCCCCCACTGTAATATCCACGTAATCTCCCCCACTGTAATATTGGCTGAGTATGGCTGGGTACGGCTGGGTATCACCGAATATGGCTGGGTATTGGCAGTGTATTGAAGAGTATTGGCAGGGTATTGCAGAGTATTGCCACGGTATTGCAGAGTATTGGCAGAGTATGGAGGGATGGCTGTGGCTGCAATTGTCACAGAGCAGCACTGTGGGCACTACAGATCCAGCCCACAGCGCTGCTGCCATTCGATCTCTCCCCTCCACCGTACAGACCTGTACACAGAGGGGAGAGAGGATCCAGCGTCATCATGATGCCGGTTTGTTTACAAGTGATCGCTCCATCATTTGACAAAGTGATCGCACTGTAAACGGCCGACGGGTGCACCTAGATAGCCGCCGCTCCGGAGCTAGGCCAAAGCCGTGGCCTTTCTTAAGGCCGAGTCCACGAAGTGCTCCGCGGATCATGGCGTGTGCCGATCCAAACAAGGTGACCCGTTCGGATCACGGCACGGTGACGATCCGTTGCACCCCTACTGTCCTCACATACTCCCCATACATTTCATCAAACACATGCAAACCCCATTTGTCTAACGCACAGATTTTTTCAGCAGTCACATTTATTCATTTATTACTTTTTTGACACTCACAGTTTTTCCTAAATTTATAATTTTTCAATGTTTTTCACAGATTTGGGCAATACATACATACACAGCACCCATTGTATAGGTGTCAAGGCTGTCTGGGTTGTTTCCCCTGGCCCTTTCTCCGATCATTTGGGGGGGGAGGGGGGTGGGTGTTACCCTGCCTCAACCCCGGGTGAGACAGTTTGTTCCGGACCACAAAAAATCCCATTGCTGGAGTTTTGCCCAAATTATGGGCTAATCTGTAAGTAATTTTAAATTGAGCGTTTTTTTTCCCGATGTTTTCTCTATTCATCAGGTTATACATATATTAATATTCATTCCATTCTATTGATTTTTCAGTAAATACGTGGACTGGCAGGAAGCCAAGAAACGCGTCGGGTTTTAAACTAAGAGTGCCAAGCTAAGCCTATTTTAATCATGAATTCAATTAATTCTATTTTCCAGAATCTGTATTCATATAATGTGATTTATGTAATTTTGATTGGTAAATTTATGATTCATGTATTTCGTTGTAAGAATTGCCTCAATTTATTTCCATTGATTTGTTTGCATTTAATTTTTTGATTATCATACATATACTAATCTTTTCGATTATATCTGCATTCTAACTTATTTCATTTGTTTATGTTTTATAAATCATGGACCACCCCAAGGGGTTAATGACATCAAATTAAATGAAAATTAATTTAATTTATTTACATTCATTATCCATGTTCACAATGACATGTTTCAATTAAAGTCCCATTTCCATTCTCTAATTTTCTATAAAATAACCACCAGGGATAGAAGCATGCCATTGATACATCACGGTTGCAACAGTTATCTTCTTTTAAATTATGTTAAATATAAGTCAGTACACACCTGCCATCATTTAAAGTGCCTCTGATGAACCCCAAATAAAGTTCAGCTGTTCTAGTAGGTCTTCCCTGACATTTTCTTAGTTGCATCCTACAGCAAAAGCCATGGCCCACAGAGAGCTTCAAGAGCTTCCAAAGCATCAGAGGGATCTCATTGTTAAAAGGCATCAGTCAGGAGAAGGGTACAAAAGAATTTTATACAATAGATATACCATGGAACACAGTGAAGACAGTCATCATCAAGTGGAGAAAATATGGCACAACAGTGACATTACCAAGAACTGGACTTCCCTCAAAAATTGATGAGAAGAAAACTGGTCAGTGAGGCTGCCAAGGGGTTTACAGCAATATTAAAGGAGCTGAATGAATGTCTGGCAAGTACTGGCTTTGTTGCACATGTGACAACAATCTCCCGTATTCTTCATATGTCTGGGCTATGGGGTGGAGTGGCAAGATGGAAGCATTTTCTTAGGAAGAAAAACATCCAAGCCCAGCTAAATTTTGCAAAAACACATGTGGGAAAATGTGTTATGGTCTGATAAAACCAAGGTTGAACTTTTTGGGCATAATTCCAAAAGATATGTTTGGTGCAAAAACAACACTGAGCATCACCAAAATAACACCATACCCACAATGAAGCATGGTGGTGGCAGAATCATGTTTTGGGGCTGTTTTTCTTCAGCTGGAAAAGGGGCCTTAATCAAGGTAGGGGGAATTATGAACAGTTCCAAATACCGGTCAATATTGGCACAAAACCTTCAGGCTTCTGATAGAAAGCTGAACGTGACGAGGAACTTTAATTAAAAGAAGATGAAAGTTTTGGAATGGCCCAGCCAGAGCCCAGACCTGAATCAGATTGAAAATCTGTGGGGTGATCTGAAAAGAGGGCTGTGCACAGGCGATGCCCTCGTAATCTGATGGATTTGGAGTGTTTTTGCAAAGAAGAGTGGGCAAATATTGCCAAATAAAGATGTACCATGTTGATAGACTCGTACCCAAAAAGACTGAGTGCTGTAATAAAATCAAAAGGTGCTTAAACAAAGTATTTGTTTAAGGGTATGCACACTTATGCATCCATATTATTTTATTTTTTTATTTTTACTTCTCTCCACCTAAAAGATTTTAGTTTGTTGTTTAGAGTTGTACAGTTTATAGATCACATTAAAGGTGGAAAAAGTTCTGAAATGATTTATCTTTGTCTCATTCTTTTACGTCACAGAAATCTGTCATTTTAACAGGACTTTTCATATCCCATGTAATTCAAACAAAAGAACGGCACTCCTAAGGAAGATGAGCTTGTGCCTTGTCGAAACATCAAAATAAAACCTTCATTATGCATTGTGCGTTCACCTTTCAAGACCCTGAGTGGATCCTGTAAAGGTCCCCTGCCACACCAATCACCTCTTCCTGTCCAGGATCCCCTTCCCTCTGCTGTCTAGGCCCCTCATGTGCCCCCCACCCCCTGCTGGCTTTTTGTCCTCTCCCTTCCGCCTCCATGATGTCGTCATGGAGGAGTGGAAGAGGACTCCAGTGGCAACCTGTGAAGCTTTGGTGAACTCCATGCTCAAGAGGGTTAAGGCAGTGCTGGAAAAAAAATGGTGGCCACATATTTTATGTTATTGAATATATTTTATAGCAGGAAGTAATAAGTATATATTTTTTAATTTTTAGCAATTTTTTGTTTCTATAATAAAAAATGTAAAACACAGCGATGATCAAATACCACCAAAAGAAAGCTCTATTTATATGAAAAAAATTATACAAATTTAATTTGGGCACAACTTTGCATGACCGCGCAATTGTCAGTTAAAATAGCGCAGTGCTAAATAGCAAAAAATGGCCTGGTCATGAAGGGGGTAAAACCTTCCGGAGCTGTAGTGGTTAAAATAGGTCTGTATTGTTTTGAAAGCCTATCCACTAAAAACTGTTTGCTAGCCATTGTTTCCTCCCTTGATGCTGCAAAATTTACACACCCTATTAAAGTGCAACTCCAGTTTAATAAATGTTTAAATTAAAGAGGAGCTCAAGCCCCCCCCCACCCAAAAATTTTAAGTCAGCAGCTACAAATACTGTATCTGCTCACTTTTACTATTAGGACACTAACCTGTCTAGGGATCCCGTGGTGTCCTCCCCCAAGCCGATTCTTGAAATGGCTCTCGGGTGATGGCTCCACCATCTTGGGTAAGGGAAACCAGCAGTGAAGCCTTTCAGCTTCATAGGTAATTTCCTACTGTGCATGCGTGAATCACGTTGCGCTTTCTCAATGGGCCAGCTGCAGTGAGGGCCGAATTTCTGCCCAAGCTCACAGTGGCAATCTCAGCAGGAAGTGGTAGTGGGTACTTGTCAAAATCCGGTACCCCCCCCCCCCCCCCCACAGGGTGCCAAATATGAAACTAAAGGGGGAGGAGGCAGAGTGGGTGGAGCTCCAATTTAATGATTAGCCCTAAAAATATTGCAGCTCCCGCAGCAATACTATCCTTATATACCCTATACCCTGGAGAAAGAAGAGGACCATGAGAAGGAGAGTGACATCATGTGACCAAAGTTAGCCCAATTTTTTGTATAATATGAAAGATGATGTGCCAAGTAAATGGATACCTCGCGCCGAGCTTTAAAATTGCGCGTGCTTGTGGATTGGTAACAAACTACGGTACTGAGAAATCCCCACAGGCGATGCTTTACATTTTTTTACAGGTTACCTGTTTAGAGTTACAGAGGAGGTCTAGTGCTAGAATCGTTGCTCTCACTCTAACGATCGTGGCAATACCTCACATGTGTGATTTGAACACTGTTTACACATGCGGCACGACTTGCATATGCGCTCGGTTCTGCATGGAGGAATGGGGCACTTTACATTTTTTTTTCTTATTTATTTTACTTTTTATTTTTACACTGTCCTTTTATTTTTTTTAATCAATTTTATTCCTATTACAAGGAATGTAAATATCCCTTGTAATAGAAAAAAAGCATGACAGGACCTTTTTATTAAAGAGGAAGTAAAGCCTCTTAAATTAAAAAATACACCCTGCAAGGCAAACGCATAATGAGCTAGTATGCATAGCATGCTGCTATTAACGGCATGATCGCCGTTAGAAACGGCACGTTCGCCTGCGCCTGATGTCTACTGGTGCCGCTACTTCTGCAAATATCTCCTAAACCTTTTAGGTTTGGGAGATATTTCTTGCATCTACAGGTAAGCCTTAATCTACACTTACCTGTAGGTTAAATTGGTTGTAATGGGTTTACAACCACTTTTAGAGATCTGAGCTCAAATGACCCCAGATCTCTTCTTTACCTTTAAATGCAAAAAAATTTAAAATAAATCCTGTCTATTGATGTCACTCTCCAAGGGCATAGAACCGAGTGGCCATCTTGTCCTCACTCAACTTCCCGCCTATCTAGACAACGGATTGGTTAATTTCAGAGTTTACCGACGGCTCCAGTAAACGGCAGGAGGAGCAGGGGAAACCTCTCCCATTGCCCCTAAAAGTGATCCTGTAATGAATTTGCTGCCAGGATCACTTTTAGCATTTTTTATTGGGACTGCAACATTATGGCGGACACATCGGACACTTTTGATGCTATTTTGGTGCCATTATCATTTATACAGCGATCAGTGCTATAACATGAACTGATTACTGTATAAATGACACTGGCAGGGAAGGGGTTAAACACTAGTGGGCAATCAAGGGGTTAAGTGTGTCCTAGGGAGCGATTCTAACTGTGGGGTGGATGGGCTACCACGGACATGACAGTGATCACTGCTGCTGATGACAGGGAGCAGTAGATCCCTGTTATGTCACAAGGCAGAACAGGGAAATGCCTTGTTTACAAAGGCATCTCCCCTTTCTTCCGCTCCGTGACACGATCGGGGGCCCGCGAGCACGGTCATGGAGTACACGACACACGCGCTCACCCACAGTGCCGCGTCTTAAAGGGGACATACATGTACGTCCATTTGTGCAGCCGTGCCATTGTGCCGACGTATATCGCCGTGCGCTGGTCGGCAAGCAGTTAAGAACGTCTGCAGATTTAATACACATGCTGTGGAAATGCCTGCTTAGGTATTGGCAAAATGTTGTAGGAACTATTAATTATGCACATCAAACTCAGATACAACCGGATCCTAAAGTTTGTTTATTGGGATATCTGGATAAAGAAATATCTGCATGCTATTTGTAGCATGAGAAATGATTGCACTAAATTGGATATCCTCCAAAACCCCTACATATGAGGCATAGCGAATACAGGTTAAAGATTCCTTATTAAAAGAATGGCAGGTGTACCGGAATAGGGGGATATTAAAGAAATTCCCTAAAATGTGGGAACCGTGGCTAATATCACCTGGCCTAGTCACATTGACCTTAGCGTGAGATGGAAATATAAAGGTAGACAGATTTTTGATGAGATATAGAATACCAGATGGGACCTTGTAGTTAAAAAACAGAGTATTAACAAGGGGAAAGGATGAGGGCAGGGAACAGGAAGAAGAAACTCGGGTACTGTATATACAGGATTGTGATACAACGATGAATGAAAATATTATTTTTTTATATATGTAATATTTGCTTGATTAACAGGATTGTTATGGGCTCAGTAATAATTTTTTATTTATTTTCTATTTCTCTTTGCTTTTTGGGAGAATTGTCAATTGATTGTGAATGTATTTGTGTATTTTATGTTTTGTAATTGTTGTAATGGGAAAAAAAAATGTTAATAAACAGATGAATTAAAAAAAAAAATCTCCTAAACGTACACCGTATATTCATCCTGCATACAGCCGCTGACGTCCGCGGCGCTCTAAAGGTCTAGCATATCGTGCTGGAACTTCAAAGCTTCTTGCTGGAATGGAGGGCTTGTGATGTCATTGTGACCCCAGAAGACATGCCGGGGGGGGGGACATGTCAGCCCCCTCAGCATTATGCCATTATGTTGATGATTTTTTTTGGGTGGGGGGGTTACTACCGTTTTAACTGCTTCCCCACCAGCCACCGCAGTTATACTGCAGCAGATTGGCTCCCCTTTGCGAGCCGCCATAGCTGTACTTCGTCTGCTTTAAGACCACTAGGGAGCGCGCACGCCCGCGCCGCGATGACTGAGCCGATGCACGACAGTCATGATGTCCGCTGGGCACCTGCGATCGCTCCACACAGGGACAAATTGGAGGTATGTCTATGTAAATAGACAGATCTCCATTATGTCAGGGGTGAGGAGACTGATCAGTTGTTCCTAATGCTTAGGAACAACAATCCGTCTCCTCTCCCAGGCAATCCCATCCCCCCACAGTTAGAAACACCCCCTAGGACACACATTAAACCCCTTGATCGCCCCCTAGTGTTAACCCCTTCCTGCCTATTACATTTATACAGTAATCAGAGGCTATTTATGTCAGTGGTACCAAAAAAGTGTCAAAAGTGTATGATCTGTGCGCTGCAATGTCACAGTCACTGCCATTACTAATAAGAAAAGATAAAAAAATAATAAAAATGCCATAAATATATCCCCTATTTTGCAGACGCTATAACTTTTGTGTAAACCAATCAATATACATTTATTGTGATTTTTTTTTTCTTACCAAAAATGTGTAGAAGAATAAATATCAGCCTAAACTGAGGAAGAAATTCTTGTTTTTTTATTTGGGGGTATTTATTATAGCAAAAAGTAAAAAATATTGTTGTTTTTTTTCAAAATTTACGCTTTTTTTGTTTATAGCGCAAAAAATAAACCCGCAGAGGTGATCAAATACCATCATTATTTGTAGGAAATAAAAGAACGTCAATTTTATTTTTGTACAACGTCGCATGACCGCGCAATTGTCAGTTAAAGCGACGCAGTGCTGTATAGCAAAAAATGGCCTGGTCATTAAGGGGCCAAATCTTCCGGGGCTGAAGTGGATAAAGAGAACCCATTTGTGACCGGTTCTCTTTAAGAACTTGAACAAATAGTATAGGTGAAAAGATGATATTAACAAAGCTCACTTCTCTGTCTTACAGCATCACATGTATTGGAAAGGTGACATAGGTCTGTAAAGCAATATAAAGAATCAAGTTAATCTGATGAGGTTTAATACTTATGATTTTCGGTACAATAATATACTGAGTTGCGGATGTTCCATATATAGTGCCTGCTTTCAGGAGGACGCTGGAAACTGGCAGGTAATTATTAAAACTCTGTATTTAGAATGAAACCTTTTTGCAGCTGCACAAGGAACATTGTGTGCTTCTGATACCATGTAAATTATTCACACAATTTTTTAACAGGATTGCTTCAATAAGCCCTTCCATGGGAACCCGTCTTACAGGAGACCTTGCACTAAAGGGCAATAAAGTAGTTGCAAATCTCTGTAATGAACAAAGCATATCTTCATATACAGTGGTGGTTGGTGCTCCATTTATTTTTTTGGGGGGGAGGGGGCAGCAAAACCACTCAACACCCCTCCCCCGTCACTAAGCCGGTTACATGCCCAGCCCCGCACCCCGTCATTTGATTGTCAGCCTACCAGCCCCAACGCTTCCTTCTCTTCGGCTTCACCTGGGCATCACGGCAGCTTCCCCTGTGTCTTCTCTTCCTCCTCTTCCCCCCCCCCCCCCCCCCGATGGCCAATATGATTGCTTCTCCTCTTTGGCCAATTGGGTCTAAGGATCCACTTCCTGATAGGCCAGGAGGAGATTTGGGAAGACAATAGCGAATATGAACTTGTTATTGTCACACTACTGCGTGGGCTCTGCGTCCAAGCCCATCCTTTTTTGAAGCCAATTTGAGCCTTGGGCTCTAATCACGTGCTTCTAAAGAAACAAAAAGCCCCATTGGAATCCATGCATCTGGCGCACTGCATGTAGAATAGGGAGCTGGATGCATGGATTGGGAGGTGGCGCCCCTGTGCCCCTTATGGATGGGCTGCCGCTGTTCATATAGTGTGTACTTGCCTCAGTCCATAGCATTTAGTGTGGATCCTGTCTGCTGTCTCCTTTCTCTGCTATCTTCATAAGTACGGATGAGCCGAACACCCCCCTGTTTGGTTTGCACCAGAACCTGCGAACAGACCTAAACTTTGTGTGAACTTTAGAACCCTATTAACCACTTGCCGACCGCCGCACGACGATGTACGTCGACAGAATGGCACGGGCAGGCATAAGGGCTTACATGTACGTCCTTGCCTGCCCGCGGGTCGGGGGCCCGATCCAGTGTGAACCCAGCCTAATAAGCGATCATTTTTCTGATCGCTGTATTAGTGTCACAGGTGATGCTAGTTAGGCAGGTAGGTATTTAGGTTCGCCGCAGCTTTTTATAGCGCCAGGGACCCCCATATACTACCGCATAAAGCCCCCTGATTGCCCCCTAGTTAACCCTTTCACCAGTGATCACCATATAACTGTTACAGGTGACGCTGGTTGGTTAGTTATTTTTTTATAGTTTCAGGGCACCCGCCATTTATTACCTAATAAAGGTTTAACCCCCTGATCACCCTAAGTAGAACATGCCAGGCACACTCACACCCCCCCTTTACCCCCCGATCACCCCCCAATTACCCCTGCCCCCCCAGTCACAGTGACACCAATGCATTTTTTATTTTTTTTTGCATTGGTGTCATTTGTGACTGTAATAACGGTTAGGACAGTTAGGGTTAGCCCCCTTTAGTTCTAATGTGCCCCCCTAACCCCCCCAATAAAGGTTTAACCCCGTGATCACCCCCCCTCGCCAGTGTCACTAAGGCTGGGTTCACATTGCAGCGGTTTATGAGAACGAATGTGATTCGCACCACACTGCAGTGCAAATCACATCCGATCTCTGTGCGATTCGAGTTCAGCTATACAGATAGTATGGCTGAATTTGTGTCGCACCCGCCGCAAACTCGCACGGGACCCTTTTTTTGGTCCGCAGCAGAATCGGATCGCATGGGTGTTCACACCATGCGATCCGAGTTTGCAGATCGCACTGCGATATGCGAACTGATCTGGGGGTGTCATTAACATTTCACTGACACTCCCAGCAGTTCGCATAGGGCAGTGTGAACTGCCGCCGGGAGGCATGTGATGCGGGAACCTGCCACGCATTCGTGGCGTTCCCACATCGCTCCAGTGTGAACCCAGCCTAATAAGCGATCGTTTTTCTGATCGCTGTATTAGTGTCACAGGTGACGCTAGTTAGGCAGGTAGGTATGTAGGTTCGCCGCAGCTTTTTATAGCGCCAGGGACCCCCATATACTACCGCATAAAGCCCCCTGATTGCCCCCTAGTTAACCCTTTCACCAGTGATCACCATATAACTGTTACAGGTGACGCTGGTTGGTTAGTTATTTTTTTTATAGTTTCAGGGCACCCGCCATTTATTACCTAGTCTCACTAGTGTACCCCTAAATTTAGGGGTGTCTACTTTCCAAAATGGGGTCATTTGGGGGGGGTTTGTGCCATCTTGGCATTTTATGGCCTTCAAAACTGTAACGCCCTTAGAAAGCCTGAAGGCGGTGCTTGGTTTTCGGGGCCCCGTACGCGGCTAGGCTCCCAAAAAGTCCCACATATGTGGTATCCCCGTACTCAGGAGAAGCAGCAGAATTTATTTTGGGGTGTCATTTCACATATGCCCATGGCATGCGTGAGCAATATATCATTTAGTGACAACTTTGTGAAAAAAAAAAAAAAAAAGTTTGTAATTTTCCCACAACTTGTGGCAAAATATAAAATATTCCATGGACTCAACATGCCTCTCAGCAAATAGCTTGGGGTGTCTACTTTCTAAAATGGGGTCATTTGTGGGGGTTTTGTGCCATCTTGGCATTTTATGGCCTTCAAAACTGTAATAGGTAGTGAGGAGTGAAGTCAAATATTTACGCCCTTAGAAAACCTGAAGGCGGTTCTTGGTTTTCGGGGCCCCGTACGTGGCTAGGCTCCCAAAAAGTCCCACATATGTGGTATCCCCGTACTCAGGAGAAGCAGCAGAATTTATTTTGGGGTGTCATTTCACATATGCCCATAGCATGTGTGAGCAATATATCATTTAGTGACAACTTTGTGTAAAAAAAAAAAAAAAATTATTTTTTGTCATTATTCAATCGCTTGAGGCAAAAAAATAAAATATTCAATGGGCTCAACATGCCTCTTATCAATTTCCTTAGGGTGTCTACTTTCCAAAATGGGGTCATTTGGGGGGGTTTTGTACTGCCCTGCCATTTTAGCACCTCAAGAAATGAGATAGGCAGTCGTAAACTAAAAGCTGCGTAAATTCCAGAAAACGTACCTTAGTTTGTAGATGTGACAACTTTTGCGCAAACCAATAAATATACAATTATTGACTTTTTTTTTACCAAAGACATGTGGCTGAATACATTTTGGCCTAAATGTATGACTAAAATTGAGTTTATTGGATTTTTCTAATAACAAAAAGTAGAAAATATCATTTTTTTTCAAAATTTGCGGTCTTTTTACGTTTATATCGCAAAAAATAAAAATCACAGAGGCAATCAAATACCATCAAAAGAAAGCTCTATTTGTGGGAAGAAAAGGACGCAAATTTTGTTTGGGTACAACATTGCATGACCGCGCAATTACCAGTTAAAGCAGCGCAGTGCCAAATTGTAAAAAGACCTCTGGTCATTTACCAGCAAAATGGTCCGGTCTGAAGGTGGTTAAAGTCTATGGGACTCGAACATTCAAAATCGAAAGTGCTAATTTTAAAGGCTAATATGCAAGTTACTGTCCTAAAAAGTATTTGGGGACCCGGGTCCTGCCCCAGGGGACATGTATGAATGAAAAAAAAAGTTTTAAAAACTGCAGTTTTTTCGGGAGCAGTGATTTTAATAATGATTAAAGTGAAACAATAAAAGTGTAATATTCCTTTAAATTTCGTACCTGGGGGGTGTCTATAGTATGCCTGTGAAGGGGCGCATGTTTCCCGTGCTTAGAACTGTCCCTGCACAAAGTGTCATTTCTGCAGGAAAAAAAGTCTTTTAAAATCATTTGCGGCTATAATGAATTGTCGGCTCCCATAATACAGAGAACAGTCATTGAAAGTCATTGATAAAAAAAAAAAAGCGTGGTGTTCCCACAAATTCAATTACCAGGCCCTCCGGGTCTGGTATGGATATTAAGGGGAACCCCGCGTCAAATTTTAAAAAAAATTGACGTGGGGGTCCCCCTAAAAATCCATACCAGACCTTTTATCTGAGCACACAACCTGACCGGCCGCAGGAAAAGAGGGGGGGGCGAGAGAGCGCCCCCCCTCCTGAACCGTACCAGGCCACATGCCCTCAACATTGGGAGGATACTTTGGGGGTCTGTGACCCCTCAAAGCACCATGTCCCCATGTTGATGGGGACAAGGGCCTCATCCCCACAACCCTGGCCGGTGGTTGTGGGGGTCTGCGGGCGGGGGGCTTATCAGAATCTGGAAGCCCCCTTTAACAAGGGGACCCCCAGATCCTGCCCCCCCCCCTGTTTGTAATGGTAAGGAGGTACAAAAGTACCCCTACCATTTCACAAAGAAAGTGTAAAAAATAGTTAAATAAGACAAACACACTTTTGAAAAATTCCTTTATTAAAAATAAAATAAAAATAAAAAAAAGATTCCAGCGGTGCTAATCCATTCTTGCTATCCAGCGATGGATGATCATCTCTCCAGGGTCCAGGAATGGCTGATCTGATCCAGCGACGGGTGATTTTCAGTCCAGCGCAGTCCATCCACGCATCCATCTTCTGTCTCCACTGAGGAGACACTGAGGGATCCCAGCACTGACGTTTCTTGTATTAGGAGGGCGGCGCCACCCTGTCATCTGCCCCAGCCCCCTCTGACCCTAGTGAGGGAAGCCAGGGCTTCCCCCATGACGTATGGGTGACCCCGCCCCCCTCTGATGTAATGCAGGTTTCCGACTCAAACTCAAAGCTCATCGCTATTCATGAGTCACTTCTGACAGTTTTTCCAGATTAGGAAATCCTTGGAGATGGTCCTCCTTCCCCTCCACACAGAAGGTGACTGACAGCCTGAGCTGTGCATGTTTCCTTAAGAGACTGTGTAAGGGGGAGTCATATCCCCTCCCCCACTGTACTCTTTGTTCTACGCAGTGTGTGACATCACTGCCTCCTGGAAGCTCAGAAACACCATCTAAACTGTGTACTGTGGAAGTGGTAGCCAAGTTGCACCTTTGCTACCCCCTAACTTCTCCCCCCTTAAGTTGTAAAGGAAGTGGCTGGGGTGTACACATGCACTACTGCCCGCCCATTCAAGTGAACAGGACTGTACTACAACCGTCACAACTAAGTACACAGCACAGAGTTGTGGTTGTTGTATTGTGGCCCAATCCTCCACTACAGCAGTGGTCTGTACCTAATATCCAGTGCAGAGCTATGGTCCCTGCATTGGTCTTGATGACATCAGAGGACCTTCGATCACCGGAGCGCAGGTGGGAAGAGGCTTCGAGGACTGGTCTAGTGGTGCAGAGGACCCTGTGGGAATGGCGGAACAGGTAAGTGGAACTTCTTTCCCAAGGAGCACTTCTGCAATGAAGGACTTTTTAGTTTTCCAAAGTACATCAGCCCACCTCTTCCCTCCATTGCGTTTCTCTGCCACTAATACTGCCCGCTGTAGTCTACACTCTTAATCTCATAGTTATCCGCAACGCTCCACCTATGGTAATTGCCATTTAATAACATGTCCGATACATATCACCTCAGTTCTCCTGAAAAAGCCTATAGTGAAACGTGTTGAGAGTCCAGCAACCTTTGTCTTATTAAGTATTAATCCAAATTCCTTCCCTTTTCTAACCAATGACACCACAAAGCTCTTTGATCACTCCCTGGTCATCTCTTACCTCGACTACTGCAACTCCCTACTCACTGGATTACCTCTTCACAGGTTATCCCCCCCTTCAATCCATCATGAATGCTGCTGCCAGACTCATCCACCTTAAAAACCGTTCAGGGTCCTCCACCCCTCTCTGCCAATCCCTTCATTGGCTTCCACTCACCCAACAAATAAAATTCAAAGTACTAACAATAACTTACAAAGCCATCCACAACTTGTCGCCCTCACTACATCACTAACCTGGTCTCAAAATGCCAATCAAATTGTCCTCTTCATTCCTCCCAAGACCTCCTGCTCTCTAGCTCCCTTGTCACCTCATCCCATGCTCGCCTCTAGGACTTCTCCTGAGCCTCTCCCATCCTATGGAACTCCCTACCCCAATTTGTCTGATTATTATCTTGTTCTGTCCACTTCCCTAAAAACGCTTAGAGAAGAGTATTTTGCCCTCACCCAGCAACTTCTTTTATTTTCTCCGTCAGCTCCTCCCCTACAGTTATTACCTTTTGTATCACTTGACCCTCCCTCTTAGATTGTAAGCTTTAACGAGCAGGGTCCTCTGATTCCTCCTGTATTGAATTGTATTGTAACTGTACTGTCTGCCCTCATGTTATCAAGCCCTGTGAAAACTGGTGGCGCTATATAAATCCTGTATAATAATAACAGTAATTTGAGCTAATAAAAGGACTGCAAAAATGTGTAAAACCAATAATGTACATCAGGATTTGCCAAACTTTCTAAACAGAGGGCCAGTTTATTGTCCTTTAAGCATGGGGGGGGGACTGCACTGTGGTGACTAGGAGTAAAAAAAATGCCCCATCTTCAGTGGCAGTAAACAGTGCCCCATGATTGTTTTTACCGTAGTAGGATGAACAGTGTCCCATCACTGGTGTCAGTGGGAGGAATGAAGCCCCTTTTGCTGATATTCAAAGGGGGATAGTGCCCCATCACTGGTGTCAGTGGGAGCAATGGTGACCCATCATTGGTGTCAGTGAGAGGAATAGTGCCCCATCACTGGTGTGAGTGAGAGTAATAGTGCCCCATCACTGGTGTCAGTGGGAGGAATGGTGCCCCATCACTGGTGTGAGTGAGAGTAATAGTGCCCCATCACTGGTGTCAGTGGGAGGAATGGTGCCCCATCACTGGTGTGAGTGAGAGTAATAGTGCCCCATCACGGGTGTCGGTGGGAGGAATGGTGCCCCATTATTGGTGTCAGTGGGGGGATTGGTGTCCCATTATTAGTGTCTGTGGGAGGAATGGTGCCCCATAATTGGTGTGAGTGAGAGGAATGGTGCCCCATCATTAGTGTCAGTGGGAGGAATGGTGCCCCATCATTGGTATCAGTGGGGGGGATGGTGTCCCATTATTAGTGCCAGTGTGAGGAATGGTGTCCCATCATTAGTTTCAGTGGGAGGAATGGTGTCCCATCATTAGTGTCAGCGGGAGGAATGGTGCCCCATAATTGGTGTCAGTGGGAGGAATGGTGCCCCATAATTGGTGCCAGTGTGAGGAATGGTGTCCCATCATTAGTTTCAGCGGGAGGAATGGTGTCCCATCATTAGTGTCAGTGGGAGGAATGGTGCCCCATAATTGGTGTCAGTGGGAGGAATGGTGCCCCATCATTGGTGCCAGTGGGAGGAATAGTTCCCCATCATTAGTGTCAGCGGGAGGAATGGTGCCCCATCATTAGTGTCAGTGGGAGGAATAGTGCCCCATCATTAGTGTCAGTGGGAGGAATGGTGCCCCATAATTGGTGTCAGTGGGAGGAATGGTGTCCCATCATTAGTGTCAGTGGGAGGAATGGTGCCCCATAATTGGTGTCAGTGGGAGGAATGGTGCCCCATCATTAGTGTCAGTGGGAGGAATGGTGCCCCATAATTGGTGTCAGTGGGAGGAATGGTGTCCCATCATTAGTGTCAGTGGGAGGAATGGTGTCCCATCATTAGTGTCAGTGGGAGGAATGGTGCCCAATAATTGGTTTCAGTCGATAGAATGGTGCCCCAAGGATTGGACAAAGGCATGCTGAGGGCCAAATATATCCCAGAGGCCACAGTCTGGAGATGATTGATGTACAGTATATTGTCACAATATGATCCGTGTACATTATGAAATGATTTGCAAATAGAGTTGGATGTTATAAGGTATTATGGCCCATCCCCATAGGGGAACACCTATCAATTGATCTTTTTTTAATATTTGGCTTTTAACTATTTATATACAGTAAAAAATATATACATTTCTAGTGCACTTATATTGTCTCAGTATGGCACCATTGAGGTCCCATCTGCATAGAATTAAACAACATGGGGAGCTGGCCCCAGGTTTTGTTTTTAGGGTTCTCCTTTTCCTTGGAGGGTACCAAGGAGCCCCCTCTGTGTGGGCACTCCCGCCTATTGTAAGTCTATGCTGCACGTGTCCGCACTCCACACCATCACGTCACTACACAACAGCAAGACACTTTTCTGCTCCTCTCTTCTCCCCAAACCTGATTGATGGCAGCGTCTGTGTAATATTCTGGTACTCTGTGACACGCTCACTTTGCCTGTTTGCCTGCCCAGAAGTTCAGACAAGCGGAGCAGAACACTCAGGAGCCAGTGATAAGCTGGTACATTTTTTGCCAAAAATATGAAAAATGTCCTGAGGAATGTTAAACTGTTGGCGCTATATAAATCCTGTATAATAATAATGTTTACCTCCATGTAAAGAGTGTATTAAATAAAACTGAGATTATTAGGACTTTAATTTTCTTACCTATTTGACCTGGATAACGGTTGCTGTACCTTCAAACTGGGCTGCCTCCAGGTAAGCCTGCTCTCTGTTTGTACATTTCTATATCTGACTTGAGTACTCAGTTGAATTGGGGTCAACAAAACAAAACCAAAGAAATTCCCAGCTTTTCAACCAGCCTGCTAAGCAACTTAATTGTTCTGTCTAACAGTATGCGTTAAAAACAAGGGTTTAGTTTGCACGCATTTGTAAATACACACGTAAGCTACAGAACTCCGTCAAAGGCACCCCAGTATTTTCTGTAGTCCTAACTTTACATTTTGAGAACCTCCACAGTGGAAGCACATACATTATAATGGATAGGCAGAGGACAACTGAGCCCGGAGGGAGCCCACCCTTCCTTAAAGGCACATGGGGCCAGTTGTTTGTAGAGTTGAGGTCAAAACCTATCAAAGATGCTTTGACACAGTAGTGTTTTTAATCTGAGTAGGTAAAACAGTTTACAATTTTTTTTTTGGAAGTACAGTATATTAAGCAGCTAGATTCCATAAAGAAATTATTGCGGGCACAGAAAAGCAGAGTCTTAACTTTAATAATAAAAGGAGAGTTCAGAGTCCAGGACTACACCTAGAACCTTGGCATGTGGGGATGGGCTTATAGTTGTGCCATCGATTTTGACAGAGAGATTAAGGGAAGGGGCATACGGGGGAGGAAAAAGTTTGTTTTTGGATAGATTGAGTTTGAGGAAGTGGTGTGACATACAGACTGATATATCTGATAGTAAATTAGTAAAACCTGAGGTGACAGAGGGAGAAAGCTGAGGGGTAGAGAAATAGATTTAGGCGTTGTCAGCGTATGATCTGTCAATACATATACACACCTTTATGAAAGGCCCCAGAGGCTGCAAGCAAGAGGCAACACTAACTAAACACTGCCATGAAGACCAAGGAACTCTCCAAACAAGTAAGGGACAATGTTGTTGAGAAGTACAAGTCAGAGTTAGGTTATAAAAAAATATCCAAATATTTGATGATCCCTAGGAGCACCATCAAATCTATCATAACCAAATGGAAAGAACATGGCACAACAGCAAACCTGCCAAGAGACGGCCGCACACCAAAACTCACAGACCGGGCAAGGAGGGCATTAATCAGAGAGGCAGCACAGAGACCTAAGATAACCCTGGAGGAGCTGCAGAGTTCCACAGCAGAGACTGGAGGATCTGTACATAGGACGACAATAAGCCGTACGCTCCATAGAATTGGGCTTTATGGCAGAGTGGTCAGAAGAGAGCCATTACTTTCAGCAAAAAAACAAAATGGCACGATGTGAGTTTGTGAAAAGGCATGTGGGAGGCTTCCAAAATGTATGGAGGAAGGTGCTCTGGTCTAATGAGACTAACATTGAACTTTTTGGCCATCAAAGAAAACACTATGTCTGGCGCAAACCCAACACATCACATCACCCAAAGAACACCACCCCCACTGTGAAACATGGTGGTGGCAGCATCATGCTGTGGGGATGTTTTTCAGCAGTCGGACTGGGAAACTGGTCAGAGTTGAGGAAAGATGGATGGTGCTAAATACAGGGATATTTTTGCGCAAAACCTGTACCACTCTGTGTGATTTGAGGCTAGGATGGAGGTTCACCTTCCAGCAGGACAATGACCCCAAACACACTGCTAAAGTAACACCTGAGTGGTTTAAGGGGAAACATGTAAATGTGTTGAAATGGCCTAGTCAAAGCCCAGACCTCAATCCAATAGAAAATCTGTGGTCAGACTTAAAGATTGCTGTTCAAAAGCACAAACCATCCAACTTGAATGAGCTGGAACAGTTTTGCAAGGAGGAATGGGAAAAAATCCCAGTGGTAAGATGTGGCAAGCTCATAGAGACTTATCCAAAGCAACTTGGAGCTGTGATAGCTCTACAAAGTATTGACTTTAGGGGGGTGAATAGTTATGCACATTGACTTTTTCTGTTATTTTGTCCTATTTGTTGTCTGTTTCACAATAAAAAAAAAAACATCTTTAAAGTTGTGGGCATGTCCTTTAAATTAAATGATACAAATCCTCAAACATTCCATGTTAATTCCAGGTTGTGAGGCAACAAAACATGAAAAATGCCAAGGGGGTGAATACATTTGCAAGGCACTGTAGGATTGTGGTAGGAAGGTTGCTGATAGTAGCAGAGATTGGCTGCACAGAAGCTTTTATGAGTACACTAGGATCTTTATAATTACTTGGAAATTATTTTGTTTTTCTGTACCTTTAAAAATACAGTTTTGTAGACCACCTTGCATATCGAATCCTTCAATGTCTTATTAATATTTTTTTTGTTACAAAAAATGTATCAGCATTGCACTTCAGTCTGTGTTTTCTACAGGGATTCATTAAACAAATGCATCCTAGTATTTTATTTTTCCCATTAGCACAATAATTGCATTTACAAACTTTCCTACAATATAGAAGAAACCTTTGAAGAGTTAGTGAAGTAGTGAATTGGATTTCTTTTTAATAAGTAAAATACAATTTTTTGTAAAAAAAAGATAGCACGTGAAAAGTATTTTTGAGGAATGTGCTAAAACATAATGTTTTTAACCACTTCCCGACCAGCGCACGACAATGTACGTCGACAGAATGGCACGGGCAGGCATATTGGCGTACAGGTACGTCCAATATTGAATGCCGACCTGCCATCGGGAGCGCGCCGCCGGTGGCGCGCTCCCGCGCTGGTCGGGACCCCCGTGAGTCCGGTCACGGGACCCGCGGACTCGATCGCCGCGGGCATCCCCGCGATCGTCTCACGGAGCGGCCGAATGGAGGAAATGCCGAGTAAACAGCATTTCTCCATTCTGCCTAGCAACTAGTGATGCTGATCTCTGCTCCATGTGATTGGAGCAGAGATCAGTGTTCACTAAATGAAAGCCCAGCCCCCCCACAGTTAGTAACACACCCCTAGGAACACTTAACCCCTACACTGCCACCCACTGGTTAACCCCTTCACTGCCAGTGTCATTTACACAGGAATCAGTGCATTTATATAGCAGTGATTACTGTATAAATGACAATGGTCCCAAAAATGTGTCAAAAATGTCCGATGGGTCCCCCACAATGTCGCAGTCACAATAAAAATCGCTGATCGCCGCCATTACTAGTAAAAAAAAAAAAAATTATCAATAAAAATGCTATAAAACTATCCCTATTTTGTAAATGCTATACCTTTTGCGCAAACCAATCAATAATCGCTTATTGCGATTTTTTTTACCAAAAATATGTAGAAGAATACGTATCGGCCTAAACTGAGGGAAAAAAATGTTTTTTTATATATTTTTGGGGGATATTTATTATAACAAAAAGTAAAAAATAATGTGTTTTTTTCAAAATTGTCGCTCTATTTTTGTTTATAGCGCAAAAAATAAAAACCGCAGGGGTGATCAAATACCACCAAAAGAAAGCTCTATTTGTGAGAAAAAAAGGACGTCAATTTTGTTTGGGAGCCACGTCGCACGACCGCGCAATTGTCAGTTAAAGCGACGCAGTGCCGAATCGCAAAAAGTGGTCTGGTCTTTGACCAGCAAATTGGTCCGGTCTGAAAGTGGTTAAAAAGTATTTTGAAAATGCAAATAAACTACAGTTTTATAAAATGTGTGTTTTTACTTTATATCGTGTGATATTTTTTATTTTTCTAGGTTTATTATATGATTATTGTAGGCAAGTTTTGCTGGACGTGATGTTCATGTTTCCATTAGGCTTGTGCAATTCGTTTCGTAACGAATCTAAATTCGGCCGAATTTTGCATCTTTCGGACATTCGGATGCATCCGAATGTCCGAATAAAAAAATAACGAATAACAACGAATACGAAAGAAATATAACGAATGAATTCGAATGAATTCAAATGAATTTGGTAATTCTTTAAAGATCCAATGAAACAAAAGGTCAGCTCAAAGTAGTCCAATCAGCTAATTAATTTTGTGTCAGAGGTTGGATTACTGGCAAAGTGCATTCCTGAGAACTGAGTTAGAAGGGTGTTGTATTGTATTTGAGCCGAGGAGAAGAGACGTTGTCATTGTGTGTGTTAAAAGATTCATTAAACAAACGACTTTCCAAACTACGAATCGATGCATCTGAATGTCCGAATAAAAAAATAACGAATAACAACGAATACGAAAGAAATATAACGAATGAATTCAAATGAATTCGACATGATTCGGTAATTCTTTAAAGATCTAATGAAACAAAAGGTCAGCTCAAAGTAAATCTTATAGTCCAATCAGCTAATTAATTTTGTGTCAGAGGTTGGATTACTGGCAAAGTGCATTCCTGAGAACTGATTTAGAAGGGTGTTGTATTGTATTTGAGCCGAGGAGAAGAGACGTTGTCATTGTGTGTGTTAAAAGATTCAATAATAAAACGACTTTCCAAACTACGAATCAATGCATCCGAATGTCTGAATAAAAAAAATAACGAATAACAACGAATACGAAAGAAATATAACGAATGAATTCTAATGAATTCAAATGAATTTGGTAATTCTTTAAAGATCTAATGAAACAAAAGGTCAGCTCAAATTAAATCTTATAGTCCAATCAGCTAATTAATTTTGTGTCAGAGGTTGGATTACTGGCAAAGTGCATTCCTGAGAACTGAGTTAGAAGGGTGTTGTATTGTATTTGAGCCGAGGAGGAGACGTTGTCATTGTGTGTGTTAAAAGATTCAATAAACAAACGACTTTCCAAACTACGAATCACTACGAATGTCTATACATACATAAATATCGAATTTCAACGAATACGAACGAATGAATTTGACACTCTACGAATAATAACGAATTATCCGAAAACGTATTAACGTAACATAACGAATATAACAGAACGAAATTATGTATTTTACGAATGACAACGAACCGAAACTAAACGAAATTTTCCATTGTGCACAAGTCTAGTTTCCATAGAAATTCTATCATAATATGCATAACTGCAGCATTATTAAAAAGAAAAAAAGTCTTTAAAGTGGTTATTCAGTGACCTGTAGAAAAATTAAGTGTAGCAGCTACAAAAAAAAAACTGTAGCTGCTAACTTTTTAGAAAACAAGACACCCACCTGTCCCTGCTTTTACCTCCAGTGCTGTGCCCATCTGTAGCGGCTCTCCCTGCTGTCAAATTCTTGTGCTTTTCTATGGTAGCACCCCAAGAAGAGAAAGAGCCAGGAGTGCCTAAGGGGGAGCCCCAGAAGAAAAGGATAGGGGGCGCTCTATGCAGTTCCATCGAACAGAGCACGTAGGTATATCATGTTTATTATTTTTTTTAAACAAAATATATTAGACTTTACAATTACTTTAACTTTTGACTGTATATGGCCAACTTTAGGTTCAGGTATTGGACCCTAGAAGAAGTTAGATAGAGATAACCTACACAGATTTATAAAAGGCAGCTGCTAGTTCAGTCTCCATCCAAAATCAAGCAAATGGGTCATGTAAGTATACAGTATCTCACAAAAGTGAGTACACCCCTCACATTTTTGTAAATATTTTATTCTATCTTTTCATGTGACAGCACTGAAGAAATGACACTTTGTTACAATGTAAAGTAGTGAGTGTACAGCTTGTATAACAGTGTAAATTTGGCTGTCCCCTCAAAATAACTCAACACACAGCCATTAATGTCTAAACCGCTGGCAACAAAAGTGAGTACACCCCTAAGTGAAAATGTCCAAATTGGGCTAAAAGTGTCAATATTTAGTGTGGCAACCATTATTTTCCAGCACTGCCTTAACCCTCTTGGGCATGGAGTTCACCAGAGCTTCACAGGTTGCCACTGGAGTCCTCTTCCACTCCTCCATGATGACATCACGGAGCTGGTGGATGTTAGAGACCTTGCGCTCCTCCACCTTCTGATTGAGGATGCCCCACAGATGCTCAATAGGGTTTAGGTCTGGAAACATGCTTGGCCAGTCCATCACCTTTACCCTCAGCTTCTTTAGCAAGGCCGTTATCGTCTTGGAGGTGATTTTTGGGATCATTATCATGTTGCAATAGTGCCCTGCAGCCCAGTCTCCGAAGGGAGGGGATCATGCTCTGCTTCAGTAAGTCACAGTGCATGTTGGCATTCATGGTTCCCTCAATGATCTGTAGCTCCCCAGTGCCGGCAGCACTCATGCAGCCCCAGACCATGACACTCCCACCACCATCCTTGACTGTAGGAAAGACACACTTGTTTTTGTACTCCTCATCTGGTTGCTGCCACACACTTGACACCATCTGAACCAAATTAGTTTATCTTGGTCTCATCAGACCACAGGACATGGTTCCAGTAATCCATGTCCTTAGTTCTGCTTGTCTTCAGAAACTGTTTGCGGGCTTTCTTGTGTATCGTCATTAGAAGAGGCTTCCTTCTGGGAAGACAGCCATGCAGACCGATTTGATGCAGTGTGAGGCGTATGGTGTGAGCACTGACAGGCTGACCCCCCAGCAACCTCTGCGGCAAAGCTGGGAGCACTCATACATCTATTTCCCAAAGACAACCTCTGGATATGATGCTGAGGAAGTGCACTCAACTTCTTTGGTCGGCCATAGCGAGGCCTGTTCTGAATGGAACCTGTCCTGTTAAACCGCTGTATGGTCTTGGCCACCATGCACCAGCTCGGTTCCAGGGTACTGGCAATCTTCTTATAGCCTAGGCCATCTTTATGTAGAGCAAAACTTATTTTTTTCAGATTCTCAGAGAGTTCTTTGCCATGAGACGCCATGTTGAACTTTCGGTGAACAGTATGAGAGAGTGAGAGCGATGACACCAAATTTAACACACCTGCCCCCCCCATTCACACCTGAGACCTTGTAACACTAACGAGTTACATTACAACGGGGAGGGAAAATTACTAATTGAGCCCAATTTTGACATTTTCACTTAGGGGTGTACTCACTTTTGTTGCCAGCAGTTTGGGTATTAATGGCTGTGTGTTGAGTTATTTTGAGGGGACAGCTAATTTACACTGTTATACAAGCTGTACACTCACTACTTTACATGGTAGCAAAGTGTCATTTCTTCAGTGTTGTCACGTGAAAAGTTATTAAATATTTACATAAATGTGAGGGGTGTATCCACTTTTGTGCGATACTATAGCATGGCCTCAGTTTTCTCTTTTAGTGAAGGAAAAATCCCACCTTTGACAGCAGTTACCTTGCTAGCAAGTAATTGAGCTGCACTTTTGAAAATGACTTGCTAAGCTGTTGCTAGACTTGCCAGGCTTCCCAAATTTGTTGCACAATTGCATGACTCCAGATCAACTTTCTTTGCAAACATTCTGCAAGTCTACTGCAAGTTCTGGTTCAGTCATGTAGTGCAATAGTCATCCCACCACAGGGGGCACTGCAGCTGAATTTTCATGCTGCAGACTTGCAGAGCTCTTGCTGTAGACTCACCACTGTAACTTTGCTCTTGCTAGAGACTTGGCATGCAAATGTGCTACAAATTGGAAAAGCATCAACTAGAACTTGTGCTTCAAGTGCTCTGCAAGTGTACAACTTGGCAGTGAAAATGTGCAGCAAGTTAACAGACATAGAATTCAACACTGCCACAAATTAGAGAATGGGGATAATCATATCACTAATAGAAATTACATCAAAAATGGTATGTGGCTTGATCAAGACTGTGAGACCTAGATACATTAGTTCTCAATACAAGATACAGATTTCCTTTTCTCTATAACAGTGACAAGCCAGCAAGGTAGGATGGATCCAGACCACCAGCCAATGCCATATACAGGGAGTGATCTACTTACAGCAGAAGTAAACCCATCCATTTAACTGTTTCAAAAAACGGTTACATTTCCTGCACATGCTGGGAATGTAGGACTCCCATTGGTTGTGCTCCCAACCAAACAGTCAAACCATCCAATGGCCAGTTTCATAGCTGATCACATATGTAGCATCATGGCAGTTGTAGATCAAACAGAGGCCAAGATGGCAGCTTCCTTGGCTAAAAATGATAGGAGGGTTTACTTCCACTTCATGTATAAAAAACCATATCCTTCATGAATCAAAGAAGGCGAGCGGCCGCATCAGTTGTACATCAAAGTCAGATGAAATGTCATTCCCCATGTTTTCCAATGCTAACCATTTATATATGTGCGACTTAAAGTTGCAGCAACTTCAAAGTAGTTCATGCAATACTTCGTTCCCACATTCATGCGACTTGAGTACCATAGACTTCAATGTTAACCCTCAAAAGTCGCATATAAGCCGTACCTGAATGTTTTTCATTCGACAGTTGTACAACAGTTGTCCATTATCATTGGTCAAAGCCAAAGGCGCATCAAAGTCATACCCTTCCAAAGTTGCGTAAACGTTACACCAAAGTTGAATTCCAAAGGCAAGCTACGTTGGAGTACTGCAAGTGTGAATGGAGCCTTAAGAGATGCTAACCCTTTACAAGTCTACCCAATTGCAAAAGAAATTTCATTTGGAGCTCTTATTTAAAGCGGAGTTCCCACTGATAATTTTTTTTTATATAGTAACCATATCTTTTTTTAAATAGGATCATTTAAAGAACTCACGGTTTTATGCAGAATTGGCCCTGGATTGAAGATTTAGTAGAGGAATATGTTTTATATTCTTCTTTCTGGGCAGTTTCCAAAAGTGCTTGTGGGCATGTGAAGCCCACAAGCAATATCTTCCAGGGTCTGGTGCAGCTGAGCGACCAGCATGCACCGCCGGTTCTCACACATGCGCCGTATACTTCAGATGTTACCATCAAAACGGGCGGCACATCGGAATGTCCCCGCTCTGGTTGTGATGGCAACAAAGCCCTCGACGCTGCCTAGTGACTCCTGGAAATGATGAGACAGCTCCCAGGAGCACTAGTGAGCACGGGGGCGCCGAGGGAAGTGACGTTGGGCACCTTGGAGAGGAAGAGGCAGATTACGAGGAACCCCCTAGCAACAGACCCGAAAAGGTGAGTAAAAAAAAAAACATTTTCACAGGTTGTTCCTTGTATTTAAAGCTGCTGAATACTGTAAAAAAAAAATGACTGGAACTCTGCTTTAACACAAAAGTACGTTTTCGACTGAAATTGATGGGATGCATCATGATGGTGGGAAGATACTGTGCCATTGGGCAGAAGCAAACCTCATAGTCTGATACGTGTTCAAACTATATAAACAGTGTGGAGATTATGGATGTTGATGTTGGTACGGATGGAATTTGCAGGAAATGTCATGTGTATAGTGTATTAGAATGTGAATGCAACAGTCAGGCACATCTAGGAATGCTAATTTCCACCTGAGCCATGCAATGATCTATGCCCATAGATGACTCAGGATGACTTCACAATTCAGAAGCAGATAAATGATTCATATTAGCAGAAGTTTAAATGTTAATGTTACCGCCTGGCTTCCAGCGACCCCGTGTCTTGCTGTCTTGTCATCATCTGACTGACTTGTATCAGGCCAAGCAAGCTAAGAGCGAAAGAAATGTCTGGATGGAGCCGTTATCAGAGGTGAAAATGTCAGCTGCTTGTTTAATGTATTGTGAGACATTTTTGTTCCTTCTCTGCTATGGCTGTTATCTCTGCATGCGGTCCCATTATTGATTACATTTTGGATGACTTTGTTATACTTTCTAGCTACATTTTTTATCAGCTCATATTTCATTCTTAAAACCTGTTCCCCAGGCAGTGCTACCCCCTCCCTGCACGGAGTTCAGCTTTAACCACTTCAGCCCCGGAAGGTTTTACCCCCTTCATGACCAGGCCATTTTTTGCAATACAGCACTGCGTCGCTTTAACTGACAATTGCGCGGTGGTGCAAAACACTGTTCCCCCACAAATAGAGCTTTCTTTTGGTGGTATTTGATCACCTCTGCGGGTTTTTATTTTTTGCACTATAAACAAAGATTTTGGGAAAAAAACAATATTTTTTACATATTGCTATAATAAATATCCCCCCAAAAAATATAAAAAATATTTTTTTTTCAGTCTAGGCCAATATGTATTATTCTACATTTTTTTGGTAAAAAAAATTACGTTTTTTATTTTCTGCTATAAAACAAATATAATAAAAAAAAGTAAAAAATTGAATTTCTTCATCAATTTTGGCCAATATGTATTCTGCTGCATATTTTTGGTAAAAAATAAATAAAACATTCCCAATAAGCGTTTATTGATTGGTTTGCACAAAAATTATAGAGTCTACAAACTATGGGAAATTTTTATGGACTTTTTATTTGTTATTGTTTTCACTATTTTTTTTTTTTTTTTTTTTAGCAGGACTGTGATATTGTGGCGGACAAATCTGACACGAAGTGACACTTTTTTTGGGGGACCAGTGACATCAATACAGTGATTAGTGTTAAAAATATGCACTGTCACTGTAGTAATGACACTGGCAGGGAAGGGGTTAACATCAAAGGCGATCAAAGGATTAAATGCGTTGCCTAAGGAGTGCTTTCTAACTGGGGGGAATGCTATGATTGGAGGAAAACAGAGATCCATGTTTCTGCTTAGAAGAAACACAAGCTCTCCATTTTCCTCCCTCACAGAACAGCGGTCTGCCTTGTTTACAGACCACCATTCTGCATTTCCTCTGAACGATCGTGGGTGGCCAGACCCGCTGATTGGCTCCCACTGTGTCCAATCACAGTGGAAGCAGGTCGCTGGGGGCATGCGCGCCCCAGACCTTGTCCACGAAATAACGTACAGGTATGTGATTTCGCACAGCCACACCGCCATGCCACAGTATATGTATGGTGGGCGATCTGGAAGCTGTTAAAGTACTCTTGACCAGGCTCGATGTGCAACACCTTGTGCTACCTGCAAATAATGTCAGAATTCAGAATTATCCCTTTGTTTCTATGGAGCCCCCTTGGATCCTTGACCCAGTGTATATAAGCATAGCTTCCAGCTGTCCCAGATTTGGAGGGACCGTCCCTGATTTGGAACAATGTCCCTTTGTCCCTCTTTCCTCCTTATTTGTCCCTCACTTTGGTCAGATCTATATAGTTGCATATAAAATGCACTATTAATCTTTCAAAAAGTGTGTCCCAGTGCTAAACCTTTCCTCTAATTTCTAAATTGCTGCATTTGCAATTTTTAAAAGCCAATATAAAGAAATAGTAGTGATAAAAAAAACACCTTTGGGTATAACCACTTTGGGCAGGACAATTGTCGTTCCGGGTAGATGGGGGATGTCATATGACGTCCTCCACGAAACGCACCTCTCGCACACCACATAGCCCATGCTGCAGTGCGATCAGTCACCAACTGTGTCTACCGGACATAAGCGATGACTAATCAGTGTTCTAGCCCATTGCCTTTACCATGCGACTGCTGTGACCAATCACAGTAGATCACGTGACAATTGTAAAAAATGGATGGCTTCCTTTCATGCCATTCATTGTGTACAATTGCGTTGCTAGCTGTGTTTGGTCAGAGTAATCATATGGTACAGACAGGGCCAATCACAGCTAATCTGTACCATGTGATTAGCTGTGGCCAATCACAGCTAATCAAAACAAAAGACACTGAATGAACCAGTTTCATTCAGTAAAAATGTTTGCTTATACCAGTGAAATGGACTAGTATAAGCAATCATTTTGTGTTAAAAAAAAAATCCTGATCACTTCACGTTATTATGGTAACAATGTATTGCTCTGGGCACAGTATTTCAAAAATTTAAAAAAATAAAAAAAGTTATAAAAACGAAAAAAAATTACACATGTTTGTTGTTTTTTTTTTCACCTACTGTCACTAGTCAGTGCCCCTGATCACTGACACACTCGTTATATGATAACACCGTACTGCACTGGTGACAGTTATAAAGACAAAGCATTGTGAAAAAATAAATTGTTACAAAAATTACAACTTCAAAAAAATTGCCATGCCTCTTACTAAATACCTTGGACTTTCTACAAAATAGGGGTCATTTGGGGGTATTTGTACTGCCCTGGAGTTTATATGCCTCAAGAAATTAGATAGGTCGTCAGTAAATCAGGATTGAACAATTTTAAGATATACACCATAGTCTGTGGACTCTAGGGATGAGCCGAACACCCCCCTGTTCGGTTCGCACCAGAACCTGCGAACAGACCTAAACTTCGTGTGAACTTTAGAACCCTATTAAAGTCTATGGGACTCGAACGTTCACAATCTAAAGTGCTCATTTTAAAGGGTAATATGCAAGTTACTGTCCTAAAAAGTGTTTGGGGACCCGGGTCCTGCCCCAGGGGACATGGATCAATGCAAAAAAAAGTTTTAAAAACGGCCGTTTTTTCAGGAGCAGTGATTTTAATAATGATTAAAGTGAAACAATAAAAGTGTAATATTCCTTTAAATTTCGTAGCTGGGGGGTATCTATAGTATGCCTGTGAAGGGGCGCATGTTTCTGGTGCTTAGAACTGTCGCTGCACAAAGTGTCATTTGTGCAGGAAAAAAAGTCCTTTAAAATCACTTGCGGCTAAATTGTCGGGTCTCCGTAATACAGAGAACACTCAATGAGTGTTCTCTGTATTAGCCGACAATTCATTCATTCATTGATTAAAAAAAAAAAAAAAAAAAAAAAAAAAAAAAGCGTGGGGGTTCCCCTAAATTCAATTACCAGGCCCTTCAGGTCTGACATGGATATTAAGGGGAACCCCGTGTCAAATTTAAAAAAAAATTGACGTGGGGGTCCCCCCAAATATCCATACCAGACCCTTCAGGTCTGATATTGATATTAAGGGGAACACCGCATCAAATTAAAAAAAAATTGACGTGGGGGTCCCCCTAAAAATCCATATCAGACCCTTTATCCGAGCACGCAACCTGGCAGGCCGCAGGAAAAGAGGGGGGGACGAGAGAGCGGCCCCCCTCCCTCCTGAACCGTACCAGGCCACATACCCTCAACATTGGGAGGATGCTTTGGGGGTCTGTGACCCCTCAAAGCACCTTGTCCCCATGTTGATAAGGACAAGGGCCTCATCCTCACAACCCTGGCCGTTGGTTGTGAGGGTCTGCGGGCGGGGGGCTTATCAGAATCTGGAAGCCCCCTTTAACAAGGGGACCCCCAGATCCCGCCCCCCCCCCGTTTGAAATGGTAAGGGGGTACAAAAGTACCCCTACCATTTCACAAAGAAAGTGTCAAAATGGTTAAATAAGACAAACACACTTTTGAAAAATTCCTTTATTAAAAATGAAAAAAAAAAAAAAAGATTCCAGCGGTGCTAATCCACTCTTGCTATCCAGCGACGGATCTCCGGGGTCCAGCAATGGATGATCATATCCAGCGACGGGGGAATCTCTCAGTCCAGCGCTGTCCATACATCCTTCTTCTGTCTCCTCTCCGGAGACACTGCAGAGAGCACAGCGCTGACGTTTCTTATATTGGGAGGGCGGGGCCACCCGTCACCTGACCCCGCCCCCTCTGACGCTGCAGAGGGAAGCCAGGGGTTCCCCAGTGACGTGTGGGTGACCCCGCCCCCTCTGATGTAACGCAGGTTTCCGTTACACTTTTATTGTTTCACTTTAATCATTATTAAAATCACTGCTCCTGAAAAAACGGCCGTTTTTAAAACTTTTTTTTGCATTGATCCATGTCCCCTGGGGCAGGACCCGGGTCCCCAAACACTTTTTAGGACAGTAATCTGCATATTACCCTTTAAAATTAGCACTTTAGATTTCTCCCACTTGTATAGGGTGTTCCGGCTTTTCGAATTTGCTGCGAACAGCCCAAATTGTTCACTGTTCGCTGAACAGGCGAACAGGCAATGTTCGAGTAGAACATGAGTTCGACTCGAACTCGAAGCTCATCCCTAGTGGACTCTATAGCTTTCCTATAGGCTAAATAATATACACTGATTTGGATTATTTTCAACAAAGAAATGTAGCAGAATACATTTTTGCATACATTTATGAAGAAAGATTTTTTATTTGCAAAGTGGTGATTAAAGAGGAAGTAAACCCTGATGGGTTTACTTCCTCTTTGGTTCCCTGCAAAGGTAAAGCATAATGGACTACTATGCATTGCATAGTAGTCCATTATGTGTCACTTACCTGACACAGGAGCCAGCGAAGTCACTGCTGTCCCCTGTAGTCTGGAGCATCCATCTTCTCAGTGGGTCTCGCTGCTCCGCTGCTGTCATTCGACGAAGCCGCGATGACGTCACTCCCGCGCATGCGCACGGGAGCCACCACTCGCGGCATATCGCCGTTGACAGCGGCGCGCTCTGTGCGCCTGCACACCGCTGTCTACGGCGCATGCGCCGTAGACAGTGGTGCCTGTGTTTTGGCAAATATCTCCTAAACTGTATAGGTTTAGGATATATTTCTTGGACCTACAGGTAAGCCTTAATCTAGGCTTACCTGTAGGTCAAAGTGGTTTGTAAGGGTTTACAACCACTTTAAATACCACCAAAAGAAAGCTCTGTGTGACAAAATGATAAAAATGTAATTTGGGTGTAGTGTTACATGACCGTGCAATTGTCCTTCAGGCTGGGTTCACACTATTTAAAATTGGATGTGGGTTTCCCCACATTCAATTCGTATGTCAGGAGATTATTGAGTCAGTTCACATATCTCCAGAGCGGCTCCGATGCGAATTGCACAGGAGTCCGGTGTATCTTCTGGTCCATTTCAGGTCCGAGTTCAGCCAAAAGTTTTTGGCTGAAATTGGACCTGAAATGGTGAACAGGGACGCACCAGACCCCCGCTGCGAGCTCCTCCGTGCTGCGGTGTGAACCCAGCCTAAAAGTGTGACAGTGCTGAAAATTGACCTGGGCAAAAAGGGGGTGAAAGTGCCCGGTATTGAAGTGATCAACTAATCTTATTTATTTATTTATTTAATGCCTCTTTAACCACTTGCTGACTGGCCACAGTACATATACTGCGGCCGGTCAAATCTATTGCGTGAAACAACGTACCTGTGCGTCATTTCGTGCAATAGCCAGTGAAGGCGCCCGCGCATACATGCTGATTGGCCAGAGGGGGAGCCAATCAGCAGGTCCAGCAGAAGCGATGCCCGCCCGTCACCCGCTATTGCTCCCCAGGGGGATAAAACGGCGGTCCACTTATGTAAACAAGGCAGATCGTTGTTCTGTCAGAGATAAACATAGTCATCTTGTGTTCCTGCTAATCAGAAACACAGGTCACTGTGTTCATCTAGTGAGTCCACCCCCCACCCAGTTAGAAAGCACCCCCTAGGGAAACACTTAACTCTTCGACCGCCCCTAGTGTTAACCCCTTCCCTGCTAGTGTCATTAGTAAAGTAACAGTGCATATTTTTTAGCACTGATTACTGTAGTAATGTCGTTGGTTCCCAAAAAAGTATCAAAAGTGTCAGTTAGGTGTCCGATATGTCCGTTGCAATGTTGCAGTCCCGCCAAAATATGCTGATCGCCACCAATACTAGTAAAAAATAAAAATGCCATAAATCTATCCCATAGTTTGTAGAAGCGACAACTTTTACGCGAACTAATCAATGTACGTTTATTGGGTCTTTGTTTACCAAAAACATGTAGCAGAATACATATTGACCTAAACTGATGAAGAAATTTGATTTTTTACATTTTTTTATCGGAAATGTTTTATAGCAGAAATTAAAAAATATTGTTTTTTGTTTGTTTTTTAGTTCTCTTTTTTAGTTCCTAGCGCAAACAATAAAAACCGCAGAGGTGATCAAATACCACCAAAAGAGATCTCTATTTGTGGGAAAAAAAGGACATAAATTTTATTTGGATATAGCATTGCGCGGCTGCACAGTTGTTAGTTAAAGTAACGCAGTGCCATATCACAAAAATTGGCCTGGTTATTTAGGGGGTAAAACCTTCCGGGGCTGAAGTGGTTAAGGGGGGTGTGGCAGGGTGTGTGTCCTATGCCTACAAACTTTAGCTAATAGGTGTCCCTCGTTCCCATCTCAAAAAGTTAAGGGGTATGTACCTTGTTCCTAAATTGAGATTAGACCCCTAACCTTTGTCTTGAGCCACCCTTGGTATGCTGATTGGCCAGAAGGGGAGCCAATCAGTAAGTCCAGCGGAAGTGATGCCCGCCCGTCACGTGCTATTGCTCCCCAGAGGGATAAAACGGTGGTCCACTGATGTAAACAAGGCAGATTGTTGTTCTGTCAGAGATAAACATAGTCATCTTGTGTTCCTGCTAATCAGAAACACAGATCACTGTGTTCATCTAGTGAGTCCACCTCCCACCCAGTTAGAAAGCACCCTCTAGGGAAACATGTAACCCTTCGACCGCCCCTGGTGTTAACCCCTTCCCTGCTAGTGTCATTAGTACAGTAACAGTGCATATTTTTTAGCACTAACTACTGTAGTAATGTGGTTGGTTCCCAAAAAAGTATCAAAAGTGTCAGGTGTCCAATATGTCCGTTGCAATGTTGCAGTCCCGCCAAAAATTGCTGATCGCCGCCATTACTAGCAAAAAAATAAAAATGCCATAAATCTATCCCATATTTTGTAGACGCGACAACTTTTACGCGAACCAATCAACGCACCTTTATTGGATTTTTGTTTACCAAAAACATGTAGCAGAATACATATTGACCTAAACTGATGAAGAAATTAGATTTTTTTATATTTTTTATTGGAAATGTTTTATAGCAGAAAGTAAAAAATATAGTTTTTTTTTTCGTTTTTTAGTTCTCTTTTTTAGTTCCTAGCGCAAAAAGTAAAAACTGCAGAGGTGATCAAATACCAGCAAGAGAAATCTCTATTTGTGGGGAAAAAAAGGACATCAATTTTATTTGGGTACAGCATTGCGTGACTGCACAGTTGTCAGTTAAAATAATGCAGTGCTGTATCACAAAAATTGGCCCGGTTATTTAGGGGGTAAAACCTTCTGGGGCTGAAGTGGTTAAGGGGGGTGTGGCAGGGTGTGTGTCCTATGCCTACAAACTTTAGCTAATAGGTGTCCCTCATTCCCATCTCAAAAAGTTAAGGGGTATGTACCTTGTTCCTAAATTGAGATTAGACCCCTAACCTTTGTCTTGAGCCACCCTTGTCATGTGAAGTGTTGGCAATTAACAGTTGAATGACTGTAAAAAGGTTTTAGGTTTAATGTTGACTTGGGTAGAAGTTACGCCCATTTGTACACCTTGGCCCAATATTCAAGCGACTCTACAGGGTCGGATTATCCGACAATACGGTCCAATCAGACATTTTCCGTCAGAATTTCCAACCGTTTGTACAAGGGCTTAGAATCAGTTTTAGTTTGTGTTTTCAATTTCTCTTTATTTACCAGCTTGGGAAAAGCTGCTGTACTGGGGTTAGTAGTAGGAGCAGGGCATATATTTGACTTTTTTTAAGAATTGATTTATTACAACTTGTTTGAATTGGTTGTGATTGTACTTCCACGAGTTTGAGTATTCGTTGTAGATCTATACGATCAATGAGATCAGCTGTGTCATTTTCCTCCAAGAGGGAATTTAGCTGATCTAGAGCCTATTTTCTTGTGGGGTCTTATCGATACTACCGTGTTGCTTTTGGTAGAAGCTTTTCAAAATAAGTTTCCGAACAAAAATGTGTTAATATCATCGCTAGGACAAAAACGTAGTCCTTTTTTCATGACTACAATTTCATCCTCTGACAGTGCGTGAGAGGAGAGATTGATTATATTGAAATCGTTGTCATGTTGAGTTTGTGTTTTCTGTGAAGCTATGTGTTTGTGTCGGGATTGAGAGGTGCTGCCTTGGTGCTGACTAAAATTAATTCCAAAAAAGTTAAATCAGTGTAAACTCCATTGACTTGAACTAAAGATAAAGCATTAAGTAGTGAGGTAAATTCATCAACTTGTGAATTACGTGAAAGAGAATTACCTATAATCATTGTTGATCCATTACCTTGCACCATAGAGGTAGATGGGTTACACCCTGGTGTTTGGTTTGTGACGTGCAAAGTTTTGTGAGGTGTCTCCTGGCTTGGGTTTTTGCACTTTTTGGCCTTGTATAGATTCGTCATAGAACTGGCGTTTTGTGCTTTGTCCATTTTTGTGTTGAAAAGGTACCTGTGAGGGAGCAGATGACACATTAGTAGAGGACTTAACAGACGATTGACATTGGTCACGGTGCAGACTAGTTCTATTATTTGTCTTTTTATTTTGACTCCATTTGTAGGCTTTTCCTCCTTGAAAGGCATTTTAATCGCAATTAAATGTGTTTTAAATGTTTTCTCTTTATTTGGTATAGATTTATGTGTTTTAAAAAGTTGTAGTTTACCACATAAATTTGTGATATCAACAGCCAAGACATTAGATCTTTTCTTGTACTCTCCTATAAGGAGATCCATTTAACCAAGTGAGCAGGTGTGGAGTACTTTCTCCCAGCTCAACTTGAAGTTGGAGTCCATGTCCTCCAAAGTAGGAAAGATCTGGACCCTCAACCCAAGGGGGTTCATATCTTCTTTGATGCAATCCTGGAAGGATCTAATGTGCCAAAACAATAGTGTTTTTTTTTCTCCAATGATTTAGCTTAAAAAAATAAGGAGATAAAAATAAGGAGATCTCTGATTCTTGATGCAAACATAGCTGGTTATCGGCATTCCTTTCCTTGCGCTGACAGCGTGATGAGAGGAGAGCCTGTATCAACTTGTGTGAAAGGGACATCTACACTTATAATCAGGGCTCTGATTATCAGTCCTGTCCCAACAGTGCTCACCAGTGCTGCCAATCAGCGCCTCTTCATCAGTGTCACCTATCAATGCCCATCAGTGAAGGATAAAAATTATCTTTTTGCAAAATCTTATAACAAACTATGAAATGCATTTTTTGTTGATTAATTACCACTAGGGATGAGCCGAACACCCCCCTGTTCGGTTCGCACCAGAACCTGCGAACAGACCTAAACTTCGTGTCAACTTTAGAACCCTATTAAAGTCTATGGGACTCGAACGTTCACAATCTAAAGTGCTCATTTTAAAGGGTAATATGCAAGTTACTGTCCTAAAAAGTGTTTGGGGACCCGGGTCCTGCCCCAGGGGACATGGATCAATGCAAAAAAAAGTTTTAAAAACGGCAGTTTTTTCAGGAGCAGTGATTTTAATAATGATTAAAGTGAAACAATAAAAGTGGAATATTCCTTTAAATTTCGTAGCTGGGGGGTATCTATAGTATGCCTGTGAAGGGGCGCATGTTTCTGGTGCTTAGAACTGTCCCTGCACAAAGTGTCATTTGTGCAGGAAAAAAAGTCTTTTAAAATCACTTGCGGCTATATTGTCGGCTCCCCGTAATACAGAGAACACTCAATGAGTGTTCTCTGTATTAGCCGACAATTCATTCATTCATTGATAAAAATAAAATAAAATAAAAAAACCGTGGGGGTTCCCCTAAATTAAATTACCAGGCCCTTCAGGTCTGATATGGATATTAAGGGGAACCCCGCATCAAAAAAAAAAAAAATTGACGTGGGGGTCCCCCTAAAAATCCATATCAGACCCTTTATCCGAGCACGCAACCTGGCAGGCTGCAGGAAAAGAGGCGGGGAAGAGAGAGCGCCCCCCCTCCCTCCTGAACCGTACCAGGCCACATACCCTCAACATTGGGAGGATGCTTTGGCGGTCTGTGACCCCTCAAAGCACCTTGTCCCCATGTTGATGAGGACAAGAGCCTCATCCTCACAACCCTGGCCGGTGGTTGTGAGGGTCTGCGGGCGGGGGGCTTATCAGAATCTGGAAGCCCCCTTTAACAAGGGGACCCCCAGATCCCGGCCCCCCCCTGTCTGAAATGGTAAGGGGGTACAAAAGTACCCCTACCATTTCACAAAGAAAGTGTAAAAATGGTTAAATAAGACAAACGCACTTTTGAAAAATTCCTTTATTAAAAAATAAAAAATAAATAAAAAAAGATTCCAGCGGTGCTAATCCACTCTTGCTATCCAGCGACGAATCTCCGGGGTCCAGCGATGGATGATCATATCCAGCGACGGGGGATCTCTCAGTCCAGCGCTGTCCATACATCCATCTTCTGTCTCCATTGCGGAGACACTGTGGAGATCCCAGCGCTGATGTTTCATATATTAGGAGGGCGGGCCACCCGTCACCTGACCCCGCCCCTCCGACGCTGGAGAGGGAAGCCAGGGGTTCCCCAGTGACGTGTGGGTGACCCCGCCCCCTCTGATGTAACGCAGGTTTCCGTTACATCAGAGGGGGCGGGGTCACCCATACGTCACTGGGGAACCCCTGGTTCCCTTCACCAGCGTCAGAGGGGGCGGGGTCAGGTGACGGGTGGCCCCGCCCTCCTAATATAAGAAACGTCAGCGCTGGGATCTCCGCAGTGTCTCCGCAATGGAGACAGAAGACAGATATATGGACAGCGCTGGACTGAGAGATCCCCCGTCGCTGGATATGATCATCCATCGCTGGACCCGGGAGATTCGTCGCTGGATAGCAAGAGTGGATTAGCACCGCTGGAATCTTTTTTTTATTTTTTTTATTTTTAATAAAGGAATTTTTCAAAAGTGTGTTTTTCTTATTTAACCATTTTTACACTTTCTTTGTGAAATGGTAGGGGTACTTTTGTACCCCCTTACCATTTCAAACAGGGGGGGGCGGGATCTGGGGGTCCCCTTGTTAAAGGGGGCTTCCAGATTCTGATAAGCCCCCCGCCCGCAGACCCTCACAACCACCGGCCAGGGTTGTGAGGATGAGGCCCTTGTCCTCATCAACATGGGGACAAGGTGCTTTGAGGGGTCACAGACCCCCAAAGCATCCTCCCAATGTTGAGGGTATGTGGCCTTGTTACGGTTCAGGAGGGAGGGGGGGCCGCTCTCTCATCCCCCCCTCTTTTCCTGCGGCCTGCCAGGTTGTGTGCTCGGATAAAGGGTCTGATATGGATTTTTAGGGGGACCCCCACGTCAATTTTTTTTAAAATTTGATGCGGGTTCCCCTTAATATCCATTTTAGACCTGAAGGGTCTGGTATGGATATTTAGGGGGACCCCCACGTCAATTTTTTTTTAAATTTGACACGGGGTTCCCCTTAATATCCATGTCAGACCTGAAGGGCCTGGTAATTGAATTTAGGGGAACCCCCACGCTTTTTTTTTTTTATCAATGAATGAATTGTCGGCTAATACAGAGAACACTCATTGAGGGTTCTCTGTATTATGGGAGCCGACAATTTAGCCGCAAGTGATTTTAAAAGACTTTTTTTCCTGCACAAATGACACTTTGTGCAGGGACAGTTCTAAGCACCAGAAACATGCGCCCCTTCACAGGCATACTATAGATACCCCCCAGCTACGAAATTTAAAGGAATATTACACTTTTATTGTTTCACTTTAATCATTATTAAAATCACTGTTCCTGAAAAAACGGCTGTTTTTAAAACTTTTTTTTGCATTGATACATGTCCCCTGGGGCAGGACCCGGGTCCCCAAACACTTTTTAGGACAGTAACCTGCATATTACCCTTTAAAATTAGCACTGCCATAGACTTGTATAGGGTGTTCCGGCTTTTCGAATTTGCTGCGAACAGCCCAAATTGTTCACTGTTCGCTGAACAGGCGAACAGGCAATGTTCGAGTCAAACATGAGTTCGACTCGAACTCGAAGCTCATCCCTATTTGCCAGTAATCCAACCTCCAGAACAAAACTAATCAGCTGATTAGACTGTAAGATTTACTTTGAGTTGACCTTTTGTTTCATTAGATCTTTAACGAATTACCGAATCCTGTCAAATTCATTCGTTATATCCCCTATCATTTCTTTTGTATTAGTTGAAATTCGTTATTTTTTTTCATTCGGACATTCGGATGCATCTGAATGTCCAAAAGATGCAAAGTTTGGTTGAATTTCAATTTGTTACAAAACGAATTGCACAAGCCTACTGGACGCATGGATTAGGGGGGCAATGCCCCTGCGCCCTGCATTATGGGCCCTTACTGCCTGTTTCTAACGAATACACAGTTTTTTACTTTTTCCACCAGCTCATCCACCACAGCTATTACCTTTTTGTATCAATTGACCCTCCCTCCTAGATTGTAAGCTCTAACGAGCAAGGCCCTCCGATTCCTCTTGTACCAAATTGGAATGTCTGCCTTCATTTTGAACAGTGCTGCTCAAACTGTTAGCGCTATATAAATCCTGTATAATAATAATATAATAATATGCATAGCAATTGAAAACGGGTATGTCTTAGAAGGAGCCCCTTTCTCCTTAAAGTGGTTGTAAACCCTAAAAAAAAAAAAACGAACAAAAAAAAAACAAACCTGCAAGACAAAGGCATAATGAGCTAGTATGCATAGCATACTAGCTCCTTATTACTTACCTGAGATCGAAGCCCCTCCAGCGGTCCTCGTTCACCTCTCCAGCAGCCGACATCGCTCCCGAAGTTACTTCCGGGTATCACGGGCTCCGGTGCTGTGATTGGCCGGATCCGCGATGACGTCACTCTCGTGCATGCGCGCGGGAGCTACCGGAAACGGAAAAGGCTAACTGAACCAACGGCACGTGGGGCTTACCTGTAGCTATACTGGATATCTCCTAAACCTGTACGGTTTAAAAGATGTCCAGTGTAGCTACAGGTAAGCCTAATTATAGGCTTACCTCTAGCAAAAAGGGTCTGTAAAGGGTTTATAACCGCTTCAAAGATACAGCAACACACTAAATGCCCAGCATTGCTCAAGGTAGCTGGCGTTCCCATGGTTGTTTTTACTAATTCCAACAAAGCAACAATGGCATCTCTCTATGTGCAATTTTCTTTTTGCTAGATATTACAATGATATGAGCATTTGCCACTGTTGCTTTGTAGGATGCAACAGAATGTCATCCATCCCTGAAGAGAGACAGCACTAGAACACAGAGGCGAGTCTGCAGGCGACAGAGCAGTGAAGAAGGTGATTATTGCACAGGAAGCTCATTTTCTTATTAAAAAGTTCTGGACAATGTATTCTTTTTTTTAAAAAAAATAAAACTGAAATTGGGCTTAAGAAATTACAATAAAATCCACAAAAACAAAAAATGACCCTTAAGTCTGAGCTTTTATGGACTACTTGCAAGTAACTTTTTAATTGTCAGAGAAATAACTTTCTGCTTTCACAAATTGTAGAAAGTGAAGTTACCCAAGTGACCTTGGCTTATACTGTCGCATCTCGCTGTCAGCAGAAAAGATATGTGCTCTTATGCTACTGATAGGGTACCGGTAACACATTCTCAGCAGGAGCATAAAACAGAGAAGAGTGGTGCAGAACTTTAGGCAGTTACTGGCAATAATCATCAGACAAATATGTAAAGTTCAGCACTAACAACCGTAACATCTGCCAGTGTTAATAAGGAGTTTTAAAATACAGAAAGAAAGTAGATGGCATAATAAAGGGAAGCCTTTTTGATCATTAATAATTTTGGATCTTTTCATACTCATTGGTTTTCCTGCAGTAAAGCACAAAAATGCATTTCAAATTAAAATCCCATTATTATCTATGTGGGTGATTTACATCTATATGCTGCAAATTAGTGTATTTTTAAAGAGAAACTACCATGCCGCGTACACACCATCGGAATTATCGTCGGAAAAAGCTCTGATCGTTTTCCCGTCGGAATTCCGCACAAACTGTCTTGCCTACACACGGTCACACCAAATTCGACCGCCAAGAACGCGGTGATGTACAACACGTATGACAGGACTAGAAAAAGGAAGTTTGATAGCCAATAGCTTCCATCTCGTAGTTGAATCTGAGCATGCGTAAGTTTTTGCATGTCGGAATTGCATACACACGATCGGAATTTCCGATAGAAAGTTTTTCCACCAAGAAAATTGAGAACATGCTATCAAATTTTTGCTGGCGGGAATTCAGCCAGCTAAATTCCGATGGAGCATACACATGGTCACATTTTCCGATGAAAAGGTCTCATCAGTCTTTTGCTGGCCAAAAATTCCGATCGTGTGTACGTGGCATAAGGGCACAGTCTGCTGAAGGCAAACATTTCTTCTTCTAAACCATGTAGCAAGGTGAAAGACTGCAAGCAGGGGCTGATCTTTGTCAGACAATTGTGAGCCCAGCTCAAACTAGCTACCTGTTCACAGTGTGACCACAGCCATTACACTGCCTACAACACAATCTACGAATGGAAGAGCCTGATCAGTCGCAATATACACCACGCAAAAAAAAAAAATAACGGAACACTTTTTAATCAGAGTATAGCATCAAGTCAATTAAACTGGGATATTGATCTGGTCAGTTAAGTAGCAGAGGTGATTGTTAATCAGTTTCAGCTGCTTTGGTGTTAATGAAATGAACATTAGGTGCCCTAGATGGGAAACAATGAGACGGTCTCCAAAACAGGACTGGTTTTACAGGTGGAGGTCACTGACATTTTTTCCCCTAATCATCCTTTCTGGCTGTTTTTCAATAGTTTTGCATTTGGCTAGGGTCAGTGTCACTACTGGTATCATGAGACGATACCTGGGCCCTATAGAGGTTGCACAGGCAGTCCAACTCCTCCAGGATGACACATCGACACGTGCCATTGTCAAGTTTGCAGTGTCTAGTCCCAGCACAGTCTCAAGAGCAAGGAGGAGATTCCAGGAGACAGACAGTCTCTAGGAGAGCTGGACAAGGCCATAGAAGTTCCTTAACCCATCAGCAGGATCGGTATCTGCTCCTTTGTGCAAAGAGAAACAGGATGAGCCCTACAACATGACCTCTAGCAGGCCATTGGTGTGAATGTCTCTAAACAAACTATTAGAAACAGACTTCATGAGGGTGGCCTGAGGGCCCGTCGTCCTTTCGTGGGCCCTGTGCTCACTGACCGGGAATGTGGAGCTTGATTGGCATTTGCCATTGAACACCAGAATTGACACAGGGTGCCACCACTGGCACCCTGTGCTTTTCACAGATGAGAGCAGATTCACCCAGAGTACATGTGACAGACATAAAAGGGTCTGGAGAAGCCGTGGAGAACATTATGCTGCCTGTAACATCGTTCAACATGACCAGTTTGGTGGCTCAGTGATGGTCTGGGGAGGCATATCTATAGAGGGATGCAAAGACCCCTACCGGCTAGACTATGGCACCCTGACTGCCATTAGGCATTGGGATGAAATCCTTGGACAAATTTTCTGACCCTACACTGTTGCAGTGGGGCTTGAGTTCCTCCTGGTGCATGACAATGCCCGACCTCATATGAAGAGAGAGTGCAGCCAGTTCCCGGAGGATAACAAGATTTGATACCACTCAATGGCCCCCTCACTTGCCTGACCTAAATTCAATAGAACACCTCTGGGACATTATGTGTTGGTCCATCCGACACCACCAGATTGCCCTTCAGTCTGTTCAGGAGCTCAGTGATGCCCGGTCCAGATCTGGGAGGAAATACCCCAGGACACTATTCATTGTCTCATTAGGAGCATGCCCTGACATTGTCAGGCATGTATACAAGCACATGGGGGCCATACAAATTACTGAGTACCATTTTGAGTTGCTGCAATGAAATTTCACCAAAATGCTCTAGCCTGCTGCATTATTTGTTTCCTTTGATTTTTGGGGTGTCTTTGAATTCAGCCCTCAGTAGGTTGATCATTTTCATTTCCATCAAACAATGTGGCATCCTTTCGTTCCTAACACATTACCCAGTCCATATCAGTATAGCTATCCAGCATGATACTTTTCCCCATTGAGATTTTTTTTGAGCGTCTTGTGAGGAGCGTCTGACCGATTTATGGTGAAATTATGTTCTTTTTACTTCTGGATTATGGCCTCAACAGTGCTCACTGGAACAATCAGATGTTTAGAAATCCTTCTGTAACCACTGCCATCAGAATGTTTTGCAGCAATGAGGTTGCAAAGGTCTTGAGAGAGCTCTTTGATTTTACCCATCATGAGATGTTTCTTGGTAATGAGACACCTTTTTATAGGCCATCAGTTGAGACTTAACAAGCTGATATTTATTTGCACTGACAAGGGGCAGGATTGCTTCCTAATTACTGATAGATTTCAGTTGGTGTCTTGGCTTTCCATGCCCTTTTGTAACATCCGTTTCTTCATGTGCAATACTTTTTCCCTGTGTCATTCCATTTTATTATAACTTAATTTCTGAACTTCTTTGTTTTGGTTTCTTTTTATGTATGGATTGCATGGGTTATTACCGACATGGCGTCAGAAATTTTATGTCAATGGCACCTTTAGATATATAATTACCTAGAAAAGTGTTGACTTGTTCAATACTCATTTTACCAGCTGTATATAAAGCCTTATACACACGCTTAGATTTTCAGATGACCGATTGTCTGTTTTTTGTGGCATGCTAGGCTCATAGGCTCATCACGAAAGTGAAGAGGTTACTCACAATACACACATTTTTGTACGACAGAATACAATGTCAGAAGTGACGTAATGTACAGTGGTGTGAAAAAGTGTTTGCCCCCATTCCTCATTTCCTGTTCCTTTGCATGTTTGTCACACTTAAGTGTTTTGGAACATCAAACCAATTTAAACAATAGTCAAGGACAACACAAGTAAGCACAAAATGCAATTTGTAAATGAAGGTGTTTATTATTAAAGGTGAAAAAAAATCCAAACCATCATGGCCCTGTGTGAAAAAGTGATTGCCCCCCTTGTTAAAACATACTATAACTGTGGTTGTCCACACCTGAGTTCAATTTCTATAGCCACACCCAGGCCTGATTATTGCCACACCTGTTCACAATCAAGGCATCACTTAAATAGGAGCTGCTTGACACAGTAAGGTCCACCAGAAGATCCTTAAAAGCTACACATCATGCCGAGACCCAAAGAAATTCAGGAACAATTGAGAAAGAAAGTAATTGAGATCTATCAGTCTGGAAAGGGTTATAAAGCCATTTCCAAAGCTTTAGGAATCCAGCGAACCACAGTGAGAGCCATTATCCACAAATGGCGAAGACATGGAACAGTGGTGAACCTTCCCAGGAGTGGCCGGCCGCCCAAAATTACCCCAAGAGCGCAGCGACGACTCATCCAAGAGGTCACAAAAGACCCCACAACAACGTCCAAGGAACTGCAGGCCTCATTTGCCTCAGTTAAGGTCAGCGTTCCTGCCTCCACCATCAGGAAAAGACTGGGCAAAAATGGCCTGCATGGCAGAGTTCCAAGGAGAAAACCACTGCTGAGCAAAAAGAACATCAAAGCTCGTCTCAATTTCTCCACAACACATCTTGATGATCCCCAAGACTTTTGGGACAACATTCTGTGGACCGATGAGACAAAAGTGGAACTCTTTGGAAGGTGTGTGTCCAAGTATATCTGGCGTAGAAGGAACACTGCATTTCATAAAAAGAACATTATACCAACAGTAAAATATGGTGGTGGTAGTGTGATGGTCTGGGGCTGTTTTGCTGCTTCAGGAACTGGAAGACTTGCCGTGATAAAAGGAACTATGAATTCTGCTGTCTACCAAGAGATCCTGAAGGAGAATGTCCGACCATCTGTTCGTGTACTCAAGCTGAAACGAACTTGGGTTCTGCAGCAGGACAATGATCCTAAACACACCAGCAAGTCCACCACCGAATGGCTGAAGAAAAACAAAATGAAGACTTTGGAGTGGCCTAGCCAAAGTCCTGACCTGAATCCTATTGAGATGTTGTGGTATGACCTTAAAAAGGCCGTTCATGCTCGAAAACCCTCTAATGTAACTGAATTAGGACAATTCTGCAAAGATGAGTGGGCCAAAATTCCTCCAGGACGCTGTAAAAGCCTCATTGCACGTTATCGCAAACGCTTGGTTGCAGTTGTTGCTGCTAAGGGTGGCCCAACCAGTTATTAGGTTTAGGGGGCAATCACTTTTTCACACAGGGCCATGATGGTTTGGATTTTTTTTCACCTTTAATAATAAACACCTTCATTTACAAATTGCATTTTGTGTTTACTTGTGTTGTCCTTGACTATTGTTTAAATTGGTTTGATGTTCCGAAACACTTAAGTGTGACAAACATGCAAAGGAACAGGAAATGAGGAAGGGGGCAAACACTTTTTCACACCACTGTATTTAATAGTTTTGTATGTATTTTTTTATTTCTGAGAATACATAGTCTTTCTCTTATGTTTTTTCCTGTAGGAAAACGGGTACTAATGAAACGAATATTGGACGTTCCGTTCACATTTGACAACAATTTTATAGTCTGCACATCCAGCTTTTATCTGATGAAAAAGCGAAATCGGCTGTCGAAAGCACCGTACTAACGATCCGAAAATTGGCAGACAGCTCGTTGTACAAATTTTCCCATCCCATTTTGGTATTGTGTGTTAAGGCTCCCAGTCAAGATGGCAGCCTTAGGCCTCCAGAGGTAGTCAGACAGCTGGCTTCTCTAAGACTTTGATCGAGTTCACAGGGGGACAATTCCTCTAACAGACTCCTCTCCATCTGTAATAATGCCACGGTGCCACCTACAGGACAGAGGGAAAATCTGCACTTGCTTACAAGTGCTGAAATCACTAACTACTCAGCATCATAGATGAGCGCTCACCGCAGGAAGAGGGTCCCAATAACATCACATGGCTGGACCAAAAACTGCTTAAAAAAATAAGAATGACAAAAATAAAAAAAGCAGGGGGTGTGGTGGGTGCTCCAAGGGTAGGAGGAAGTCTCCTGCAGGGGGATCTCCCCAACTTGAAGCTGGCATTTAGTTTGCCCATGGTCACAAAATAAAGAAACCTAGCTTGCCCTACATTTATACATCTCATATGACTGCTTATGTTTATTATTGCATGTAGCCAGCAAAGACATCAGTTGAGTGAGGCTCACAGTCAATGAAAACAGACGAAGCTTCATTTTACCAGACCGGTGGAGTCCGCCTGTGCAAACCCTTTTAATGTTGCAGGGAAAAAAAAGCCTTTTTTAATGCCTTCTAAGTGAGGACAGTAACTTTTCTTTTCTGTGCCGTTTCATCCTTGTTTGACAGTGCTGTCAGAAAGTTGGCTTTCCTGTTACATCAAACCTATGAACTGTTCAGTAAAGTTTTCACAGGTGTCCAACTGCCAGGAAGAACTTGAAGAATCTGAGATATTTCACTAATATGCTGTCATTCATTTTATGGGTTGAAAACTGACGTACACTAAATTGAACAACTTGGCAGCTTAGAGATGAGATGGCGATCATCATGAATAAGATATAAAGATGAAAGAGAAACACTTTTGATTGAGAGTTACAATAGTACCTGTACTGAATAAATGTTTCTAGCAGTTGAGTATATCAACAAATCACTATATGCAACCAAATACCAAGGCTGTGGAGGTTTTTTTTTTTTTTTTTTTTTAATTTGTGTTCAGGACTAAAAAGTTTATTTTCCAGCAGATTGTAGATTATATTTTTGTTGACATCTAGTGTCAAGGTACAATAACTACAGCTTATTTAATTTTTTTGTGCAGAGGTACAATCCAGTTTACCTATGTGTCTAGGCTACTTGGGCTAGACACCTCCCTTCTTCTTCTTGTCCCCTCAGTTTCCAGCCTTCATAGTGGACGCAAGGTGTAGAAGATCACTGTCCCTTTAAACTTTAATATGACCAGATAACATCCATATACTGCATTTTTACAAGTAAATCTGTGTTGGATTGTGCCATGTCTTACATAAATGTTACTTGTCAATGGATAACCTGAGCTTGGGACAATGCGAACAACCACCCTAATGGAATTAACTTCACATCAGAGGTTCCCCCATCACATCAGAGTTTCCACCAACACATCAGAACCCCCATTCACAGCAGAGCCCCCCTTCACATCAGAAAGCCCCAACTTATCAGAGGTTCAGCAGAGCCCCCCTTCATTACTTTAGAAGCCCCCTTCATATCCGAGGTCCCCCATCATATTAGATGTTCCCCATCACTGCAGATCCCCTCTTTACATCAAAGCACTCCTTCACATCAGATCCCCACCTTCACATCAGAGCCTCCTCAATCATATCAGAGGTTCCCCATCACATCAGAACCCCCCCCCATCATATCCGAGGTCCCCCATCATGTCAGAGGTTCCCTCATTATTTCAGAGGCTCCCCATTACATCAGGACCCCCTCCTAACATCAGAGGTACCCCATCACATCATAGGCCCCCTATCACATTAGGGCCCACCCGTGCATTAGAGGTCCCCCTATAAATCAAAGGCCCCCTTTTAAATAAGAGCCCCTTCATCACCGAGCTCTCCAGTCACACAGACACCCCCATCACAGAGCCCCCCCCCTCAAATCACACAGCTCCATCATCTCAGCATAGCAGAGGGTGGGAGGTGAGGAAGGTCTGGAGGATCCTTTGCTTCCACGGGCTCCCCCATGCTGCTAGACCAAACCCTGCAGCCTGTTCCTCCCATATGCTCCCTGGACCAGGGGTCCCTGAACTTTCTAAACAAAGGGCCAGCCTACTGTCCTTCAGACCTTAGAAGGGCCGGATTGTGACCAGTGGGAGTAGAAAATGTCCTGGCATTGGTAGGAGTGAACAGTCAGTTGGAGGAATACTGCCTGATTGTTAATGTGTGCGGGAGGAATTGTGCCCCAAGGGCCGGATAAAGGCAAGCAAAGGGCTGCATCTGGCCCCCAGGCCGCAGTTTGAAGACCCCTGCCCTAGACTAAACAAACATTTAACTCTTGCAGTGTTGGTGCAACACACTTTTGCCGAGTTGGGCTTTTAAATGCACTGCACCATTGCAATAGAGCTTTTTTTTTTTACCCTGTATAGTCCTTCAAAGTAAAAACTGAAGAGGAATACTGAAGCACACTGTCAACTGAATATGTTTGGTTTAGGTGTGGGAGCAGCCAAACAACTACATTTCTTTCTACAATTACTGTGTAATTGAAACTATGTTATGCAGCCATCATAGGCACTGAATAAATAGTTCTAAGAAAAGTTTGGAAACTGGGTTAAATTCTGATATTTGGGATCAGTCTTTGCTAAGCTAAACTGAACTAAAATAATCATAATCACTCTAATCTTTATATGTTACAGCTCTTCTATAACTCTTTAAAACGTTTCATTTTGGCAGAGAGTTTAAAAGTCTGAATATCTACTGAGATATTTAGCCGTTACATTCTCTTCACTACAGTGTATCAAAAGCCAGAACTTTTTTTTTGTATAGCATGTGCAACAGTTGGAACCCCTGTAGAATTTTATATATCCTCATTAAGAAGATTGACCCTATTTTTTCTGATGACCACTATCATCAAATAATCATAAAGCAATGCATGTGTAGCACCCTCCTCCACTTAGGTTGCTAGGTAAAATTTTGTTTTTGGCTTCACTGTAGTGAGTGGAGCAGTGAATGGTTGGTCCTTTCAGAGTTTCTTGAGCCGAGAGTTTGATTACTCCCACTTGCTTCTAAAAGAAGTTTCCAGAGTATAGAGCAGGGAGATTCAAATGATCAGTGTGAATATTTATCATGCTCCAGTCAATCCTTGGAAGGAGGTGTAGCACCGGCTCCTGAAGAGCACGCGCTATGTGTTTTTGAAATTTAATGTTTAATCTAAACCGCAGTTTGGTTTGGGTTTGATTACCCATGGGGGGCACTGTCGCTTCTGATAGGAATGGTAACACAGTCTGGTTGGGTGCTTTAATATTACTATGTCTCGGAGTGAGCCCAGTGGGAGGGTCACTCTTGTTGTGCCTTCTGAGAGAGGGTACTTAAGATGCGGATGTCACGTGTTTCAGGGTTCCGGTCCACAAGTATGTTCTGACTGCATGGTCCTGGTCCTCCTGACCAGCCCCCAGGACGCCTATGGCCTGGGGGGTGGATCTACCTGACTTTACATCTCGGGGCTGGCTAGCCCAAAGCGAGGAAACTAAAGGAAGGATTCGGAGGTGCTCCGGTGCCATCTCAGGTTGTGGAAAGGCACAGCAACTTCAAAGTTATCCAGGGGAGGACTCTGCGAGAGAAGGCCACGCAAGGGTTGACTTCACAACAAGAGCCTGGTAATGCTGAAGGACCTAAGCGAATCCTCGTGCGGTATCGCCGGACTGGCTGCAAGATACTGGTACCACACGCGCGTTCTACAAGTTTCCTTACACGTGTTCTATAATAAAGTCAGTGGCAGAGACTTGTTCCTGACTCAAGTACCCTGTTGGCTGCTAGGCCTGGTGAGAGAAGGACTATCCAATTAGGGTGAAGATCCAGCAGTGAATGGCTATTCTCTGGATTTAGTAAGAGAGTTCTCCTATACTGTGTTTGATGTTAAGAGTACCTGGACATTTCACCTAAACCCTCTGACCCTATACTGAGAGACTGTTTATTAACTACGTTTTTGCAAATAAAAATCCCTTTAAGCGGATCTGTCGTCAGTCTCTATAGTTCTTGGGCCATCTACGACGGGAAACCCCTAGACACAAATCGAGGTGAAGAAGGTAACGGTAAGCCCATTAAAATCAGCGCTCCTTCGGGAGTCAGAGCTACAGAGGTATCCAGCAGATGGCTGGAGAGGGTATAAATAGTTGGGAGACCTGAGCAGAGAGTTTTTTTTCCCTCCAGTGAGGGTTTTGGTTCTCTCAAGGCTGCTGCCCCCAGAGGTAGCTTTACTGAGATAAGGAATTGCAGATGCTAGGCTGAGGGCCTAGAGAAGATTTCCAAAGGATTACATTTGCTGGAGGGAACTGTCTTGAAGTCCTGGTCTAGTGAAGTGTCTTTTTGTCTCCCTCAATTGGGATCTACCTGTGAATGCCAGGTGGCAGAGAGCTCCTGGGATGCTGTGATTAAAGCTCTTGCTGGATACTAATAGTTGAGTGAGAGCCAGAAGAGGCTATCTGGACTGGGACTGCTATTATAGGGTCTTATGCCCCATACACAGGGTTGGACATTCCAACCACAAAATCCATCGGATTTGTTCCGATGGATTTTGGACGAAACTTTTGTTGCATACACGCACAAAGTTGTCGGAAAATCCGATCGTTCTGAACGAGGTGATGTCAAACACAAAAGTTGGGACTATAAACGGGCCAGTAGCCAATAGCTTTTGTCTCAGTTTATTCTGAGCATGTGTGGCACTTTGTCCGCCGAAATTGTCTACACACAACTGGAATTTATGTGTCGGAAAATTTTAAATCCTGCTCTCAAACTTTGTGCGTCAGAAATCAGATGGAAAAAGTCAGATGGAGCCCATTGATCATTTCAGAGTTTCCTGTGACCCTAAACCCCCTCCTGTTAAAGTGCTTCAGCAAAAAATACTAAAAAGACATCAGTGCTGGCCAGTCGATACAAGGGCGCTGCCCCCCTAATCCATGCACCTGGCCCCTAATTTACATGCGGGTGCTGGACGCATGGATTCCAATGAGGGTTTTTCTTTTTGGAAGCACATGATTAGAGCCTGAGGCTCTAATTGGCTTAAAAAAAGGATGGGCTCGGGGCGTTGTGTGACGATAGAAAATGATGTTCCCTATCGTCTTCATGATTCTCCTCCCGGCCAATCAGGAAGTAGGTTACTGGTCATGAGACCCAATTGGCCAAGAGGAGAAGCGCTCGTATTGGAGGTAGAGAAGGAGGAGACGCAGGGGATGCTGAGGAGGAGACACTGGGTGCAGTTGCCGCCTGGAGGAAGTGCTGCCCATGACCTAGATGGGGTAAGTGCGGGGCTGGTGACCAATGAGGGGGGGGGGGTTTGGGTGATCCAACCGACAGGGGGAGGTAGGGAGGTGGATGCAGCTGATCGTAGCAACAAAGGGGGGCGTCCGATGGATTGTTTGCCGCCCCCCCTAAAAAAATATAGCACCAGCTGCCATTGAAAGACATCCCTAGACTGATCCTGAATTGTCATTGTGCATGGGACTGTGCATGTGTGACTGGCAGCCTCTGTACCATTGTGGGAGACCCAGTTATATTCTCAAGGGACCCTCTGTAGGTAAGTGCTGCAAATGTTGAATGGACTGCATATCTCACAGGACCACACAAAAAGTAATGAATGCACTACTTCTGAAAAATGCACCGCACCAAATCGCATGGTTTCTGCAGTACCATGCAATTTGTTTCCTGCAAAAACAATGTGTTTGCGATCTGTGTTAGGGGTGTTGTTAACCCCATTGGCACTCACAGCAGATGTGTGTGCCAGGTCTGCAGTCAAACATAGACTGGAAGTACACGACTTCATCATCGAGAACAATGTAGACTGCCTCTTCATCACCGAAAGCTGGTTAACCTCTGACTGCAACACCATCCTCACCGAATTGGTGCCGGAAAACTACAGGATCCTAACCGAACACCGGATAGGGAAAAAAGGAGGAGGCCTAGCAGTGATCTTTAAAGGTCACCTGGATCTCACTAAACCATCATCTCAGAACCCAGTGTCTTTTATGGAAACCCTGACGCTACATTTTCAACCAACACCCCATGACACCACTCATATTCTACTGTGCTACAGACCACCGGGACCAAAGGCCAATCTTCTTTCACCCCTCACGGAATCCTTTGCAATGCACACCCTAAAATTCAAAAATTTCCTGGCACTCTGAGATTTCAACCTTTGGGCAAACGAGCCTAAAGACCCCATCGCGACTGCCTGCATCAATCAACTAGAAGAACTGGGTCTACAGCAACTGATAAAGACTCCCACGCATGGGTCAGGACACACCCTGGACCTCATTTTCAAACAGAACATCGACGTCAACATACTCGACAACATAACTCTGCCATGGACGGATCACCACGCTATCAAATTCAAAATCACTACCAACATCACCAACGCAAAACGGAAACCTGTAAAAACGCACTGGACCAGATCGCATAAAAAACTGTACTCCGAAGCCTTCAAAACCACTCTGTCCAAAAAAATATCTACAATAACTTTAAACCACTCTACGGAGGAAACACTCAACTCCCTGAACAAGGCATTACTGCAATCAGCAGACTCGGTAGCACCAAAACGCAGGGCTCTCATCAGGAAGAAAAATGCTGGATGGTTTAATAGCTCCCTCTCCGTACTAAAGCAAGAACGCAGAAGAGCGGAAAGAACATGGAGAAGAAATCCCACCGAGGAAAACCTATTTAACTACAAAGGTCTGACAGAGAATTATCGGAAAGCAATCTTCAAAGCCAAAAAGGACCACTTCTCATATACAATCTCAACGGCCGCAAACCAACCACGGGAACTGTTTAAACTGGTTAATCAATCAATGAATCCGGTGTGCCTAGAACCCCCAGAAAACGAATCCCAGGATTACTGTGACAAACTGTCGGATTTTTTCATTGATAAAGTCAAAACCATCAGGGAAACAATTTGTCAGAAGAAAACATCCAACCTCAGCCAGCAAATACATAAAGAGGATGTCCGCACCAACATACCGCAACCGCCAAAATTTTCACTATCCCCAATTACCATAGACACCGCAAAAAACATCATTAATAAACTGCGTGACAGTACCTCACCTATTGACATCATCCCCACAAAACTACTGAAAGAATGCTCCGACATCGTGGCTCCAACCATAACCCACCTCATAAACCGATCATTCCACAAAGGGATTGTTCCCAGCATCCTCAAACAAGGCATCATCAAACCTCTACTCAAGAAACCAAACCTGGACCCTCAGGATCCAAACAACCGTAGGCCGATTACAAGCCTCAACACCATTTCTAAGATCATGGAGAAAGCTGTAGTACATCAGCTACAACGTCACCTGGATACTCACAAACTCCTGGACCCGCTGCAATCAGGCTTCCGCCCGGGTCATGGAACAGAAACAGCTCTCCTCAAGATTTGGGATGACGCCCTCGAAGCAGCAGATGACGGAGAGCCGTGTCTCCTCGTACTGCTAGACCTAAGTGCAGCGTTTGATACAGTAGATCACAATACTCTACTCGTCCGCCTCACAGAAGTAGCCGGAGTCCAAGACATAGATCTCCAATGGTTCGCGTCCTTCCTAGGAAATCGGTCACAGACAGTGAAACTAGGAAAATTCCTCTCCGAAACTCGGGCAGTCACCTGCGGAGTCCCTCAAGGCTCTCCGTTGTCACCCGTTCTCTTCAACATTTACATTCGCCCACTCCTTCAAATCATCAGATGCTCAGATCTCTGCTTCCACTCTTACGCTGACGACACGCAACTTTATTTCCGGATCAATGGAAAAAAAGATCACCAACAACAACTTGAAAACTGCCTCAAATCAATAGAGGACTGGATGACCACCAACTCCCTCCAGCTGAACCAATCAAAGACAGAGCTTCTTATCTTACACCCAAATCATAAGCCCGCAACCAAAACCTCCTGGTCTCCACCAACCGTCTTTGGGCAGACTATCTCCCCAAAGACCAAAGCGAAGAGTCTCGGGGTTATTTTAGACGCACAAATGTCAATGGATGCGCAAATAGGATCTGTAGTCAGTCGATCTCACCATCTTCTGCGCATGCTTCGCAGACTCATCCCTTTTATCCCAAAGAATGACAAAGCAGTGGTAGTTGGAACAATCATTAATTCACGACTGGACTACGCAAACTCGCTTTACATAGGATTACCACAATATCAACTTGCGCGATTACAACTGATCCAAAACACGGCGGCAAGGCTGATAACAGGAAAAAAACCCTGGGAATCCATTTCTCCTTCACTGAGGAGCTTACATTGGCTAACCGTAAAAAATCGGATCAGGTTCAAGACCCTTTGCCTCACCCACAAATGCGTGCATAGAGAAGCTCCGCAATACCTAATGGAGAAAATAAATCATTACACACCAAACCGCAGTCTTCGATCAGCCAACAAAAACCTCCTCCTCGTGCCCAAAGCCCGGTATAAATCCAAGGGTGATCGGAGATTCGCTGTCCAAGGGCCTCGGCTATGGAATGCTCTACCAATCAACATCCGCCTGGAAGAAAATCACCTGGCTTTTAGGAAAAAACTCAAGACCTTCCTCTTTTAGCAGATGATCAAAGCTCGCCACAGCGCCTAGAGGCGATTCAGTTCGCATTGTGCGCTATATAAGTATTTCATTCATTCATTCATTCAGCAGATCACAAAGGCAGTGAACGTGCTGTGGTTTTCCATGATTATCACGCAGCAATCTGCAACGTGCCAAGCTTGTTGCCCAAAAAAGAACAGGAGATTCTTTTGGGCGACAATGTTTGTGCATTGCTGTTTGCCATGCGATTTAGTAGAGCAGGCGATCTACAAAATACTGAGTGAAGATCTACGGAGCCAAGGGAACAACTGAGCCAGGAAACTGATGAGCTGGGGATCGGGGACACTACTCAGTTGCCAAAAACACCAAAATAAAAATAAAATAAAAACACCAAATATGACACAAATACACACAACACATAAATCTGGTGACTTCCTCAACACACACAAGGCATTTGCCAAGCTTCATTAAAGCATCAAAAAAGCATGTTGCTGCGATAGACGCATTAATGTGTGTTACTAATCAACGAAGGTGTAAAACCAGCCCTAATTGCTACTTTTGGTGGACAGCTTAGTCTGTTAGGCCTTGAGACTTGCTTTGCTGTCTGAAGTGCATTGTATTGCCTCCTCACTGCCTGTTTTAACCCCCTAATTACCAGACAACCACACCACAAATGCACATGTTCTGTGCAGTTGCACTGCAGTTGCGGGCCACGCCGAGCACGGGGGGGGGGGGGGGGGTGGTATGATTTCTGCCATAGCCGCGAAGCAAAGTAATGTGGCCACACCACACTGCTGCCTAAAAACACAGCTCATCCATAGGGTCTTACCATCCCCTGTGTGTAAAAAAAGCCCTTAAAGGGCGTGGAGAACCAACAGATTTACAGGCAAGATCACTGGGTTAAAAGAAAAGGGGAAAAAAAAGCCTAAAAATAGAAAACTAAGGCAGTCACCACATCAAAGAATTAGTAATCTCTAATATGATAATTTTTTGTTTTAATACCATGTTAAGGAGTAAATACCTTGCTCCAGCAGGCTCCCTCAGTGCCGCAACCAGTCCCCCGCAGCCTAACCGCACTCCAGTCTCCTCAACCATACCACACAAGGTTGTCCAAGGGTGACTGAGAAAACAAAATCACAGAAAGAAAAAGAGAATCAGCACCAAAGAAATTAGTGGATAAATGTGGATTCCAATTGTGAATGCTGTAGTTCGGTCCTAGTGCCTCACTAGTAGATAGTCTGAGAAAATAAAAATAACAGTGCAAATCTATAGAAATTCCACAATTGCATGCAAAATTCTGAACTCTAATAATGGACTCCTTCTAGTTAGTGCTTATGCCAATGTCTCCCTACAAGAACTATACCACTACTTCATAAGCGCATTTAACCCGTGATCTACCTGTGTTTTTTATATGCAAAATACTTTATTTAAAAAAAATCTAAAGTACAAGTGCAGGACCAATATATGTATATGTGTGTGTGTCACCACAATATTCCGTGCCACCTAATCAAAGGTTACTCTACAAACAAAAAAAAACGATTAATTAGTAGTGACATCTACATATCATAAATGCATGTAAAAAAACATCATAACAAAGTGCATATATGAATATGTTCTCAAATTTAAAAAAAATTCTTATGTATTCCCCAAGTGTATATACTGTATATAAAAAAAAAGCAAGATCTCAATCCCCTCCCTCCCAAAAAAAGGATTGTATATCAAAAAATAAAAAGGGTGATCCAGCAATTGATATATTCAGATATCCGATGCAATCCTTTCATCAAAAAAGTCCTAAAGTGACTCACCAGAGGCTGTGGCTGGTCAAATTATAAACCAAAACCAGCAATTGCGCAGTGTTGTATATTTAGGAAGATCCTCTCTCCACGTTGGACAACAGATTATTAAGAGTAGGGATGAGCCGAACACCCCCCCCGGTTTGGTTCGCACCAGAACCTTCGAACAAACCTAAAATTCATATGAACTTTAGAACCCTATTAAAGTCTATGGAACTCGAACATTTGAAATCAAAGTGCTCATTTTAAAGGCTAATATGCAAGATATGCAACTGACAACACAAGCAATAAGGGGTATCTTCAGGTGTATACTGTGCTGGAGGCACAAAACACCCACTTTAACTCCTGCAGATGCCTACATTAGAGAACACCAGCAATAAAGGGTAGATACAGGTGTACACTGTGCTGTGCTGAAGGCACACAACACCCACTAACTTCTGCAGATGCCTGTTATAGAGAACACCAGCAATAAAGGGTAGATACAGGTGTATATTGTGCTGGAGGCACACAACACCCACTAACTCCTGCAGATGGCTGTATTATAGAACACCAGCAATAAAGGGTAGATACATGTGTATACTGTGCTGGAGGTACACGACACCCACTAACACCTGCAGATGCCTTAATTAGAGAAAAACAGCAATAAAGGGTAGATACAGGTGTATACTGTGCTGGAGGCACACAACACCACTTTAACTTTAAGATGACTGAGAAAAGAACACACTGTCCCTGCCTATCTAGCTCTTTCCCTGCACACCGAAACACACTACACAAGGCCCCCTCGCTGGCAGCCTTATATAGTGTGGGGCGTTTACTAAACCCCCTGAGCTATAATTGGCCACAGGCATCCTGCCTGTGGCCAATTATGGCTCTCCTCGCTGCTGGCGTTGTGATTGGCCAAGCATGCGGGGTCACAGGGCATGCTTGGCCAATCATGAGCAGGCAATGCACTGCGATGGCGTAGTACATTGTGGGCCGTTCGTGTCACACGAATTTGGTGCAAACGGTCCACAAAGTTCTGAATTCGCCGAACGGCCGATGTTCGAGTCGAACACCGAGCTCATCCCTAATTAAGAGGAAGAAAGAAGGGAAATCTCCATAGCGTAATCTAGTTTAAGAAAATATATATATTGCTTATTAAAACTTGTAAAAGTGTTTGCAAGGGTTTTTTTTTGGTTTAAAATAACAAACATATCATACTTACCTCCGCTGTGGCGATCATTTTGCACAGAGTAGTCCCAAACATGATCTTCTGGGGTCCCCCAGCAGCTCTCGTGGCTCCTCCCCAAATCGGATATCCCCCTCGGGGAAGAGCTTCCATAGCTGTTGAATGTATGAGTCAGCCCCGTGGTGGATTTCTTTGTTGAAGTTTCTTCTCTGAGTTTCTTTCAATAAATGCAAAACAACATCGCTTTTATTTTATATGCGCAGAGTTTTAAAATAAACGTTTACATTTTTTCTTAATTCAGCAGCCAGCCAGCTAAAAAAAAAAAAAAAAAAAAAAAAAAAAAAAGGTCTTCTCTGGCATGATGCTAAATAAATCCTGAATTCATGGCTATATAATAGCTATAAGATTACCACTGCTTTCTCGATGCTTTACAATTTAAATCTTCCACGGTGCTGCAGGTTGATTTATGACATTATGAATCTAAATATCTTCAAGTGGCAGAATCATCATTGGAGTTTAGTGAAATCTGTGGAGAGACGGGAGAACAATGACCTGTGCATAGCTGGCTAATAAAAAATAATCAAAACTCATTACTGCCGGAATAACTGAACCATCGCTTCCATTTTGAAGGCTTTTTTTCATGTCTCCAAGCTAATTGTTTCTTTGCAAAAGATGGAAAAACACTGCTGCTGCATCATATTGTTGGTCGCTGTGATTATTACTTTCTCACTCTATTTATCGACTCATCATATCTCTGTCAGGGCTGGGCTCGGCCCTTCCTTCTCAAAGCTGGCCGCTCAGCTGTCGGCTAATTGCCAGCTCTTATTTCTCTACAGTGACTCACCTGTTGATGATATCCTGCTCATCAGTCCTGCCTACTTAAGCCGTCCAGTCCAGATGATCTCTGCCTTCACCTTGGTCACATCTCTAGAGGCGCTCTCCTGTGTTCCTGTTAAAGACTTGCTTGGCTGGCTTTCCTTCTGGCTCCAGATCCCGCTTGCTGTTTTACTACGCTCATCTCTGGCTCCCTGACATTGGCTTGTCTGACTATCCATTCCGGTTCCTGAACTCTGACTATGTTTTGACTACGTTTACTCTGTTTACCCTTTTTTATTATTATTAAACAAGTGTGACTTAACTGTACTTCTGTCTCAATCTGATTCATGGTTTCTGACAATCTCAGGTTTTTGTTTTGGAATTGTGTTAAAGTTGAACTCCAGGATGCTTTATGTTTTTCTCACAGCAAATACTTTTTTTCCTATTATTTACTTCTATTCTTGGAAATTGCTGCAGCAACTATGCTCAGCCACTGGGAGAAGAGATCAGCGAGACCTCCAATGTCTAAAATGCATTAGGGGCACACCTCAGCTCCTCCCACTACACTTATGAACTATACAGTGGGAAAGTTAGGGACGGTTTCAGCAGCAGAGGCAGATCTGCCTATCCAGAAAGCAGTGGGCAGGACCAGATGTGGTCAGGTGCTGATGGACAAGCTACAGGCTTGCAAGTCAGCAGTGAAAATGCTGATAGCCCTGACCCTTGAAGCATTTTTTTGCATCTCACTGTAATGTTAATGTGAGTGGCAACTCGGCTCTGAATTCAGGAGTAGAGCAGCATTGTTGCCACACCATTACAGGAAACTGTTGTGCTGTTACACTTGTTTGAAGATATTGTCAAGAAAGAAGAAATATGTCCAGGTGCATAGTTATGCGCAGATGGAGAATTCCTGTTTTCTACTCTGTTTGACCTCCTGTTGCCGTTCTGATCTGTGTGACCATGCTTGTACTCTGCCTGAACTGACCCCGGCTTACTCTTCTACCACGTCTCTGCTTGATCCCTCTCTCTGTCTGTTTACCGGTGCCAACATCATCAGCCTGAACCTGACTACTTTGATGCCTGGAGAAATGAGACAGATCGCTGCTGGGTGCTAGCCCTGGCTCGCAACCGTGAACAATGTAGACAGATCTTCCAAACCCCTTTTAAAGAGGCACAATGTATGTGTGAAACGTCATCACCCCTTGGTCCGTTGTTTTAGTCCTGGTGGCAGACTTTCAATAAACCTGTTGGACGAATGTTGGTGTGCAGCTAGTTTTTCTCACTGGGTCTACTTTGCTGCCTGCTGCTCTGTTCCTGACTTGCCTGCTAGTGACCAACCCGGCCTGCCTGACCCTGCTCTCTGCCCAGCCTGTGGTGGCCATCCTTATTCCTGATGTCTGTCAAGCACCTTCTTTCTGCCATCTGCCAGCCTGCCAAGTACCTACTATCTGCCACCTGCCATGTGTCTGCTGCCTGTGACCTGCCAGTCTCCTAGTGCCTGCTGACTGTCCACCAGCCTGCTGTGCCTGCTGCCCTGCATCACAATCCAGCCTGCATCCCAGTAAGCACAGATATCTCGTCTGGAGCCATCATCATCATCCGAACTTCCAGGCCTTCTTGCCACTCCAGGCTCCCATACCTCCTGTTTACTTTTTTTTTTTTTAAATTTAATTTTTATTGAGAGAATTTTTTACAGAAAATGAAAAGATACAGAACTGACAATAGACAAAGAAAGTCTGGAGCATACCGTATTGGAGAGACTGATATAACCTCATGGTGACTACAGATATACAGTAGCAGTCAAAGTATAAAAATAAATAACTAAAAGAAAACAAAGCAAAACAACGCATAAAGGAAAAAAAAACAACAGAAAAGTATTACGTAAAACAATATTAAAATAAAAAGAAAGACTGAGAGACATCATATATGTCATAATGCAGGGGTTGGGGTCTTGAACTGGTGCTTCAATAACATGACTAATATCTGACAAAAGAGGGCTACATACCACTATACATTTCCTCAAGAGGTAAGGTAAGCTTCGAGTGGCCGTTGGGCCAGCAGAAAAAGACTTAAAGTACCGACAAGATACAAAACATTGGGGAGCGAGAAGGTCAGAGAACACTAGGGGATGGACACCGACCGGGTGGCTAGGGGTACCAAGGGCACCTGTGGGAGCCCAAAGATCGAGGCATCCCAGGGGGCCCAAATCACGCCAAAACGGTCAATCTCATCCTCCACCATAGCCGTCAAATGTTCCATCCTGTGTATGTCCTTGATGGTTTGTATCAGCTGAGTCTGGGTTGGGGGCTGAGTAGACAACCAATTAGAGGGGATAGCTCTTTTAGCAGCAAGCAGCACATAGGAGGCTAATTTATTAGCTGCCTTCCCCAACTCCGGGAAGGGAAGGCCTAGGAGAAGGTGGACAGGATCCAATGGAATGGGGGTGTCAAAAATCTGCTGGAGCATGTGAGATACCATGGACCAGAAAGGAGTAATTAGAGCACATTGCCAAAAGATATGATAATGCGTTCCCTTGGTCCTCCCACACCTCCAGCACATGGGAGAAAGAGAGGGGTCATACCGATGAATAACCTCGGGGGTCCTATACCAGAACAGTAGGACTTTATATGCTGTCTCTCTCTGTGCCACGTATCTGGAAATTTTAGAGGTGGAGGACCAAATTCTGGACCATTGCGGGAGAGTGATTTGTTGATTAAGAAGCTGCGTCCATTTGTCCATGTAGGAGTGGGATAGGGCAGTGAGAGAGGACCTCTGCTGGAGTATATGGTAAATACTAGAGATAAGCTTTGCTTGGTAGGGGCCCTGGGAGCAGAGCAGCTCAAAAGGCGTCGGTGTGGTGAGGGAGAGAGAGGGGGAAAGAGTTGAAAAGTAGTGAGTTATCTGGAGGTACTGTCAGTATACATTGCCCCCGGAAGAAGGCCTTGTGGGCCTCCCAGAGGGTGGATGGGCTGGGCACGGAGCCTTTGTTCAGGAGAAAATATTCGGTCAGGGCCACCTCGAGTTTAGCATTGGTTTCAGAGTGCTTGAGCAGGGACTCGTTGAGTCTCCAGTGACATTTCTTGGGGAAAGCAGCAGAGAGGCATAAATCTAGAGTCAAGGGGGCATGGTCAGGTCAGACGACACTGCGTGAGATATCAAGGAGGCCGTAATAAAAAAATAATCCAGTCAAGAGAACATCTTGTGAGGAGGGGAGTAAAATGAGTATTGCCTACCCGAGGGATGTTTCAGCCGCCAAGCGTCAAACAAGTGGTGTGTACGAATAAGTTTCCTAAAGGAGGTAGCCAGGGTGTGAGAGGCCGGGGGGGAGTGAGATTAAATAGAGATCGTCTGTCCCGGGCGGGAGAGAGCACAGCATCAAAGTCCCCCCCTAGAACTGTAAAGGGGGAAGAAAGCTTATGCAGACGCACCAAGGCATCTGTGAGAAATTTCATCTGGCCTGAATTGGGGGCGTAGACGTTCATGATCGTCATAGGGTTAGAGAGATAGGATCCCTGCAATATAATATAACGACCATGAGGATCCACTTGAGATGACCTAACCTGGAGAGGACATGAGTTTTTTATTAAAATTGCTACTCCAGCTTTACCCGAGGGATCCGATGCCACATAAGACACCGGAAAATGTTTAGATGCAAATCTAAAGGAGCCCCCGGCCCGGGAAGTGCATCTCTTGGACTAATATCACATCCGCGCCGGAGGCCCTAAACTCCCTCAAGGCCAGCCATCTCTTCCCAACGGAGTTCAGGCCCTTTACATTATAGGAGACCAGTTTAAAAGCCATGTCGCGTCGGGGCAGTCAGGCCAGTGAACATGCAGGTCAAAGGGCGGAGGCCCAGACACAACACGGCTCAATAGGGGGCCAGGGAGGGGCCCCAACCTGCCTATCAGCACATTATAATTAAAACAGATATTGCTAACAATAGAGTTAGTTGCAACATGGAAAGAAACACCTAAGGACACATGTAGACATAAAATGCACATAACAGTTATAGGCAAATGCATTAGAGGAAAAACCTCAATAAAAGCAATAAAAAATAAAAAAATAAAATATATAAAAAAAAAAAAAATAAAAATAAAAAATAAAAACCAAAACACCAAGAAGACATCATAACAATAGTATGAAAAAGAGAAGACACATATCAGTCCCCAAAAAAGGGGGTATGCGTGCAGGCCCAAAAAGGGGGCCACTGAATATAGTGATGCAGAGCAACCATAAGGCCAGGACGGCCTAAAAAAAAACAAAAAAGGTCAGCAAAAAAAAAACCTGAGAGAGTCAAACCCCTCAGGGGTCCTTGGCCGCAGCCCAAGGACTTGGTGGGGAGCATGGCAGTTCCCAACATGGAAGGGGGTCCGTGACGTCCCGCCCCGACGATCCAGAGAGGTCGATGGCGTTTTAGGGGCTCCCCATGTCCTCCGTAACAAAGTCAGTAGCCGAGGGAAGCAAACATAAACTTAAGTATATAGCAGAACCTTAGAAAAAACAGCCCAACTGGGATCTCTGAACTAGCGGTGGAACCGCGCAGGGCGAAAACCAACTGTAGAGGCATACCTCACTCCACGGGGGGGAACCATCAAAAAGGTCGCAACCCCCTGTGTGAGGCAACAAGAAAGAAAAAGGGGCAAATTCCGAGGGGACCCCGACAGGTCTTCAGGTGGGGGGTCTGGAGCGTTGAGAGCGTTGGGGTGTGGAGTAGGCCCTCGATCCTCTTCCTCTCACTGGGGTCCAGATCCTGGGAGGAAGAGAGTTGTGTCTTGGGGTAGTCAAAGGTGCTTGATCAAACTCTGCAGGGAGTGGGGGGAAGGCCCAGCTTCTTGAGGAAAGCCTCCCCTTCCTGGGGGTCCCGCAGGGTGTGTTGGGCCCCCTCCATGGTGTCACTCAAACGGAAGGGAAAGCCCCAATAATAAGGGACATTGTGCTCCTGAAGGTGGGATGTGATGGGTCTCAGAGAGCGATGCTTGGCCAATGTGATGGGAGAAAGGTCACTAAACAGTTGAATTTTATCCCCCTTGTACTCAATGCTGGACCTGTTGCGCGTAGCCTTGGTCAGGGCCTCCTTGCTTTCATAGAAGTAGAAACACACCACTATATCCCGGGGCCTGGCCCCCGCAGGGGGTTTAGGAGCCAGGGACCTGTGGGCCCTGTCCAGGCGCCAGTCTATGTCCATTATGTCCGGGGCCAGGGTGTTGAAGAGACCTAGAAGATATGGCCTGATGTTATTGTCAGCTATCTTCTCAGAGACACTGCGGATCCTGAGGTTTTGGCGTCGTTCTCTGTTCTCAAGATCCTCCTGTTGGAGTTGTAGTTGGGAGACAGAATTTTTAAGAGTAGCGATTTCCTCTTCAAGGGCCTGCACATAATGCAGAGTCTCGTCAAATTTTGTTTCCAGGGTCGCCGTGCGTTCCCCTAGGGCATCTATTTCCCCCTTAAGTTCTCTGGAGATCCTTCCCATCTCCTGGGCTATGTCCCTGGTAACTTGCTGCGCCAGGGCCTGGAGTTTGAGATCCATCAACTCCGGTGTGAGGGCCTGCGGAGGGGAGGAAGGTGGGGGCTGTCGGGGTGACCGCTGCGAGGAATCCTCCTCCATAAGCGCACTGACATAGTCCTTCGGATCCCCCTGTGTGATCGGGGCCGGGGATGAGGGCCTAGTTAGAAAGCGATCCATATTGGAGGAGGGCTGCGGGGGATGATACGCCGATCGCTGATCCCCGATTTTTCCCATGAAGTGCCTGGGAGGGATGAGGAGAGTCGGAGGCTTGCCCCTGGATCAATCTGTGCTAGCGTTAGCGTTACAGGGGCCGCAGATCGCGGGACGGGACCGAACTCACGGATTAAACATCCGCCATCTTGGAGAGCCGCGCTTACGACCTAGTAGAGAGGTTTAAGGCATAAATCAGGTTGGGAGAAGGGCGAATGAAGGCCTTTGGGTGTAGAGGAAGGGTTTGGGTGGTCCAAGATGGCTGCCGGCTAGGCCAAGGCCTCAGTCTTAAAGTGTGGAGGTGACCGTGGGGTGGGTAGGAAACCTTCCTGGGGTGCCCAGTCCCCGCTGTGGCGGGGCAATATGTCCTTTCCCCTGGGGACAATAGTATTGGCGCTGTAGGGGAGCCAGACAGGAGATCCTCGGCTGGCCCTGGGTGTAGCAAGATGGCCGCCGGAGCACACCTCACTAACCTGTGATCCGATTGCCTCTCCGGTGTCCTCTGCTCGGCACCCGTCCTCAAGCGGGGGGGCCCCGGGGACCGAGCGGTGCTGCGTGGTGCCGAGATGGCCGAAGGGCGGCCCGGGTTCCGCTGTCCGGTGGTTGCGGGGACAGAGTAGGCCGCAAGATGGCGGCGCCCAGCCTGATGTGTAGCTCGCGGCCGCGGGCCGGTTCACGGTGCCGAGGCCGGCCAAAAACCGCCCCAGCCCGGAGCAGATGTGTCCCGCAAGGGAGATGGGTGGTCCAGCGGGCTCCAAAATGTGTCCTGAGAGAGGATGGACACGGATTATGAGAGGCGCCAGCGGAGCTCCTCTCTAACACGTCCCTCTTCTTCCGCTGCCGTCCACGCCCCCCCTGTTTACTTTACCAGGGGTACTAAGCTAGAGGTGTAAGAGATCACTTCCCTCTCCATATTTGGTTGCATCTCCAGGTACATGACAGATATTTTACAATGCATACCATATTTGCTGGTATATAAGGTGACCTGGCGTATAAGACGACCCCCTGATTTTACAGGTTTTTAAGATGTTATGCCCATACTCACTGTTTAAGACGACCCCCCCTCTGAGGCTTCCGACGCTTCATATCCTTCTTCTTCATTCTTGCTGGAGCCATTTCCTTCTTCCTTCTTGCTGGTGCTGGAGCCAATCACGGCAAGCGATGTATTCTATTAATGAATACAAAGCCTACTTGGATTGGCAGAGGCTGTAACATCATCAGTCCTTGCTTCTCTGACTCTCAAAGCCAATCCGAGCAGGCTTCTGTATGTAGCCTGCTCGGATTGGCAGAGGTTGTTACTCCAATCCGAGCAGGCTCTGTATTCAATTGAATACATCGCTCACTGGGATTGGCTCAGCGGTATATACTGTATGTAGCCGAAGTTACATACAGTATTACCGCACATGCAGCAAGCATCCCAGCAGCTGACCCGGCGTATAAGAGGACCCCTGCTTTTTGGGCAGTTTTTTTAAGTGTAAAAGGTCGTCTTATACGCCGGAAAATATGGTAGTAATGGTTAATGTTCATATTACTGTGAACTGAGAAAATACACAGTTAATTTCCTAGATATTTAAGTCAATATTTTTTTCTTTAACCACTTGCCGACCGCCGCACGACGATATACGTCGGCAGAATGGGACGGGCAGGCATATGGGCGTATATATAAGTCCCTGCCTGCCCGCGGGTGGGGGGCCCGATCGGGGCCCCCCCCGGTGCCTGCGGCGGTCGGCATTTCTTCGAGAGCGATCCGGGATGAGGGGGCGGCCATTCATTCATGGCCACCCCCTCGCGATCGCTCTCGACGAATGGAAATCCCCCGTGACATCACTTCCTCTCCTGTAATGTAAACACAGGAGAGGAAGTGATGTATTCTCTCCTCCGTGTCGGTATTTTCCGTTCCGACACGGAGGAGAGCGGATCGGTGAGTTGCACCAACACTCTACACACACAGTAGAACATGCCAGGCACACTCACACCCCCCCTTTACCCCCCGATCACCCCCCCAATTACCCCTGCCCCCCAGTCACAGTGACACCAATGTCATTTTTTTTTTTTTTTTTTTTTTTTTGCATTGGTGTCATTTGTGACTGTAATAACTGTTAGGGCAGTTAGAGTTAGCCCCCTTTAGTTCTAATGTACCCCCCTAACCCCCCCAATAAAGGTTTAACCCCGTGATCACCCCCCGTCGCCAGTGTCACTAAGGCTGGGTTCACATTGCAGCGGTTTATGAGAACGAATGTGATTCGCACCGCACTGCAGTGCAAATCACATCCGATCTCTGTGCGATTCGAGTTCAGCCATTCGCCGCACCCGCCGCACCCGCCACACCCGCCGCACCCGCCGCAAATTCGCACGGGACCCTTTTTTTGGCCCGCAGCAGAATCGGATCGCATGGGTGTTCACACCATGCGATCCGAGTTTGCAGATCGCACTGCGATATGCGAACTGATCTGGGGGTGTCAGTAACATTTCACTGACACTCCCAGCAGTTCGCATAGGGCAGTGTGAACTGCCGCCGGGAGGCATGCGATGCGGGAACCCGCCGCGGATTCGCGGCGTTTCCGCATCGCTCCAGTGTGAACCCAGCCTAATAAGCGATCATTTTTCTGATCGCCGTATTAGTGTCACAGGTGACGCTAGTTAGGCAGGTAGGTATTTAGGTTCGCCGCAGCTTTTTATAGCGCCAGGGACCCCCATATACTACCGCATAAAGCCCCCTGATTGCCCCCTAGTTAACCCTTTCACCAGTGATCACCATATAACTGTTACAGGTGACGCTGGTTGGTTAGTTATTTTTTTATAGTTTCAGGGCACCCGCCATTTATTACCTAATAAAGGTTTAACCCCCTGATCACCCGGCGGGTGTCATTTGTGACTAATAACTGTTAGGGCAGTTAGGGTTAGCCCCCTTTAGTTCTAAGGTACCCCCCTAACCCCCCCAATAAAGGTTTAACCCCGTGATCACCCCCCGTCGCCAGTGTCACTAAGGCTGGGTTCAGATTGCAGCGGTTTGAGAACGGATGTGATTCGCACCGCACTGCAGTGCAAATCACATCCGATCTCTGTGCGATTCGAGTTCAGCCATTCGCCGCACCCGCCACACCCGCCGCACCCGCCGCAAATTCGCACGGGACCCTTTTTTTGGCCCGCAGCAGAATCGGATCGCATGGGTGTTCACACCATGCGATCCGAGTTTGCAGATCGCACTGCGATATGCGAACTGATCTGGGGGTGTCAGTAACATTTCACTGACACTCCCAGCAGTTCGCATAGGGCAGTGTGAACTGCCGCCGGGAGGCATGCGATGCGGGAACCCGCCGCGCATTCGTGGCGTTCCCGCATCGCTCCAGTGTGAACCCAGCCTAATAAGCGATCGTTTTTCTGATCGCTGTATTAGTGTCACAGGTGACGCTAGTTAGGCAGGTAGGTATTTAGGTTCGCCGCAGCTTTTTATAGCGCCAGGGACCCCCATATACTACCGCATAAAGCCCCCTGATTGCCCCCTAGTTAACCCTTTCACCAGTGATCACCATATAACTGTTACAGGTGACGCTGGTTGGTTAGTTATTTTTTTATAGTTTCAGGGCACCCGCCATTTATTACCTAGTCTCACTAGTGTACCCCTAAATTTAGGGGTGTCTACTTTCCAAAATGGGGTCATTTGGGGGGGGTTTGTGCCATCTTGGCATTTTATGGCCTTCAAAACTGTAACGCCCTTAGAAAGCCTGAAGGCGGTGCTTGGTTTTCGGGGCCCCGTACGCGGCTAGGCTCCCAAAAAGTCCCACATATGTGGTATCCCCGTACTCAGGAGAAGCAGCAGAATTTATTTTGGGGTGTCATTTCACATATGCCCATGGCATGCGTGAGCAATATATCATTTAGTGACAACTTTGTGAAAAAAAAAAAAAAAAAAAAAAGTTTGTAATTTTCCCGCAACTTGTGGCAAAATATAAAATATTCCATGGACTCAACATGCCTCTCAGCAAATAGCTTGGGGTGTCTACTTTCTAAAATGGGGTCATTTGTGGGGGTTTTGTGCCATCTTGGCATTTTATGGCCTTCAAAACTGTAATAGGTAGTGAGGAGTGAAGTCAAATATTTACGCCCTTAGAAAGCCTGAAGGCGGTGCTTGGTTTTCGGGGCCCCGTACGCGGCTAGGCTCCCAAAAAGTCCCACATATGTGGTATCCCCGTACTCAGGAGAAGCAGCAGAATTTATTTTGGGGTGTCATTTCACATATGCCCATGGCATGTGTGAGCAATATATCATTTAGTGACAACTTTGTGAAAAAAAAAAAAAAAAAAAAAAAGTTTGTAATTTTCCCGCAACTTGTGGCAAAATATAAAATATTCCATGAACTCAACATGCCTCTCAGCAAATAGCTTGGGGTGTCTACTTTTTAAAATGGGGTCATTTGTGGGGGTTTTGTGCCATCTTGGCATTTTATGGCCTTCAAAACTGTAATAGGTAGTGAGAAGTGAACTCAAAAATTTACGCCCTTAGAAAGCCTGAAGGCGGTGCTTGGTTTTCGGGGCCCCGTACGCGGCTAGGCTCCCAAAAAGTCCCACATATGTGGTATCCCCGTACTCAGGAGAAGCAGCAGAATTTATTTTGGGGTGTCATTTCACATACGCCCATAGCATGTGTGAGCAATATATCATTTAGTGACAACTTTGTGTAAAAAAAAAAAAAAAATTTTTTTTTTGTCATTATTCAATCGCTTGAGGCAAAAAAATAAAATATTCAATGGGCTCAACATGCCTCTTATCAATTTCCTTAGGGGGTCTACTTTCCAAAATGGGGTCATTTGGGGGGGTTTTGTACTGCCCTGCCATTTTAGCACCTCAAGAACTGAGATAGGCAGTCGTAAACTAAAAGCTGCGTAAATTCCAGAAAACGTACCTTAGTTTGTAGATGTGACAACTTTTGCGCAAACCAATAAATATACAATTATTGACTTTTTTTTTACCAAAGACATGTGGCTGAATACATTTTGGCCTAAATGTATGACTAAAATTGAGTTTATTGGATTTTTCTAATAACAAAAAGTAGAAAATATCATTTTTTTTCAAAATTTGCGGTCTTTTTACGTTTATATCGCAAAAAATAAAAATCGCAGAGGCAATCAAATACCATCAAAAGAAAGCTCTATTTGTGGGAAGAAAAGGACGCAAATTTTGTTTGGGTACAACATTGCATGACCGCGCAATTACCAGTTAAAGCAGCGCAGTGCCAAAGTGTAAAAAGACCTCTGGTCATTTACCAGCAAAATGGTCCGGTCTGAAAGTGGTTAAAAATAACAAACATGTTCTACTTGTTACCTGTTTACCTGCTCTGTGAAATGGTCTCTCTTCGGGGCTCCTGCCCCCCTTTCTGTCGAGTGCCCCCACAGCAAGCAGCTTGCTATGGGGGCACCCGAGCCGAGCCTCAACCATTCAGACATGGAGCTGCAGTTCAGCCCCGCTCCCTCTCTCTCCTGATTGGCTAACGGACTTTGACTGACAGCAGCAGGAGCCTATGGCCCACTGCTGTGTCTCAGCCAGTCAGCAGGGAGAGTCCCGAATGTCCAAGGTACTCATGCACATGGCTGGAAAGAGATGGGGCTCAGGTAAGTATTAGGGGGCTGCTGCACATAGATATAGATAAAAAACCTTCTGCCTTTACAACCACTTTAAGCCATTGTTTAATTGGCCTCTGTGTACAGTTGGTTATTTCACCATCTTTTTCTGAGCTCCCTCCCATTTTTGTGATGTATTTCCTTTTCCTTCACACTGTCTTGTTGGGATAAAGAAGGTCACTTGGCTCTAGGCCTCATGTAATCTGCTTGCGTTTGGGAACACATTACCATGTTTTGACCTGCAAATACTGCCCTTTCAATTGTCTGCTGTAATCTGCACATTCAATAAAGATCTTTGTGGATAAGAAACAGTATTTGGTGAGTTCAGCTATCTGATAAAGACTGTCCGCGGTGATTGTGTCTACTTATACAAGCCAATAGAGGTCTCAGCAAGGAATAAGTCACTATTACAACAGTTGGAGTCAGAATACAGGCAGTATACTCCACTTTAAGTTGAATTTGTATGTAAGTTGGAACAGGTCAATTTTTTATGTGTAACTCCAGCCCAATTTTATTTTATTTTACTTTATGTTATTTGCATAGCATAGGGAAGGGGTAACACTGTTTTGCTGTCTGTGCCCCTGTTCAGAAGATTTCACCTCACTTTCTGTCCCTATGACAATTGGATTTTGAAAATTTTGGGTTGTGGCGGAAAGAAGGATAGGTGATGAAGCTTCAGTGGAGAAACCTTTTTCCCATGATAACTCTTATGCCCTAAACACAGGGACGGACACCACAAAATCCGTCAGAATTTTTTCGACCACAAAATCCATCGGAATTTTTCTGACGGATTTTGGCCAAAACTTGTGTTGCATACACACAGTCGCACAAACTTTTTGGAAAATCCTATCGTTCGGAACGAGGTGATGCACAAAACGTACGACAGGACTACGTAGAGGCCAGTGGCCAATAGCTTTCGTCTCCAATTTTTTTCTGAGCATGCATGGCACTTTGTGCGTCTAAATTCTCTCCACACGATCGGAAACAGTCCTATTGGATTTTGTTGTTGAAAAATTTTAGATCCAGCTCTCAAACTTTTTCCGCTGGAAATTCTGACAGAAAAAGTCTGATAGAGCCCACACATTTTCCGACAACATAATCCAATCACACTTTTTCCGTCTGAATTTCTGACCGTGTGTATGGAGCATTTTAGAAGTAAATGTCCCTTCCTAGGGGTAGATTTCCTCTCACTTCCTGTTGTCGCCCTCTGTGTGTAAGTATGAGTCATATGTAAGGTGGATGTTTGTAACTCTGGGACTGCCTGTAGCTGTATTAGGTTGATTTCACTGGCAGGGTCAACATTTAGTAAATACTAAATATATTGCGCTAACCAAAAGTGCATAAAACCAAACAAGTGTTCAATATAAATAATTAATGCCACAATCAAAGAATATCAAACTCCATAAGTGAATGTTCAATCAATTTATAAATTCATTAAGTGATTAAATAAATAAATAAAATCATAAATAGTCCCCAACAGACGTGAGAATCATGAGAGTGTTATAAATAGTCCCAGCAAAGTGCTGATAAATATCACAGTGGTCTAATGCGCTCCAAATAGAAAAGAGGGTGTGAGATTTTCAGTGCCTCCAATCTTCATAGTGCAATCCACCAAAGGCATAATATATTAGCCTCATACCAGAGATTTAGATCTCTAAAAGAAGCTCTAACAGCCCTTATGGGTAGGAGAGAACCCTGGATAGATGGATCGATGTTTTGCTTTAATCAGCTGCAGGCAACCTATTCCACAAACCTCAAAAACGCCAGCTCTCACCACAAGGACGGTTATAACATTACAAATTCTGTGGAACCTTGGTTTGCGGGTAATGCGGTTAACGAGTGCTTTGAAAGAAGGGCGACTTTTTTTTTTTTAAATGCTGACTCAGTTTGTGAGTGTTGTCTCGCAAAATGAGCAGAATTCAAGGTAATGGGGTGTGCAGTACCGCATTTGGCCAGAGGTGCAGGGGTGCTGGGGACACTCGGAACGGTTCAGAGTCATTCGGAAATACTCGGAATCACTTGGAAATACTCAGTTCAGTTCACAGTTCAGTTCACTCAGAGTGTTTCCGAACCTTTCCGAGTTCAGCCGAGCTGTCCCCGAGTATTTCCGATGCTCTCCAGCGCCCCCCCCCCACCTCTGGCCACATGTAGTATTGTATGTAATAGAAGTCAATGCGGAACAAATTATCTTCATTTCCATTGACTTCTATGGTGAAACTCGCTTTGTTATGCGAGTGCTTTGGATTACAAGCATTCTTTTGGAACGGATTATGCTTGTAATCCAAGGTTCCACTGTACACTCACTTTTTTTTTTGATAAGTCAGGCGTCAAAAAAAGGCTTCAGTCATCTGTAAAACAAATCCAAGCCCAGGACTACCGCTGCTGGCGTGTGTTCCACAGGCTGGATGTGAAGTCAGCTGAACCGGAAACGTACATTTCACCCCACCCAGGGCCTCTTCAGGAACAGCATTCTCAGGTCCTAGCGATCCACTATATACACCACGGACTAAGACTGGGATGCCATTAAAGTTCATGCGTGTGTAAAAGCAGGTGTCACAATACTTTTGGTAATATAGTGCAGCCCTCAAATTTTCCTACGTGCCAATTCACATTTTGCGAGCAGAAAATGATGGCTGGCAAGCGTAAGCTGCCTGAAAGCGGGGGGGTGGTGAGCCATGCTGGTATGCAGGGTTGAATGGGAGCTGTACTCCCAGTAATTGACAAGGGGAAGAGAGAGCCGGCCGGATCATCAGATGTGGGGAACATTGCTGTAACAGCTTCCATTTGAATTGCAGAGTGTTCTCCTCATTTGCATATAGTGTGCCGTATATCAAAGTACCCGGGCCAGGAGATGGGGCTGTATGTGACGGCGAGCGAGAGGAACACTCTGTGATTCAAATGAAAGTTGTTACAGCGATTTTCCCCGCTCTCTGATGATCCCACCGGAAATCCTCTTCCTCTCCTATCTTCCCTGCACAGGTGAAGCAACATTGATGTTTACAGGTAGGCAGCATTGATGCACACAGGTTAAGCAGCATTGATGGACACAGGTAGGCTGCATTGTTGGGCACAGGTGAAGCGGCATTGATGGACACAGGAGTCGACAGGCAGGGAGGGAGGGGGAGGAGGACATAGGAGAGTAAGCAGGTCTGCTGGTGACGGGGGCAGGTAAACTGACCATGCTGTTGGGGCTCAGCAGCCATGATACACTGTGGTCAGTTTACATAAGGGATGGAAAAAACTGGCAGGATCAGCCAGGTATTTCAGGTGTTACAGGGGGGCAAGTGACACAGCACAAGTATAAAATGCTTTAAAGTAACAGAATCCTTTTTTTGGGGGTTAAACGCTTTAAGCGAAGTGGACACAGACAAGCCATCCACCCAGGGATCAGCGGACAGATTCCCCAATAAACAGGGGGACCCTAACTGAGCCCTCCCTGTGTGGAAGGGGCCTTAAGGCTGTTACTGAAGGACTTTGACTTCCTCTAATGCCTGCATATGTTTTGGAATATCCTGCACTTTCTCTAATCTTCCCACCTATGTTCAAGTACTACAATACATTTTCAAAAAGACCTCCCTGAGTTTGTTGGTGTGTTCTGGAAATGGTATCTGCTTCTGGCAGCCTCTGAATAGGTAAGGGAAACCTGGTTTATTCCAGTGGTTCCTCCATGGGTAAGAACTACATCTAAAGCTGCATACACATGGTCGGATTTTCCGACAGGAAATGTTCGATGTCAGCTTGTTGTCGGAAAATCCGAACGTGTGTATAATCCATCGGACATTTGCTGTCGGAATTTCCACACACAAATGTTTGAGAGCAGGTTCTCAAATTTTCCCACAACACAACTTGTTGATGGAAAGTCCGATCATGTTGTACACAAGTCTGTCGCACAAAAGTCCAGGCTTGCTCTGAATCAAGCACTGGCTATTGAACTTCCTTTTTGTCAGCTCATCGTACATGTTGTACGTCACCGCGTTCTCACGTTTGGAATTTTTGGCAAACATTCGTGTGACCGTGTGTATGCAAGACAAGTTTGAGCCAACATCCTTCAGAAAAAAAAAACGATGGTTTTGTTGTCGGAAAATCCCATTGTGTGTCATAACATGACAAAACATAAATTAGACATCATAGGCCTGATTATTTTTGTTATCTACAGCTGCTGATCGTAGCAGGCTCTGCACCCGTATGATTTCCATTGGACACAGTTGAATTGTTGGCTATGTGAGCACAGTAGTATAACAGCAAAAATTATGCCGCGTATACACGACCGGACTTTCTGGCAGACTAGATCCGACGGAATCAGTCCGTTGGACTATCCGATCATGTGTGGGCTAATCTGATCGTTTTCCGTTTAAAAAATCTGATGGACCTAGAAATAGAACGTTTCAAATCTGTCTGTTCCTATCTGGAAAACCGTTCGTCTGTATGCTGGTCCGACTGACAAAATATGACGCAAGGGAAGCTATTGGCTACTGGTTATTGAACTTCCTTTTTTAGTTCCGTCTTACGTCATCACATTCAAAATGAACGGACTTTCAAACAGACTTAGTCCGTTCGTGTGTGGCCAAGTCTGTTCGTTCACAAAGTCCGTCGGAACTCCGCTGAAAGTCCGTCGGACCTAGTCTGCCAGAAAATCTGGTCGTATATGTACGTGGCATTACTCCACATTTCATTTTGGTGTCATTTGTTGGGTTTTCAAAAAGCCCTTTTGCCTTGATTTTGAAAGCAGGCTTAGAGATATATTGAAGTCTTCAGTGCATTAGGTTGTAATACTTGCATGTTATGTATAAGAGAACAAAATCGCACTTTTTTTTTTTTTTTTCAATATTCTTTACAGATATTAAGAATGATGTCACATGACCTTTTCATAAAGTTAACATCAAAGGAAGATTTCATTTGGAGCTCTCACCCTTTTTGCTCAGTAGAAAAAGACATCTAGAAAAAGTTATCGGACTTGGTAGATTGTCTAGGAAAACATTAATCTTGGAATATAGAACATGTAATTAGCAGCTTTGTGTATTTAGGTACAATTTGACGACAAAGACACCATCTCTGCACACAGAGTTCTATAATGATGTGAATTACAAATACATTTATCTGATTACAGTAACCAAGTCCGGCTAATGCAGCAGGCACTCACATTTACATAAGTAAAGGGAACATTCTGTTCTGGGACATAAATTTATACAATATGATAATCAGCTTCCGTGACTCCCCATATAAGTGAGTGCAAGGTGAGGGGGGAGGGGGGGCTAATTCACCATATAGAAGTTGTTAAAGATGATCTCCGGTCACATGTTCCCCAACTACAGTACCCCATATTTTAAGGGTCTAATGCTAATTTAGTCTAGGGACTATAAATATAGACACACGTGAACACTATATGTACTGCTAGAATTATTAATCACTTTAATGCTGGCATCCCTTTTTCAAGACTTAATATATCATATACATTAATGGAACATTTTTTTTTGCCATAGCACTCAAGGCTTTACAAATCATACTTTAAAAGCTGTACATTTTTACTAGTAATCTAAAGTTGTTAAATAGGTTCTGAACAAGAATTCATGTTCAATAAAAATAATTATTATAGAATATTAAATATGCAATATGAAGTATCTTACTAAATCCTAAAACATATCGAATTGCTTTTAAAGAATCCTGAAATGTGCACAAATTGATGTTGACACATTTCGCAGACAGTGTCTGCTTCTTCAGGACCATAGTAGTCAGCAGTTTTCAAATATTGGAAGTTAATGGTCTTTACACATCTTTAACAAATATACAGTATATATATATATATATATATATATATATATTTAGACGCATCAGATCACCAACAAATTAAACTTATAATATACACTGTATATGTAGTATTCTATATCATGTGCATAATGACATCTGTATGCCCCCAACATGCCGGTAAACTTACATGCTTATAGCACCATATAAAATAAAGATGTTAATCTCTGTCCACCAAAAAGAAAAGAAGGTATCTTCCCCCTGGTACGCACATTCGCCTTAATCAGATGGTTCAGCTGCAGAGAAGGAGAAAAAGAAAATGTGAGTGTGATAGCTATCCCTAAAAAAAATGGATGCCTATAGCTTCTCCATTGGATCAGACTACCAATAATCTTTTAACTCCTTACCAGAATCACCAAACAGTAGGTTGGACCCAGCTTTTTTGTACTTTGGTAACGTAGTTACAGGAACTAGCACCCTGTAGCAAAAACTGCACACTCCTTCCCCACCCCAGATTTAAAAACAATAACATACCAAAAATGCATATGAAAAAATTAAATAGAATAACTAAAAATATTAATTCTCAAAATGCTAAAAAAAATTAACATAACATATATTCTATATGAAAAGGTATATATATATATTTATATATATATATATATATATATATATATATATATATATATATAGCAAAGAAAAGTCTGCGCTGGACTAAAGACTAAAATACAACAAAAATCTAAAAAGGTTGCACTCCAAGCTAAACATACTTTGCACTTCACTTGGAGGTGGGATTCATCCAGCAAAGTCACTTCAATTGTGGATTTATTACAAGTTGTCACCGAATATTGCACTAAATATTGGACACTGTTACTCTTTTTTTGGACATTACCGTAATTCAATTTCACTAAAATAATAAAAAAAATATTTTAATATATCTTTAATATATCTTTTCCTGTGACAACACTGAAGAAGTGATACTTTTGCTACAATGTAAAGTAGTGAGTGTACAGCTTGTATAACATTGTAAATTTGCTGTCCCCTCAAAATAACTCAACACACAGCCATTAATGTCTAAACCACTGGCAACAAAAGTGAGTACACCCCTAAGTGAAAATGTCCAAATAGCCATCCTATTCTTAGCCTGTAGGGTTCAATATTGAGTTGGGGCTGAGCGACACGCCAATGTTACCTCGTCTTCAGAGTCCAGGAAGGACGGGTTTGTCCGGCGCAACGGACTTAAGGCTCAGAAATTCCAATCGCATTGTAAGTGTTATTTAATATTTTTGTATTTTAACAATAAAAGGTTTTACACTATTGGAGCTTTATCTTTCTTCCATGGTGCATATTTTGAACCTTCCAAACGTATGAGGGGTATTCTGTGAAAGTGTATCCAGTCTTTTATACCTGAAAACGGTGATTCGAACGATTAACAAAGGATTCCTTTGGAGTGAGGAACGATCACATACCTAAATGCTCATTGTGACCCTCTGTGGTGGGGGGTCATGAATTTCTGGTAAGAAGCGAATTCAGATATTTGGTGGTGGATTGAACACTGTTCATCTGTGGAGGATTTTCGTTTAATTGGTTACAGCAGGACTTTTTCTCTGTGCATTTATTTTTCAAGAGACTCTTTTTTTGTTTCACGGGGTGTTTTATTCATTTATTAGATTAATTTAAACACATTGTTTGTATCACCCTTCACTGAAGTGGTTTCCTGCCCACCTAAGGGTAGGACAGAAAGCATTTGCATTATTTGTTTATGTATTTTGGCATTTGTTTTATTGATTGGAGATACTGTATAATAGAATTATATGTATTGTTACACTATTTATACTCACTTGGTAGGCTCTTGCCTTACTATATAGTGCACTTTAGCGCAGCTTATTTTTTGTTTTTTGTTTTATTACTGTAATTATGTGATACAGTTAAGCCGCAGCTGAACCCAGGTCTTTGGGATTATTTCTTATATTTTTATAATTTACCTTAGCGCAGTTTTTCCTTCTTTTTTTTTGATCAATATTGAGTTGGCCCACTCTTTGCAGCTATACCAGCTTCAACTCTTCTGGGTAGGCTGTCATCAAGGTTTAGGATCGAACATTTGTCCGTGGAAAATCCGACAATTGTCTGATGGAGCATACACATGGTCAGGTTTTCCTCCAACAGCCTGTCATCACACAATTGCCATTGGATAATCCAATCGCGTGTACGCGTCTTAAGACGGAGATGCCATTAAAGTTCATGTGTGTGTAAAGGCAGGCATCCCAATACTTTTGGTAATATAGTGTATATGAATACACAACAAGCACTGACTTTGCCAGATGGCAGGAATACTGAATGAGACACTTGGCAAGGAGAGAATATTCTGATAGAAATATTCTCTAAACACAAACCAAATGGGTTTATAAAATGAAAGCACATACCAATCCAAGTTTAAAAGATCAAATAGATTTTTACTACTTCCTAAAAAAATAGATATAAACGAATGCATCAGTGTGCTGGTTGTCGTTACTCTAACCCTTGAGAAGGCTGAGGATTACATTTTAGAGTTCTGTGGATTTAAAGGGTCTCAAGGCCCTTGTGAAGTTATTCTTTTCACCCGAGGGCACCTATTCTTCATTCAAACAGCCATTTCATGATTCTTTTACAGATGGAAAGGGTTGCTTTATTTACAGAGGACTGTAGCTGCTGTTCATATCTGCGCAGCTGTTTTGGAATCAGTGATTTAGGAACATTTTACGAGAACTCTGCTAAAAAAAAAAAAAAAAGAAAAAAAAGAAAAAAACACTAGTAAACCTATATAATATGGAGTGATGTGCTCTGTATCGTGTACAGCAGCTGAGATTACCATAGAGATAAGATGCACAGTGAGCTGTGATAAGCATACAGTACATGAGCCGCACGCAAACACATGATGGTGGTTTGAAGGTCTGCGGCTCTGTAAATATCCTAAGTTAGCCCAGGCTTTGCATTTTTCACCTTCATTTTTATACTGACATTGGGGGAGATTTACTAAAACTGGAGCACTCCAGTGGCGGTCTGTCCATAGGGGGCTCGTACGCCCCCCCCCCCCCCCAGCTGTAAAAAAAAAAAAAGAGCCACTTAAAGAGTGACCAGGCGCCAGACATGTGTCAGTCTATGGGAAGCTTCCCAGCCTGCAATCAGCTGATTTCAGGCTGGGAAGCTGATTTGCCCATGTTTAGGGCGTGTTCAGGGCACAAGCTGTGCACTCGCACACACTCCCATTCTACTTTGATTGGTCAGTATGTCTAGTAGTGACAAGGGATTGGTGCGGCAGGGACCGGAGGAGAGGACAGTGGGCGTGAGCGGAGCTACTACATCACTTCCGGTTTCTTGGCCACTGGAGTGAGTGCAGCGCCATTGAAGGTAAGTGCTGGCTGCCCTGCCTTGTCATCACTGGAGCCTAAAGCAGCTGCCATTTAAGCCCTGTGCTGTCCCAGATTTTCGCGGAGTAGCATGTGCAACCGATTCCCCCCACTGCTCTCGCCACATTGTGACAGGAGAGTGGGATAGCTACGAGCTTCATGTGCTTGAGCCCACTTGTCCCGCTTCTCCCTGTGTCAGGAGCTGAGGACCGGAGTGACAGTGAATGAGTGGCGCTCCTTGTTCCTCCTGCCCAACCTCGCCTAACAGTGACAGACCTGTGTAGCACACAGCCGAGTGAAGTATTCTGGCTGTGTGCTACAGGTCTGATAGGTGGAGACTGCATTGTGTTGTACTGCCGTGTCAGGTGAGAAAGAACACTGTGGAGAGAAGGGGTTTTTGCATGTGCAGAGAATTGGGCTGACGGAGGTGAACGTGGATGGGGGGTACAGAGGTGTATGGTGCAGGGGGGTACAGAGGTGGAGGAGGGTACAGAGGTGGATGGGGGGATACAGAGGTGGACGGAGGAGGGGGGTACAGAGGTGGTGGGGGTACAGAGGTGCACATGGTGGGGTAATGAGATGGACAGAAGGATACAGAGGTAAACTGTGGATGGGGGGGGCAGAGGTGAATTGTTGATTCAGGGGGGTACAGAGGTGAACTGTGGATGGGGTTGGTACAGAGGTATATGGGGGATACAAAGATGGACGGAGGAGGGGGGTACAGAAGTGGATGGGGGGATACAGAAGTAGAAGGAGGAGGGGGTACAGAGGTGGATGGGGGGATACAGAGATGGACGGAGGAGGGGGAGTACAAAGTGGTGGGGGGTACAGAGGTGGATGGGGGGATACAGAGGTGGGCAGAGAAGGGGAGTAAAGAGGTGGCGGGGGGTACAGAGGTGCACCTGGGGGGTAACGAGATGGACAGAAGGATACAGAGGTGAACTGTGGATAGAGTGGAGTACAGAGGTGAACTTTGTGAGAAATGCTATATACCCTGCTTTGTGAGAAATGCTATATACCAGACTTTGTGAAAAATGCTATATGCCAAGCTTTGTGAGACATGCTATATACCATTTTTTTGAGAAATACTATATACCAATGCTTTGTGAGACATGCTATATACCATGCTTTGTGAGAAATGCTATATACCAGAATTTCTTTTCCCCTGATGAAATCAATGTTTTGGCGAAACTAGTAGGGAAGAATTTATCTGTCATCACCATCTTGGCCATTGATTTTTTGGTCATCAGATCGCCTATCCGCTCCTACACTACATCATGTATGCCTATCATTGTTGTATTATTATGATTGTTTCTAAATTGCTGTAATACAAATGTATTAATTTTCTATAACTTATATTGTGTAGTGTTTTGTAACTGACACCGTTATAATCCCCTCTTCCTTTGCTCTTCCTATTGTAACTAATTATTAGGATGAGGTGCCTTATCTATTTAGGGCATTCCAGCCACACTTTCTTGCTATATACCAGGATTTGTGAGAAATGCTATATGCTATACTCTGCTGTGAGTCTGGGCTGTATACTCTGTCCTGTGATGAGCTGTGATTAGCTGTCCTGAGATGTATATTACTGACACTATGAGTGGAAGCAAGTGCAATACAGGGGATGGAGTGGGTGGATGCTATAAGTGGCGGGGCTTAAGTGGAAGTAAACCCATGGATTTAGACAGTTAAAAAAAAAAAGGCATGCCGGGAATGCTAACTGCACATTGGCTGTGCCCTCAGCCAAACTATCAAACCATCCAATGGCTGGTGTCATAACAAATCACATGTGCAGCACCATAGCAGTTGAAGATTAAACAGAGGCAAAGATGGCAGCTTCCTTGGCTGAAAACGATAGGGGAGTTTACTTCCACTTTATAAGTGGTCAAAAAGGAGGGGCAAAAAATGTTTTCCCTCAGTTTAGGCCGATACGTATTCTTCTACATATTTTTGGTTAAAAAAATCGCAATAAGCGATTATTGATTGGTTTGCGCAAAAGTTATAGCGTTTACAATATAGGGGATAGTTTTATGGCATTTTTATTAATATTTTTTTTTTACTAGTAATGGCGGTGATCAGCAATTTTTATTGTGACTGCGACATTATGGCGGACCCCTCTGACATTTTTGACACATTTTTGGGGCCATTGGCATTTATATAGCAATCAGTGCTATACAAATGCAGTGATTCCTGTGTAAATGACACTGGCAGTGAAGGGGTTAACCAGTGGGTGGCAGTGTAGGGGTTAAGTGTTCCTAGGGGTGTGTTACTAACTCTTGGGGGCTGGGCTTTCATTTAGTGAACACTGGTTTCTGTTCCAATCACATGGAGCAGAGATCAGCGTCACTTGTTGCTAGGCAGAACGGGGAGATGCTGTTTACAATGGCATCTCTCCGTTCAGCCGGCCCGTGAAACGATTACGGGTATGCCCGCGGCGATCCGGACCGGACTCACGGGGGTCCCGACCAGCACTCAAGCGCGCCGCCAACGGCGCGCTCGCGAGGGCAGGGTGGCATTAAAGATTGGACGTACCTGTACGCCAATATGCCTGCCCGTGCCATTCTGCTGACGTACATCGGCGTGCGTTGGTCGGGAACTGGTTAAGCTTTGGCAATAAAACCTGAAAGCTGATTGGTTCCTATGCAGTGCTGTGCCAGATTTTGCACTATTCAACTTTAGTAAATAACCCCTATTGCTCCGTATTTTCTGTTATATTTACCTTTTCAAATATTTTATTGAATATAATGCAATAAAAAGAGTCATACAATAGATTTATAGTTAAGTAGAATGTATAAAAGTGTGAAATGAGGCTTCTCAGTATATTAACAGGAGGTGAATACTATAATAATAGTCATGTAATTTGGGATATATTAGTTTAAAACATTTTAGCTAAAGATAAACATGTATATTTTCTGTTCTATTTAAAGAAGAATTTCATGTATGACATTTCATACATAATCTGTAAAATATCTACTAAAGCCTATAAAAATCATTGGAAGGGTGACAACGTTCTGTCCCTGTCTCCCAATTTTTTTCCTGCGTTGTCACTGTGGCTTTTGATGGAGACTACAAATTTTAACACACTTATGCAGGCATGGTCCAATGTTGTCACCATCAGGAAACCACTTTTAGAAATACCTTGCACCCATCTCTGTAGTGAGGGGGTCAACAGCACTGGGAAGAAGGATAAAAAAAAGTCATAACGAAATTTTATTCAAACAAAAAGTTACAGTGGTTTATGATATACAGAGTTTTAGCAATTCTCACTCAGTTAAGAGTTTACATCTTTTATAAGGGATTCCAGTAATTACGAACAGCAATATGTCTCCTCCCCCAGTCAGTCCCTTCCCCCCACAGTAAGAAACACTCACGAGGGAACACATTTAACCCCTTGATCGCCCCCTAGTGTTAACCCCTTCCCTGCCAGTGACATTTACACAGTAATCAGTGCATTTTTATAGCTCTGATCGCTGTATAAATGTCAATGGTCCCAAAAATGTGTCAAAAGTGTCCGATCTCTCTGTCGCAGTGCTACTAAAAATCACAGATCACTGCCATTACTAGTAAAAAAATGTTTTGAAAAATGCCATAAATCTTCCCATAATTTGTAGACGCTATAACTTTTGCGCAAACCTATTAATATGCGATTATTGCATTTTTTTTACCAAAAATATGTAGAAGACTACATATTGACCTAAACTGATGAAGAAATTTGTTTTTAAAAAACATTTTTGGGGATATTTATTATAGCAAAAAGTAAAAAATATATTTTTTTTTTCAAAATTGTCACTCTTTTTTTGTTTATAACGCAAAAAATAAGAACCGCAGAAGTGATCAAATACCACCAAAATAAAGTTCTATTTGTGGGGAAAAAAGCATGTCAATTTTTCTTGGATAAACCGTTGCACAACCGCGCAATTTTCAGTTAAAGCAACACAGTGCTGTATCGCAAAAAATGGCCTGGTCATTAAGGGGGCAAATCTTCCAGTCTGTAAGTGGTTAAAAGAGAAGTATGTTCTTTTTTTTTTTTAATTCATACTTACCTAGGTGGATGCAGCATCGGACCGATGATGCTTCTGTCCCTTGGCGCCTCTAGAACTGAGAACTGAGCCATCGAACACCGCCGATGGCTCGGTTCTCTCAGCTCCCTGAGCGGAGAGCTGCTGACTATCAGTCAGCATCTCTCCTCTTTGCTCCTCCACGCTTATTGGAGCACTGAGCTGTGGAGGGGCAGGTCCTTGGCAGGCAGAGACTGCCATCAGTCCAGGCAGCTGGCGGATTCAGACTTTCTAAGTTGGTATGACGCGCTGCCTCAACTGATTCCAGTGACAACGAAGAGTGCACTTCAGACCGCAAAACGAATCGCACTGCTGTGACCCATAAGGGAAGTTCAGCCTAAAAAGCTCAGGCTGGACGTCTTTAATTTTTTGCAGAAAATGAACAATAAAGCTGCCCTGGGCCACCCCGTTTTGCTGATGGGACCTGGGCCCATTACAATAGGACTGGTTTTACTGCCTTATCAGCAGCCCTGTATACCACCGCTGTGGGATCCCCATGGAAGCTGGAAATCACTGCCATAGAAACTGTGTACTCTTGACTCAATCTGCATTACCACATATTTATAATACTACAGTATATACTCAAATAATATTGTGAAAATAATATAATGTGAAAAATCACCAATATGCTTATTAACTAAAAAAATGTAATGTGTGGCCCGTTATAACACTATTAGGTGTTCTCACCTCACCCTCAAAATAAATACAGTATCTCACATTTTTATAAATATTTTATTATACCTTTTGATATGCCAACACTGAAGAAATGACACTTTGCTACAATGTAAAGTAGTGAGTGTACAGCTTGTATAACAGTGTAAATTTGCTGTCCCCTCAAAATAACTCAACACATAGCCATTAATGTCTAAACCACTGGCAACAAAAGTGTGTGCACCCCTAAGTGAAAATTTCCAAATTGGGCCCAATTAGCCATTTTCCCTCCCCGGTGTCATGTGACATTTGGCGTTTTCGATCTCACTCTCTCATACTGGTCACTGGAAGTTCAACATGGCACCTCATGCCAAAGAACTCTCGGAGGATCTTAAAAAAGTGAATTGTTGCTATATAAAGATGATAGATTTTGGGTCCCTTGTGGAGGGGCTGCCCTGCTTCACTGTAAAAACAGCAGGTTAGTCGCTTGGCATAGGTGCCTTCCCCAATCAGAGAATGCTTTGCGTGGAATAGTGCCCATACTGAGAGTGTGGGCAGGTCAATGTGACAAGGTGGTCATGACATCCTTCATGTTTCCCCTTCTGGATGGGTGCCAAGTGAGGGTCACATGAGAGGCCTACCCCAGGGTGGGTTCTTCTGGAGGTTCTTCCAAACACGTCACCCTGAGGGGTCTCATCCAGGACCTCCAACTCCCAGGTTCGAGTAGCCAATGAGAGATAGCCACACATGTGGCCTGACGAGTGTGTTTCTAACTTATGTTTGTGGGTGTGCAGCTTTCTTTTGATTTTTCTTTTTTCATATCTTTTAAATAAATCCGTTGGATAATGCACAAGGCCAGTGCGCCCTATTTTCTTTTTCTATTCTCACTACACTTGGCACCTGTGACAGATTCACTTTAATACACATGGGGTACCTTTACTCTTTTCCACTTTTCATCAATGCCCTGGGACAAGGCTGAGACTGCAGTGGGAGAATACTCAACCTTAAGGTGGGCCTCTAATATTAGAGATGAGTATACAATGTGTACACTTGCACTGAAACTGTTCTTCAATTAACTCTTGAGTCCCTGTAACAATGTACACTTTCTCTTGCATTTAAGAGGGACATGCTGAGCCTTGTCCACATCCACCCGTTCAGCGTATCACTGCTACCTCTCTCCCAGTAACGGTATGGGGTCCCGCAGTACAAATAGCATGGACTCCATGCATGCACTTCACTTAACTCTTCCGTATCTGGGCACAGGCTGGGGAACCTCTGTGGCACAAGTCTGCTCCCGGTTCCATGGGACCACCCATGGAGAGAGTGCTGACAACAACTCCATTCTGCAAGAGGCTTTCCCACCTATCTCAGGCACGCTTAACCCTAGGTAACCACTTGCTTACATTTCACACTTTGTAACTCTAACAAGGTGGTCTCCATACCCCAAGTGCCCAGTAACCTGAACCATGAGGTGGTGCCAGTTACTTGCATTACACCCTTTTGAATAACTTCAGACCAGGCGGAAACAACTTTTCAAATTTTACTTGGAAATGTGCAAAAAGGTATTACAATGTCCAACATTCAGAGACATAACTCTTCCCTAAATCCCTAACTGCAGGCTGCATGCTGCCCCAGCGTAACTGCAGCTGGTGAACCCCAAGTTTAGAAATATTTACTTCTAGGTGGTAATAAACAACACCCTGCTGCTCCTAACAGGTATTGTCCGTCTCAATCCCTTACGGGTCCTGGATCTTTCTCTCTCTTGGGCCTATTATAGGCCTTCGTACTTCAAGTACGGACTCCTGTCCCTGTTATTTAACACAGGATCAGTGGGTCAGACCCAGAGAAAGACCTCCAAAAGACCAAAGAACCAGGAAAACATTAACTCCTACCCTCCTATCTGGGACAAAACCTAACTAGCTATTTTCAACATGCTTACAAGCGGACGACCTCCTGTGTTCACAATTACCCATTCCCATCTGTAAACTCAAATGGAAGACTGTAAGTTTTTGTATCCTTGGGTTCCAGACCTCCTCAAACCTTTTTTGTAAAATGCACACTACTTTTTCAAAGCACATAATTCATCATGATGATAGCCACTGTCACTGATGATTTTCATGCTTTTACAATGGATAGTTTTGCAGCCAAATACATATAGGAGATAAGTGCCTGGGAGTGTCAGAAAATAACAGCAGCTATTTTGTTGATAAGGGCCAAGCAGGTCATCTTGTGGACATACTGTTTTTGACATTAGGGCAGGTCCACCAAGTATGGAACATTGTTATAGAACATTGCATCCCATTTAGCAGGCTGGGGAGGCATAAGGGTAGATCTTGGCAATCTTAACAGGTACTGGATAGTGTTGAAAGAAGACCTTGTAATTGGCTTTAATGAGGATCACATTAAGTATGCCATTTCCATTCTCAAAGATATAATTAAAAAACCCAGCAGGGATAATAACTAGCCCTGCTCATAGTCACAGCATGTGCGCAGAGCCAGTAACTCAACACAGAAATCTCCCCAATTACGTTCCAGAGAAGAAACCGTGTGGGGGGTTTAACTCTCCAACCTCTACCGAATACTGAAATATCTGTTCTGGGTGGTCTGATTTCTCAGGTTTTCAAGGTGTCTGCCCAAAATGTTATGATCTGCTTTTGTATTCTCTTTTTAATTACTAGAGTTTTTAGATAAAGAGGAAAAATAGTAAATGTTTAAAATCTTATAAACTGATCGTCTTGTAAAAATGTTTTATAGATTCTATAAAATTTGCGTTTTACAAAGCTTTTTTTACAGAGTATGTCTATGAAATTTAGCTTGCATAGCATATTGGGTCTTCAAATTGAAAAGAACAGCTTTACCTACTTTCTTCTAGTCCCTGTGGCTTGTGAAGACTGAAAATCCAGACAAATCCCATCTCTGCAAGGACAAAGGGGGTCATGTCCCACTTCTGAGCCATGTTCACAAAGTAGATGATCCAGAATATTCACAATTTACATTATATGGTCAATAGTATGTAGACTTCATACTATTGTTGAGTTCAGATTTTTCCAGTAAAGCAGTGGCCCCCAACCTTTTTGGCACCGGCTGTGTGGAAGAAAATTGTGCCAAGGACAGGGGGGAACCCTGAGTGTGTCACTTGCCACTGTCGCCTGCTACTAGATGTGCATAGTCACTTGCCACACTGCCTGTCACCAGATGTGAAATGTCACTTGCCACATCACCTGCCACACTGCCTGCCACAAGATGTGGATTGCCACCTGCAACGTTGCCTGTCACCAGATGTGGAGTGAGTGTAGCGCCCCTTGTGTTATGTCAGGCAGCTGAGGGGTGAACTACAAGTCCCAGCACACCTCACCTGTACTCCCACACACAGCTCACCTGTCACTGATGACATCACATCTCTGTGGGATCGCCCCTCTGGATGTTGCAGGGTGTCTCTCTCCCCATGCTGCAGCTGGTCTCATCTGGCAGAGGGAGGGTCTGGGACTCCTTCAGCTGTCAGTCTCTGGCTCCACCCTTCTGCCATTCCTGATTAGCTGTCCGGGGGGGGGGGGACAAGGAATCTAAGTTTTCACACACCGAGGAACCGCAGGAGAGCGGCGATGCGGGGCAGGCAGTATGAGATTATGTCATCTCTCTGCTACCCGCTGCACCTCCGACACTGAGACAGAGCACTGGCTTTGAGGGCAGAAGTGATGCAGAGGGGGCGGAGAGAGATGATATCATCTCCGTTTGCCCGCCCGCTCGCTTCTTCCATCCACCCAGAACTCTCATGCCAGTAGCCCAGCATGTCTCTTGCGGCCACCCGCACCCGCGGCCCACCTGCAGAAGGGCCACATTCCGGTAGTGGGCCGGGGACCGGGGGTTGACGACCCTTGCAGTAAAGGGCATTTTAATGCTACAGCATATGAGGACATTTTAGACAATTATGTAGTTTGAATGCTGTGGTGATAGTTTGATGAAGGCCCTTTTCTGTTTTAGCATATTTTGCCCCTATATACAAACTTAGCTCCATAAAGACATTGCTTGGTGAATCTGGAGTAGCTGGAACCGAGCCTTGACCTCAACCCTACTCAACACTTATGAATTCATTGGAATGCTCCATACAATCCAGGCTTCCTTATCCAACATTAGCACCTGACCTTGAAAATGGTCTTTGGCTGAATGACCAAAAATTCCAACAAATTCATTCCAAAATCTTGTGCTAAGCATGGAGGCTGTTTTGGCCACAAAGAAAGGATTGTGGGGGATTGAACTGAAAAAAGATTTGCTATGTTGTAGGGAAATGTTAAAGTGTATGTAGCCTAAACTAAAGTTAGAGTAAAGAAGAGTTAGAACCCCTGCCGGATGGGAATCTCTCCAACCTTAAAATAAATTTTGATAAATCAGCAACAGCACGGTTCCATGCCCCAGAGGGGGGTGGGGTCACTGGGTGGCCCCGTCCTCCTTTATATAAGACCTGTCAGAGGAGAAGCATCACACAGCGGGAGCCTCCCATTGCGCGGAGCGGCCCGAGAACCAAGAAGAGACTTCATGGAGGAAGATGCCGAACGAGAACACCGGAGCAAGAAGAAGCGGATTGGAGGAAGAAGAAGATGGAGGAAGAAGATGAAGAACCCGAAGGATGAAGAAAGGAAGAAGACCAGAAGAAAGAAGATGAAAGAAGACTTTAATAAAGGACTTGTCAAAGACCGTCTCCTGTCATTTTTAACCCTTTTGTCACTATTTTGGTGAAATGGTAGGCCATTACCATTTCACACAGGGGGGAGGCTGGGATCTGGGGGTCCCCTTGTTAAAGGAGCTTCCAGATTCCGATAAGCCCCCCGCCCGCCGACCCCCACAACCACCGGCCAGGGTTGTGGGGATGAGGCCCTTATCCTCATCAACATGGGGACAAGGTGCTTGGGGGGTGGGGCGCTTGTACGGTTCAAAAGGGGGGGCTCTCTCTCGACCCCCCCTCTTTTCCTGTGGCCTGCCAGGTTGTGTGCTCGGATAAGGGTCTGGTATGGATTTTGAGGGGGGCCCCAAGCCATTTTTTTTTTTTGGCGCGAGGTTCCCCTTAATATCCATGCCAGACCTGAAGGGCCTGGTATGGATTTTGAGGGGGACCCCCACGCCATTTTTTTTGGAGTGGAGTTCCCCTTAATAGCCATACCAGACCTGAAGGGCCTGGTATGCTCTTGGAGGGGAACCAATGCCATTTTTTTTTCTTAATTAAAGTCGCCTAGCCTGGGGTGACTTAAAGTCGTGTTGTAAGTCGCTGCAAGTGGCGCTGTGATTCACACTCAAGTCGTGTCCAAGTTGTCTCCCAAAGTCGCGCTGGAAGTCGTGTTGCCCCTGTGTGAATGCACTGTTAATGATACGGCGCTCGCTACTATTAATTGCACCAGCATATTATGTGTTGCGCTTATGCGTGCGCCGGTTCCTACACTCACTTGAAAATTTACCTGGCGCACAAATGGAGGTATGAAGAGGCGCAGCACATTCATCTTATTAAATCAGCCTCACAGTCTCTTCTGCAAACCGCTCCGCAGTAGTCCCGGAGCTCTGTGAACCAGCTCCATTGAGAGCCGGTCACAGTCTCCTGACATGCAAATTGGATGTGGAGAAACTCGCATTCAATTCGCACCAGTGTGAACCCAGCCTTAACCTTGTCAACAAGAAGTTCCAGGAAAGGCCTGGTCTTCAAGTGTATAAATATGTAAATTGGTAAAGAAGTTAAAGCTGTACTGCAGGATTACTAAATATTGTCTGAATCAATTCATTATGTATATTCTTACTTAAATCTTGGTGTGCTTGATGTTTTTCTCAGACTGGATTTACTTTAGGTAGGCATACAAAGAAAGGAGGGTACATGCATTACATCCAGAAACCCTTGAGGTGTTTATTAGAAGGGTTCAGACTGTCAATAGCCATAACACAGCAGCTCAACTGGACTCTGCTGCACAGAGCGTAGGGGGTGCTGGTGACCTTCCGGGCAGGCCGGCTCATGCCTGTGTGGCAGCACATCTCCATGCACTGTTATTCATTGAGATACACTATATTAGCAAAGTATTGAACTTGAACTTTAATGGCATCCAAGTCTTGGTCCGTAGGGTTCAATATTGAGTTGGCCCATCCATTGCAGCTTTAACAGCTTCAACTCATTTGGGAAGGCTGTCCACAAAGGTTTAGGAGTGTGTCTATGTGGGAAAGCTTGACCATTCTTCCAGAAGTGCATTTGTAAAGTCAGGCACTGATGTGGACGAGAAGGCCTGGCTCGCAGTCCGCGCTCTAATTCATCCCAAAGGTATTCTATCGGGTTGAGGTCAGGCCAGTCAATTTCCTCCACCCCAAACTCACTCATCCATGTCTTTATGGACCTTGCTTTGTGCACTGGTGTGCAGTCATGTTGGAACAGGAAGGGGCCATCCCCAAACTGTTCCCACAAAGTTGAGAGCATGACATTGTCCAAAATGTCTTGATATGCTGGCGGCTTAAGAGTTCCCTTCACTGGAACTAAGGATAAGGAGCCAAGGCCAACCCTGAAAAACAACCATAGGCAACCTCCTAAACCATGTGAGCAGACTTCCCAGAAGAGTTGAAGCTGTTATAGCTGCAAAGGGTGGGCCAACGCAATTTTGAACACTACGGACTAAGACTAGGATGCCATTAAAGTTCAAGTGCGTGTAAAGACAGGCGTTCCAATACTTTTGATAATATAGTGTATATCCGGTTAAATTATAGGTAGGTGGTACCTTTATGGTGCACCTTTTGTTTCCCTTTTTCCCCCCTTTTTTGGGGGCAGTTGTAATACTGGATATAGAATGTTGTCTGATTAATGCATCTTTTTTACTATAGATCTTTTGGAAGCTATCGGCATCAGACTATATAGGAGCCATAGTTTCTTGGTGGTTGATTACCTATATTGCATCTGGGATTTTGTTTACCACAGCGAGAGGTCTCCACAGGTAATTGTGACCTTTTCTGATGTTGTATGCTGGTTATATGGGACACGACAGGGATACAGATGTACCCTGCCAGACTGGAGATCTGTCTTGTTTACAATGGTAGATCCCCATTCTGCCTCTGTGTACAGCGATCGTGGCTGACTAGTGGACACTGAGTTCACCTGACCCACGCGTGCACGCGCGCCCACAATCTCACATGCACGGACCGACGTACTGGTACGTCGGTTCACGCAGGAGAGCTGACCTGCTGCAGTATAAGTGGGGCGACTGGTCGGAAAGTGGTTAAAGGGTTAGTTCTCCTTTACCACAAAACTGCCTATGCATTTGTAGATAAAAACAAACAGTGCATCTCTCACTAAAGTTGAATAAAGCTCTGCTATAGGTAGAGGCCATTTACATACTTTATGAAGCCTGACTGGAATACTCCCAGGATATTGCTAAATACTCTCAGGATGTTGCTAAGTGAGGCCTAGTCATCACTGCTTACCTCCACCATCACAGGAGTGAGCTCTCAAATGATGAGCTCAGAGCTACTACATCAGAGGAGAGAAAGAGCATGTAAGGAGGTTTGAATCAGAGAAAGAGCTCACTCCTATGATGGTGGATGACTAGGCCTCACTTAGCAACGTCCTGGGAATAGTCCAGTCAGGCTTCATAAGATATGTAAATGGCCTACACCTATAGCAAGGGTATTATTCATTTTTAGTCAGAGCTGCACAGTTTGTTTTCATCTACAAACATGCCTTACCCTCATAGGGAGGTTTTTTGTAAAGGTAAAGTATACTTTTAAATTAGGCACACGCTGTTATATTGCACTCTATTTTATATAGCAATGATGACTTGTAGAACACTGTTAGAGCCTTCCCCATGTCTGTTTCTGGCCTCCCCCTTCTGTGTAACAGTAAAGCCTCGTACACACAATCAGATTTTCCGACGGGAAATGTGTGATGACAGGCTTTTGGCAGAAAATGCGACCATCTGTGCGCTCCATCGGACAATTGTTTTCGGATTTTCCATGGACAAATGTTGGATTGCAGGTTTTAAAATTTTCCACAGACAAATGTCTGTTGTCGGATTTTCCGAGCATGTGTATGTGACAAAAGTCCTCCAAAGTACAAACACGCATGCTCGGAAGCAAGAACGAGCCAGAAGCGGTCGGTCTTGTAAACTAGCGTTCATAATGGAGAATTAACATTTGTGACGTGGCAAATTATGAAATCTCGAAATGCAGCGAATAAAACTCTTCTTCTTTAATGGGATAATAATGAAGCTACTTTGCTGTTGATACTAATGGAGTTATTGCAAACGAATTTTCAAAGGCTTTTTTTTTCTAGTGATATCAAGAATAATATTATTATGCACTTTTTTTTTTTTTTTTAATGGTGTTGTTCCCACAACACCATTATCCCATCGTTTTCAAGATCAAAGATACAACTATGTTGGTATCCCTTGTCAATTTTACATTTCATTTTTTGTAACTGCCTACTCCCAATCTGCCATTTGAAGTAAAACATATAGCCAAGTATTATTCTCCACATTTTTTTATTGTGCATTAAAAAAAGAAAACAAATACAATTAGACATGCTATCTGCCAATAGAACTTAACCAAAAAGAGCATTCTATGCATCCAAAAATATAGAAAATATTTCAAATCAAATCATTATTATTCAACCAAAAAATAAAATAAAAGCCTCATGCATGTGTCCTGTTTCTTAATATAGGGGGTCAACAATGCCCAGAGTTGGTGAAAGCTGGGGTCTGACACCTGGAGATAATTCCGAAAATCATGCGGATTATTCTCCTGGAGCTTCCGCAGCAAAGGCATATGACATAATTGGTCACGATTAATAAAGGAACCAATTTTTGGTCCAAGAACTGCTCCTCCTCCTGTTCCTGGACTGGACTTGGGTCAAAGCAATAAGTCCCAGGCCAATAATAAATAACACTTTATCTGCTCCGATTCCGCAACATGTCTGGCTGACAAACTGAAAAGCACGAAATGAAAAGCGCAAATCAACACTCACCAAACTTCTACTAACACGAAATTAGCAGAAGGAGCCCAAAGGGTGGCGCTAAAGAGCTGAAAAACCACATAATACGTCACTACGTTCATGTTTTTTGGCCAACAATTCCTTGCCGTTGGTATGCAAGACAAAATCCAGGCACACGCATTCGGACAAAAGTCTGAGGTTTTATCTGCAGAAAATCCGATCATGTGTGTATGTGTGTATGAGGCTTTAGAGTTCTGAATGATTGGATTCAGGTCAGTACACAGCAGGCAGAGGGTGCCAAACGCTGTGTAAGTCTCCTGCAAGAGCAGCTTCTCGGAACAAGAGCTCATCCAAATCTAACAGTAATAGATTACTGCATAGTCATTGCATCAGGACTTACGCTTAGCTGGCAGGTTAAATGAATACATTTCACAGGAAGGAGAGTCCCTGCTTCATATGAATATTGATTCTTTATTTTCAGTACATTTCAGCCTAACATGCTGATTTGTTTTGTTGCTTAATCAAAAAAAGAAACAAAAATCACAGATGATACATTTCACCTTCCATCTTCACTATATTACCAAAAGTATTGGGACCTGCCTGCACATGAACTTCTTTTTTTTTTTATAATTCTTTTTTATTGAAGTTTCATATGAAACACTTACAGAAACATTTGTAAAAAAAAAAAGACAAAAACATACAAAAAAGAGAAATAAGGGCTAAGTACATTGCGATGAGAAGAATACAAAAGGATATCTTCAGAGCATGCATATTAGGTACATTTCTCGTTGGATTCTATCCATAAAACGTAAAAAAAAGAGCCTAACATTACTCTACCAAAGCCTTCGATTGTTAGGCAGCATTCCCAATCTTACATAACAATTTCATGCGTTTTATATGGGAACTAAGTCAGTCCTCAGACCTTGGATAGAATAAGTACCAGATAAAAAAAATAAAAAAATAACCATTACTCTGATTAGAAAAGTTAGGGATTATTGGGGAAGAGAGGGGGGAGGAGAAGGAGAGGGGGGAGGGAAAGGTTAATGGGTCAATGATCCGATGGTCTCTCTCACCCGCTCCAGCTACTTCAGTTCTGGTAGGGCCTGCGATAAGAAAATCATCTAATTTGTCCACACCTTCCATCTCTCCACCAGCTTCCTTCTATTACCTTGCCTACTTGCGATTAGGATTTCATATACAAAGTGAGTTTGGGTGGTCGTTAGAACTTCAGACACTCTTGGAGCCATGTCAGATCTCCAATGTTTTGCTATGAGTGTACGGGCTACCTGGAGTATATGCGTGATCACTACCCTGTAATCGGGGGGAAAGCTATCTATTCCAATATTCAATATGGCTAAGGAGGGGTTAGGCCGGGAAATTATGCCAGAGATACTGGAAATGATGCGGAATATGGAGTTCCAGACGCTAGTCAGGCTCCTACAACTCCAAAACATATGGAATAAGTTCCCAACATCTCCACATTTCCTCCAGCACATCGGGGATCCCTGGCGGTCAAACTTAGAGATTTTGTAAGGTGTGAGGTACCATCTCAAGGCAATTTTTTGTGATATTTCCCAATGATTGATGGATTTAGAGGAAGTGTAAATCGCTCGGAAAGCCTCCTTCCATTGCAGGGGCGTAAATGTGACGTTCAGATCCCTTTCCCAATTTACATAAGGGCGAGACTTCGTAAATTCCAACTTATTTTGGAATAAGTTATAAAAAAGGGAGATTCCACCCCGGGTGGGGGAGCTAGAGCTATAGTACCTCCAGGCTTCTCCCGGGAGGAATACCCGATGAGAAAGAATGCATCCCAAGCAGTGTATGATCTGATAATGTTTATATTTGTCTGAGTGTAGGAGGTCATATTGGCTCTGGAGCTTGCTAAATTCAATGGGCCTGGCCTTGTCATAAAGATCAGAAATAAACCGAATCCTCTTGTCATGCCATTTAGTTATAGAAAGATTTGGGACAATGTGCGAGATGGTCCTTACAGGCACGGGTATCTCCATTCCACCTTGTTCTTCTGGGGCTACTTTTTGGAGAGTTCTCCAAGCCACCAACGAGGCCTGGATGGTGGGAGGAAGTTTGTGTAAGGAGTATGATTTTAGGGCAACTAGGAGAAGCAATAATTTTAAGTCATTCGTTGGGCACAAAACCTTTTCCAATTCTACCCAGGGTGCCGCTGAGGAGGGATTAAGCCAGTCCTTGAGTTGTGTAAGGATTGAGGCCCTATAGTAATCCTGAATGTCTACTAAGCCCATTCCTCCAACTGTTCTGTGTTTCACCAGTAATGCTTTTGCACACTATGGTCTTTTACCTCTCCAAATAAACTGCTTAAGTAATGCATTGAAGGGTCCAATTTGAGTATCCTTCAGGGGAATTGGGAGTGTATGGAACATATACAAGATTTGTGGTAGGATAATTGAAAGGTTATGCTAAGCATCCATCTTGTTTCTGTCAGCCATCTTAATATTCACAAACTTCCATTTCACAATATGTACAGTTTGAACACCCCTTTAACTTCTCAGATAACTGTCTCAACATGAGATTCTTCTAACCCGTGTGTTCTCACACACTTATCTATAACCTTCACACTGTTTCTCAGCATCTTTTAGCTACAGAAGGAATTATGTATCTTTTCTTATATTAATTCAGCTAGCTTAGAACAAAGAACAATAGCGTTTTTGTCTTGACCAGCTGTAATCGTCTTGATGTCTACTGCGCATGTCTTATTCTGTGTGTGACGCAAAATTTACTATATCAATCGCTTTGTAATAACTCAATACAATTAGTTCTCGAAGGACGCCATGGTGTGTGTGTGAATTTATTTGTCCTTTGAGAATAGATTCCAGAGTACTCTGAATTTATACAATACATTGGATCTAAGGTCTGAGAGGTTGAAAGGACCACCCTAGACACAGGATTAACCCTAACAGAACTGGGGGCTCGTCCGGGATGGATGTTAACCCTTAATGGACTTGGAAAGCTACTAACGGCTCGGTAAGTGAATTCTATTCTTATTGAGTGAAATTGACTTGCCGCAGTCCAGGTGTCAGGTGTGTGACTTGGCTTCCATCCCACAGAGATTGCTGTTGGGTTATAGAACCTCTCATAAGTATACATAAGTTGACCGGTCATGACCTTGGAGGTCATATAGTGTTTTGGGGACACTTGTAAAGGTTTTGGTGACCTTAAAAGAAAAGGTTTTGGTAATCTTAGAAGAATAGGTTTTGGGGACCTAGAAAAATTTACAGAGTACTCTAGAGTTTTCGTTCTGTTCGGTACAGAACTGGTGACTGACGATCAATGTATTGTGTAAACTTTGTGTATGATTGTATAACTGCTTTGCTTTAAAAGTATCACACTGAATGAAGTGCCCCGAGTGTGTATGCGGACTGCTGTTTTGCTTCAGGAACCAAAGGGAATACTTGATTAGTAGTGTTCCTGGAGGGTACTGGCACAATTTGGGCAGAGGTCCATATTTTAGGGAAGGTAATCCAAAAATCGAAGTTTTAAGAATTAATCTACATTGCAAAGTTAATTTCATAGAAGGATTAAGCTTGTCTGAGGCAAGGCAGCAGGTCCATGAGCAAGATTGTTTGTTTATTGTATGTCCAAAAACTCTCGAGCTTGTTCCAAATCTATTTTCTTTATTGTTTAAATAATTGAGGTATTGTCTAACTTACACCACTAGGTGGTAGTCAATAATGGGAAAAACACAAGGGAAAATTCCATTGCCAAATGTAGATGAAAGCTGTAAAGATTTTGTTGCCAGAGTGTGTGGTACAGAACACTACCTAATTAACCCTTGGGTAGATAATATGGCAGGATGGACAGAGGGTCTAGGCAGTTGCAGTCCCTTTCCCCGGGATGGCGCAAATGACCCCTTTCATATGGACATGATTAAAGGCCTCTGTCTAAATGACAGAGACGCATGGCCATATTATGGTCCGGATCCCCAATGGGACAAGGACTATATGCGAAAGGGAGGGGAAAACTGGTTGACATACGCTCCTTATTGGTATGATAGAACAAATAAGAATACTAAACCTCCCAAAATGCAGGATAAAGATCCAGCTTCGGAGAAGAAACATGAGTTAGAGAAATCTCTGAATCATGGACACTTCGCCATCACCCTGCCCCTGCCCTATAATGTTACCACAACCACCAATGCCCCGAAAGGTTTATACCCAAGTCTGAGACCTGAGGACTTAGATTTGTTAGCAGGTTACCATGTTACACAAACCAACAACCCCAGACATAGTCCTCCCCAAAGACCACAGGCACCACCTCCACAACAATCACAGCAACAGGACAGAGCAGCCGTAGTTTCATCCACAGTACGAGATGCAGAGGAAAAATCGGATGAGGAAGGTAAGGATAATGAAGCAACGGGAAGGTCCCTTATTACTAGCGTTACTGACAGATCTGATACAACTGACATAATAAGTCCATCAGGAAAACAAATCGAGACTAGAACTCAAAGGATACAGCGAAAACAGCAAGAAGCGGCTACTGCAACTCAGCAGCTGCCCTTCATGACTGTAGGTAACAGCCTATTAAAAAAGGTTATAGAAATTGAAGACATAAATCGCATAGTTAAGAACTGTCCTAAACCCACTGTCTCTGCACCAGCCACTCTTGCTTACCTAAAAAGGGCTTGTAAAGGCAGAAACTACACACAGGAAGATATGAGGTTAATTATTGAGGGTGTTGTGGGGACAGATACAGCTTGGAATTGGGCCAAGGTCGGAACTATATCTACTATAGAACCGACAGGAACAGCTGCATCCGATTACAAGCTTAACACAGAACAAGGGAGAGATGATATGTGGGCTGAAATAACAACTCACATGTTAGAAGTTTTTAAAACAAAATCCTCATTGCCCATCGCCATATCATGCAAACAGAAGACAGGAGAATCAGTTCTTGAATTTTGGAAAAGATTCAATGATGTGTGGATACAAGAAGCCGGTTTGGGTGTTGTGCCAACTATGGATCCATTATTGATCCAGACTTTCCTGGGTAATCTCAAACCCCATTTAGTGGTCCCAGTCAAACAAATGATTACTGAATGGTCAACACTTTCTAGAACTGACTTTGGTAAAGCTCTTTCACAGAAAGATGCAGCGGGCTGTTTTGAAATACCAAAGCCGTCTCCTGCCTCACAAAATTTCCAAGGGAATACGAAGGGGAACTTTAGAGGCAGAGGAAATTTTAGAGGCAGATTTAGAGGCAGAAATGGAAGAGGGATGAGTCGCTCTAGAAACAATGGATGTTTCAATTGCGGTGCTGAGGACCACTGGGTGAGTCAGTGTCCTCACCCCACCCCTTCTCAGACTCCCGATTCCAGCTCTGTCCCTAACCAGACACAACAACCACAGGCATCCATCCAACAAGGTCCAACATTTCCAATCAAATGGGGAAATCAACAACAATGATGGGGCCCGGAGGGTAGTGTCCCAGCTTTTCCTTTTGTCTCAGATGATTTCACTGACAGTCCAATGGTTGCTATTTCAATAAATGGGAGACTCCTCCCCTATCTTGTTGATAGCGGGGCCACTAGGAGTACTATTTGTGAAGATCATTTCAGAGGCAAATGGGAACCAGCGGAACCCTCTTTGGGAATTAATGGGATACTGACAAAAACATATAGGACTCTACCCCTACCAATAGAAGATGATGAAGGGTACACCATATGCACACATTCTTTCAGGATAATACCAAGGTGTCCTGTAAATTTGTTGGGAAGAGACTTGTTTGGGCCACTAGGAATCACAATTAGAACCAACTCAGAAGGAGGTCTAGACATTTCCTCAGATAAAATCACTATAGTAGCATGCAAACCAGGTTCATTGATGCTGTCACAACAAAATAGTGAAGAAGATTTTGAGGATATAGACCCCCAGGTCTGGTCTACATCAGATCTGGATGTAGGACTTGTTTCATGCACACCATACAAGGCCACTCTCAAAGAAGGTGCATTTCCTATCTATCACAAACAGTATCCACTCTCTAAAGAAAAGATGGATGGCATAGTGCCAATGGTGAAAAAGTTTCTGCAGGATGGAATCCTGGAGGAAATTATTTCTCCATACAACACACCTGTTAACCCTGTAAAGAAGCCGGATGGCTCCTTCAGATTTGTACAGGACTTGAGGGCCATAAATGACCTCATAGTCCCAATAGCACCCATTGTACCTGATGTTCCATCTCTGCTGTCCTCCATTCCAGCAACAGCCAAATGTTTTACTGTGATTGATTTAAAGAATGCTTTTTTCTCTGTCCTTGTAGACAAGGAGACAAGGCCACTCTTTGCTTTTACTGTGTCGATTGACCAACACAATCGCCAGTTTACCTGGTGTAGAATGCCCCAGGGATATATAGACTCACCTGTGGTCTATTCTATAGTACTCCAAGCCACCCTCAGGCCTTGGACTGCCCCTCATGGTTCTGTACTGTTGCAATATGTTGATGATCTTTTGATTTGTAGTTCTTCAGAGGAGGACTGCCGAGCTGATAGCCTATCCTTATTGAAATGGTTATATACGTGTGGTCACAAAGTGTCTAAGAAAAAATTACAATGGTGTAAACAGGAGGTTGAGTACCTAGGGTTTGTGCTGTCTCCGGGAGTTAGGAAAGTCAGTCACAAAAGAATTGTTGCTATAGTGGGTCTGCCCCGCCCACTTACCAAGAAAGACCTGCTAACCTTTCTTGGAATGATTGGTTACTGCCGCCAATGGATACCTGACTGCTCTTTCTATGACAATATATTGAGACAAGCAACCCTCTCTGAAATGTCTGATATTGTAAAATGGTCTGATGAAATGTTAAATGCTTTTACCATGTTGAAAAGTGCAATGGTTACCAGCCCGAGCCTCGGCCTCCCTGATTTTAGCAAAATGTTTCACTTGTTTGCTAGGGAAAATTGCAGAACCATGGCAGGAGTACTGGCCCAGGAACATGGTGGGAGACTGCGCCCTGTAGCTTTTTTTTCAAAGGTGGTTCCAGTACAGGTGCAAGGCATGCCTGCTTGCCTCAGAGCGTTGGCTTCTTGTTCTATGGTCGCAGAGTTGGCAGCACCATTTACCTTGGGCCATAACACTACTTTATACACCTCACACAATTCAGTTGCCTTCAAAACTAGCTATCATGCACTGTAAGGCACATACAGGCCAAATGACTGATATAGCCAAAGGTAATGCACTAGCTGACAGAATAGCTAAAGAAGCTGCATCTACACAAAAGGCAAACATTCAAATGCCCATGCTGACACCTCAGCCATGTTCCCTGAAAGAGACACATTGGCTCACAGAACTGCAAGCTTTTGCCACCCCTGATGATATTGCGCAATGGAACTGTGATGGGATGATACAAAAGGATCCTAAAACAGGATTAATCTTCAAAGAGGGGAAGCCGTGTATTCCTGTTGCTAGCGCCCCCCTGTTCATTGCACAATACCATGGACTGGGTCACAAGGGATGGCATGCCACATGTGAACTTCTAGATGCAGATTTTTTCATTGCAGGATTACCTAATCTAGTCAAAGCTTTTGTAAGGAGATGTGTCACTTGCATTAGGAACAATCCAACAAACCCAAAGAAATCAAAGCATGAACATCTTGAGTACCCAACAACACCGTTTACCCATTTACAGATAGACTTTACACATATGCCCAAAGAAGGAAAGAAACAACAATATCTTTTGGTTATCGTGGACATAATGTCACGCTGGCCCGAAATTTTTGTCACCAACAATGAAAACGCACAAACTGTAGTGAAGATCCTCACACAGGAAATTATTCCTAGATGGGGGTGTCCATTGCAAATAAATTCAGACAATGGCCCAGCTTTCACAGCTAAAATATGCCAAGATCTTGTAAAAGTACTAAAAATAGACTGGAAATTTCACCTCCCCTACCATCCACAGAGTTCAGGAATTGTAGAAAGAATGAATAGAACAATTAAAGACAGGATAAGGAAAGCTACGGGTGGGAATTTTGGCAAGTGGAAAAAAGTTCTCCCAGCTGTATTAGCTGAAATCAGAATGACCCCTCACAGTGTGACGGGTTATTCCCCCTTTGAGGTACTCATGGGTAGGCCATTCCCCACACCGTGGGCTAATCATCCCTTGATGGTAGAGAAGGGTGATTTGGAACAAATACAGGAGGAATATGTAAAAAAACTGATTGAAACTCTTGATATTGTCGAAAGAAGAGTTGCTCGCACCTCTCCTTCTTCTTCACAGATACCAACCCACCCGTTCCAGGTCGGTGATCAAGTTGTGGTCCAGAGGCTTCAGAAAGGTCGAAAGCCGCAAGAGGTTCCATTCGGACCAGTGACCAAAGTGGTAGCCGTCACCAGGACCGCCATCCTTACAGAGGAAAGTCCTACTTGGATCCATGCCAGCAAAATAAAGAAGGTTGATCTAAGCCCAGGAATTCAAGAAAGGCTGAAAAGAGGTGAAGCAGGTGTTTTAAGTCCTCAAAAGACAAGCACAGACATAAAGGACAGTGATGTCACTCATTTCACCACAGACTTCTGGGAAGGCCTTTTGCCTTCTGGTGATGTTTCTACTTCTGATCTTTGTCCCAGTGTGGATAATAACTAACTGTATTTTTCATCCTGAAGACTTAGGTGCCTTGAAACTCATATGTGGTAAAAGCGAAATACACACCAACCATACTGACTTTCACCTCAGAAATCGCAGTAAAAGAGATGTCTCTAATGAATTGATCAAAGAAACAAGTTTTTCTGGAAAAATGTTACTGTTAAAATTTAAATATGCTTACGCTAGAAAGTCAGGATATGAAAAATGCTGGATTTGTAGTAAGTTGCACCCAGAAACTGCTAAAATCCCACTCTTAGCTGTCCCTCTGAACCTCAAGTCATTATTGGAAAATACTCTAGTCTTAAGTATTAAGAATGTCTCGGAAGGGTACCGCAATCAGAGTATTATGTTTTACACTTTAGGAAGGACACATGAACCTGAGTGGTGTGTTCAGTTAGGAAATACATCCAACGGAATAGGTATGTGTTCCAAGTCTGTATTTAACATTTCAAAGGGTATTCCCTTCCACACCAGTAACATTATCATGGGTCATATGTGTAGTTACAAAAATCAATCCCTTAACAACACCATTAGTGAACTTACTACATACAGGAACACAACCTCTGGGATACTTGTGAGTAAACTTGTTAGTGCTGCATTTGAGGCTGGAACTGAGCCCCAACGTAGTTCTCTAAGAAGTTTTTCATTGGGAAACAATACATATGTATGCTGTGCTAAAATTTGTTACCCATGGATCCCCGCAGGAGTGAAAGGATGGTGTTATTTAGCACAGTTGGTACCAGTCATGTCAGCCCTAGGCCAGAATCAGGAACATCACATACAAGTTACTTCAAGTCCAGTACATAGGTTAACTTATAAATACAAGAGAGAAGCCCCACCTATGTTTTCTACTTCAGATAAGTCATGGACATGGTTTCCATCCTGGACAGGATGGGGCATAACCATGATGGACAAATTAAATAACTACACTAGTTTAATAAATGATGTTATGGAAAAAAACTCCCAAGATATAGGACTACTCAATGTCGAGCTCAAAGCAATTAGAAGACAACTAGAGTTACACGAATTAGCTATTGAAAGCATGAGTGCAGCTCTGACAGGTCTATGTGAAATGACCCAAGATTATGAATGTTGTACATGGTTTCACAATACCAGCCTGGAAATCCCAGACTACTATGATGTTATTAATCAACACCGAACACAGGTAAATGAATTAATGAAACAAGCAAGGGACATAGGTAATTATGGATGGAACCCCTTTTCTAGTTTGGGTTTAGGTGGAATGTTTTCATGGTTAAAGGACATAGTGATTATGATTATCATAGTACTATTGTTAGGATTGATAGGCTACTTGATTTTCAAGCTTATTCTACTTTGTATTAGCAAGTGTACTACACCAGACCAACCTTCTCACGCATATACACAATATCTGCAGCTTTATGTAAAAGAATATAACAAACGTAGCAAGAACCGTAGATTTCAGGAGGCTGCGGATCTGTAGAAGTCATTTCATGACTTAAAGAGGGGGTTGAAAGGTTATGCTAAGCATCCATCTTGTTTCTGTCAGCCATCTTAATATTCACAAACTTCCATTTCACAATATGTACAGTTTGAACACCCCTTTAACTTCTCAGATAACTGTCTCAACATGAGATTCTTCTAACCCGTGTGTTCTCACACACTTATCTATAACCTTCACACTGTTTCTCAGCATCTTTTAGCTACAGAAGGAATTATGTATCTTTTCTTATATTAATTCAGCTAGCTTAGAACAAAGAACAATAGCGTTTTTGTCTTGACCAGCTGTAATCGTCTTGATGTCTACTGCGCATGTCTTATTCTGTGTGTGACGCAAAATTTACTATATCAATCGCTTTGTAATAACTCAATACAATTAGTTCTCGAAGGACGCCATGGTGTGTGTGTGAATTTATTTGTCCTTTGAGAATTGATTCCAGAGTACTCTGAATTTATACAATACATTGGATCTAAGGTCTGAGAGGTTGAAAGGACCACCCTAGACACAGGATCCCCTTGTCATGACATTTAGTTATAGAAAGATTTGGGACAATGTGCGAGATGGTCCTTACAGGCACGGGTATCTCCATTCCACCTTGTTCTTCTGGGGCTACTTTTTGGAGAGTTCTCCAAGCCACCAACGAGGCCTGGATGGTGGGAGGAAGTTTGTGTAAGGAGTATGATTTTAGGGCAACTAGGAGAAGCAATAATTTTAAGTCATTCGTTGGGCACAAAACCTTTTCCAATTCTACCCAGGGTGCCGCTGAGGAGGGATTAAGCCAGTCCTTGAGTTGTGTAAGGATTGAGGCCCTATAGTAATCCTGAATGTCTACTAAGCCCATTCCTCCAACTGTTCTGTGTTTCACCAGTAATGCTTTTGCACACTATGGTCTTTTACCTCTCCAAATAAACTGCTTAAGTAATGCATTGAAGGGTCCAATTTGAGTATCCTTCAGGGGAATTGGGAGTGTATGGAACATATACAAGATTTGTGGTAGGATAATCATTTTAAAGGTGGCCAGTCGGCCTGACCAAGTCAATTCTGTCCTATTTAGCTGAACAGTTTCCTTTCTAAGTTTCACTAGTAGGGATGAAAAGTTAGTAGAGGCTAGTTGTTGTAAGTCTGCCGTTAATTTGATACCCAAGTAAGTGATATGATCACTACTCCAACTATAGGGAAATTCTTTCTTTAATATATTGTTTAGGGGAGGGGGAATGTCCATCCCCAAGATCAATGATTTTGTGGGGTTGACCTTGTAGAAGGAAATCTCATCGAACTCCATCAGGGTTCTGTGAGCCTGTCGGAGAGAGGTGTCTGGGGCTGTCAAAAAACAAAATTATATCGTCTGTGAATAGATTCAAGACGTGGGCCCTACCCTGTACAGTGAAGCCAGTGATGGAAGGGTCTGTCCTTACCCTCTGCGCCAGTGGCTCAATGAGGTGGTTAAAAATAGGAAACAGGGGGCACCCCTGTCTCGTACCATTTGATATATTAAAAACAGACGATAGCATATTAGACGTGTAAACCTGTGCACAGGGTGAGGAGTATAGTGCCAAGATGGCTGAGAGTATGGGGCCCGAGAAACCAAACCTCAGCAGGACCTGTCACATATATCCCCAATGTATCCTGTCGAACGCCTTCTCTGCATCCAAAGAAAGGAGCAGAGAAGGCGTCCGACAGGCCCTTGCGTACTGGATGATGTTAATGACCCTTCTTGTGGCATCAGAGGCCTGCCTACCTGCAGTAAAACTGGACTGGTCGGGGTTAATAAGGGAAGGAAGTATCGGGAGTAGTCTGAGTGCTAATATTTTGGCATAAACCTTGACATTCGTGTTGAAAAGAGAGATCGGCCTAAAATTGGCCGGGGTTGTGGGTTCTTTACCGGGCTTCGGAATTGTGACCACATAGGCCTTAAGCATCTCCCTAGGGAAAGAGGCCGAGGACACAGCTGTCTCATAGATCTTTTGCAGATACAGAGTTAATTGATCATAAAAAAATGTATAATAGTCATTTGGAAGGCCGTCCGTGCCAGGGGATTTCCCTGATGGAAGCATTTTAATAATTCTCTCTCTTGATCTCAGACTCCGTAACAGAGGCGTTAAGGTTGGAAAGCTGTTCTGCCGAGAGAGATGGTATTTGAATCTTATCTAGGAATGCCTGTATAGTCTCATCCGTTGGATTAGGAATATTTGGGTCCAAGTTGTATAATGATGCATAATAATTGGCGAATGAGTCGGCAATCTCTTGTGGGTTAACTATTTATTTGTTATCCTGAGTCTGTATTAAATACAGTATTCTAGATTTAATCCTGATTCCTCTAAGCCTTTGGGCCAAGAACCCACCCGCCCTATTTCCTGAGGAATAATGAGACATCCTCAGTGAACGAACGTACTTATCGTACTGCTCAATTAATAGGAGCCTAAGATCAAAGCGAGCCTGGCAGAGTTGTTGGGCCGTTTGGGAAGTAGCGTTGGTCTTATTGAGAGACTCAAGGGTTTTTATAGCATTGAGCAATTGATCAACCTTTTGTGTCCTCCGCCTCTTCTCTCCTGCACAGATCTTAATCATTACCCCTCTAACAAACGCCTTGTGATTGCACCATAACATCATTGGGTCATCTACTGACCCCTCATTACAAGCAAAATATTCTTTCAGGTGTTCCCTAATGTTTTCGGCATGCATATTCATTTGAAAGATACAAGAGTTGGCTCTCCAAATATAAGCAGGACCGGGAGTGTGCCCCTCCACCACCGTAATAGAAACTGGAGCGTGGTCATACCATGAGATGTTATGTATGGTGGAGGCAGACACTGCCTGCGACAGTTGCTTATCGACTAATATTAAGTCTATTCGAGAGTACAAATTGTGCCTAGAGGAATGAAAGGTATAGTCACATTTATTAGCATGTTGGCACCGCCATACATCATAAGCATCAGCTGCATGTAAAAAGGGTTGCAATTTAGGAGGGGGCCTTTTAGCCACAGTAGTGGTGTCCAGTGCAAAGTCTGGTGTAATATTATGGTCCCCACAAATTATTAACTAGCCCCAACGGATAGAGGTGATCCTCCTGTAGAGTCTCTGTAAAAAACTAATTTGATGAGCGTTGGACGCGTAAAGATTAACCAAGGTATATGGTCTATTATTGAGGTCCCCTAGGACAATTAGGAAGCGACCAGCCGGGTCTGCATGTATCTCTTTCAGAGTAAAAGCCACTGAGTCTCAGATAGCAATAAGTACACCTTTTTGCTTTTTAGATGCGCAGGCCAGGAATATGTGTGGAAAATTTTTGTGTTGAAATCGTGGGACGTTCTTGGCTTCAAAATGAGTTTCCTGGATGCAAAGCACATCTGCCCGAGGTTTCACTGCTTCCCTCCAGGCAGAGGAGCGTTTTGCTGGATGATTCAGCCTGTTGGCGTTAATAGATACCACATTGAAAGACATGGTTATCAGTTCGATATTGATACTAACAGCACCAGGGATGGTGTCTACCAGCGTTCTTTAGCAGGTTATTATGTCCAAGTGATTGCATCCTTCCATCGTCCTGGGCATTCACATCTGAGAGATTGAGGAGACGACCAGGCCACGAGAAACAAGGGCGAGAGGGGGGGAGGAAAAAGGTTATGATCATGTCCAGAAAAAAGAACAAGAACCAGAGGACAGAAAAACCATCCATTATTGCCGGGGGGGGGGGGGGACGCTCTAGTGCTCCTTAGTGCAACGGGTGCAACAGGGTTCATCTGTGTTTCCACCTACAACCCAATAAGGGAAGAGAGCATGTTAAAGGTTGCTTTTCTTGACTTTTTTCTTCTTTTTATGCGACACTGTTTGCCACATGGCCTGGGGGTGTGCGCAATGGTTTTGGGAGGGGATTCCTCCCCTGTTTGAACTGGCAGGATAGCCAGGGATCGCAGCAGATCCAAACCTCCTTCAATGTTAGTCCCTACAGTAATGTTTTCTTCATGGGTAACTGTCAATTTTACCAGGTATCCCCATCTATATGGAATGTTATGGTTCCTTAATGCTTTGGTCACAGACACCAGCGACTTTCGCTTCTGCATCGTGTATTGTGAAAGATCCGCTAACAGTTGAATGCGAGCAAATTTTTCTGGTGGGTACTGCTGTTTGCGAAACGCCATCATAAGCTTCTCTTTGGTTTGATAAAAATGTACCCTCATTAGAACATCTTGGGGTATATTATCGGGTAGGTGTGATGGTTTGGGTAACCTGTGGATGCGGTCCACCTGCATCTCCGCTTCAGTCATGGGAGGTAGGAACGCCCCCATGAGTTCTCTAGCATACTGTTGTAGCTGCGCAGGGAGGATGGTCTCAGGAACCCCCCTTATCTTAATGTTATTCCTTCTTGACCTATCCTCGAGGTCTGCGACTTTACTTTTCAACCATGCGATTTCATCAGCTTGCTCATTGTATGCGTCAATCAATGTGTTATGCGAAGCCGGAAAATTCCCCCATTTTGGTCTCTATGTGCTCAACTCTGCCTCCCATCTCTCCTACTTCAGTTTTGAAGCTGCTAACACATTTCAGCATATCAGCATGCATGGAAGCGTGGAGGGAGAGCAACATGTCCTTAACCATGGTGTCTGACACTGGCTTATCAGTAGTGGGAAAAGCATTAAAAGGATCCGCCAGTTCCCTTGTGTCCTTCAATGACTCCTGCTCTGTGCTCACCTGCCTGTAGTCTTCATCCAGCCTTGGTTTAGACTTCACAGGGCTGCAGGAGTTCGGGGTGGATGCCACCAGAGAGCGGCCGGATAGTGCATTGGTGGCTTCAGGGCTTGATGCTGCCGATCGGGAGCTGCACGAGGGGGGTGGCGAGGAGACTCCTCTGCCAGCGCCATCTTGCTGCAGGCCACGGCCCGCCGGTCTGAAGAAATCAGCCAATTTCTTTGGTTTGACCACGTCCTTCCGCTTGCGAGACATACTGCTAAGTCCAGCAGGATCTCCGGTCACCGAAGGTGTAGGTAAATCGGCCTATTGTCACTTCTGTGTCGCTTGGGACCCATTGCTGGAGAGGAGCTCACGTCTCAGGCTTCCATACATCAGCGCGCGGTAGCCCCGCCCCCAGAAGCCCCTGCACATGAACTTTAATGGTATCCCAGTCTTAGTCCGTAGGGTTCAATATTGTGTTGGCCCGACCCTTTGCAGCTATAACAGCTTCAACTCCTCTGGGAAGGATGTCCACAAGGTTTAGGAGTGTGTAAGGTAATGTTTGACCATTCTTCCAGAAGTGCATTTGTGAGGTCTGAATGTTCAATTTCAAGGACCGGGCTAGGGCAGTATAAGGACAGGCTAGGGCAGTATAGGAGCAGGCTAGGGTAGTATATAGAGAGGCTAGGGCAGTATATAGAGATGCTAGGGTAGTATATGGACAGGCTAGGGTAGCATATGGACATTCTAGGGTAGTATATAGACATGCTAGGGTAGTATGTAGACGGGCTAGGGTAGTATATGAACAAACTAGGGTAGAATAAGGACAGGCTAGGGTAGTATATGGACAGGCTAGGGTAGTATATGGACAGGCTAGTGTAGTATATGGACAGGCTAGGGTAGTATATGGACAGGCTAGGGTGGTATATAGACAGGCTAGAGTAGTATATGGACAGGCTAGGGTAGTATATGGACAGGCTAGGGTAGTATAGGAGCAGGCTAAGGTAGTATATAGACAGGCTAGGGTAGTATATAGACAGGCTAGAGCAGTATAGCGGCCAGGGGGCAGTTGTCATCATGACACACAAAACTGCTGTAAAAAAAATCTTGATTGTCAATTTGCTAGGTAAATATAAGAGGAGAGGTGGTCGTGGTTAAATTTCCGGTCCCTCTCAAAGTGTTGCCTGGGTCCAACGGACCAACTGGGACCCATGGTATGGCCGGCCCTGAATTGAGCTATCAGATAATGAATTCAGTATGAAACAAATTCAGAAAAATATCGGCCACATTTACTGAGCCTGCTGAAATAGAGCCGGCAACTCAGGTAAAGAGTATTCCTGAGAAATAAAAGAATTGGGAGGTGATTCAACCCAACAGCATGTACCCTTACTGAAAAAAAAAAAATTACCTGCGTTTAATTCTTTTATCACTTGGGTTAGCAGAGACCATGCTAGTAACAAAAGTTATTTTTGATTACTTCGTTTTCAAAATCATCTTTTTTTTATCTCTTTATTTGAAGTTTTCAAATTACAAATAACAGCAGGAAACGGAATGGATGGTCAGCTTAGGATCAAAAGAATTCAGCAATACGTTCCCCAAATAGCTGAGCACACAAAGCCGGCATTGATGTGTATTGTTTGTCCACCCTGTGAAGATAACCAGCTGAGAGGATAAAGACCATGGGAATATGTCTATATGGCACCTGGCTAGGTAAAAATATCAAAGATTTTTAAAGGGACCTGTTATTTCTGGACCATTGACTACAGGGAATTAAAGTGGATCTGTACTGTAGTTTAATAATACATTATAGCAGAAAGGCAAAAATACTTAGAATAACTGGTGCAAATACTGCTCAAGCTACTCGTCAGTGCTGGCCTTGGTGCTCCAGAGCGGGGATAACCAGAGTTCACATTAGCCAATTCTTCCTGTCAGCAGAGATAATGTGACATAGGGGTTGATTTACTAATAGTGGAGAGTGCAAAATCTGGTGCAGCTCTGCATTGAAACCAATCAGCTTCCTTTTTTTTTTGTCAAAGCTTAACTGAACAAGCTGAAGTTAGAAGCTGATTGTCTACCGTACAGAGCCGCGCCAGATTCTGCACTCTCCAGTTTTAGTAAATCAACCCTAAATCAACCCTTAAAGTCAGCAGCTACAAATACTGCAACTGCTGACTTTTAAAAAAAGGACACTTGAGTCGACCCCCTTAAATGAACTTACACATCTGTATATGGATAGGTGGTCTCGATTGTTAGACAAACCTATCACCCTGCAGACTTGGGATAGGATTTGGTCCTCTACCTTTAAATCCTCTAAGTGTGTTACGCAAAGGGAAACGGCAATTAAAATTCTCATGTTCTGGTATAGGACTCCTGATGTCATCCACAAATATGACCCCTCAGTTTCGCCGCACTGCTGGCGTTGTGGGCTTGACATTGGGTCACTATTTCATATTTCCTGGCAATGCCCCCTGATACGTCCCTTTTGGATATCGGTGGGGTCACTGGTGGCAGAGGTGACGGGGGTGTCCCTCCCAATCGATCCCTTACACTGTCTGTTAGGTCTTCCTTTCTACCTAAAAATAGGCTGGTCTCCTATATTCTATTGTCAGCTAAGAGGCTTATCCCGCTGTGCTGGCTGTCGGGCTCAACTCCCCCATGGCCTAGACTTCTTCAATTGGTGTCTGATATTTGGAGAATGGAATACCTGACAGCCTGGGTGCATGACTTGATCCCCCAATTTGAAAAGGTATGGGGGCCCTGGGATCGGTCGAGCTATGGGGCTCCCTTGCCTGTACATCCTTTATGATCATAGCTACCAGATGTAACATCCCCTTTCTGTCATCTATTCTCACCCCCCCCCCCCTCATATTTACCTTTTCTATGTACAAATCCTGGTAAACTACCCCCCCCCCCCCCCCAAGACTCACCATGATGACCATGTAAATGTTATGTTTCTATGCCTCCTTTTGGCCTACAGCCTTTTGTCAAACGACATTTTGGTTTTAGTAAACTGTTTATTGATCATTCTACATGATTTGGTTATGCAGTTCACCCTTGTGCCTGCATATATGGACGCTATTCTCTGTCTTTTGTAGCCACTGTTTGTGATATGTTCTATATTCACTTCTGTTTATTGATTATTCTAATGTTCGAATACTTTGTACTTGATTTGAAAACTAATAAAAATTACAATTTTATAAAATAAGGACACTTACCTGTCACAGGGTCCAGCGATGTCAGCACCCAAGGCCGAACCATCCCTCGGTCCTCGGATGCTGCTGCGAGTCGCACAACGCAATCAGAATGGTCCCTGCTGTCTCTGGGACCCGTGTGTGTCCCAGAAGACTCCTGTGGGAGTCTATGCCTACCTTAGACAGGTATCTGCACCCCCTCCCTCCTGAAAGGTGCCACGGGGGGGTCCGAAAAGCGGAGGTTCAATTTTTGTGTGAACCTCCACTTTAAGTATCTTGGCTTTGAAATAGCAACATATTTCCCAGGAAGGGTAGCATTTTAGTCCATTTGGAGCTGCACTCAAAAGGGGAAGCTTCGCTTGTTCGCACCCTCCCCTCCTCCACTGCCATTTTTGGCACTTTTTGGGGGCAGGGGGGAGCGAGCACCTGGTTTTGACAGATACCCGTTCCCACTTCTGGATAAGATCGCCAATCTACAACATTTCTGTCCCCCCTGCTGCCTTTTAGGACACACAGGGGTCCCAGAAGATGGCGGGAACATTCAGAAAGTAGGCAAGGCTTCGCTTCCTGTTTCCCTTATTACAGATACCAGCGCCTGCACCCGAAGCCGACTGATGAATCAGCTAGGGTGCCAACATTGCGGGATCCCTGGACAGGTAAGTGTAATTATATTAAAGCGGTTGTATATCCATTTTTTTTTACTTTGACATACAGGTAGGTCTATAAAAAGGCTTACCTGTAGGTAAAAAGAATATCTCCTAAACATGTACTGTTTAGGAAATATTCCCCTTGCATGCAGCCCCTGACTTTCCAGCTAAAAGGTCCGGAATCTGCCGGAGAGAAGTCTCCCACATGCATGTGCAGGAGTGACAACATTGCGGTTCTGGCCAATCACAGTGCCGGAGCCGCCATACCCAGAACACACGCCGAGGAAAAATGTCAAAAAAATTGTCCCTCGGCGTAGACTGAGATCACCTGCCAACGCCTCCTTTTAAGGTAAGTATTTTATAATGAGCTAGTATGTGGTGCATACTAGCTCATTATGCCTTTTTCCTTACAGGTTTAAAAAAACAAATAAATAAAATCTGCGGGTTTACTACCGCTTTAAAAGTCAGCAGCTACAGTATTTGTAGCTGCCGACTTTATTCATTAATTTTTTTTACAGACTGGAGCTCCTCCTTTAATGTATCCATCCCAGAACTATCCCAATTGGAGGTGCTAGATTAACAGAGCCCCGTAGCCCTCTTACTTGTATATTGTCTTGTAGCTGCATTCAGACACCCACTGACCCATCAATGGCAACTGAAAGACAGATGATTTAAACAAGGAAGATGCTGCTCCAGGTGAGCAGTCACTACAGTCCGGATGCGCTGGGTGCAAGCCATGGCTCACCACCGATGATTAATAGAAAGAAAAGAACGTCTGCTCACCTCAGGAACATTCCACCAATTTTATTCCTAAAATAGCAAATGACAGCCAACAAAGACAGAGTGCCCGAATCCAGGATTGTTTTTATTGACTGTCATTTCTACACCTTTCATCATCTTTTTGCAAGATTTACTGGCTCAAACATTTAGGGAATAGAGCGTTGGGGGTTCAGAATATCCAAAGATAGCAGCAAAATTTTTCTCCCCTTAGTAGTACCTTCTCAGTGGACGTAGTATTTTCATCCCCTCTCATAGGCTAGTAGTGAGCCTTTTGCTAGTCTTTCTCAACATTTTTATCCCAGAGGAACCCTTGAAAAAAATTTCAGCTCCTAAGGAACCCTTGCTAAAATGGATTCCTCAATGATCAATGGGAAAAATGTTCCTGATATTGGTGGTCAGTGAGAGGAATGTCACTATTACAGTGGTACTCAGACTGTCACCATTATAGACCACTATAAGGATTGATGACAGCATGCAGAAGAAAACCTTGAGTTTTTACAACCACTTTACCATGGGGGTATTCTGTAGTTCCTAAAGGAGGACTGGACAGGACTGATAGTACCGCTTGAGATTCCAGTACAGTAGATTCTTCTTCAAATTGCTACATATGTTCTTTTGTGACTGGTCCCAAAGTTGCTCATACCCCCTGCCTGTGGGTGTCTCTTTAGTTAGCTAGCTGCTAGGGAAGCACTTGCGCATGCATGCCTCTGGCCAGTGCTCTATATATCCATAGATTCGCATAGCGCCTGGCAAGTCATGCCCTTGCTCCCAGCAATTAGACTGACAGCAGAAGTCTATCACTTTGCTGCCCTCAGTACCCGCCTCTGCAACCCAGACTATTAGAGAAGCGTTGCAGATCATGGAGGACCCAGCGTTGGTTAATATGGACTGCAGGTAAGTGTTTGGGAACAGGTGTGCCTTAAAAGGCACTACAGTGTTTTTAGGAATAAAAAAAAAAACACCTAGCATTTAGTACCACTTTAAGCCATTTCTCTAATGAATTTTATGCAGCATTGTTTAGTAAAAGTTCTGCAACCAGCTGCAAGCTTTTGCGCATCGTTCACTGTCTCTTTATTATGTATCTCGGTTTGGAGGAAAATGAAACGACAAAGTCATCACTTTTCATCTGGAACTTTGCAGGTGTAGCACACTGTTACCATATCAGAGCTAAGAAGCCAGAATTATATTTTAATAATGCTTTTGCCTAAAACAGATGCTGTGTATAGGAAACAAAGCCTTTTATATTGCAAACTGTATCACTTCAGGGACTTGCCACTTCATTAAAAGGGATTTTTAAGATATGGATAAAACATTCCCCTCCTATTAACATCAATGAATTGTACAGTATATTTCTTTCGGTTCATCTTTGGCGCAATTTGTACGTTTATTTCCTATGCTCTCTGAATTATTGGTGCTTTTTACCATCTTCAGCATTCCGCGTAAGTATATCTGTGCTTAAACACAGCCTAAGGTAGAGTGGTATCAGCAGTAAAATGTATAGAACTGCAGACTGAAGTCCAACCAATCCACCTTGTAATTATCTGAAGCAAGAAACGTCTATCTCCCGGCTACACTTACTATTATGCCTTAATGAGAAAGAATCAACAAGCTGCTCTTTTGAAGTCAAATAGAGGTTTCCAGCTCCATAAAACTTTTATACCAAGCTAAAGAAGACCTGTGCCTCCTGAACAACATAGTACCCCTATTTTGTATTGCTGGAGAGATGGTTAGGGCAAGTCAAATCGGGGGGTTTTCAATATAAAATAAAGCACACATGGGTGTATTTTAAACCATACTAAATTCAAAAAAAGACATTGTCCTGGGTTGGCTACATTGGTAACACCAGTTATAGCAGCCTTTCTCAACATTTTTACATTACAGGAACCCTTGAAATAATTCTTATTCTTAGGTTGCTAAAACTGATCCATCATGGAACCCCCTTCCCCTGTTCCTTACATTGGTGGCCAATGGAAAGAATGCCACTTTTACAATGGTGGTCAGAAGGCCACCCTTACAGACAGCTAAAAAGATCATTGCTGTCCTGCAGCTAGTTTATCCAAGTGGCATTGGCTCTAGAACTACTTTGGCACCATCAAATGGAAAGTTAATCAGTCACAGCTCAAGGAACCCCAAAAAACCTCTGAAGGAACCCCCAACAACCTCTGAAGGAACCCCCAACAACCTCTGAAGGAACCCTGGAGGTTTCATGGAACCCTGCTTGAGAATTGATGGGTTATAGGATTTAAATAGAGATATGTGTTAAAATAGACTGCTGCACTTTTACCAATCCTTGGATACAAGGAGATAATGGAGAAATACGTAAAAATATAAAAGGCTGCACTGTCTCATAAACAAAGAAAACTCTTATCAAAAAATTAAAACAAACGCAGTGCATCAACTGGCAATAAATAAAGAGTTCAATAAATAAGTGTCCACGTGTATCATACATTATTCCATTGGTATTCCACCAACTGGATGTGCTATTCACTGTTCCCAGTGATAATAAAGTATAACAATCCAAATTAACATTAAATTGGCCTCTTACCAACTCCCGATGATATGTAGATTATAGATCATCTAACGCATGAGGTAAGTAAAAGCCAGATGCCTGGCCACATCCTCTGTGTGGATCTCAACCTCCAAGATGGATGGATCCATCAGCTTCCGGCTCAGCATCTCCACACTGCTCACTCTGGACTTTGACTCCACACTGAAAGTATATTCCACAGTGTCCGAGCAGAGCTTGCCTCATTCAGGATGATCACTAAGCATGGGCTCAGGCGTGTTCACAGCTCCACATGCCCGAGCCCGCCATGAAGCTGACACTCCGCAGTGCTAATCACAGGCAGCGAGACATTTACCAATCCGCGGCTGCATAGATTGGGAAATTTCTCACTGCCTTTGATTAGCGCTGTACAGTGTAAGCTTTCTGGCGGGCTTGGGCATGTTGAGTTGTGAACAGGCCCGACCCCATCCTTAAAGCAGTTGTATACTGTTTTTTTAACTTTTACCTATAAGGTTAAAGTTAGGGGATATAAAAAATATCCACTAAACCTGTATGGGGCTGACTGCAGCAGTGCATGCGCACAGGGGATTTTTGGCTGAAAGCCTGGCAGACGCTGGACTTTGCTGGAAAGAAATCTCCCGCGTTAATGCACGGGAGTGACGATATCGCGGCTCCGGCCACTCACTACCCAGAAGACGCACCGAGGGAACATGTCAGCTCCCTCGGCGTGGATTGTCGGAGATATCGGGGCCTTGTTCTAAGGTAATTATTTCATAATGAGCTAGTATGCAGTGCATACTAGCTCATTATGCCTTTTCCCTTGCAGGTAAGAAAAAAAAAATTCAGTGGGTTTACTCCCGCTTTAAGAGGAGTTTCCCCTAAAAAAAAAAATTTAAAGTCATCAGCTACAAATACTGAAGCTGCTGACTTTTAATAATCAGCCACTTACCTGTCCCAGGGCCCCTCTCCTCTCGGCGGTGCCAGCATTGCAACTGTGAAGCCTAGAAGTTAAGTTCTTGCACAGGGCCTACTTCACGTCCTAAAAGATTGACAATTATGAACCCCCGGGGGCCCCGGTGCCCTGTCCCAGATGTGGTATGCAGGCTACTTCCTTTCTCCATATGGTCTGGTCCTGTCCACGCCTTCCTGCCTTTTGATCAGAGATTCTCACTGATCTCATTCGGATAACCTTTTTAGCCCTCAAGTCGGATCCAAGATTTATGTTGCTCAATGCTTTTGGCACCGACGTTAAGGGCCGATATACTAAATTGTTCTTAAGTTATGCCATCTTTTATGCACCTAGGGAAATATTTCTCCATTGGAAGGATGCTGCACTGGCTGAAATCATATTAATTACAAAAGAGGACAAACAACCTTCCTTTTCCTCCTCAGTCAAGCCAGGGATGTCTACTCTCCACTTGTCAAAGGTCTTTTCTAATTTACTAGAAGGGGTTATGGATAGGCGGAAGTACAGAGAAGATAAAGGCTTGTCTATTACCTTGACAATAAGCAATCCTTCAACAGGGTCAGATTCTAGGCTGAGAGAGGGTGGGAACTGCTTCTGAAATGCGTAGCAAAGTTGGTAGTAGCGGAACAACATCCACCTCGGTAATGTATACGCATCTTTAAGATCGGGGAAGGAGTGCAATTTGCCACCTGAAACATGTTTAAGATTCACTATCCCTCTTGTTGCTCAAACCTGCAGGTCAGGAACTTTATTCAGATGTGGGAGATTTGAATTACCCAAAAGGGGGGCATGTGGGGGAATGTCTCCGGGGAGCTATAACGGGCCCTCAACCTGTGCCATAGCAAAATAGTGATACGCATCAGTTCTGTAATTCCGGGGTGGGATTTTGGTCCCCTGAACACCAAGTTGCTAAGGGCGGAGTACGACCTCGTGATGGCTGCCTCCAGAGTAACTGGTGGGTTATCTTTAGGTTGGGAGAACCACTATATCACAGTTACCAACACCACCACCCAGAAGTAAACCTGAAAGTTAGGTAGGGGCAGGCCCCCCTGAGTGAGAGGGAGCGGTCAGATGTGGAGGCCTCCCATTCCCCATAAAGGATGTTATAATTCCCTGTATTTTGTTAAAGAAGGAGGCTGGATGCACCAGAGGGGAATTACGGAAGAGATAAAGGAACTTAGGTAAATATACCATCTTAATAAGATTCACTCTACCCACTGGAGTAAGAGGGAGAGACCCCCAGACCATACATTTCTGGGAGAAAGTCCTAAGCAACAGCAAGAGATTCAGCTCAAAATATTAACTAATTGTAATGAATAATTAATTATTATTATTTTTTTTCCATGAAAATTTTATTAAAGATAAAATGAGTAACAGCTCAGTAAGTAGCATTACAGAAGTAAACAGTTTTACAGAGGGTATGATTGTATCATTTATCCAAGACAGAACATTTGTCTAAAACAAAACAACATTTAGGCCGAAAGGAAGCAGCATTATGTTAGGGTGAAAGATGAAGCAGGGTACACTGTAGAGCTGTTTGTACATGAGTTATCGTCCTCCGTAGTCCGAGTGGTTTGGCCCCTGTATTGGGCCAAGTGTGAAATATTAATTTGCTCTTACGCTCACGGGTCTGCAGTGTACCAGGGAGCGGTGTGGGAGAAAGTTCATTGAAATCATCGCCTTTGAGAATAGCTTATTCAATCTGGGATGGGTCTGGGTTGGATGTCGTACTTCTGTATGGGAATGATGGGCATCAGTGAGGATATAGAAAGGGTAATGGGTTGACAAGGGGTGGGTAGGGAGATGGTGACGGTTAGGAGCAAGGGGGAATGGGATGTGTGCCATCTCTCTCTCCCTCCACAGGGGTAAATTGCGCAGGGGTAGAGACGGGTCGGTGTGTTCAGAGATCGGGAAATACCAATTCTGGAGTACGTATTAAGAATCTAGTACGATAGAGGGTAAGGGACTGTCATCTTAGGGTGGGGCTTCTTCCGTGGGGCTAGTTTGTCGCGTCATGGGGGCTGTCAAGTTAAGGTATTCTGTTGTTGTAATGTAGTGGGTCCAGCAGGCCCATTTCGATGCAAATTTTGTGGGTGTCATTTGCCTGGGAAATTAGTCGCTCCATTTCGGCAAAGTTAGCTATCCTGTGGAGCCATTCTTTGGGTGAGGGGATTTGAGTGGTCCCCCAGTGAATTGGGACGCATTGTTTAGCCGCATTAACCATATGCATGGCTAGGGACTTAAAGTAGAGTCTATTTATGTGGTTTGAGTGATGGAGAAGGAATTGGGCTGGTGAGAACTCCAAGGTGAGAGTGGTAACTTTCGCAATGATGCGGTGGACCTTGGCCCAGAATGGCCGGATTTTGGGGCAGCTCCAGAAAATATGTAGAATCGAGCCTCTCTCTTTTAGACATCTCCAACATATATGTGGGAGGTCTGGTTTATATTTATGGATTAATGTAGGGGTGCGGTACCAGCGTGTTAGAATTTTATATCCGTTCTGATGAGTTGTAACATTCACAGAGCCCTTGTGTATGGTCTGGAAGATTCGGACCCAATCTTCTGGAGAGAGTGACAGGCCAAGGTCTTTCTCCCAGGACAGGCAGGCCTTGCCTTTGTTTGACGGGGTGTTAGAGAAGAGAAAAGAGTGGGTGATTGATAGAAGATGGCGTTGCGAGGTACCAGTGAAGCATAGAGATTCAAATGGTAGTCGGGGTCTGGAGGTCTTGTGCTTCCTGTCTAGCTTGTTTAAGTAATGGACCATCAGTAAATAGTTCCACTGGGAGATGGGGGGGTTTCCATCATTGGAAGGTAACTGGTCCCGTGGTAAGAGTTTGCCTTGTGAGTAGAAGTGATACACTAGCGCATTTTTATGTGGCCAAGAATCGTTTAGGAAGTTACTGCATAGTCCGTGTGGAAAGTCAGGGTTCTGGCAGACTGGTGTGAGGGGACCCAGAGTGGAAGAAAGGAGTGTCATCCTGCAGGCGTTTTGGAAATCTTTGAGGGTAGGGCCAATAAGAGGGTGGGATAGAATGTCAATTGGTATGTGTTTGTGGGTTATTTAAGGCAGCGAGTGCAGTGGTAGTGGGGAAAAGGAGGCCTCAAGGTGAACCCATTCTTTCGTGCCGCTGTGGATGTTCCAGTCTGCTACTCTGGTGAGTTGGCAAGCATAGAAATAGTTTCTTATGTCGGGTAGACCGATCCCTCCTTTAGTTTTAGGTAGCGAAAGAAACTGGAAGCTGGCTCTGGGTTTACGGTCCCCCCATAGGAAGCGAGTACAGAGACTTTTGTAGTTCTTAAAAAAGGCAGTGGGTATGTGGATTGGTGCGGCTTGCATAATGTATAGCAGGCGGGGCAGGGCGTTCATTTTTAAAATGGCCGCCCTGCCAAACCAGGAAAAAATGGGTTTGTTCCATCGCTTGAAGTCATCGGTGAGGCTTTGTAGAATGGGGAGGTAGTTTTTACTATATAAGTCTGTCAGGCGCCGGGGGAGTTGAATTCCTAGGTATGTTATATGATCTTCCTTCCATTTGAATGGAAAATTACTCTGGCATTGGACTACTAGACTGTTGGGGAGGTAAACATTTAGGGCGTAGGACTTAGGGAAATTTATCTTGAGGTTGGAGATCAACTTAAGTTGGTGGAATTCTTTTAAGAGGTTAGGCAAAGAGATGTGTGGATCAGTTAGGAATAAGAGAATATCATCGGCGAAAGCCGCTAGCTTATATTCCTTACTGGTCGTTCAAACTCCTCTAATGTCTGGGTTGTTTTTCAGGCATCGTAAAAAGGGGTCTAGGGTGAGCACAGAGAGCACTGGGGAAAGGGGTCACCCCTGCCTCATACCATTATGGATGGAGAAGGCGTTTGACAGGAAGCCGTTAACTCGGACCTTTGCAGTGGGGTTAGAATATAGGGCCATTATGTAACTTAAAAGGTGGTTTCCTATTCCCATAAATTTCAGAACTGCTGTCATGTAGTCCCAGGCTACCCTGAATTATTTGTAATGAATAAGCACACCTGTTAGTGTGTGAAACACGTCTAGCATTTGAACTGTCTGTAACACTTGTGATATGTGCAGCCACTGTGATCACAGTGTTCAATCGACTGGCCAAGACCTTAACCAAAATTTTTGCATCCACATTAAGGAGGGATATTGGCCGGTATGTGGAACACTGCACCAGAGCCTTACCAGGTTTGAGAAGGACCAAAATGAGCGCTTCAGCCATGGAAAGGGGACGAGATCCCTCCTCCATGGCTTTTTGGAGAATAAGCCTGAATGTAGGGAGCAGCTCCTCCGCATATGTCTTAAAGAATTCAGCAGGGAGGCCACCAGGGCCCGGTGTTTTACCAATTTGCAGAGAAGCCACCTCCCGCTGGAGCTCTTCCAGTGTAATGGGGCCATCCATTGCATCTCTAAAAGTATATGTAATGCATGGCAGCTCAATTTCCTTCAGATATTCGTATAGTTTCTCATCCATGCCTATCGTCCGGGAGCTATACAGCTCTTGTTAAGACACAGGTGAGGACCTCTCCCTAGCCAACCATGCCAGCATACTCCCAGTTTTTTCCCCAGGTTCGAATATGTGTTGGGATTGATGTAAAACCGGGGTTTTAGTATCAGATGTTTGGAGCAGAAGAACATCTCTCAGTGCTGCCTGAAAATCAGAGTACACTCAGGGGCTCTTGACAGGGAGTATTCCTCCTCAAGGGCAGCCGCCCTCTCTTCAGTCCTCAGCAAATCCTCCCTCAAGCCCCTGTGAACCCGATGGATGTGTGACTGCAGGCTGCCTCTGAAGAACACTTTAAAAGCATCCCAAGAGGTGGACAGAGATATAGAATGAGAAAAACCCTAAAGTAAAAGACTCTAGGAAGTTACTGTTTAGTTAATCAAAACTGTGCCACGAAAAAAATAGTTATGTTAAATGTAGATAACACATATACATCAATTTAGCTAGTGAAGACACCATAGAACATAATGAATTATCCTAATGTGATGTGAACAATAATCTGAAAAAAAAGAAGCTATGTTACACCCCGTGACCACGTCCCATAGTGACGAAACGCGTAGGGAGTAGGAGCGACGTCCTGACGCCACCAGCTCGCGTTGTTTGTTTGCAGAAGTATTGGGCGCTAATCGAGACCGGCCGGCTCGAATTTGCTGAACGATCTTTTTAGACATTATTCCTGTAAGTGCGCATTTGTCTCTTACGTTCGATTAAAATTTACTTGGGTTTTACACTATTGTGAGTTTTATTATCTTTTATGTAAACCGGTGAGAGGGAGTGTATTTGAAGGCTAACGGGTTCCTGAGTTCTCTTGCATCCATTTGCGAAAACCCTGGACTGGGGGAATCAGTCACCCGCTCTGCATGGTTCTCTATAATAAAGAACCATACATCTTCGGTAAGCGGCAGTAATATCTGTGGTGGAGGTTGTGCACTGTTCACGTTCGTTCTGGATATTTTTGCTGTCACCATATCACCGTGGAATACTTTGAAAATAGATATTTTCCAAGGACCTTATGGACACTTCAATATTTTAGTGTTATCAATTTTTCACATGTATTGATGTTTTATTAACCACTTAACAACCGCCCATTGCCGATTAACGGCTTCAGGGCGGTTGTTTAACTCTGAGAGGCCGTTAATTAACGGCCTCCCAGAATTCTGCTCTTGCGCGCCCCCTGGGGCGCGCACTCGAGAGCATCCGTGACCGCCGGGTCCACAGGACCCGGCGCATCACGGATCATGGTAAACGGCCGCTCGTCGCGGCCGTTTACCAAGTGATCGCTCCGTCAAATGACGGAGTGATCACTTGTAAACAAACCGGCGTCATATTATGACGCCGGTTCCTCCCTCCCCTCTCTGTACCGATCGGTACAGCGGAGGGGAAAGAGATCGGTGTCAGCAGCGATGTGGGCTGCATCTGCAGTGCCCACATCGCTGCTCACCGAATTTAACCCCTCAATTCCCTGCCAATACTCTGCAATACCAGTGCATACTCTGCAGTACCCTGCCATTACTCTGCAGTACCCCCCATTACTCTGCAGTACCCTGCCATTACTCTGCAGTACCCGCCATTACTCTGCAGTAACCCCCATTACTCTGCAGTACCCTGCCATTACTCTGCAGTACCCCCCAATACTCTGCAGTACCCCTCCATTACTCTGCAGTACCCCGCCATTACTCTGCAGTACCCCGCCATTACTCTGCAGTGCAGTACCCTGCCATTACTCTGCAGTACCCTGCCATTACTCTGCAGTACCCCCCAATACTCTGCAGTACCCTGCCATTACTCTGTAGTACCCCCCAATACTCTGCAGTACCCTGCCATTACTCTGCAGTACCCCCCAATACTCTGCAGTACCCGCCAATACTCTGCAGTACCCCACCATTACTCTGCAGTACCCCCAATACTCTGCAGTACCCGCCATTACTCTGCAGTACCCTGCCATTACTCTGCAGTACCCCACCATTACTCTGCAGTGCAGTACCCTGCCATTACTCTGCAGTACCCCCAATACTCTGGAGTACCCCCCAATACTCTGCAGTACCCTGCCATTACTCTGTAGTACCCCCCAATACTCTGCAGTACCCTGCCATTACTCTGCAGTACCCGCCAATACTCTGCAGTACCCGCCATTACTCTGCAGTACCCGCCATTACTCTGCAGTACCCCGCCATTACTCTGCAGTGCATTGCCCTGCCATTACTCTGCAGTACCCTGCCATTACTCTGCAGTACCCCCCAATACTCTGGAGTACCTCCCAATACTCTGCAGTACCCTGCCATTACTCTGTAGTACCCCCCAATACTCTGCAGTACCCTGCCATTACTCTGCAGTACCCCGCCAATACTCTGCAATACCCTGCCATAAATTGCCATACCCAGCCATACTCGGAGATACCCAGCCATACTCGGTGATACCCTGAAATACCCAGCCATAGACGCCCCCCACCCCTCACCGCCCTCCGGTGCTTCTACCAACTCGCCAGTACGATCAAAGCCAGAATCTTTTTTTTTTTTTTTTCTTATTTATTTCAGGCTTCCCAGCCTAGAGGTGAGATGTGGGGTCATATTGACCCCCAGATTTCACTGTAAAGAGGACCTGTCACCCCATATTCCTATTACAAGGGATGTTTACATTCCTTGTAATAGGAATAAAAGTGATCAAAAATGTATTTTTGGGGAAAAAAATGTCAAACTAAAATAAATAAAGTAAAATGAACAATAAAAAAAAAAAAAAAAAATTTAAAGCGCCCCTGTCCCCATGTGCTCACATGCAGAAGCGAACGCATGCGTAAGCCCCGCCCACATATGAAAACGGTGTTCAAACCACACATGTGAGGTATCGCCGCAAACGTTAGAGTGAGAGCAATAATTCTAGTCCTAGACCTCCTCTGCAACTCAAAACATGTAACCAATAAAAAAAATTTAAAGTGTCGCCTATGGGGATTTTTTAAGTAGCGACGTTTGGCGCCATTCCACGGGCATGTGCAATTTTGAAGAGTGACATGTTCGATATCTATTTACTCAGCATAACTTCATCTTTCACTTTATGCAAAAATTGGGCTAACTTTACTGTTTTTTTTTTTTTTTTTTTTAAGCACAAAACTGTTTTTTCCCCCAAAAAAACGCATTTGAAAAATTGCTGCGCAAATACCGTGTGAGATAAAAATTTGCAACGACCACCATTGTATTCTCCAGCGTCTTTGCTAAAAAAAAATATATAATGTTTTGGGGTTCGCTGTAATTTTCTAGCAAATAAATGATGATTTTTACATGTAGGAGAGAAATGTCAGAATTGTCCTGGGTGCTCCAGAACGCCTGATGGCGCTCCCTGCATGTTGGACCTCTGTATGTGGCCACACTGTGTAAAAGTCTCACACATGTGGTATCGCCGTACTCGGGAGTAATAGCAGAATGTGTTTTGGGGTGTAATTTGTGGTATGCATATGCTGTGTGTGAGAAATAACCTGATAATATGACAATTTTGTGGAAAAAAAAAAAAAAAAGGAAAAAAAATCTTGATTTTGCAAAGAATTGTGGGAAAAAATGACAACTTCAAAAAACTCATCATGCCTCTTACTAAATACATTGGAATGTCTTCTTTCCAAAAAGGGGTCATTTGGGGGGTATTTGTACTTTTCTGGCATGTTAGGGTCTCAAGAATTGAAATAGGCTGTCAGTCCTTCAGGTGTGATCAATTTTCAGATATTGGCACCATAGCTTGTGGAATCTATAACTTTCACAAAGACCAAATAATATCCACCAATTTGTACTTATTTTTACCAAAGATATGTAGTAGTATAAATTTTGGCCAAAATTTATGAAGAAAAAAATACTAATCTGCTAAATTTTATAACAGAAACGAAGAAAAATTCATTTTTTCGCAGAATTTTCGGTCTTTTTTCTTTTATAGCACAAAAAATAAAAAACTGAGAGGTGATTAAATACCACCAAAAGAAAGCTCTATTTGTGTGAAAAAAAGGACAAAAATTTCATATAGGTCCAGTGTTGCATGACTGAGTAATTGTCATTCAAAATGTGAGAGCACCAAAAGCTGAAAATTGGTCTGGTTATTAAGGGTGTTTAAGTGCCCAGTGGACAAGTGGTTAATTTTTGGTTATTTGGTGTAACATAGCTTCTTTTTTTTCAGCTTATTGTTCACATCACATTAGGATAATTCATTATGTTCTATGGTGTCTTCACTAGCTAAATTGATGTATATGTGTTATCTACATTTAACATAACAATTTTTTTCGTGGCACAGTTTTGATTAACTAAACAGTAACTTCCTAGAGTCTTTTACTTTAGGGTTTTTCTCATTTATAATTATTAATTTTATTTCTGTTAGCGCAACCCACTCCTTTTTTTCTTTATTCCAAATGTAGTATAACATTTGGGTTGCCGCTTAATTTTTTTAATTTTTTACTTGACAAGCGCGGTTTTTCCTCTTTTTTATATAGAGATATAGAATGGTTCTTCCTGATCCTTCCAGTAGTGTATCATGCCAGATCTATATGGCTCAGAAACCCTTGAATCAGAGAGCCAGAACCTGGATAAACACCACAGACTATCCCATGGGGCAGTAGACAAATTTAGTTTCAAGGACGGAGGTGTCCCGAATTCTAGAAAGAACAGAGCTCCCCCCTCCCAGCATAGATTGGTCTATACAAGAAAAGGTTTTATGCGAGGCTGAAAGACAGGTGTAAGTGCGCTCATGAGGATGACGCCATCTCCACACATCTGTCAGATTGGAGGCTTCTGCCCAAGCGGACAGCTCCAAGGGAATACATGCTCCGGTGGAAAGTCTGTTCATCCCAGGAGACGGGACCATATTGAAATCTCCAAGAATCACCACATTATCCGTAGAGTAGGCAACAATTTTGGTAATCAATTGGTTAAGCAGTCTCATGAAGGCAGGGGGGTAAGTACAGCCCCACCACCACCAGTTCCAATCTATCATTCAAGGCATGTAATATGATGTATCAGCTGTCCGGGTCCATCTCAAGTGCCAGTAGCCTAAATGCAAGAGACTTGTGAATTAAAATGCTGATGCCCCGGGAATAATTGGTATATGAGGAATGGTAATGGTGTCCTATGCAGGGTCAAGACTCAAGAGTTTACTGCCCACTAAATGGGTCTCTTGTAAAATACAAATCTGTGGGCAGTAGGAATTCAAAAATTAAAAAAACCAAGGACCTCTTCACAGAGGAGTTTAGACCCCCTGGCGTTCCAATACACTACATTACAGTCAGTCATAGGCACTAGGCATTACAGAACTAGGCAAGGAAATCCAAAAAGGGTCTAGGAGCATAACCCGGACCAAGACATAAAACAGTGCATGCAAAACATGGCACCCCGATGTATATGGAGGTACACATCGCTTGTAAAGTTCAAATAAAAGAGAAAAGTACAACAAAACAGTCCCAACCAACCCCCCCACCCTGCCACCCCCAACCCTGGGGAGGCTTAATAACCCAACCCAAAACAGAGGCAAAAACGCCTTCAAGGGGGGAACCCAAGCAGAACGGCATCCATAGTCCGGCAGTCAATTAGCACACTTTTAGCACATAGTTCTAGACCGGATCAGAAATTTGGGTGCAGTCTCCCAGCACCCACTGGGGGTAGAAACTTGAGCAGTATAGCTGCATAGTAAAAAGAGAAAAGTGCGCTATTACCCTAAGTACCTAAGCTGCAACTCAAAATGTTATACACAATGTATATAACATCAAACAGAAATAAAAAAGGGGGGAGCTGCGCTAAATTGATTGATCTATGAGGCAATATTCCATACACTCACAATATTACGGATAGTGTAGGGGTTCGAAAGGAACAGCACCCATAATTTCAAAACCTATAGATAAGCCTTATTATAGGCCTACCTATAGGTAAAAGTTTTCAGAGGAGGTTTACTTCCTCTTGATGCAATGTATAAATCAGTCTATGTGACTAATACACTTGTGACAGTCTGTCCACTTAAAGCGGTTCTGCACCTAAAATAAAAATATTAAAAGCCAGCAGCTACTAATATTGCAGCTGCTGACTTTTAATAAAATCACACTTACCTGTCCCAGGGTCCAGCGATGTCGGCGGCAGATGACGAGCGATCGCTCGTCTCGCTGCTGCCCCCGCCGCTATCCTCTGTCAGGGAATCGGGAAGTGAAGCATTACAGCTTCACTGCCCGGTTCCCTAGTTGCGCTGCGCGTCTCTTATGGTCCCCCGCTGTGTCTCTGGGAACTGTGTGTTTCCCAGAACACAATGGGGGGGGCGTCTGCGGGGGTCTGCGGCGGTCTGGCCGGAAGTGGGTGCAGATACCTGGATTATCCAGGTAACTGTACCCCCCTCCCCCCTGCAAGGTGCCGATTGTGGCACCGGAGGGGGGGGGGAGGGATCAGATTAGCGGAACTTCCCCTTTAGGGTGAAGAACCGCTTTAATCTATAAATCTTCCTGTTTTTCAGTGTGTCCTCCACCAAAGTAAACATGCACACACTATCCAGTGAGGAATGATGCTTAAATCACTCACCAGACCTACTAGGCCTCTTTGCTAAGAAAGAAGGTCAATAAGCGCTTAATTCACACTGTATATGCAGTGTTCTCTGCCTCATAAAGAGATGAAGTTGGATAAAGCCCGTGCTTTAGGTATAGGCCATATACCTATAGTAAGGGCTTTATTTAACTTTGGCTAAAGCTGTACAGTTGTTTTTTATTTACAGGCATCCCTTACCTGCATAGGCAGTTTTTTAGTAAAAGGTGAATCGAACTGCCAGCATTCTATATGCATGGCACTGACGCATGGGGTCATTTACCAAAACTGGAGAGTGCAAAATCAAGTGCACTTCTGCGTAGAAACCAATCAGGTTCCAGGTTTTATTGTCAAAGCTTAATTGAACAAGCTGAAGTTGGAAGCTGGTTGGCTACCATGTACAGCTGTACCAGATTCTGAGTACACCAGTATAAGTAAATCCCCCCATTGTGTTTATACAATTTTCAGCACCATGAACAGCAACCGACAGTCAATCCTATTGTTTTACAAGATTTTACTAAAAGATTCTTACAAAGATCCACAAAAAGCCACTCCTGTACCATCAAGTACTAATGCAATCTAATATACTGTATTATGTATGATATGATTCATCCCAACATTTTCCGATGAGCAGCGGGATTATATCCTTTACTTTGCTCACTACTCTTCAGTGGCAGTAAATATCAAGAGCTGAGTTAGAAGAGCCTCATACGTTGGTATAAGGTTCCATGCCTTTTGCAGAAAACCTATCCCAGTGTGGTGAACACCTGCTGGCATTGTGGTCAGCAGAGGGCACCATGATGCATGTCTTCTGGTCCTGCCGGAAATTGGAGGGGTTTTGGTATAAATTGCAAGACACCATAAAGCAGCTCACTGAATATGACTTGGGGTCTGACCCGGCCAGCCATCTCCTTTATTTTGCAGATCTTTAGAAGCGTAAGTATAAAAATTCAATGTTGGCCCATCTTCTGAATGTGACTAAGGCCTGCATTCTGGCCATATGGAGACAGGAATCACCCCCTTTGATCTTGCTATGGCTGACATTTATGATATGGAGAATGTTACTTCAAATTTGCAAGGTAAAGAGGAGACATTTAACGAAAAATGGTTCCACTGGTCCCTCTTCACCTGCTATAAGGAATATGGCCTTGCACTAGTGGAGGGGGAATAGGGGCCCCAAACCTTACCTTTTTGAATTACCATCCAGTCAAGACAGCAGAGACTTGCTTAAAAGTAGAAAATTCCACAGGATTGCCAGGTGTGCAAACATTTCTTAGCCTTTAAGTTGACCAGAGTTGTAGTAGTTCTATTAGTATAAATTATTGTAATATGCACTTTTCTAGGTGTTATATGAGTAGAGCTTAAAGAGGAACTGCAGTCAGCTCACATAATTTATAATAAAAACATCTTCGCCATTCTGAAGCTTCCATCCAACCACTTTGCATATTATTTTATATATACTGTGATTCGGTACTTGCCAAATATGCTGCAGAAATCTCCCTCCACTGAGTCTGGTTGCATCCATTTTAACTGTGGGCAGCTGAAGCTGTTTCCTGTTCACTTTCTTCATTTACACAGACACACAGAGGCACACCTCCAGCTCCGAAGCTCTCATTGGCCCTCTTATGACTCACCCCCCTCCCTTCCTGGCAAACTCTCACAAGAGTGAGAGAGAGAGAACTGTGCATGATGTCATAAGCCTAGGCTTTTTACCAGATAAGAAACAGGAAGTGGGCTGTATAAGGTATTTACTGGCAAAAAAAATAAAAATGTTTTACTATCCAAAGTTAAAACAACAAGGGCAGAAGATTTAATAGATGGAAAGATGAAAAAGTTATGCTTTAAAGGATAAGTACCCTTTCAAATTATGAAAAGAGATATATTCAAGCATTTTTAAGGGGATTCTTTGTTGCTCTACCGATCACTTTCATATGTGTTGACTGTGTTGCTTGTAAAGGTGTAAGAAGTTTGAATGCAGCAATTATGAAGGGTAGTGTTTATAAACCCCTAAAATGGATTCGCTGTTCTACTTGATTACAAAAAATTACAGGCTAAGTTCGACTTTTTTTTCCAAAATCCAGCTCCCCTAAAATATGTACCAATATACTATTAATGCACCTCAGTTACAAAACAAAAGCTTTCATTGATTTTGAGAACAAAGCCTTTGTGGCAGACCACCTAGCACCCCGCCTGGGTGCTTCCGCCAAGATACAGCTTCCGCCACTCTGGAACTAGGAATTATAGCTGAGCATTGCACCCAAGAACAAGACAATATTGAGAAAGAAAAAAAAAGGGAGGGGTTTGGACTTTATAGGCACGACCATTTCAATATACTGATAAAAAATGTATTTATTAACCACTTGCCGCCCGCCCTATAGGCAATTGACGGTGGCAAAGTGGTTGCATAATCCTGATAGGACGTCATATGACGTGATCAGGATTATGAGCCGCTGCGCGCCCCCGGGGGCTCGCATCGCGGCGATCGTTGTTGCGGGGTGTCAGTCTGACACCCGGCAACTACGATCTCGGTAAAGAGTCTCAGACGGAGACTCTTTACCACGTGATCAGCCGTGTCCAATCACGGCTGATCACAGTGTAAATAGGAAGAGCCGAGACGCGAGTAGAGGAGAGCCGATCCGCTGCTCCTCTGACAGGGGGGGGGGTCTGTGCTGATCGATTATCAGCACAGCCCCCCCGAGGATGCCCACACTGGACCACCAGGGATGCCACCAGACCACCAGGGATGCCCAGCAAAAGGTGATCCTCCCTAGACCACCAGGGATGCCAGTCAGTGCCACAATGGATCCCAATCAGTGCCCATAATGGATGCCAATCAGTGCCCACAATGGGCATCACTGATTGGCATGCATTATTGTTTGGCACTGATTGGCATCCATTAGTACAGTATAACATAATACAATGCTGCCTATGAGTGCCCACCTGTGCCGCCTATCAGTGCCCACCTGTGCCGCCTATCAGTGCCCACCTGTGCTGCCTATCAGTGCCCACCTGTGCCGCCTATCAGTGCCCATCCGTGCCGCTTATCAGTGCCCACCCATGCCCATCTATGCCGCCTATCCATGCCCATCTGTGCCGCCTATCCATGCCCATCTGTGCTGCCCACCCATGCCAATCCGTGCCAGCTATCAGTGCCAATTTGTGCCACCTATCAGTGCCCATCCGTGTCGCCCATCAGTGCCACCCATCAGTGCCGCCTATCAGTGCCCATCAGTGCCACCTATCAGTGTCCATCAATGCCACCTCATCAGTGGCACTTCATTGGTGCCACATCATTGGTGCCCATCGGTGCCGCCTTATCAGTGCCCATCAGTGTAGCCCCATCAGTGCCCATCAGTGCAGGAGAAAACGTACTTATTTACAAAGTTTTGAAACTGAAACAAAAAAAACATTTTTTTTTTTCAAAATTGTCCGTATTTTTTTATTTGTAGCGCAAAAAATAAAAACCATAGAGGTGATCAAATACCACCAAAAGAAAGCTCTATTTGTGGGAAAAAAATGATAAAAATGTCATTTGGGTACAGTGTAGCATGACCGTGCAATTGTCATTCAAAGTGCGACAGCGCTGAAAGCTCAAAATTGGTCTGGGCAGGAAGGTGTTTAAGTGCAAGTGGTTAAAAATAGAAAAATACTAAAAACAACATTAGAACAAGTTCATATCATAAAATCAAATAGTATATGATATCAGTGTACAAAGCCTATATACATGTAAACTATACAAATCTTAGATGTGTGAAGAACCTCTTGACAACATCAGATATAACAATTTATTTATCAATTTACAGCTGATTGTACAACTCCTAAGGCTCTGCATTTTACACGCCTTGCGCTTCTTCAGGAGCATCAGAGAAACGGACTTGCTAAAAAACAAAATGTACATACAAAAAAAATCACAAAATAGTAGATCATTATACAGTGAATAAAAGCATATAATATGCACACAGCAAGATAAGAACTGAATGTAATGATACCAAACTGTAGCCCCCGCTGGTCTGGTGAGAATACCGACTAGCCGCCGTGTAGGAAAAATGCCAAAATAATCTTCACAAACTATGCCTGGGTGGTTCTGCCAAGATACAGCTTCCGTCACTCTGGAACTAGGAATTATAGCTGAGCATTGCACCCAAGAACTAGACAACACTAGCTTAGGTGCAAACTGGAACTGACTTTATTGTAAACTCCCACAGAATACACTGCCTTCACAATTGTGTCCCACTTGTTGGTGATTCTTCACAAAAAATAAAATTTTTATATCTTTATGTTTGAAGCCTGAAATGTGGCAAAAGGTTGAAAAGTTCAAGGGGGCCGAATACTTTCGCAAGGCACTGTATATATATCACACAAAATCAGATAACAGCTTGATCACATTATCCTAAACAATGCAAAGTTTAAACAGCAATATTATCAGCACATTTAACAGTACAGCTAATGAACAGCTAACATAAACAATAATCTAATTAAATGGTAACCTAATTAATAACTAGCCACTTAAGCCCCATACACACTATCAAATTTTCTGCTGATTTTTGTCTTCAGATTTACCAAAACCATGTAGTGCAAGGGCCTGCCTGATCGCATACAAATTGAAACTCCTAAGGTTTGACCTTATATTATATGGTTTTGGTAAATCAGTGTATGGGGCTTTAGACAAGCTTAGGTGACTCAGGTCAGTGCCCACCCCAGACAGTTTGGCACCAGTTCCCCCAGAAGACCCACTAGACAAGTCATAAGACAAAACTCATACAATGTTCCAGCCGTATGAAAAATTGCAATACATTTATCTCCACTGATTTATTGAGGGAGATTGTTGATAAATATTTCTGTTCCAAGTGGAGAAGTTTCTGCAACACACACTGCAGAAGGGCCACCGTATTCCCCCTGACCATTAACATGTACAGGATTAATATGACACCTTTCCATCCACTTCAGAAGGGACTCTTTATTCAGAGAATTAATCCAAGCCTCGCTCTCAGCATTCATTATGTTGTTGTCCATCATTGGAGAACAATCTGCTGTCTCCATGAGATTTAGGCTGAAATCCTTTCCATGTTCTGACCGGGAGAAGCAGACAAAATCGCCAGCCTTCTCCATGGGTCATAAATAGTGGGTAGAAGGCTAGTCCGTAGTCCCCTCCAAAAGCACCTTTCCCGGTTGGGTCCGTCACAGCCTTACCTTAGCCCTTAGCTGTATTTCTTAGAAAGCTTCATGACTTGCTGGTATGTAGATTTGGAAATGAGAAACCAGTAAGATACAGGAAGGAGTTTACCAGCTGACCTCATTAGCACTCACCCTTCACCCATCAACTATCTTTGCACACTATCCCTGGCATCTCTCCACTCCTGCATTTGCCTGGTTTCTCCAGTATGCCACCTGATGGGCTCATGCCACATGCTAAACTCCTTGGGGCCACATGCAGCCCACAGGACACCCCTGATGCATTGCAAGGGCCTGCCTGGTTGGATAGAGAGTGATTGGATAGAAAAAAAAGAATAAAAAAACACTACTTTAGGTGTAAATGAGGCTTCTCTGGGGCGATTGTTGCCCAGAGGGCAGTCCATTCAAGGTGAAAGTGGGTGACGAGTAAAAATGCTCCAAAACACCCAATAGAACGCATGTGGGAATGAGAGTTTTCACTATGTGGAAATGTGAACGAGGCCTGACAACTGACTGTCCCCATCCACTTCCACCTATGAACTTGTATACAGATGGTCTTGCACTAAGCAACCTGATTAAACAATCTCTGTACAATTTCATTTAGATTTACCAGAAATATGGAATTGGAGGACACACCATAACAATCCATTCAATTTGTATCAAATTAGGCAGGCCCTTGTAGTACATAGTTAATGGGTGAGCTAAAGGAGATTGTATAGAAAGTGGGTGAAAAGTGTCATTGTAATGAGGTAGGTGTAGTCCAGAGTGGTAAAGCCCTCTTCTGTGATGCAGCAAGGAAGTGAAGGCTTCTGGGAGATGACCTGCAGGAAGTGAATGCTGAGAAACGATCTACATAAAGTCATGAAATCTGAAAATGATCAAATAAAGATTTTAAACGTCTTGTGGATAAGGTAAGTGGGAGAAAAGCACATTGGGGTGGCTGAGCCAGGAATGACATTGAAAAAACGCTTCTATTTATTATAAGTGAAATTCTGCCTGAAAAGTTGAACGTATTCTTTATAGCTTTTCTGGAGGCATGTACTAATTGTCTAGTGTTCCTTTTATAATTTCTACCTTTTGGGCTTTTGCTCTGGGTTTCCCAGTTTGTGGCACTCTGTTCAGTGAGCGCTACCTCCCAGAACAAATTAGCTCCATAGAATGGACTAATTTCCTATATCATTGTGATACTAATAACGTAAGGTCTATTACCTCTTAGCCCTTGTACACACGGTCGGAGATTCCGACGGAATGTTTCCTATCGGACCGTTTTGTCGGATATTCCGACTGTGTGTGTGGTCTGCATCGGACTGTTTCCGTCGGAATATCTGACGGACCAAGTTTTCCAACTTGCCGGTAAAATTTCTGAAAGAGGATATGTGAGGTTTTCTGGATTGTCCTGTATTGTCCTGTGAGACCAAAGGGTGCAGGTCCATCTGCCAATGAAGAAGGAGAGGATTTAGTCTCAGATGTCCATTCTCAGAGAAGCACTCTAAGTGCTACAAGGAATAGCTTGAGAATACTCACTGACTGTGCAGCCCTGAAAACATTTAGTATGTGTGTATGATGTTTTCCACTTTACATCCTATATGGCCCTCCAGGATTGACATTTGAAGTGTCCCGCTGTCAACCAGGTATTACAGGTGTAACCAGGTGCTTGGTTAGTGAGAGAAGAGAGCAAGTTTGGGTCACTGTGCTGCACTTGCACTCTGTCTTTTGCCCGATCCCAGATTATCAGTCTGAATGGATTAACAGTAGCTCACCTTCACCTGCCAGGGGGTGCTGACAAGCAGAAGGAACTTAAGAGATTTTAAAAGAGAGGTATAGCCAAAGCTGGTTTGTCTGTACTTCTCCTATGGATCAGAGGAGTGCAGTCCGTTTTGTACTCCTGTGACCCATTTTCAGCAGAGAGCTGAAGTCTGCTGTCTGCTGACATCACTAAAATCACTAACTGACTAACACCTGTATCAACCTTTCAGCAAGCTGCTGAGAGTCTGAGAAGGCCACTCCCCGCCACTCCACAGCTCAGCGCTCCAGTAAGTGAGGAGGAAGCAGAGCAGAGATCTGATTGACAGTCAGCAGCTCTCCGCTCGGGGAGCTGTGACAACTGAGCCATCGGTGTTGTTCGATCGCTTGGTTCTCAGTGCAGAAGTGCCGGGGGACAGATGCAGCATTGGACCCCTGCTCCATCCACCTAGGTAAGTATAAAAGTGAAAAAAATAAATCCTATACTTCTCTTTTAATGTTAGCAGCAGTGAACCATAGGAGATGTAGTTTAAAGTGGTGTTCCACACACAAAAAAAGATTAAAATTCCTAAAAAAAAATCAAAAATAAAACATTTGCCTGTTGCTAGGGGGTCCCTTGTAGTCTGCCTCCTTCAGTGCCTGGGCTGGTGACATCACTTCCCCACGGCGCAGCAAGGGCTCAGCTCTGCCCCCTCCCTCCTGTCAGTCATCTGGGACATGTGACAGGTCCCAGATGACTGCGCGGCCAATCATGGTGCACGGTGCCGCCCACAGTTGCAATGCCAACACCGCTGAGCGGAGGGGGGACAAGTGGGGATTCATTCCCCCGCATCACTGGACCCTGGACCAGGTAAGTATCTGATTATTAAAAGTCAGCAGCTGCAGTATTTGTAGCTGCTGACGTTTAATTTTTTTAAGGGTAACTCCTCTTTAAGAAGGGAACTCCTGCTTTGACAGCTAATGTATTGGGGGACAACATTTCCCAGAGAGAGACTGTTGTGACAAAGGGCTGCATTTTCCCAGGCTGAGGAGTCGGCATTCTTTCTCTTGGCAGGGAGAAGCCTCCCTATGTGCACATACTGTATACATGCAGACTTGAATGGGACTTTATGCATGTGCACTTTACTCATGTGCACCACCATAAAGACTGGACCCCTACACTAGCCAGCCGAAGAACTAGGGCACAGGACTGTCTCCTCAGATAGCTGCTCTATAAGAACTTTACTTGCATAGTACGAGGTGTCCCTATAGAGAGTTCTGGATCCTAGTTCAGTTATTGGTATAGAGTGCACTTATAATCTATGTACAGTTATAGTCTGCTGGTTGTAGAAAAGTTATTGCAGTGTTGATTACCATTTTTTAACTATGCCATTGCTTAATGTTGATATGTAGATTACTAGGTATATACCAATCCAACCATGCAGATCCCTATGCTAAGATGCCATAATATAGTGACTTTATTGAAAATTGTGTTAAGCTTACGCTCTGCTTGTTCATTTCTGTACATACTGGCATCTTATTTAACCACTTCAGCTCAGGAAGGTTTTACCCCTTTCCTGACCTGGCCATTTTTTGCGATACGGCACTGCGTTGCTTTAACTGGCAATTGCGTGGTCGTGCAACGCCGTACCCAAAATAGATATATGTCCTTTTTTCCCACAAATAGAGATTTATTTTGGTGATATTTGAACAAGTCTGTGGTTTTTATTTTTTGGCTATAAACAAAAAAGCCAGACAATTTTGAAAAAAAAAAAAAACAATATTTTTTACTTTCTGCTGTAAAACACATCCAATAAAAAAAAGTAAAAAATCAAAATTTTTCCTCAATTTAGGCCAATATGTATTCTGCTACATATTTTTGGTAAACAAAATCCCAATAAGTGTATAATGATTGGTTTGCACAAAAGTTATAGAGTCTACAATCTATGGCATAGATTTAGGGACTTTTTTTATCGCTTTTTCTAGTAATGGTGGTGAACAGCGATTTTTATTGGGACTGCGACATTGCGGCAGACAAATCTGACACTAATACCGCGTACACACGACCAGACTTTTCGACGGACTTGGATTGGAATCCGTCAGACAATTCGATCGTGTGTGGGCTCCAGCAGACTTCCCAAAAGTCCAGCAGACCTAGAAATAAAACTTGCGTCAAATCTTTCCAACAGACTCGAGTCCGGTCGAAAAATCTGGTCGTCTGTGTGCTAGTCCCACAGACTAAAACCGATGCTAGGGCAGCTATTGCATACTGGCTATGAACTTCCTTATTCTACGTCATCACGTTAGAATCCGTCAGACTTTTGGAGTGATTGTGTGTGGTCAAGTCCATTTGTTTCAAAGTCCAGCAAGACCTCAGCTGCAAAGTCCGTTGGATTGTCTGCCAGACCAAGTGCGTTGAAAAGTCCGGTCACGTGTATGTGGCATAAGTGACACTTTTAGGGGACCAGTGATACCAATACAGTGATCAGTGCTAAAAAAAAATGCACTGTTACTGTATAAATGACACTGGTAGGGACGGGGTAAACACCAGGGGTGATCAAGGGGTTAAGTGTGCTCCTAGGGAGTGCTTTTTAACTGTGGGGGGGGGGGGGGAGTGGATGCAATGGGCGATAAGAGAGATCCATGTTTCAGCTAAGCTCAAACACAAGATCTCTCTTTTACTCCCTGACAGAACAGCAGTCTGTTTACATAGGCAGACCGCCATTCTGGCTTTCCTCCGAAACGATGGGCTGACCCACTGATTGGCTCCCTCTGTGTCCAATCACAGCGAGAGCAGCGCTCTGGTGGTGCATGAGCATGCCCCAGATCTCGTGCACAAAATCACGTACAGGTACGTCATTTTGCACAGCCGGGCTGCCCTGCCACAGTATATATATATGGTGGGCAGTCCAGAATCGGTTAACTTATCGCTTAGCTTGTTCACTAGCTGGTCTGGTGTTTGCATCCTGATACCAAACTATAGTGTGTGCAGGGATTTATATTTTTGCTCTCAATAGTAGCGCAATACCATTTTCGCTTCACCTGGTGTGTAAAAGGGTTTAGGTCATCATAGGGTCAAGGCAAAAGAACAGAGAACCCAATCTACAAAGCACCATCTGCAGGGGTAGCGATGCACAGGGTCTCGCTCTGGTGCTAATGTGGGACCAAACCCTTCCACACTCTGCCAATCAAAAACAGATAGAGTTCTATTTTAATATGGTTATTTTTCCTACAAACACTGGCGTGGCTGCCCTGCTCTGAATTAAAAATCAGGGTATGCACTCAGGTTTACATTTCATGCTAAGCTGCCTTCACAATTTCACCGCTGGATGATTGTTTGACTATAACAAAAACCCACCTATTGGCTTTTTTTTTTTTTTAAATGCAGATTGTCCGCAGTCTATGTATATTTACAAATGCATGAAAAAAAATGGCTCTATTATGGATTGCAGCATTTCAGGCACACGTCTGTTTGGTAATAACCTGCTTGCAAGTTTCCCTTCCATTCTATACGCTTTGAAGTTATTTTCATCACACTGCTTCTGAGCCCAATTCTACAGCATCTCATTTCAGCTTCTGTCTGAGTTGCACACCCTTTCCTGTGCGTACTTTGTATGACGGAAAAGTTTGAGAGCTCCTGAATTTATTCACATATCTTTCTTCTACATAGCTTAGTTAGAAACGATGTTCACGCTAAGGACCATGGCTGAGCAGTTCATTAGGGGCACTGGAGCGCTGCCCCCTCTATCCACAGCCGCCACCCCCATGCTCTCTCCTCGGCCACTACCCTTATTCATGCGTCCGGCCCCTTTCAGGACACCGAGCATGTGAATTAGAGCAGCGGGGGTGTTTTTTTTATTTTTTATTTTTTTACCAATAAAAATTTTTAATGAACAAATGCAGAATCACAGAAACGAAATCAGAGTACAGTAGTGTAGTTAGCCATGACATTTCGCAAAGTAAACAACATCAGCACTCATAGGCTAAAGCAAACTACATTTTAGTAAGTTTAACTAGCTCAGACTATATAACTGTAATATTTTGATAGATAAGCCTTGATAGGGCCGCATTTGAGCTCGCTTGAATATACAACAAACCTTTTACAAAATCTTTGGGTGATTGGTAAGAGGACTGGGGGGGGAGGGATTAATGTAGACGGGGTAGAAAGAGAAAGGTAGAAGAGAAGTAGAGAGTAAATACAAAGCAGTGCGAAAAGGGACAGACAGATTTTGCCACCCCTGCGGAGTCGAACGACACATCTCCGCCATTCCATCCGGAGTAAGAGTCCTGCAAATTATTCAGTACTGTATTTTAGGAGATAAGAACTCATCCTGTGGATAATCTATCAAAAGCATCCGAGAATTTAAACTGAACCCAGGGGGACCAAGTTTTGTGGAACTTGTCAGCCGAGTCCTTGGCAGTAGCAAGCATTTCCTCCATAGCAAAGATATGGTTAACTGTATGCACCCATTCCTTGGTTGTGGGTGACGTTGTGAGTTTCCAGTATCTAGGAATCAGAGATTTTGCCGCTATCAGCAGGTATTTTGTCAAGGACCTATTATACCTGCTTAATGGTAGGTCTGATATGTGCAGGAGACAGCAGGCCGGTGCAAAATTCATTTTGGTGTTGGTGATATGCCGTATTAGTCTGCATACTTGATCCCAAAAACTGGCTATCTGAGGGCGACTCCACCAAATATGCAACATGTCTCCCTTAGCTTCACCGCATCGCCAACAGAGATCTGAGGACGTCGGGTACCACTGTTTTACTTTAGCTGGTTTGGCGTACCACTGTGAAAGTAATTTGTATGAATTTTCTTGTAGCCTAGTACTAATAGTACATTTGTGGGCCAAGATGCATGCATTGTGCCATTGTGCATCAGTAAAATGAGTGTGGAGTGCCTTCTCCCATTGGTCTCTAAATCTATCTGACTCAGTGTGATCCAGCTGCTGGAGACATGCATACATAAATGAGGTCGTTTTCTCAACGGGTGTTACCTGAAGACAGACCGACTCAAAGGGCGTAGGGTCTCTCAGTACTGCCTTCTTTCTCATGGGCGCCAGTAGGTAGTGACATGCCTGCCTGTAATTCCAGAAGGACATTTTCCCTGGTGATTGGGCACCTTATAAGTCATCAAATGGGAGAATCCGTCCATTCCGTATTAAGTGTGTGGTTAAAAGAGGGGTTTTAGCTGCTCGTGCGAAGTTGTTAGTGAACATACACGGTGGGAAATCTGGATTGCGTAGGAGGGGTGTGGGAGGGCCGGGGGAAGAAGCAAAGTTGTGGCAAGAAACAAATTAATGGAAGACCTTCAATGAAGCCCCGATAAGAGGATGTTGTGACAGTTCCGTTGAACACCTGGTCCACGAAATCCAAGGGGAGAATCGTAGTGGTGTCCTTGACACACATTCTTCCACCGACACCCAATCTTTGCTATCCGCATGGCAATTCCAATCAATAATTCTGGCTAAATGAATGGCATAATAATAAAGTTTAACATTCGGGAATTTCATCCCACCAGCCTCTTTTGATTTCATCAACAGGCGCAAGCTAATGCTAATGCGCGGTCGCTTTTGGGCCCACAGAAATTTCCATAGGGAGGCTTGTAGTTGTTTGAAGAAAGTGGCCGGGAGCTTGATAGCTCGAAGGTATGGAAAAGGTAGAGTAATCGCGGAAGCGTTATCTTGATTATAGCGGCCCTTCCGAACCACGAAAAGAAACCGAGGGACCATTTCGCTAGATCTAGTTCAATCTGTCTCAACATGGGCCTGAAATTGTGTGAAAAAATGTTGTTTAGCTGGGGGGTGAGCTTGATTCCTTCAGAGATCCCACAACCCACTTAAAAGAGTTATTTGTTTGGGCCTGCATCAATTCATCAATTGGGAGCGTCAGGTTTATTGCTTCAGATTTGGTATAATTGATCTTGAGGTGTGAGACATATTCGTAGATTGAGAAGGCCTGTAGTAAATTTGGGATCGACGTATGTGGGTGTGTCAGAAAAAATAATAAATCATCTGCATAAGCAGCGGTTTTGTAGATTTTCTAACCGATGGGAAAGCCTTTAATCGAGGGTTTTTTGTTGACCGTGCGGATAAATGGCTCCAGGGTAAGGATAAACAAGAGCGGGGATAGCAGACACCCCTGTCTTGTCCCGCTTCTTATCCTCACTGGCTCGGACAGGGTCCCGTTAATTTTTAGTTGTGCCGTCGGGTTCTGGTATAGGGAGGAAATCCAGGAGAGCATACAAGATCGCAGCCCAACGTGTGTACACGTGGCAAACAGGTAGTCCCAGGCAACTCTATCGAAGGCTTTCTCCGCGTCCGTGAACAGGAGAAAGCCCTCGAGCCGAGCGCTATGGCAATGATGGATCAAGTTCAAAGCCTTCGTCACATTGTCCCTGGATTCCCTCCCCGGCATAAATCCTGCCTGGTCAGGGCCAATTAATTGAGGCAGGAAGAGTCGTAAACGTTTTTTGCGATAATTTTTGACAGGATTTTCAAGTCCAAATTAAGTAAATACATGGGGCGGTAACTAGTGCAATCTGTACCCTGTTTGAAAATCACCGTTATATGAGCCCCCAGGAAGGAGGATGGGAGTTGGTGGGGTTCTCTAAGAGAGTTTAGTGTTCTCAGGAGTGGTTTTTCTAATAAATCGGAAAATACTTTATAATAATGTGCTGTCAGCCCGTCGGGACTGGGGTCTTTCCCGGTTTGAGGCTCTTGATTGTGGCTAATAATTCCTCCGAGGAGTTTGGGCCCTCCAGGGACTCCGCGTCTTTGGGGGAGAGTGTAGGCATGCCACTCTGTCTTAAGTAGTCCTGGATAATTTGACCTCTCTCCCCCCGCAGTTCACCCGGCTTGTGCTGTGGTGGAATATCATAAAGTTTGGCATAAAAATGGCGAAAGCTGTCAGCAATTCTATCTACATGGCTTGTCAGAGAGCCATCAGCCGATTTGATTGCTAGGATATTATTAGTGAATGAGGCATCCTTTAAAGCCCTGGCCAAAAGTTTTCCCCCTTTGTCGCCAAATTCGTAATAATTTTTTTTTTTTTAGAAAGAGGGCACGTTTACTTTTGGTCTCTAAAATGCTTCTCAACTCCAACCTTGCCTGATGCAATTCCCGGGCTTTCAAAGCAGCCATGGAATGCTGGTGTTGAGTTTCGAGCTGGGCAATTCTCGAGGTCAAAGTTTTCATCTGTAGTTCTGCTTTCCTTTTGCGGGATGCCCCAGTTCTAATGAATTCCCCCCTCATCACACACTTGTGAGCTTCCCAAATGGTCAAGGGTGAGAGGTCATCCGCGTCGTTTTCTCTGAAGTAATTACGAAGGGCTTCAGTTAGTGTAGTGAGGAGTTCAATGTCAGTCAGTAGGGAGAGGTTCAGCCTCCACATACAGGGCTTGGGTCTCAAGTCTAGGCGCGCTATCGAGAGCGAAACCGGTGCGTGGTCCGAGAGAGTCTGGAGCCCAATATGGAATCCCAGTACCTCTAACAGGTCTCTTTGTGTAATAAAAGTATAGTCAATGCGTGCATACTTGTCATGTGGCGCAGAGTAACAGGTAAAGTCCCTGCCCTCTGGATGTAGTGTTCGCCAGGTATCTATCAATGTCAGGGAGTGCAGCAGACGTTTGATCTGTTTCAGTGTATGGAAAGTTAAACTTGATTTGCCCGTGGAGGTGTCCTGAGCTGGATTGAGCGGCACATTGAAATCTCCTCCTAATAGGATACACCCTGTGGCAAAGCTCTTTAACTCCTCTACTACCTGCTTACAAAAAGAGACGTGGGCACTATTGGGGAAACATACATTAGCCAATGTCAAGGGAGTATTACCCCACATTCCTTTTAGAAATAAGTACCCGCCTTCCGGGTCCAATAGCTGCTGGGTGACCTCAAAACCTGCCGTTTTGTGGAGGAGGATCAAAACCCCTTTTGTCTTAGCCAAGGGGTTCGTCGCATGAAACACCCGTGGGAAATTCTTATTGAACAATTTGGGAATTAGATTGCTCCGGAAGTGTGTCTCCTGCAGATAAACAAACATTGGTTTTACCTTGTTTAGTTCCCGGAGAATGGAGGTGCGCTTTTCAGGCAAGTTCAAACCCCGGATGTTGTGAGATATCAGAGTCGGGCAATGGCCCAGCAGTGAATACGCCATGGCTGGAATGTCGTGTCCTTCCGCAGGAAGCTCACTCTGTGGAGAAAAAGCACACAAAAAAGGAAAAAAGAAGAGATATAGAAAGAGACCAGAAAAGAAAAAGGGTATTGGGCAGGGGTAGGGGTAAGAAGGGTTAAGGAGGTTACCCTGATCACAGGGCGTATCAAAAGGTGTCGGCTTCTGCCTGCAGGCCTCTACGCTGCAAGCTGTTGGGAGAGCAGTGAGCAGTGCCTGCAGTAAAACCAGCAGCAAGGCTCCGCCCTTGTGTGGGGGGTCGTGGGAGGAACACCACTGAGGGGGGAGGTGTTCAAGATGCTGCTATGAGTGAGATTATAAAAGTACCAAAAGAGAAAAAAAAATAAAAATATATCAAAAATCTGAGTCACCATAAGGGAGACCCACAGTCCTAAATGTAATTGAAAACAAGGCATATGCATATTCCCTGGCCGGGGAATCTCAACCGGACATCAATTAAACATTCCTCACTAAACCTCTGACTCGGGTCTGCAATAAACATCAATAGTCATATACCATGCTAGAGGAAACAGCCTACCAACATTAGGAATACCAAGAAAAATTAAGCTACCACAAGTTCCCGTGTTGGTAGTAGCTGTATAGTCAGGTGTGGACATCAGCATAGGCGCCCCATGAGGGCAAGAGTCAAAAAAATAAATAAAGGGGGAGGGGGGGGGGGAGGAAGCATCTGAAGGGCAATGTCAGGTCTCAAAGTGGTTCAGAAAGTCATGTTAGGGGATGCAGAACACTCAGGGTGGCATCATCCTCATGAGTCAGTATGTGACTGCAAATTCATCCCGGTGAGAGGTTAAAGATGAGTTCCAAAAGAAGTAAACTAAAGCAAACAAGATCCTGTTCTTCTCTCAGGTGTGATCTCGGCTCCTGGATTGCCGGGCAGAAAATTGAAGCAGCCCCCAGAAACAGCGCCCAGCTTTCTGCCCCTGCTTTTCTTCAATGGGGGTTTAGCAGGTGAGGAGTGGGGTGAGCCATCTGGACTGTTGTCTGATGGAGGGGTTTTGAACTCCGCATACCAGTCGGGGAGGTCAATGCATGGAATGTTCAGGCCCGTGCAAAAATCGGCGCGTTCCTCCGGCAGCCTCAGCGTAAGTTGCCTCCCGTTAAGGGTTGCCTGGCATGCAAAAGGGAAGCGCCATTTATAGACAATTCCCCTCTCCCTCAACACTTCCAGGAGAGAACGCAAGGCCCTCCTATTTTGCAGGGTGATAGGGGACATGTCTTGATATAGTGTGAGCTCACTGTCATTAAACTGGATTCGTGCATTCTTCCTTGCTTGGCTGAGGATCTCTACCTTTAGAGGAAAGCTCTGAAGGTAGCATATTATGTCCCTGGGTGGTGCAGCGTCTAATGGTCTCACTCGTAGGGCTCTATGTGCTCGCACAAAATCAATAGGAGTGTCAGCCGGGTTCTCCAAAAGGTTATTAAATATAGAGCGTAAGGCCGCGTACACACGGGCGGATTGTCTGGCCAACTAAGTTCATCAGACAATCCGACAGACAGTCCGTCCTACTTTTGAATGAACGGACTTGACCACACACGACGAACAGACAGTCCGCTGAAAGCTTGCGCGATGACGTGTACGGCACGTACGACGGGACTAGAAATTCGACGTGCAATACACTGCAATGCAACCTTCGGCCGTGTAAATCCTTTCTGAGCATGCGTCATACTTAGTCCGTCCAACTTGCCTACTCACGAGCGGACTGTCCGCTGAAACCAAGTTTGGATGGACAATATTACGGAAATTCCGGAAAAACTTAGTCCGCAAGACTGTCCGCTGAAAAAGTCAGCTGAAGCCCACACACGAGCGGATTGTCCGCTGAAACACGTTTCAGCAGACTAAGTTGGACGGACAATCCTGTCGTGTGTACGCGGCCTAAGGCAGAGGGTATTTGGTCAGGACCCACTGTCTCAGGGACCCCTCTCACCCTGATGTTGCAACGTCTGCCCCTGTTATCAAGGTCCTCCAAATGTCTGCTGACAGTGATTAAATGCGCAGCGTGAGAGACTGCTGTTGCTTCCAGCCTATGCACAGCCTTGTCTCTGATGTGTTCAGCTCTCTCTAGGGTGGACATTTTCTCATTTAATGAAAGGAGATCGGCCTTTAGGTCTGTGATCGCTGTAAAAAGTGTGTTTTTAATGTCCAAGGCGATGGATGTCATATCACCCAGCGTGAGGGGATGGTCAGGGTTGCTTATCCCGCTTACCAGGTCATCCGCAGTGCAGTGGGAGCCGTCACTCATCTCCTCCTCATCTTCTCGTGGCTGCGCCATCTTGTGAGGTGCGCTGCGGCAGGAGCGGGCCTGTGGGAGGAAGATATCCTGGATGCTACGGGTCTGGGACGAGGTGGATTGTCGCCGCGATCTGGTCCCGGAGTTATACCTTGCCGGTTTGCTCATATTGCGGTGTGCGTTCGGCCAGGGATATCGCTATCGGGCTGTGAGTCTCCGGGAGCTCTGTGCTCAGGCAACCATTCCCTCCGCGCGCCAAGCCATGCCCCCGCGCGGGTGTTTTTTTAAGCACCCGATTAGAGCCAGTGGCTCTAATAGGCTTCAAAATAGGGTGGGCTAGCGGCACAGAGCATTGAGCCAGGAGCCCACCCAGGTGTTACAACAGCGAATGGATATTCACTATTGAAACACTGATCCTCAATCCGGCCAATCAGAAGCAGGTCTGAGATTTTCTGATTGGCCAAAAAGATTAAAGTCCCAATTGGCCGCAGAGGAGGAGGGAGGAAACGGAAGACGCTGCAATGCAGTGGAGAGCAGGTAAAGGGAAAGCTACTGCCAAGCAATGGAAGCCACCGGTGAAGCCCAGGAGAAGTGCTGCCCACCATTGATGGGATAAGTGCAACAGATGAATATAAAGGGGTGGGTCCTGCGCAAATCGTGCCACTCAAATAAAATACACAAATTCAAAATAATATAAATATGTGCATACATACAATGCCGTGAAAAAAAATATAGTCCAAAAAACAGCACGCATAAAAATATATAAAAAATATATAAAAAAATGGAAAAAAGGTTTAATGATAGAACAATAATAAAATGTCCGCTACTCAAGGCTCCCAGAACTCTCACCTTTAAACGAAGTGAATAAACAAATCAAACAAACTCCAGGATTCTCTTATTTCATTCATAAATAATAAATAATAGCCATCAGGAAATCCAAAGGAGGGATGCAATGATACAATTCCGCCACTAGAGGGCCAGTCCCAGCTTCCAGAACAGGTGAAATGGATCTTCACTTCTATTTCACAGTGTATGGCTCAAAATAAGAGAGAGGAGGGGGAGAGAGAGAAACAGGAGACTTCCATAGTGTAGTAGTTTAAAAAACGGCAGGTAGATTTATTAAAAAGCAGTAAAGACTCTCACATTTTAATTGCAAAAACAAGCACAATCAGGAAGAGGGTATAATGACAACTTCCTCCCGCCTTACTCTACTTCCGGTTCGTCCTCTGGCCAATCCCTACGCGTTACGTCATGTGACTTCTTCATGGGGATCCCCATCCCCATTTGCGCAGGACCCACCCCTTTATATTCATTATTTGATAGTTTGTGCTCACTATTTTGTCCTGCTGCATTTTTTAGTTAGCATTTGCACTTTATATCACTCAGGCTCTTTTTCACAGCATCTGTGTTTCATTATATCTGATTTTGGATTTTGTTCCACTTTAGTCACTTATTACCACTTAGCGGCGCGAAGGCTGACCACTTTTATAAGTGCAACAGACCCACTCGACTGACCAACCGGGGGGGGGGGGTGGTACTGTTTGCCGCCCACTGTGGCTGAGGGGAGCCCCATTATTATTTTGGTATGAGGTTCATCAGACAAATAAGTCCTACCTGTTTTTTCAGGATTCAGGTCTACCAAAGGTTTCTCAAGCTATGTGCTTGTGTGACAACTATTAAGTGTCAGTATGTGTTACATGGTGTCCCATATCATCCACAACAATTGCTTCTGTTTTTCCCTATACAGATCCCTGCCCAGACCACTGCAGCCAATCAAAGCAGAATGGAGCCAGAAATCAATGGGGAGAGTGAATCAGAGGACTCAGGAAGAAGCTGGAAGGTGGCAGCTGTCCTGGTGATTTGTGAGTGAAGACCCTAAATTGATCCCTGTGACTGTGCAGTGTTCTGCAAATTGCATTGACTACCGGTAGTTGTGTAGTGGTGCAAGGTAGCCAGATGCCATAGATACTTGTTGTGAAGCCTCCTGCTGCGTACACACAACCGGACTTTTCGATGGACTAGGTCTGACGGAATGAATCCATGGGATATTAGGATCGTGTATGGGCTCCAGCAAACTTTTTTTTCCCCAAAAGTCTGACAGACCTAGAAATAAAACATGTTTCAAATCTTTCCGATGGACTCGACTCCTTATTCTAGTCCGGTCGTACTTCGTCGTGTTGGAATCCGTCGGACTTTGGTGTGCTTGTGTGTGGCCAAGTCCATTTGTTTGAAAAGTCTGTCGGAACTCCACCGAAAGTCTGTTTGGTAGACCGTCGGACCTACTCCGTCGAAAAATCCAGTCACGTGTACGCAGCATTAGACTGTTCAATATTCATAGTTAAGGAGAAGACTGTTCTCTTTTTAAATTTACTTAGTGTTTTGAGTATCTCATGCCCCGACTCCTCTCCTGTTTAATGTTTTTCAAGCAATAAATCTTCAAAAGAAATCCTCTAGACTTTGTTATTGGAGCCAGAGTGAATGGACTAGTGCTTGTGGGGACAGGAAGCCCCTGTGCTATTAGGAAAGAGACAGCTATTAAACAAAAGAAAGTGTTGTGCTTCTCCTTTAAATATACTATTCACAAATTATGTGCAAACATAATATAGTACATATAAATCCACAATCTTGGATTCCACTGTGAAATTAGGTTATATTCTTCACACTAGTAAAGTGCACCAGCCAACGTGAAAAAACAAGAAGCAGCTTACCAAATTCCTATGTCGCATACACACGAGCGGACTTCTCGTTGGACTAAACTCTGAAGGACTTTTCAACAGAGTTCAGACGATATGGACTTGCCTACAAACGATACAATTCTGACCAGCCAACCATTTTGAAGTCATGTTGTGTGTACATACTCGTGGCAGAGTTCGTGCTTTGCTTGGGCCCTGGTGTTGGGGTTCATTCTTTGCTCCAAGCCCAGTCCATGAACAGGGTGGGGAGGAGTTCATGGACGAAGAATTGGTTGCTCCAGTGTGACCAATTCTCTCACATGCCTTTGCTTTGTGAGATCTGTGAGAATAATCCTGACAATTTCAGGAACTTTCTCAGGATGACGGACCCTGTTTTTTTTGCATGAGGCAAGCCATAACCTTTCGGAGCAGAGGCTAGTTGCCACATTGCAGTACTTGGCGACTGTGAGAAGCCTGCAGGACCTCAAGGACCTGTTCTGCCATCATTCAGGTCCTGCAGAAGAACTATCTTTTTTTTTAATAAAAAAAAAAAGGTTTATTGATAAAGTACAAGGTAAACATACACCGAGGTTACATATACACTTCTACAACTTTACAGCCATCATAAACAATCTGCATCTCGAGTTTAACAATCCTTGACTACTTAATCTTATCTCAAATCTTGCTTCAGCCAGAGGTAGCTCTGCCTGAGTCATGAAGCACATGGCCTCCCAAACCTCCTGATCAAGATAATAGCCTGCCCATGACCAGATCCACCGGGGCGAGCCCCGGTATATCCAGCCACGGCCTCTTCAGAAGGACTATCTTAAGGTAAGATTTATCCTTAACATTACATTTTATTGTATTTAATGTTTGCTAATATATTGTATTTCTTTCCTCAATCCCTAATTACCATAAATGATTTGTCCTCATACATGCTGTAATCTTTTAATGCTGCTTTATTTGCCTTCACTAACCAGTCCCCAGCATGCTGACTATGCTGGGCCCATATCCACCTAGTCTAGTCACTTAACAATGTATTCTGTCAGCTCCATTGTAGTGCTTTACTCTACAACCCCCCCCCCCCTAAAAATGTGTCCAAATGGTATGTGTATCCTTAAATTAATTTATAAGCCCCCCCCCCCCCCCTTAAATTTTATCAATGAGCCATCAGAGGGGGTGAGGAATCTGATAAGTGGGCCTTATATTTTAGTCTTTAAATAATACTTAAAATAAATGTTCTACTGATGTTGGGCAAGAATGTTTTTTTTTTGTAATGTGCTTGTAATGTTATGTGCAAAAGTACTTATATATTTTTTTCTTGTTTGACTACCCAGTTTCCTTCAACGCCACAGGAATGGCAGACTGTGGCATCCCATTTTGTCACCCGTTGGGACTTTCCCAACTGTGGAGGGGCTATAGATGGGAAGCACGTCCACATTGTGCCACCACCCCGTCTGGGGTCATACTATTTTAACTATAAGGGTTTTCATAGTATCGTGTTAATGGCGGTGGTGTTGGCACACTATGAATTTCTGTATGCGGACATGGGGAAGAATGGCCAGATGTCGGATGGAGGAGTCTTCACCCAGATGGAGTTCTACCAGCGTCTCCAGAGTGGTGGCCTGGGATTACCACCTAATGCGGATAATGTGGAAGCACTCCCCTTTGTTCATTGCGGATGAAGCCTTCAGTCTGGGCGAGCACCTGATGAGGCCTTTCCCCCAAAGGACCCTCACCCCAGAGAGGAGGGTTTTTAACTACCGGCTGGCCAGAGCAAGAAGAGTTGTGGAGAATGCCTTCGGGATAATGGCCAGCCGGTTCCGCCTGTTTCCTGTTTTCAATACATATGGGGGACTACAAACTTAATCATATCGTCCTAGCATGCTGCATCCTGCACAATTTTTTAAGAAAAAAATCTAGAAATTATATTGCCTCAGATGGGCCTGAGGCCAAACTTATTCTGACGGGCCTGGATACTGGCTGTACTGGCGTGGCCCCCCAAAGCGCCCGTGAAGTTAGGGAAAAATATATTAGTTATTTTTCGGGGAGAGGGGCCATTGCAATGCCAGACAATGTCTATTTTTTATTAATAAAAAAAAAATGATCAGATAAAATCTAGAAATGTATTTCATGCTTGCTTTTCTTTTTGGTTGTCTCCTAGGTTCTCCTAGTACACTTGTAGTGCCAAGTGTATTTTCCTTTAGTAAATAAGCCCCATTGTCACTGTAACCACTAAATTACTTTCAAAACTGATATTGAACATTGAAAGAAGAAGCCACACATTGTTGATAAGCAAACTTTTTAATCTATGCACATTCACATGTGCGTTTATAAAAAAAAAATTTTTAAAGTGGAGGGCCACCCTGAAAACAAAAAAATATTAAAAATTACAAAAAAATATAAAAAACAAAAAATGAAAAAAAAATTTTTTTTTTTACTTACCAGAAATGCCTGTTGCTAGGCACTTTCTCCTAATCTTCCTCTTCCTCCTCCGCGGAGATCTTCTGTCTTCTGTCTTCGTCGCGGCGTCTTCTGGGTAATGGGTCGCGCTGTGTTCTGGGAACTGTGTGTTCCAGAACACAGCGCGTCCCATTCAGAAAGCGCTGCGGGACTCGCGCATGCGCAGTAGCTGCGGGACTCGCGCATGCGCAGTAGGAAACGGGCAGTGAAGCCGTAAGACTCCACTGCCTGTTTCCCTTACAAGGAATGGCGGCGCCGGGACCCGAGAGCCGAGGGACGGGTCGGCCTCGGGCGGCCGACATCGCGGGCGCCCTGGACAGGTGAGTGTGTTGATTAAGTCAGCAGCTGCAGTGTTTGCAGCTGCTGACTTTTTTTTTTTTTTTCGTATAACCGACCCTCCTCTTTAAATATATATTTTTTTATAACAATATTTTTTTTTTATGTCACCCCTGTAAAAGCCAAATTTTGAATATGCACACAAATTGGGATTCAAAATGGGTAATGTCAACATGTGCTATCTCCCATCATAGGGGATCAATGGATGTGTTTTGTGGGTGCAATCCCTTCCTCTCACCTACTAGCGTTATGAGGAAGGGGTTGCACCCACAAAACGAGTACATTGAGATCCCCTGATGGAAGATAGCACATGTTGACACATTGTGTGCATCTTCAAAATTTGGCTTTTAAAATTTTAAAAATATATATTTTTTTTATATTTAAATATATTTTCCCAACAAATGGGAAAATGGATGGGATTTGAAACTAATTTATATTCTCCCCAACACATCTATCATGTTCTTCATTTGTTGTTCCGTAACATTCAATTTCTTCCTTATAATGTCTATTTCGCCATTTCTCAGCATGATGTCATGGATGAGCCTTTGTGCACTGTCACTTGTGAAAGGTTCAGCTTGCTGTTCAACAACCATCACATCACCTAAAAATTGGTTAAAAAAAATATGTATTAGAAATATGCAGGCATACATAGATTACCAGAAGCTGGGGTGTCAGACACTGACCTGTTTGGGTGACAATCTCGCCCACTTCCTCCACCTCTCCTTCCTCCAGATTATGGTGGGTGCTTGGGCTGATTTCCTCTTCGTGGTGATGTGGGGGGTCCCTGCTGTCCTCTGAGTGGTGTCCCCTGGGTCTCCCCTATGAGAATGAACCAAAAGGTATACTTAGCACACAGATATTTAAGTCAAGAAATAGGAATATGAAACATTGCTTTGAAGTGGTGTACAATTGTCTGTTTTGGAAGAGATCCAAGTTGAAGGCATGATTAAAATTCCCTTTTAACCAAACTGCAGTACCGTATATACTCGAGTATAAGCCGAGATTTTCAGCCTCTTTTTTGAGGCTGAAAGTGCCCCCTCGGCTTATACTCGAGTCACCGCTGTCTGACTGCTCGATCAGCGTATCGAGCAGACAGACGGCGGACATTAAAATTTAAAAGCCGCGCCTCCTTCTCCGCCTCCGCCTGTGATAGGCGGAACACTGAATTTCCCAGCAGTCAGTGTTCCACCTATCACGGACATCCGCTCATTCTCATACTACGGACGAGTATGAGAGGATGTCCGTGATAGGCGGAACACAGGCTGCTGGGAAATTGAGTGTTCCGCCTATCACAGGCGGAGGCGGAATTTTGAATTGTAGAATGGCCGCCGAGAAGAGCGGCGATCCATCGGCACGGCACGGGACGGAGGAGGCACGGGACGGAGGAGGCACGGCACGGGACGGAGGAGGCACGGGAAGGAGGAGGCACGGCACGGGACGGAGGAGGCACGGGACGGAGGAGGCACGGCACGGGTCGGAGGAGGCTCGGGACGACGGCGGCTCGGGACGGAGGCTTGGGACACAGGTAGGCTGGACACACACACAAGGCTGCACGGACACACACACACACACACACACACACACACACACACACACACACACACACACACAAGGCTGCACGGACACACACACACACACACACACACACACAGGGATGGATGGATGGATGGATACACACACACACACACAGGGATGGATGGATGGATGGATACACACACACACACACACACACACACACACACACACAGGGATGGATGGATGGATGAATACACACACACACACACACACACACAGGGATGGATGGATGGATGGATGGATACACACACAGGGATGGATGGACACACAGGGATGGACGGACACACACACAGGGATGGACAGCCATGTCTCACCCTCGGCTTATACACGAGTCAATAAGTTTTCCAGTTTTTTGGGGGTAAATTGGGGGCCTCGGCTTATATTCGGGTCGGCCTATACTCGAGTATATACGGTACTTACCTTTTTTGGCCAAGTTTCACAGATGGAGACACCTCAAGTATCCCCCGGAGCCCCTGTATGGGTTACCCTAAAAAATGTTCTCTGGTGTCCCACACTAGTGCTCCTGAGTCCAGATGTGTAAACAGCTGCTGAGTGTCCTCTCCTTACATTCCACTGAATGAAGTTTGCTATTCATTCTAGTTTCAAAGACATCTAGACAACAATGTTCTAAACTTCTTTTAATTAGACAAATTAACAAGACAAAAATGTTGTTTAAACCCTGTATCAACTAAATACATTGTATAGATTTTCAAACTATGTTTCCTACGAACGATTACTGTGTCCACGAACATGAAAATAGCCATTTAAAAACTGTACAGCAGTAAAGAAAAGCACATGGAGCAGCATGCAAGTTAATAATCAGAATAGGAACACACGACAAGTACTTACTTTTTTGAAGCACTTTGTTTATTCTTCTGTACTGATCCGGCTCTCTCAGTTTAAGGTCGGACCAGTGTTTCCTTAATTGGTCTTTGGAGCGTCGTACCCCAAAATTCTGACGCAGAGTCTTCACAAATTTTGACATGATTTTGGCCTTGTGCAAATTCGGATGGGTGTACGGTCCATGCTTCCCATCATAATCGTTCCTCCACAAGATGTCCACCATCTCCAGCATTTCTTCAAAGTCCATATTGGAGGCCTTAAATCTCCTTTTCCCAGATCAAGCTCCGGGCTTTCCTCGTTACTGGAATAATTTACCTGCTATGTCTCCACCATGCTGCTAATACTGCGCACCATAGAGAGAAGGGGTGGGGAATATTTGTGAAAAAGAACATCAGGGGCGTGTGACGCAGGCAGAGTTTCACGCATGTGCAGTGTATATAATGCTAACACGCATGTGCCATACGTGCGCAGAGGAAAGAGGAATGGAAGTTGCAAGCGTCCGAAACAAAGGTAATTTTTTAAGAATTTTCGAACATTAGTGGCCTATACTGCTTAAAGATTGAGGCCTATGTTGGGATAAGATTATGAGAGTTTAGGCTAACATTAGTGTTTTTGTCTTGTGTATTGTCTTACAGAAAATATGAATAATAGTTTAAGGACCCTGAATTTATGTCCCAATTTATTTAAGTACAGGGAGACGAGGAATCTGTGGTAGGAGACCCCAGAAGCAACCATGAAGTTTTTGGAAATTAAATTGGGATCTTGAGGAACATGAACAGAAAGGAGCACAATAAGATCCTGGCTTCCCTCAGATCAGGAGCATCAGCAGATGATGTACATATGTACCCAAGCTGTGGTACTTCCAAAAACTCTGTTTTCTTGATTACCAGACTGAAGCCAGGGAATCCCTTTCGACCCTTCCCTCCACCCTTCCCTGCAGCCTTTCCTCCACCCCAGCAGAGGCTGACAAGGAACAACCTGGGCTTTCCATCCAGGAAGAAGCGGATGCGCCCAGCTGGAGCCAGGTATATTATTTTTCTACATATTTAATGTCCTAATATTAATGATGTTAACTAGATGTGATAATGCATGACCTAATAATGATTTTATCCAAAAAACTATGTCTACATATCAATTGACATTAGTGGCCAAAAATGTTTGTCACCAGCTTGAAAAAATTCTGGAGTCTGAATGATACTCTTTTATATGTATTAACATTGAATTTGAAAGTCATGAGCTGAAAATTTAGTGTGATTGATTAACCAAAAGCTAAAACTATGTCCCTTTTTTATACACAGGATGAGGTCAGCCAGAAGGAAGGTGTGAAAAGTGGCAGGCAGGAGGAGGCCAGGCCCAGTGACAGTCAGGAGGAGGGCGTGCTCTGTGTCAGCCAGGAGGTGGCCGGGCCCAGTAGGAGCCACACCCAATCACAGGTGCCTCCCTTCCGCCTTAAAAAAAAAAAGGCCCAGGAAGGGGAGGTGAGAGAGGAGGCATCACTGCACCTCAATAGGGAAGCTGCGAATGTCCTCAGGAGCCCCCTCGACCCTGAAGAGGCCTATGGCTGCTATATAGCCACTAGATTGCTAGGACTGGAAAAGGGCCAACGTCTCCTCTGTGAGAGAATTTTTTTTGATGCCTTTCAGAAGGGGCTGAGGGGCCAGCTAACTGAGACCAGCCAGATATCTGAGCAAGCCCCGCCTCCTCCTACCACAAGTCCACCACCAGAGCCACTGCCTCCAAGGAAGCCTGCAGGGAAGGCTGCAGGGCAGCGTGGAGGGAAGGCTTCAGCCAAGAGAAGAAAGTGATGACCTGGGTTCAGTCTGGTCTGACAGAAGACGCAGGAGGGTGTAGTACCACAGCCTGGGGACATATATTTCATCTGCTGCTGGTCTTGATCTCTGGGATTCCTGGACCAGATTGTGCTCCCTATGATATGGACTCCTCAAGATACCAATTTTCTTTTCCACAGACTTGATGTGTGCTCTGGGGCTAAAAGACTTCACAAATTCCAAAAGTTTCTCCAGTGTTGCCTTCATCTTTATTTTGTTAACCAGAATAAATGGATATTTTCTTTTCTGAAAATACTTGCCTATGTGTTTTTATTCAAATACATTTCTAAAAGACAATGCCAAATTAACAAGGGACATCAACCTCCTTGAGGTTGAAAAAAAAAAATCAGGAGAAATAATCCAGAAATCTGTTTGTAAGAACTCTGTGTGAATATGAGCAGCAAAACAACTTCGTTCTTCTAGCATGATAAAGAAGACAATAATGCGCTGCATTAAACGATCACAGAATTTGCAGCATGAGGAATGTGCTAGCTCCAATACGAAAACTAGTTTTACCAGACCGATCGCTTCCATCTTGTACTTGCTTCAGAGCATGTGTCATTTTTGGTCCACCGGAACAGCATAACAGTAGAAACTGGTTCCGGCAGAAAGATTTGAAACATGCTCTATTTCTAGGTCTGTCAGAATTTTGGGGAAAAAAAAAGTCAGATGAAGCCCACACATAAGCAGAATGTCAGACGGAATCGTTCGGTCTGACCTTTTCTGCCGGAAAGTCCACTCGTGTGTACGTGGCATTAGACTTCAGACATAGGGAGGCATGACAACCCTTTTTATAGGATAAAACCCATGATGGGTGGATGGATGATAACCACTATATATGCCTTAGTCCAAGAGCAACTCTGCCATCTCAGTCTTCAAACAGTGGACTCAGATTCTTGCTAAAGAATGCTTCCTTATACATCAGGTATCATTCAAACCACAGAGAAAGAGCAAGGAGATGCCGATAGTGAAGTACTTTCTAAAACAGTTTATTTAAAATAATAACGAGATATACACACAAACAAAGGCCAAAATCATCGAAAGGGCCTGACGGGCATGATGACATTGATGCTAGGCTCTGCCCTACACATTTCGTCCAATGGGACATCTTCCAAGGGGCAATGGAGTAGAGCTTATGGTCCTGTTGACTCCCCTATCTTCACTGCCATTCATTTTCTATATCATGGTGATACTAAATAACATAAGGTCTATTGCCTCTTATACATGTTTTTCTATATCCCTTGGTGGCAGCCAGGGAAGAAACACCTTTCTCTAGATGGGAGACATAACTGAGGTCTTGTATGTGAGGAACTGGTTTATTTTATCCTGGGGACCCCGAGGGCTTCCAAGAGACTCCCATGAAGAAAGATTAATAAGTAGCAAATAGCATGCATCAAGCATTAAAGGGTAACTTTATTGTCATTAAAGTTGGGTACCTGATCTGCTAATATACTATACGTGCAGGTTTGTTTTTTTTTTGCATTAGAAAGTTGCATTACAGTTAGTAAAAACCCTTAGCATTCAGATGTCTGAGGTTACATTGTCTCCAGGTCAAAAAAATAAAAAATATTAGAAGTGGGAAGTGAAGTGAATGCTGGTTGAGGGCAATGGAATATAGGGTGCTCAGTTCAGCCTCAAGAGGTAACCACGTCGAAAGAGAAAGTCTCCCTCATTCTTGATGCTGGAAAGAAGCCAGAGAGGACTGATCCTGAAAGCGGATATCTTGATCCCAACCTGCAACCACTTGTTACCAACCTTTGGCTTGTTTCCCAACTACATGTCTGCTTGATCCCTACCTGCAAAATCTTCTGCCAGACCCTGGCTTGCTCACCTTCTGTTGGGGCGATCCTGAGGACCACAACCTAATGCTAGCCTGCAGCAAAATCCATCTCCCATAAGGAACTCTGGTGAAGACTGGCTAGTGCTTAGACCCCGGGTCTGTGAGAACTTCTCTACTGCTATAGTTACTGGTCTCTGAACTTGATCCCAGACCATGACGCCCCCTTTCATCAGAGTTCCCTTTACATCAGAGCCCACAAAGTTTCTCCTTAAAATTCTCAGCATTAACTCCTTACATCAGAGTCCCCCCTTACAAAAGAACTAAATATTAAAGCGCACACATGCGTTTCGCAGTAATTGGGCTTAAGCATCATATAGCAATATGGTGTGACCAAATCCCCATCTTTTTTGAAAATGTCTAGGTGTTTTAAATAGCCTTGCAGGAGGTAAATGTCTTTTTTGCATGTATGCGCTGTAATATTTTGTTGTGTTGTATGGTCTTATGGCTGCACCATCTTAAATGCATCTTTTAGGGTGTTCCCCCCCAAATATCTTGTTTTTCCCCCTTACAAAAGGATCCTCAGTGTTCCCCCTTAGGCTGGATTCACACCTATGCATTTTTTGTGCTTTTTGCATTTTGCAGATTTGCTCTACAGAACGTGTTCCATAGGAAACCATTTTAAATGGACTGCAGTGCAAATGTGCAAAATGCAGAAAGCACTAAGGTGTGAATCCAGCCTTACATCAGATTCCACAAAGCCCCCTTTACATCAGAATTCCCAGCATCTGTGTTACAGAGTCCACAGAGTTTCCTCTTACACCAGATCCCCCCTTAAATCAGAGTGCCACTTAAAACTTTCAACCCCATACAACCTCAAGTGCACTCTGTCCCTGTCCAGATCTCTCTTCATCCTTGACCTTTTTACAACTCTCCCTGTTGAGGTACATAGGCAAAGCAATTGGCCGCATGCAAGAAACCTTGCTCATTCATACCCCAAAGAATAACACACACAAAAAGTTCCTCAATTCAAAGAATTCTTCAAAAGTGAAAAGCCAGAGCTTTATTGATTCATAAGAAAACATATTCCAACAATAATAACCTACAGACCCAAACCAGTGCCATCCACCACTGTGTGTGTGCACCCAACATAACATGGCATCAAGGTCTGTACTAACTATAAGTTCAGGACAGAAATACCAGTTAAGCAAATCTGTTGAGGGCATCAATCAGGTGCCATATTTATCTGGCAAAGCAAAACCCCACCAATGAAGCTGTGACAATGAAAATATGTGGAGGAAGGAGACAAGTCAGAGGCTGTAGTCATTGATCGGTTGCCAGTAAGTGGGACTTCCCTTGCAGGCCCAGCCATCTGCATAATTAAGGGGTTTGGAATTGCTACAAGACCACCCTGCTCCCAGCTGTTAAGAGTTCCTGTCATCGTGGCTTAATACTCATACATCCCTTGTGCTTTCTCTGTCCCTCAACTTCAGCCTTCACATGCAGTGCCTATTCCTCAAATGGTGTGCACATGCATAAGAGCAAACACACTACACACAGTGGCTATGAACAACCTCTACAGACTCTGAAAAACATTATCTTTTTACATTTACTATATTTTTTTTCTGAACAGTTAACTGCGATAAAAAAAAGCACTTCATTATGTAACAAGATATAGAAACGGTCGGTAGCAATAAGTTAAACCTATTGAGCTATCTGCTAATGGATCTAATTTTTTTCTTAGTCATTATCTTATCTTTGTTAGTTGATTATAATGTGAACATACTGAACAGGATTACAGACTGAAATGGAGTCTGGTGGTCATAGTAAGTCGTATGTAATTAATGTGTCTCACTTTGTAAGGAAATCTAGGCCAAATTTAAAAGCCACGCCACCCAGCGGGTAAAATTACATCTTGCTAATAAGTGCAAAAATGTCTTTGTAAACTTGTCCCATTCTAGTTTTCCTTCCAGGGAAGTCACATCACAGGGTGTGATGCTGCAGGTATGTGCTTTGTTCTGCTTCCAGGAATCAGGCAATGGTAGGAGCCAAGGCTGTAATATGACAGGTTCCTTGCTTGCTGATGCCTGCAGAGGGTTGCGCAAAAAAAACCTGACAGCTCCGGTCAGAGCCGATATACTAACCATGCAAGGTTAGTGCCGCGCTCTCGCCTGCTGAGCTGTTGTGTTCTGACAGGGGAGGTGGCCCTCTCACCAAAACACTCCAATTAGCGCTCTCAGCCATTGGCTGAGAGCCAGTGGCGGCTTGTCCGTACGAGGCGTAGGGGCGGCGCCCCCTAAATCATGCGTCTGTCCCCTAATCTACATGCAGAGCGCTAGACACATAGATTCCAATGTTTTTTTTTTTTTTTTTGAAGCACATGATTAGAGCCTGAGGCCTTTAATTGGCTTCAATAAGGGCTGTGTAACAATAGCGAATTAATATTTCCTATTGTCTTCCTGATTCTCCTCCTGGCCAATCAGAAAGCAGTTCCTTTGACCCAATTGGCCAGGGAATCAAATCATGTCTTAGGACACACTTTCTGTTCACCTAGGAGGAGAATCAATGGCCTGGCAGTTATTCCCCCTGACTCCAAAGGTAATGCCCTGATCGCCTCCTTCTGTCTGTCTACCACACGTGGGGGGGTTGGATCACCGCATTTACGTCCTTCTCCAGGGGTTGGGTCGTGTCGTTAGTTTTCTGCCCCCCCAACATATTAAGCACCATCCAGCACTGCTGGGAAGCACTGATCAGGAGTCGGACGGTTCTCAAAAGTATTGTTGGGACACCTGCCTTTACACACACATGAACTTTAATGGCATCCCAGTCTTAGTCTGTAGGGTTCAATATTGCGTTAGTTCACCCTTTGCTGCTATAACAGCTTCAACTCTTCTGTGAAGGCTGTCAACAAGGTTTAGGAGTGTCTCTATGGGAATGTAACGGAGACTATCATCCATGCCTTCTTGTCCAACATCAGCGCCTGACCTCACAAAAGTGCTTCTGGAAGAATGGTCAAACACTCCCATAGACACACTCCTAAACCTTGTGGACATCCTTCCCAGATGAGTTGAAGCTGTTATAGCTGCAAAGCGTGGGCCAACGCAATATTGAACCCTGCGGACTAAGACGCCGTTAAAGTTCATGTGGGTGTAAAGGCAGGCGTCCCCAATACTTTTGTAGATATAGTGTAGATAAAATATTGGTCTTGCATAACTTCCATCCTGTAAAAACATTAGCAACACATACCTTTGTGGCAGGCGTTATGTTTGAGGGGTACTGGTATCTGGGAGTGTTGGCTACAATGTCCCTCGCTGGGCTCTGTGGTTCCTCCTGTTGGCTGCTACACCACTACAGGACAGGTAGCTGTAGTGGTTGGTGGAATGAGCCACAAGGTATGTATTAGTGATATTTGCTATCTTTATCATAGTGCCAGGGTTGTAGTGGATTTTGGCAGTATGGTAAAGCTTATCAGGCTTTCAGAACTGCCCTTCTTCTCGCAGTCGGAATGCAGTAAAAGATTTCAAGAGGTGTGCAAAGACAGATCGAGGCACTATTTAAAAACAGTGAGCAGGGCGATTTAGATTAGTAACTTTTATTAGAAGACAGATTTACATACTTCAGTTCCCTATCATCTCATTACCAACAATTGAAATTTCAAACTATATTTTGCAGCAGCTCTTGAAAGGCTATTGTACATCTTTCTATATAGATTTTCTGGGAATACTTAAACAGTTAGGTGTTCATTGAAGTTCTTTTCATTAGAAATCACACGCATACATTTACTGTAACAAGGATCATCCCTTATTCAGACTGAATAAACTTCTTCCCGATAATAACATTTTCTTGTGACTCAAGGATAATGAACTCATATATGACAGCTGAGGAGCATACAAAAAGCAATTGAACTAAAGCATCAATAAACCCAAAGGCAAACATTTTCTTCTTTTGCAGCTTGCCGATTCTTAGGGCTCCATGAATTTTCTTTTTTAGGCTTTTTGGATTCTTTTTTAGAATTTTCAGATCTTGCCAGGAAGTGAATGGTATAAGTTGTAGCGCTAAAGAATAAACGCATATGCATATGTTTGTGAAAAAAAAAAAATGAAATCATACAAAAATAATAGAAATGCAAAGAAGTCCAATGCCTGTGAGGGTCCTAAAAAGGACCAATATGAGTCCACCACCAAATAGTGGCTAATCAAAGATGTAATACACTGGCACTGTCTAGCAGTGAGGGCATCAAAGGTGGTGCATCTTCAACCAAAAAACAGGGAAAGTATATCAACTTTAAGGCCCCTTTTACACAGGCGATCCACCTGTCAGTTTGTGTTTGTGGAGGGACGGATGTCAGTGGTGACAGGTCCGCCGACATCCAACCCGCTCTGATCCGAAAAAGTGTGACTGCGGATCGGATGACGACGGACTCTATGGTCTGTCTTCATCTGATCCCCCATAGAGGAGAGTGGCACTCTGTCAAGTCCGTCCCTGCACAGTGTGCAGAGACAGACCTCCAACCCGCTCTGATCCGAAAAAGTGTGACTGCGGATCGGATGACGACGGACTCTATGGTCCGTCTTCATCTGATCCCCCATAGAGGAGAGTGGCACTCTGACAAGTCCGTCCCTGCACAGTGTGCAGAGACAGACCTGTCATCTTCCTGCTCAGTGGGGATCGATGGAGCGATCCCCCGCTGAGCAGAGCAGGCTCCGTACACGGACACGTCCATGTGAAGGAGCCCTTAGGTGGACTCGAATGTCAGCGACAACATGTCATAAAGGCAAGGATGCTGAGGATCAGCAGATCAACAAGAGTCCAGGGAACCAGGGACCTCCAAACACAACTCCAAAGGGTGTTGTAGACGGCCGCCAAACCGGACCTCGGATGTTGAAAACACCAGGGCTAGAACTTAGGCGCAGGAGGTAGAACTGGACCACAAAGGAACTCTCGTCTGGGAGTTTATGCAAAGAAAAAATGGCTCCATATGGTGTAGGTCAAAAAAGTGTTATTTTTTATTTCTAAAAACCAGCATACATAAATAGGAATAAAAACTGTCATCACAGAGTAAAAATGGGGGGCAATGTGAGAAGCAGAAAGCCAAATCCGATGCCTTTCGTCCCAAAGGACTTCAACTGGGGCATGATCCTGTCAGGAAGTCTGTTTTTTTTTTCAAAAGAACTCTCCTGCAAATTTATTAGTCAGACAAACCAATTAGCCAAGCCAGCCAAGGCCATCCAATAGGCAACCTTTTCCGCTGTCAAGGTAAAATTCAACACACTTTTTTCAGACTTCAACTGATGCTGCACCTCACCAAAAGTCAGTGCATGTTCTATACCAGTGCACATGCCAATATAGTCCAATAGGCTCCAGGTGCACACCGTCATGCCATACTAAATGCTCTTCCTATAGCTGCATTCAGGAAGTAGACCTGAGGTGTTGTCTGCTCAAACAAAGCAGTCTAATGTAGCGCTGGTACTCCTAACGAGTACACGCTATGTATTTAAAGTTTTTGCTCAAAACTATAATAAGTTTTGGGGTTAATTGTGCTAAATTGTACTTTGGCATCAGTTTGCCTGGGCTGTATAGAAGTTCTGCCTGGTCATAGGTGGGGTTGTACACCTGTGAAAGGCTTTAGAACGCAGTCTGGTTGGACGCATTGGGTACCAATCTTCATCTCTGAGCCAATCAGTGGGCGCGTTTGTCTCACTGCGTAATCCGGGAGAGGGTACTTAAGGTGCCAAAGTCATGTGGTTCTGGGTTCCGGTCCAGAAGTTGTTGCTGACTCCGTGGTCCTGGTCTTCCTGACCAGCCCCCAGGGGCCCTCATGGCCTGGGGTGCGGATCCATCCGTTTCTGAGCCTCAGAACTGGCTAGTTCGAAGCTCAGTAACAAAGGAGGATTCTAAGGTGTTCCGGTGCCGTCTCGGGTTTGGAGAGGCCCAGCAACTCTACCAGGGGAGGACTCTTCAGTAAGAGAGCCACCCACAAGCCTGGCTGCTCGGTAAGAGCTTGGAAGCTGAGCTGCCATGGACATTGACTGAATCCACAATTCCTACAGTATCACCGGAGCGGCTGAAAGATTCTGGTACAGTAAGAAAGGTTCCTACTTCTATCCTTCCAGTTATAACTAAGTTTCCAACCAAGTCTGTGTGAGAGACTTTGAAAAGCTAGAATTACCTGTTGGCTGCTAAACCCAAACTTAAGGATTTATCCAACAGTTAAAGAATCCAGTTGCGAGTGTCTATTTCCTGGATTGTGTACAGATAGAGAGACTTTTATTGAAGTCAGCAGTTCCAAGCACCTGAGCTAACCTTTACCCTGATACCCATTATTCCCAACTTAGAGACTGAGTTTGTTCAACTATTTTATGCAAAATAAAAATCCTAACAAGGAATTCAAGTGTCAGTCTCTACAGTTACTGGGTCATCAACCCTGGGAACCCCTAGACAAGAACAACGAGTGTGAGCTGGCGGAGGTAATCGGTAAGCCCAGAAAAATTCAGCCGCTCCTTCGGGGGTTAGTGCTACACTAAGCTATGCAGACAATTAAAGGCAGAGGACCAGAGGAGGGTTGGAGTCAACTGCCAGATTTTGCTGAATGCTAGGACCAGGGGAGGCAGATATGAGGGGGTGTTGCAGCTGCATATAGAGGTGCAGGATCTGTAGGAGGCATTTTGTTCTCCCCTCTGCTGCCGACTGCTGAGACAGGGGAGAGGGATGAGGGGGCAGAGACGTGCCTCTCTGTGGCTGTGTAGGATCCAGCGGAGGATTTTTGTCCTACTCTCTGTTGCCAATTTCTGAGACAGGGTGAGGGTAGAGACAAGGGGGTGCCACAGCTGCAGGAGAGATGCACGGGCAACATAAAATATGTCCTGGCAGGCCAAGTTTGGCAGGTAGGTCTTATGTTGAACACATGTGTATTAGGTAAAAAGAACAAAGTGACTCAAATTATTTATGCAGGATTTCTAAAATAACAACACAAGACACAAAGGTACACAATTGCAGACATTCCTGGGACCATCTGCTTGCCCTGTGTGCCATGCTTTGTTTCCTAGTTATAGTTCCAAGGAAGACACATCACAGGGTATGATGCTGCAGACATGTGCGATGTCCTGTATTAATGCTCCCAGGAGTTAGGCAATGGTTTGACCCATTCCAGACACTTACAGAGCCCTGACCATTCATTTCTTTTCTGGCAGCAAAGCAATACACTTTGGTCAGAGCTATGATGTGATAGTGAAGAAAAGGCAGCTCACTAAGGAAGTCAATACTCTCTCCTCTGAACAGTAAGCTAAATTTTTGGTTACTCTCTCCTAGTTGGGTTGCTAGCAGTTGAGGCAAATTTACTTTTTGACTCTTCTGTAGCTAGTGGAGTAAAGTTTGATTGCTTTTGATTGTCCTGGATTCTGCTAGTTGCATGCTCCACTGCTTCTCCCTTATTTGTGGTAGGTTCCAGAATTTAGAGGGGTGGAAGAGGCAGGTCATCAATTGCGTATTCATACAGCCATAGCCAATCCCTGGCAGGAAGAATGGTCAGTAGGGGGCTGAGGTGTGTATAAATATGTTGGGGCTTGGAACAGCAGGGTTTCTGTCCTGTGAGGGAAGACACAGCCTGAAGGTTGTGGCCCTCCAGCCGAAGAGAAGAAATGCCATCTGGGTTCCAGCTCAGGGAATGTTTCTGGGAGCAGTTTGTAGGAAGTCCACAGACTATGTGACCTAGAGGCAAGTAACACAGAAGCTGTTTTGTACTGCAGGAAGTTCCCAGGAAACAGTGAGTACAAGCCCGGGAAAAAGATCCCAGAGACTGTCATTGCTAACTTTTGGCAAACTGCTTCAGATTTACTGGCTAAGGGATTTATTTGTCCTGCATTGGAGTCCCTTGAGTTGTAGCTCATTTATCTCTGGCCTCCAGAGGGGTTTCACTCCAACAGACAGAAGGTGTTCTCCATTACCCTTTGTTCAAAATTTGGAGTATTCCAAGGCTCACTCCACACCCTACCCAAGTTCAATCAGCATTAAACCACAAAAAGGGCATGTACTACCTGTTTCCTGAGTTGTGAGACTTTGAACTGCTGTGTGCCTGGTTGTCATGTGCCTCACAGGGAATGGAACCTGGGATAAAACAGCCAGCCCAGTCTGGAGTCTGTGCTGCAATTGTTGGGTGCAATGGACTTTTTCAGTAAAGTAAAGGTTTTCATAGGTGCTCCTTCCTATCTTAACCTGAATGCTGTAAAAGAATACAAGAGATGTGTACAAAAACAGCTTGAGGCACTATTTAAAAATATATTTACACATTACAGTACTTTTGGTAAGAAAGTTGTAGGCAGGTGCAATTAGCTGGTTGGCCACAAGGCTTTTTTCCCACTATAGCCTGTATAGGGGAAAGTTCAAAGCAAGTGATAGCTTCCCTTTTAGCTACAGTTCTCCTGCATTGATGCCATGGGTGAGTCTGTGCCCATATACAAGCCTTCATGCACTTGGGGCATAGGAGCTAAACACCCTACACCTATGTTGGTGTAACAAGCACGTGTGGGCCCTGGATAGGGCAGAAGGCTGGGAAGAGTAACCTGCACTCAGGAAGAGCCAGCTGCAGTCTTTTTGTCCCGTTTTATAAGTGGGGGCTATGAAGAATTGCAAAAAGGCCTTTTAGGCCAGGCCAAGAGTTCCCTGTGTGAGGTTGCTTCCCTGGAGGATCCCAGGAGGGTACCTAGCATGAAGGTGACTACAGAAAGCACAGTCCTGTGAGTAATAAAGTCCCTGGATAGAGGGGAGACTGTCAGAGAGATGGCTGCTGAGGTGCTGCATATGCATTCACATGTGACTACTGCGGACCGTCCACTAAATGTAATTGACTGTGTAATTTCAAGTGACTCTAAAATGTATGTCCTTGTGATGTGACTGTTATGCCATTCCTGGATTTCATCAGTAAAGTGATGGGGGATGTAAGGCTGGGTTCTAAGCCACATAAGGCTCACAGCAGGGGTCCGGTGCATCCCCTTTCATCCTGAATTCAGACCTGAAATGGACCAAAAGACGCACAGGACCCGGTGCAAATTTGCACTGGAGCCACAGCAGAGATATGTGATCCGGCTTCATAGAGCATCCAATTTGCACTAGTTTGAGCCCAGCCTAAAGGTGAACAACCAGGAATGTCACGTGGAGGCCTCTGGCAAGGACTTGGGCACAAGATGGCAGAGGGTACAGCCTCAGCAAGAGGGATGGGGTTCTAGAGGACAGGAGTGGGGGCGGCGACTTGTGTTTTTGACGCTAAATTCAGTCAACCATAAAGCCTCTCTTACAAGGGGGATTTAAGTTAGCATAAATGATCATAAGATGGATTTATATACTTTAACCACTTCAGCCCCGGACTATTTTGCTGGTCAAAGACCAGACCACTATTTGCGATTCAGCACTGCGTTGCTTTAACTGACAATTGTGCGGTCATGCGATGTGGCTCCCAAACAAAATTGACGTCCTTTTTTTCCCACATTTTTTCCCACATTTGATCACCTCTGCAGTTTTTATTTTTTGCTCTATAAACAAAAATAGAACAACAATTTTGAAAAAAACGCATTATTTTTTACTTTTTGTAATAATAAATATCCCCCAAAAATATATAAAAAAACATTTTTTCCCCTCAATTTAGGCCAATACGTATTCTTCTACATATTTTTGGTAAAAAGAAATCGCAATAAGCGATTCTTGATTGGTTTGCACAAAAGTTATAGCATTTATAAAATAGGGGATAGTTTTATGGCATTTTTAGTAATAATTTTTTTCTTTTACTAGTAATGGCGGCGATCAGTGATTTTTATTGTGACTGTGACATTATGGCGGACACATCGGACATTTTTGACATATTTTTGGGACCATTTATACAACAATCACTGCTATATAAATGCACTGATTCCTGTGTAAATGACACTGGCAGTTAAGGGGTTAACCAGTGGGTGGCAATGTAGGGGTTAAGTGTTCCTAGGGGTGGGTTACTAATTTTTGGGGGCTGGGCTTTCATTTAGTGAACACTGATCTCTGCTCCAATCACATGGACCAGAGATCAGCGTCACTAGTTGCTAGGCAGAATGGTGAGATGCTGTTTCCAACGGCATCTCTCCGTTCAGCCTCCCCGTGAGACGATCGCGGGTATGCCCACGGCGATCGAGTCCGCGGGACCCGCGACCGGACTCTCGGGGGGTACCGCCGCCGCCGAGCTCGCAATGGCAGGACGGCATTAGAGATTGGATTTACCTGTACACCAATATACCTTCCCGTGCCATGTACATCGGCGTGGGCTGGTCGGGAACCGGTTAAAGTACATCTTTACCTAAAAAACAAATGCAAAATAGGCACATGAGACAACTTACCTTCACTGTGATGTGCCCACTGTGTCTTCTAGTTGAGTAGTAATCTTTCTTCCCTGATATCTCCCCCTTCTCTGTTGCTGTAATCTTCCAGTGTGGTGGGGTTAACCAGGGCTTATTGCATTGGCACCCCTAGGCATTGCCTGGGGGCCCCATGATAATATTGTATTACATCATACTTGCTAACTGTCCTGGATTTGCTGGGATGGTCATGAATTTTATTAAGCTTTCCCAGGATGGTGGGATGGCCATGTCCCAGGCAGCATTCTGGAACCAGTACTATGCCCTTTTGATTCCCCACCCGTGTACTGTGCCCATTGTGTTGATTAGTCTTTGATTTATGGGATGTTTTCTAATGCCATGTACACACGACCGGACTTTTCTACGGACTAGGTCCGACGGTCTTCCCGACAGACTTTCGGCGGAGGTCAGACAGACTTTCTGAACGAAACGGACTTGGCCACACACGACCGGAATAAGTCAGTTCAAAAAAGTCTGTTCGTTTTGAACGTGATGACATAAACAGGACTAAACAAGGAAGTTCAATCAATAGCTAGTAGCCAGTAGCTGCCCTTGCTTCGTATTTGGTCCATCGGACTAGCACACAGATGAACTGTTTTCCAGATTTTTAGTCCGTCGGATAGATTTGAAACATGTTTTATTTCTACTTTTGGGGAAAAAAAAGTCCACTGGAGCCCACACACGATCGAATTAACCAACGGATTCCGGTCCACTAGACCAAGTCTGCCCGGAAAGTCTGATCGTTTGTACGTGGCATTATTGTTTAAAACCAATTTTATTTAAACTACTAATAATTATGTTTAATGCTATCAACTACTTGATTTTAATTCTTGAGAGTAGGTGCGTAAATTAAGGCAGGCTTTTAGGGGCACAAGTGCATTACTTTGCCTAGGGGGCCATGATGCTATTAGCATGGCTCTGGGGTTAACAGAACTGAGGAGCTGTCACAGGGCATTCACCAAGCGTGCTAGACTATGCTGCCTTTCTCAATTTAGAGAAGCCATACTACAGCTTCTATGAATGAAACACAATCTATGGAGGCTGACCATTCAGTTATTCACCTGCCCTCCATTCTTAAATTTTATTTCATTCATACGGTAGAATCTATAGTATGGCTTCCAAGGGATAGAAAGGACTGGGCAGAAATGGTGGACTTAGCCCTTGTACACACGGTCGGAGAATCCATCGGAATGTGTCCTATCGCACCGTATTGTCGGATAATCCGACTGTGTGTGGTATGCATCGGACTGATTCCGTCCGAATATCCATCGGAACCCAATTTTCCAACATGTTGGAAATATTTCCCGACCAACTGGTTCGATCGGACATACTCCGATCATGTGTAGCGAATTTTGATCGGACCAAGTGTCACGCATGCTCACATCAAATTCCTACATCAAAGCTATTGGCTACTAGCCTGAATGTAGTCCCATCGTAACTAAATTACGTCATCACGTTCTGAAAGATCAGATTTTTCGACAACTTAGTCCGACCGTGTGTATGCAACAGTTTCGGACACAATCCGTCGGACTAAATCCGACGGACAAAATCCAACGGATTTGGTTGCCAGAATCTCCGACTGTGTGTACAGGAGCTTAGACATTCTTGATGAGAGCCCATGAAAACTCTTCATATTTACTAATCCCCACTGCAACGAAGGTTAAAGCAGCGCATGTTGGGAGGGCATTGGAGGAGGAAGATTGGAATATTTCCAGTGAACTAAAAGACAGAAGCACAGAGGACAATAAAGGTAAGTAATGTCCATCGTGCATGTTTTGTAATTTTTTTTAAGGTAAAAATAGATTCTGGGCCCCGTTCACATCTAGCAATTTGGGATCACGGGCAAAATCACTGCAATTCTGCCCGCGATCCAAAAATCACATGCAAGCACAATGCTCTGCTTGTTTTTGAGTGTAATTATCCTTCAATGGCACCCCAAATGTGATGTGATTCTGCTGCAGTTGTCACTGTACAGGATCATGCGGCAACCACAAATCACATGAAGCTTGTCTCCCAAAAAGGAGCAGGATCTTTTTTTTTTTTTTAAATTGGGCAATAAACACGCATAGGGCAGCATATTCAAGTGAATGGGCCTCCCAATGCGACACGCATAATCGCATGGAAATCGCAATGCCACAATTGTGTAGTAGGAATGCTCATTCTGGCCACCTGATGATGTGAACATGGCCTTTATTTCCTACCATCTCATGTGCAACAAATGAAATGTCAAGCTAGTGCTAGTGTTTCTGAAAGCTATTGAATTGTTATGTTATATCTTTCTAGATAGGTTTTCTGGGAATACTTAAAAACAGTAAGGTGTTCCTTGAGGGTTGTTTCTTTAGAAATAACATGCATTCATTTACTGTGACAAGGAAATATAATATCATCCTTTATTGAAACTGAATAACCTTCTTCCTGATAATAACATTTCATATAACATAAAGAACGGCACTAAAAACTGTTTTATTAATGGAAAGACAGGGTCACAGCTTTATCGATTCATATAAACTTATTTAACAAGTATATGTACAGAATAATAATAACCAACAGACTCGTACCCAGCATAACATGGCTTCAAGTAGATAAACATCAATTATAGCACAAAGAAACAAGCCAGTAGACTCGAGTGATGAAGTCTTAGCCGAATAGTTCATAATGTCAGATAAGGCATAGTAGCTGGCTTAAAAGGACTTGGTGCAGCTCCTTAGCCGATTGCATGAATATCTGTAGTAATGTAAAGGGGACACAAGAGGACGCTCCTAAGTGCAGCAGTTTAAATCATTTATTGGTAAAAAAAAATGCCAATTAGCCACTCACATGAAGTAGGAATAAAAGCTCATATCAAGCGTAAACGCCGGCATCCATGAGAACCTGGGTGGTCTGAAGCAATTGGAAGCAACACCGCCAGTGTTTAGAGATTTACATGCTCAAAACCAGAGGATACATCAGCTCAGAAGCCAGTCTAACAGCATGGAAGCTTGGCCGAGAATCATAAGAAACATCAAACATATCCAATTTTAGATGTATAGGGCATGTATGTAGTAGTGTAGGTATTCCTCAGTATGGCAGGCTTGAGAATGAGGCATTGCTGCCTCGAAGCACATAGCCACACCCCCTCCACATCCTCCAGCATCTGATGTCATTGGTCAAGCACACTTCCTGTCAAATTGGTTCCTTTTTTTTTGTGTTTGTGTTATATGGTATTTTAAGTCAGTGTAGATGTAGGATTGGAATAGACAATAATAATGTCGCGCTGTGTTAACCACTTCAGCCCCGGAAGAATTTACCCTCTTCCATGACCAGATTGCTTTTTGCGATTCGGCACTGCGTTGATTTAACTGACAATTGCGCGGTCGTGCGACCAGACTCTCAAACAAAAGTGACGTCCTTTTTTCCCCACAAATAGAGCTTTCTTTTGGTGGTATTTGATCACCCCTGCGGTTTTTATTTTTTTGCGCTATAAGCAAAAAAAGAGCGACAATTTAAAAAAAACGCATTATTTTTTACTTTTTGCTATAATAAATATCCCCCAAAAATATATAAAAAAACATTTTTTTCCTCAGTTTAGGCCGATATGTATTCATCTACATATTTTTGGTTAAAAAAAAAATCGTAATAAGCGATTATTGAATGGTTTGCACAAAAGTTATAGCATTTACAAAATAGGGGATAGTTTTATGGCAGTTTTATTAATAATTTTTTTTTTTTAAATGTCAGTGATCAGCGATTTTTATCGTAACTGCAACATTATGGCGGACACATCAGACATTTTTTGGACCATTTCATTTATACAGCAATCAGTGCTATACAAATTGTACTGATTCCTGTGTAAATGACACTGACAGTTAACCACTAGGTTAAGTGTAGGGGTTAAGTGTGTCCTAGGGGCACGTTGCTAACTGTGGGGGGGCGTGGCTGTGTTTTACACATCACTGATCTCTGCTCCAATCACAGGGAGCAGACATCAGTGACACTGTTGCTAGGCAGAATGGGGGGATGCTTATTTACATTAGCATCTCCCCGTTCTTCCTCTCCATGAGGCGATAGTGGGTATCCCCGCGATGATCGACTCCGTGGGACCCGCGACCCAGCCGCCTCTTAAAGGGCAACGTACAGGTACGTGATTCTGCCTGTACGTGCCCTTCTGCCGCAGTATATCGGCGTGAGGCAGTCGGGAAGCAGTTAAAGATAAGGAAAAAGTTATAGAAGAGGAAGATAGATCTAAAGAATAGAAATTACGGTCCCTTGTCAGAGATACAGGATAACATATATGCAGTGCCTTGCGAAAGTATTCGGCCCCGTTGAACTTTTCAACCTTTTGCCACATTTCAGGCTTCAAACATAAAGATATAAAAATTTAATTTTTTGTGAAGAATCACCAACAAGTGGGAAACAATTGTGAAGTGGAACGAAATCTATTGGATAATTTAAACTTTTTTAGCAATAAAAAATGGAAAAGTGGTGCGTGCAAAATTATTCGGCCTCTTTACTTTCAGTGCAGCAAACTCACTCCAGAAGTTCAGCAAGGATCTCTGAATGATCCAATGTTGTCCTAAATGACTGATGGTGATAAATAGAATCCACCTGTGTGTAATCAAGTCTCTGTATAAATGCACCTGCTCTGTGATAGTCTCAGGGTTCTGTTGAAAGCGCAGAGAGCATCATGAAGACCAAGGAACACACCAGGCAGGTCTGTAATACTGTTGTGGAGAAGTTTAAAGCCGGATTTGGAAACACAAATATTTCCCAAGCTTTAAACATCCCAAGGAGCACTGTGCAAGTGATCATTTTGAAATGGAAGGAGTATCAGACCACTGCAAATCTACCAAGACCTGGCCGTCCCTCTAAACTTTCAGCTCAGACAAGGAGAAGACTGATCAGAGATGCAGCCAAGAGGCCCATGATCACTCTGGATGAACTGCAGAGAACTACAGCTGAGGTGGCAGAGTCTGTCCATAGGACAACAATCAGTCGTACACTGCACAAATATGGCCTTTATGGAAGAGTGGCAAGAAGAAAGCCATTTCTCAAAGATATCCATAAAAAGTCTCATCTAAAGTTTGCCACAAGCCACCTGGGAGACACACCAAACATGTGGAAGAAGGTGCTCTGGTCAGATGAAACCAAAATCGAACTTTTTGCCCACAATGCAAAACGATATGTTTGGCGTAAAAGCAACACAGCTCATCACCCTCAACACACCATCCCCACTGTCAAACATGGTGGTGGCAGCATCATGGTTTGGGCCTGCTTTTCTTCAGCAGGGACAGGGAAGATGGTTAAAATTGAGGGGAAGATGGATGCAGCCAAATACAGGACCATTCTGGATGAAAACCTGTTGGAGTCTGCAAAAGACCTGAAACTGGGACGGAGATTTATCTTCCAACAAGACAATGATCCCAAACATACAGCAAAATCTATAAAGGAATGGTTCACAAATAAACGTATCCAGGTGTTAGAATGGCCAAGTCAAAGTCTAGACCTGAATCCAATCGAGAATCTGTGGAAAGAGCTGAAAACTGCTGTTCACAAACACTCTCCATCCAACCTCACTGAGCTCGAGCTGTTTTGCAAAGAAGAATGGGCAAGAATTTCAGTCTCTCGATGTGCAAAACTGATAGAGACATACCCCAAGCGACTTGCAGCTGTAATCGCAGCAAAAGGTGGCTCTACAAAGTATTAACGCAAGGGGGCCGAATAATTTTGCACGCCCCACTTTTCATTTTTTTATTAGTTCAAAAAGTTTCAAAAATCCAATAGATTTTGTTCCACTTCACAATTGTGTCCCACTTGTTGGTGATTCTTCACAAAAAAAAAATAATTTTTATATCTTTATGTTTGAAGCCTGAAATGTGGCAAAAGGCTGAAAAGTTCAAGGGGGCGGAATACTTTTGCAAGGCACTGTAGCTATAATAGTAAAGCATGTGAATGTATTTGTATTTGCATAAATTGTTTATAAAACTAATAAAAGAAGATAGAAAACTGGTTCCTGAGCTGGAGCTGGAACTAAAGGATAGAAACAATTCATTATGCATAGATTGTAAATAAGGGGAAGAGGGCACAACCATGTAAGTGCAGACATTTAATTAACATTAAAACAACAATCATGCACTCGCTGCGTTGGATGAAAGTTAGGCATATCATAATGCATAATTGCTGTTTTATTGTTTATAATGTTAAATAAATGTCTGCACCTAGATGGTGGTGCCTTCTTCCTTTTGTTTACAATCTGTGCACTAGAGCAGGGGTTTCCAAACTTTCTAAAGGAAGGGCCAGTTTAATGTCCTTGCAAATGTAGGAGGTGGGGTGGCCAGTAGGAGTAGAACATGACTTGGTGTCAGTGGGAAAACACAATGCCCCATATTTGGTATGAATGGGAGGAATAGTGCCCCCCCCAATCATTGGTGTCAGAGAGAGGAATAGTGACCCCCATCATTGGTGTCAGGGAGAGGAATAGTGCTCCCCCCCCCATCATTGGTGTCAGGGAGAGGAATAGTGCTTCATCATTGGTATCATTGGGAGGAATTCTACTTAATTATTGTTGTCTATAGAACTAATAGTGCCTCATCAGTGTCGATGAGAGGACTATTACCCCATTGGAATAGTGCCTCATCATTGGTGTCAATGAGAGGACTAGCACCCCAGTGTTGGTGTCAGTGTTGGTGGCAGACATGTGCAAAAGGGAAAAATTTGTTTAGTTTCGTTTCGTTTTAATTTGTTAATTAATTAATTTAGTTTAGTTATATTTGTTAAATTCGTTAAATTATTTTTCGTATTTCGTTTAGTTTTCTGCCGAATTCGAAAAATCAGTCACATTCGAAAATATTTCAACCAAATTCGAAAATATTTCTACCGAATTCTAAATGATTTCAACATGATTCGAAATGATTTCAACATGATTCGAAATGATTTCAACCGCATTCAAAACTATTTCAACCGGATTTGAAAATATTTTGCGACCCAAATTTAGGGCCATGTATCTCGGGGTGACTTGGTGCTAGAAACCCCAAATCTGTATATGTTGTAGTGCTAGTTCTATTGTGTCTGCATACTAAATTTGGTGTTTCTAGCTATAAGTGACCCCGAGATATGTGGCCCCGAATTCGGGTCGCAAAATGTCATTCTATGCTGCAGAAAAGTACTTTCATATTGCCCATATCTGAGGTCGCTTAGTGGCAGGTGACGTGGCAAGTGGACAATCCACAACTTGGTCACATGGCACTCGTGGCTGGTCACATGGCACTCGTGTCAAGTCACGTGGCACTCGTGGCCGGTCATGTGGCACTCGTGTCAGGTCACGTGGCACTCGTGGCCGGTCACGTGGCACTCGTGGCAGGTCACGTGGCACTCGTGGCAGGTCACGTGGCACTCATGGCAGGTGTCGTGGCAAGTGGACAATACACAACTTGTGGCAGGTGACGTGGCAAGTGGACAAATACAATACACAACTTTTGGCAAGTGGACAATGACATACAGCATATGCACTTGCCTTGTGATCGACATCTGTGACTTCTTCAATCAGGCATGCTGACAACTTCATTGATACCATAAATATAAATGAAATAAGATGTGTGTGTTTTTTTTTGCACTGGTACACTGCAAGTATGAAAAGTTGATGTGATAGATATATATAAGTAAGTATAAGTAACTAACCATCTTCCAAAATTTCTAATTCAAATCAAAAAGATTAGAACAGAATAGAAAAAATAATAATTTAATAGAATAAAATAGAAAGAATATACAACCATCTTCTGAAATTCAAATTTGAATAGAATAAATTTGAATTTCAAATAGTATGAATTCAAATTTTTAAATGAATTCATTTTAAATTTGGATAGAAAAGATTATAATAAAATAGAAAATAGACTAGAAAAATGATAGAACAGAATAGAATATATTATATTTAATCTGTTCTGTTCTATTGCTTTACTAGTCTATACTTTTATATTCTATTAAAATCTTTTCTATTAAAATCGAAATCATTATATACTAAATTCGAATTATATATATATATATATTTCTGACATTTGAATTTCGTATATAGAATGAATTTGAATTTGAATAGAATAGATTAGAATAGAAATAGAGAATAGACTAGTACAATAGAACAGAATAGAATATAGATACTATCTATTTCATTTTGAATTTTTTTGCAGATTACCATTTGTTTTAATAAGATCTCCTGCAGACTATTAGCATCTATTTCATTTTTTGCAGATCTCCTGCAGACTATTAGTATCTATTTTGTTTTTTCACCAGATCTCCTGCAGACTATTAGCATCTATAAAACATTTTTGCAGATCTCCTGCAGACTATTAGCACCTATTTCTTTTATAGCAGATCTCATGTAGACTATTAACAGCCATTTCACTTCTTTTTTTGGAGATCTCCTGCAGACTGTTAGAATCAATTTAATTTTTCTTTTTTTGCAGATTACTATTTATTTCCATCAGATCTCCTACAGTATATTAACATCTATTTCATTTTTTGCAGATCTCCTGCAGACTATTAGCATCTATTTCATTTTTATTTTTATTTTTTTGCATTAGAACAGCCATTTCCTTTAGATATAGATGCTAATAATCTGCAGGAGATCTGCAAACAATGAAATATATGTTATTATACTGCAGAAAATCTGATGGAAATAAATAGTAATCTCCAAAAAAAAAAAATGAAATTGATTTTAACAGTCTGCAGGAGATTTGCAAAAAAAAAAAAAAAAAAGAAGTGAAATGGCTGTTAATAGTCTACAGGAGATCTGCTAAAAAAAATAGATGCTAATGGTCTGCAGGAGATCTGGTTAGAAAACAAAATAGATACTAATAGTCTGCAGGAGATCTGCAAAAAATTTAAATAGATGCTAATAGTCTGCAGGAGATCTTATGGAAACAAATAGTAATCTCCAAAAGAAATTAAAAATGAAATAGATAGTATCTATATTCTATTCTGTTCTATTATTGTTCTAGTCTATTCTCTATTTCCATTCTAATCTTTTCTATTCAAATTCAAATTCATTCTATGCGAAATTCGAATGTCGGAAAGAAATATATATATATTATAAAACCACCATCTTCCGAAATTCGAATTTAGTATATAATGATTTTGATTTTAATATAAAAGATTTTAATAGAATATAAAAGAATAGACTAGAAAAACAATAGAACAGAACAGAATAAAATATAATATATTCTATTCTGTTCTGTTCTATCATTTTTCTAGTCTATTTTCTATTTTATTATAATCTTTTCTATCCAAATTTAAAATTAATTAATTAAAATTTTTGAATTCATACTATTCGAAATTCAAATTTATTCAATTTGAAATTTGAATTTCAGAAGATGGTTGTATATTCTTTCTATTTTATTCTATTAAATTATATTTTTTTTTCTAATCTTTTCTATTTGAATTAGAAATTTTGGAAGATGGTTAGTTACTTACTGATATACATCTGTCACATCAACTTCTCATACTTGCAGTGTACCAGTGCAAAAAACACACACATCTTATTTCATTTATATTACTTTTCTGCAGAAGAGAATGACATTTTGCGACCCGACTTTGGGGCCACATATCTCAGGGCCACTTATAGCTAGGAACCCCAAATTTGGTATGCAAACACAGTAGAACTAGCACTACAACATATCCATATATTTGGGGTTTCTAGCACCAAGTGACCCCGAGATACATGGCCCTAAATTTGGGTCGCAAAATATTTTCGAAAATGTCAAGCACTTTTCTGCAGCAGAGAATGACATTTTGTGACCCAAATTCTGGGCCTCGTAACTTTGGATATGTTGTAGTGCTAGTCCCATTGGATATAGGGAAAGGGGAGGAAAGCATATTGGAGGTGTAAACCTGGGCACAGGGGGAGGAGTATAGAGCCAAGCAGGGCTCGAGTCCTGCGGGAATGCGTGGGAACGGCGTCCCTGCACTTTTTTCACAGCAGGAACGCCGTTCCCTTTGCAGACTAGAGCCGCCCGAGCCGATCCTTTACTAAGCGCCGATGACCAGCATCGCCGCATAGTGAAGGACAGAAGGACACAGTGCAGGAAGGAAGTCGGCAGCCGCATCTGCCGATGCCCAGTCTGTAGATCCGGCCGCTGCTGCCCACAGCTACTGAGGTGTGTGAGCGGTGCTGGAGTGATCTCCAGCCTTGTTTGCTGCGCCGGAGTCTGGGAGGGGGGACGTGTCTGACAAGGGGAAATCCCGCCCACTGCCCCACCATGCAGTTTGACATGCCGCCCAGACTCTGAAGAGGGGCAGCCAGAAGCCGAGGACACTATTGTAAGGGGAGAATGGGCAGAAGTGTATGGGGGTGAAAGGCTGTGCGGTCTCCTCATGCTGTGTTTGGATGACTGGTGGCAGCCTACTCTGCTGGAACTTGTAGTGCCCTCTGTTGGGGGCTGAGATATGGCAGCCTCCTATGTTGGAACTTGTAGTGCCCTAGACTGTGGGTGGACTGAGGAATCCTCAGTCCCCCACAGAGGGCACTATAAGTCCCAGCAGAGTAGGCTGCCATTCTTCAGTCCCCTATAATCCAGGGCACTACAAGTCCCAGCATATCAGGCTGCTCTTACAGAACAGGAGAAGGAGATGGGAGGGGGATTTGTACTGGAAGAGGAGAGAAGGAGGCGGTTTGAGATGGGGGAGGATTTGTGATGAGAGGGGGGATTTTTGCTGGGAGGGGGAGATGGGGGAGGTTTTTTTTTCTAAGAGGGGTAATATATGCTGGGAGGGGGAGATGGGGGGGGATTTGTACTGGGAGAGAAGAGAAGGAGGCACAGGTTTGAGATGGGGGGGGATTTTTGCTGAGGGGGGGAATTTTTTTGCTGGGAGGGGGAGAGGGGGGATGATTTTTGCTAAGAGGGGGGATTTATGCTGGGAGGGGGAGATGAGAGAGAATTTATGCCGAGAAGGGGAGATGAGAGGATTTGTGATGAAAGGGAGAATTTATGCTGGGATGGGGAGATGGGGGAGGATGTGTCCTAGGAAAGAAGGTGAAGGCAAGGGTTTGTGCTGAGAAGGGGAATTAGTCCTGGAAGGGGTTATATGAGGGTGAGGATTTGTGCTGAAAGGTGGGATTTTTGCTGCTAGGGGGAGACGGAGGGGACAGGAGTCTGTGCTGAGAGGGGGGATTAGTACTGGGAGGGGTTATATGAGGGTGAGGATTTGTGCTGAAAGGTGGGATTTTTGCTGCTAGGGGGAGACGGAGGGGACAGGGGTCTGTGCTGAGAGGGGGGATTGGAGGTAAGAGAATTTGTGGATTTATGTTGTAGGTGGGATATGGGGAGTGAGTATTTGTGCGGAGGGGGAGGTATTTGTGCTAGAAGGGGGCATATGGGGGTGAGGAGTTTGCCCTGGGCACTGGATGATCTTGTCCCAGCATTGGCACACTCTACAAATTGCAAAGGCAGAGCTGTGAAGAGAGAGGGCCAGGTGCCGACATGAGGACTGGATTGGAAGTTGCTGCAGCCTGTACTGATGCGGTGGCGACTATGGCGGCCAGGAACGGCAGACTCGTGAGTACCTAGTGGCTCTGCTGAGTGAAGTGACACACACACGTGTTTCTTTGGTAAGATAGCCCCCACAGCTAGCTTAGGTGTATAGAGTGGCAGTCGGAGGAATAGTGTCCCATCATTTTTTTTTTTTTTGGTGGGGGAGTGGATCTTGGGTGGGAGTTCCCACACTTTTTTCCCCAGGACTTGACCCCTGGAGCCAAGACCGCAGACAGAATGGGACCCGAGAACCCAAATCTACCAAGAGTCTGGGACATGTATCCCCAGTGTATCCTGTCGAATGCCTTCTCCGCATCCAAAGACAGAAGCAGAGAAGGCATCCGACAGGATCTAGCATAGTGCAGACTATTAACAACCCTCCTTGTGGCGTCTAATGCCTGTCTTCCTTTTGTGAAAGTATTTAATAAAGAAATAGGCCTGAAGTTAGCTGGAATAGTGGGGTCTTTCCCAGGTTTTGGGATGGTAACTATAAATGCCTTAAAGCGGTAGTAAACCCGCTATTTTTTTTTTTTTAACACCTGCAAAGCAAAAGGCATAATGAGCTAGTATGCACTGCATACTAGCTCATTATGAAATACTTACCTTAGAACGAGGCCCCGACATCTGGCACGATCCACGCCGAGGGAGCTGACATGCTCCCTCGGTGTTTCTTTCGGGTATCGCGGCTCCGGCGCTGTGAGTGGCCGGAGCCGCGATATCGTCACTCCCGCGCATGCGCGCGGGAGATTTCTTTCCGGCCGCCGGTCACTGCCGGATTTTCAGGCCGAGAATCCCCTCGTGCGCATGCGCCGCTGCAGTCAGCGGCGCACACCGAGGAGAATATCTCCTAAACCGTACAGGTTTAGGAGATATTTTTTTTTACCTACAGGTAAGCCTTATTATAGGCTTTCCTGTAGGTAAAAGTTACAAAAAAGAGTATACAACCACTTTAAGCATTTCGGAGGGGAACGAGGCAGAGGACACAGCTTCAGAGTAGACTGCTTTTAGAGCCGGGGAGAGAATCTGAGAGAAAGTCTTGTAGTAACAATTCGGGAGTCCATCAGGACCTGGGGACTTCCCATTTGGTAGAGTTTTGGTAACCCGTCGGATCTCAGGTTCCGTGATAGGCGGGTTGAGGGTCTCCAGTTGTTCTTGTGTCAGAGTGGGGAGTGTGAGATTAACAAAGAATTTTTTAATGTCATCCTCAGTAGGTTGTGGGGTAGATGGGTCATTTTTAAGGTTATATAAAGAAGAGTAGTAATCTGCAAAGGAGTTTGCAATATCCATGGGGTTATATAGTTTACTATTATCTGATTTACGAATTAAAAAAGGAATGTTAGTTTTAGTTTTACGATCTTTCAGTCTCTGGGCTAATAATTTACCGGCTTGATTGCCGGATGAATAGTGGGACAATTTCAGGGATTGGATATGTTTGTCGTATTGCTCTAGCAATAGGAGCCTGAGATCCGAATACAATTTGTTCAATTTATGCATCACAGTATAGTCCGTGTCAGTTTTGTTTTGGGCCTCCAGTTGTCTAATATCAGAAAGAAGGGAATCTAACTTTTGTGTTCTCTGCCTCTTTGCCCGTGAGCTCATTTGAATAAGAATGCCTCTTATGAAAGCCTTATTGGCACACCACATAGTAAATGGACTAGACACAGAAGTGGTATTAAGGGAAAAATATTCCTTTGTTTGGTAAGGAAGGCAACTTGCTGCGGCTGTTGAAGAAGGCGGGAATTGGCACGCCAGACACTTGCAGGGGTCAGAGGACGCTCTCCATCTACCGTAATGGACACGGGAGCGTGGTCCGACCAGGTGATATCATGAATGGACGAAGATGAGATTCTTTGCAGTAGCAGTTTGTCAGTCAAGATTAAATCTATATGGGAATAAGAGTTGTGTCTGGAGGAATGAAAAGAGTAATCTCGTTCGTTAGAGTGTTGGCAGCGCCAGACATCGTACAATTCCTCAGCGTGGAGCAAAGGTTGCAGAGTAGGTAGGGAGCGTTGTGATTTAGAAGTTGTGTCCATTTTGTAGTTGGGTGTGATATTGAAATCTCTGCACACTATCAAGTCACCTAATTTTAGTAAATCTACTTTGTGGAGAAGTTTTTTCAAAAAACTTAGTTGATGAGTATTGGGTGCGTATGCGTTGACTATTGTATAAGGTTTGTTATTGAAGCTGCCCACTAGGGCCAGGTATCTTCCTTCAGGATCAATATAAGTCTCCTGTAATGAGAAAGCAACTGAGTCTTTTATGGCGATTAGTACTCCTTTCTTTTTTGTAGAGGCAGAGGCCCTGAAGACATGTGGGAATCTGTTGTGCTTAAAAGTGGGTTCACTGGAGGATGACCAGTGTGTTTCCTGAACACACAGGACATCAGATCCTAGCTTGAGAGCCTCCCTCCATAGCGAGGCACGTTTGGCGGGGTGGTTCAGACCATGAACATTAAAGGAAGTTACTGTAATTGACATATTTCAGGTAGAGAGGAATGCCATATAAAGTTCCTCAGGGAATCCAGGGCTGCTCCATAAAGGCCAAGATCGGCAGGTTGATGGTGTAGATATTGAATAGATCGTCTCCTTGGGTGAACCATCCTTATCCATCTTCGAGGGGTAGTAATAGAAAGCAAAAGGGGTAGGTGAGAGAAAAGCAAAAGTCAAAAAGGAACAAAGAATCAACTGGTAAAGAGATAAAAAGGTAGATTCCGTCTGGAATCTTGTGGCAGGTGAACTGCACATAGTTGAGAACGGGGAGACTCACGGACTGAGAGCTCCAAGGCGAAAGGGATCTTGTTGATCAACTAGCTGGATTAGTTTAACTGAGGCAGTTAGTTGTCAGTTTTCTTGGTATGTCTTTTGCGAGATACAACTTGCCAATCGTCGCTGGTATTCAACGTTGAGGCAGCCGGGGTATTGTCAGAGATTTGGGCTGGTAGGATATCCCACGTACGAAGCAAATCTAAGCCTTCAGCTAAGTTGGAGATTACGGATACCCTGCCCTCTTGTACAAAATATTATGGTTCCTAAGTGCCTTAGTAACCGACAAGAGGGACTTACGTTTTTGCATAGTATATTGCGAAAGATCCGCAAACAGTTGGATGGTGGAGTATTGCTCCGGGGATTGGAATTCTTACGGTAAGCCAACATGAGATGCTCTTTTACGTGGTAGAAATGTACCCTCATCAGTACATCTCTGGGGGTGTTGTCTGGGAGGTGGGGCGGTTTGGGCAGGCGGTGGATCCGGTCGATGACCAGTTCAGTAGCCGTTACTGAGGGTAGGAATGCCAATATAAGGTCCTTGGCATATTGATGTAGCTGGGCAGGTAGAACCATTTCAGGCACGCCACGCAGCTTAACATTATTCCTGCGAGACCTGTCCTCGAGGTCGGCGAGTTTAGCCTTGAGCCAGGCCACTTTGTCTGCCTGATCTTTATGGGAGTCTACCAAAGTATTGTAAGAGGATGCGTATTCTCCCATCTTTTTCTCCACATGGTCAATTCTGCCCCCCAGTTCATTAACTTCAGACTTGAAATTTGTCATGCATTCCATCAGATCTGAGTGCAATGAACCACGTAGGGAGATTAACATATCTTTTAAAGTAGTATCAGATATAGGCTGGTTCACGGTAGGGAAGGAGTTAATGGTGTCAGCTAGTTCTCTCGTGTCATCTAGAGAGCCCTGATGTGCACTGACCTTATCTCCCGGTGGATCATTCGTCAAGCGGGGCCTCGATTTAACTGGGCTGCATGAGAGAGGGGTTGAGGCAGCAGGAGAGTGCCGCTGAGAGTCTCTGTCCGATCCCGGGCTTGGCGTCGCAGATGGGGACCCGCCTGTAGGAGACGGAGATCTGCCGCCGGCGCCATCTTGGGCATCGCGGCCTTTGGTAGTGAAGAAATCCCGGAGTTTCTTCGGCTGTGTGTTGTTAGCCCGCTTGCGGGTCATCCTAGGAGGATGAGCGATAGTTTAGCTCCGTGTCGATGAAGGCAAAGCTGAGATTCGCCGCCTCGGAGTGTGCTGTATCCCTTCGCTGGAGCGGAGCTCTCGGGTTAAGCGTCCATTCCGCTGCACGCTGGCCACACCCTCCTCCACTGCTCCTTCTGACGGATGCCTCAGCAACACGTTGTCCAAGACCAGGAGTTTGTAACCTCCCAGTCTCTGGGAATGCGTTGCACAGACCTTTCTGCAAGGCCTCCCAGAGATGTCTCATCCTCTGCTCCCTCTGCGACAGCAAGATAAGGTCGGCAACCTTACCCTTGTACCGTGGATCAAGGAGAGTGGCCAGGCAGTAATGGTCACTCTCCTTGATCCGAAGAATACGAGGATCCTTCCGCAGGCTTTGCAGGATCAGGGAGGCCATGCAGTGTAGGTTAACTGAGGCATTCGGTCCAGAGTCCTCTGGGTCACTAAGGACAAGATGATCCTCAGCTACCTCCTCCCAGCCACGTACAAGTCCACGGGTTTCTTGGGACTGTAAATCATCCCTACAAGACTGCTGCTGCTGATGCTGAGTGCCAGCCTCCACCTCCATGATGACACAATCATCCTCCTCCTCCTCATCCTCATCCTCTTCCTGTGTGATGGGTGGGACAGCAGGAACACTGTCTGGATAAAGGGGGCCTTGAGAGGCAAGGAAGTCGTCCTCTTCCTGCCTCTGTTCTGCCTCAAGTGCCCTGTCCATTATTACACGCAGCATATGCTCCAAGAGGTGGACAAGAGGTACAGTGTCACTGATGCATGCACTGTCACTGCTCACCATCCTTGTGGCCTCCTCAAATGGTGACAGGACAGTGCATGCATCCCTGATCATGCCCCACTGGCATGGTGAGAAAAAACTGAGCTCCCCTGACCCTGTCCTGGTGCCGTAGTCGCACAGGTACTCATTGATGGCCCTCTGCTGCGTGTGCAGCCGCTGCAGCATGGCCAACGTTGAGTTCCACCTGGTGGGCATGTCACATATAAGGCAGTTCTTGGGCAGGTTCAACTCCTTTTGGAGCTCAGCCAGCCAAGCACAGGCATTAAATGATCGGCGGAAATGCACAGAGACTTTCCTGGCCTGCTTCAGGACATCCTGTAAGCCCGGGTACCTACCCAAGAACCGCTGCACCACCAGGTTAAGGACGTGAGCCACACAGGGCACATGGGTCAATTGTCCCTGCTGGAGGGCGGAGAGGAGGTTGGTGCCATTGTCGCAAACCACCAATCCTGGCTTAAGCTAGCGTGGCAACAACCACCTCTTGGCCTGCCCCTGCAGAGCTGACAAAATATCTGCCCCAGTGTGGCTCCTGTCCCCCAAACAAACCAGCGCAAGCACGGCATCGTATCGTTTTGCCTGCGTACTTGCGTAGCCCCTTGAACGCCTACGCAGCACCGCTGGTTCTGAGGACAGAGCACTGGAAGAGGCCATGGAGGAAAAAGAAGAGGAGGGGGTGGAGAGAGGTGTGTCACAACCAGTAGTAGCATTTTGGAGGTGTGGTGGCGGAACAACCTCCAACACTACTGCACCTTGTCCTGCATCCTTCCCAGCTGCCAGAAGAGTGACCCAATGGGCCGTGAAAGACAGGTAACGTCCCTGTCCATGCCTGCTGGACCATGAGTCAGCGATAATATGCACCTTACCGCTGACCACCCTGTCCAGCGAGGCAAGGACATTGCCTTCCACATGCCGGTAGAGAGCCGGAATCGCCTTCCGTGAGAAAAAGTGGCGTTTGGGGACCTGCCACTGAGGAACAGCACATTGTACAAACTCACGGAAGGGGGCAGAGTCTACCAACTGAAAAGGCAGCAGTTGAAGTGCTAGCAATTTAGCCAATCTAGCATTCAACCGCTGGGCATGTGGATGGCTGGGAGCACTTGGCTGTGAAACACCTAATTCTACACCTTCATTCCTCTCAGAGCAGGTTTCAGAGAGGACTGAAAGTCTAGTGGGGTTGGAGATCCCAGCTGATAAGGAGCAAGGAGAAGTCCGCTTTGTTCTTTGGTGTGGGTCTTTGAGGTACGCTTGCCAACAAGCTGCATGGCAGGTCAACATATGTCTGGTCAAGCATGTGGTGCCCAAGTGGCTGATGTTTTGGTCACGCGAGATACGCTTGAGACATATGTTGCAAATAGCAGCGGTGCGATCTGATGCACTCGTCTCAAAAAAGGCCCACACCAAAGAACTTTTAGAATAACGCGCAGAGGCAGCACCCTGCACAGGCGGAGCTCTGCGGTGTGATTCAGGCGGTGTGCTGTCCCTAAGCTGGCCCCCGGAGAGCATCCTGCCTCGTCGGAGATGTGCCACCTCCTCCTCCTCCTCTCTCCTACCAGGCACCCACGTGGAGTCAGTGCCCTCATCATCCCCTCCCTCTTCATCGCTGAAGCAAACCTGGCAGTATGCTGCAGCTTGTGGAACATGACTGCCAGATTGCTGTCCTTCTTGAGCATCCCCTCTCTCTGCGCTAACGCTACTGCCTTCCTCTAGCTGAGTATCATCATCAGAGCCTACAAAACACTGGGCATCCTCCTGGAGCATGTACCCAACACTGTGCTGAAAGAGTTCAGGGGACTCCTCAGGAGGACGTGGTGGGTCTAGGGAAGGAGTCACTGATGATGACATTGAGACAAGGGAAGAGAATGCATTGGCAGCTGCTTTGCTAGTACCCTGAGCCTGGGTGAGAGAGGATGAGGAGGAAGAGGGCTTGGTCATCCACTCTACCAAGTCTTCGGCATGATGCGGCTCAACACGTCCAGCTGCCGAAAATAAGGACAAGCGTGTCCCATGGCCACGTGCTGATGATGATGCACCGCGTCCACGACTGTTGTCTCTAGACACAGAGCCTCCTTGCCCTCTTTTATTGGCTCGGGCCTCTCTGCCTCTCCTTGTTGGCCTTCCAGACATGGTAATGGCCTGAAGGGAGATGGGAAAACCAGCAATTGGGTAGTGTATATTGTGCTGGAGGCACACAACACCCACTAACTCCTGCAGATGCCTTTATTATAGAACAGGAATTAAAGGGTAGATACCGGTGTATACTTTGCTGTGCTGGAGGCACGCAACACCAACTAACTCCTGCAGATGGCAGATGGCTCAATTAGAGAAGAGCTATATAGGTGGATAATGGTGTATACTGCGGTCAGGGCACGCAGACAACACCCACAATCTCCTACAGCTGACTGAAAGCTCAATTACAGAAGAGCAATATAGCTAGCTATATAGGTGGATATAATGGTGTATACTGCGGTCAGGGCACGCAGACAACACCCACAATCTCCTACAGCTGACTGAAAGCTCTATTACAGAAGAGCAATATAGCTATCTATATAGGTGGATATAATGGTGTATACTGCGGTTAGGGCACGCAGACAACACCCACAATCTACTACAGCTGACTGAAAGCTCTATTACAGAAGAGCAATATAGCTATCTATATAGGTGGATATAATGGTGTATACTGCGGTCAGGAAACGCAGACAACACCCACAATCTCCTACAGCTGACTGAAAGCTCTATTACAGAAGAGCAATATAGCTAGCTATATAGGTGGATATAATGGTGTATACTGCGGTCAGGCACGCAGACAACACCCACAAACTCCTGCAGATTGCTAAAAGCTCAATTACAGAAGAGCAAGAATGCTAAATCGGCCGTTAACGAACGGTGTATACTGTGTTGAAGGTACACAGAGAACACCCACTAACTCCTACAGACGCCAACACACTACACAAGGCCCCCACGCTGGCGGCCTTATATAGTGTGGGGCGTGTATTACACAGCCTGAGCTATGATTGGCCACAGGCATCCTGCCTGTGGCCAATCATGGCTCTCCTCGCTGCCGGCGCTGTGATTGTCCAAGCATGCGGGGTCACAGTGCATGCTTGGCCAATCATGAGCCAGAAATGCACTGCGATGGCGCAGTGCATTGTGGGCCATGAGCGCCACACGAATTTGCCGCGGACGGCCCATAACGTTCGGTATTCGCCGAACGTGCGAACAGCCGATGTTCGAGTCGAACATATGTTCAACTCAAACACCAAGCTCATCCCTATCCTTGAAGATTTTCCCTGGACAAATCCAGTTTTCTCTGGAAGGAGAAGACAGCGGTCATCAAATCACAGATGGAATTGTTCTTGCCCTGGAGCTTTAAATTGAGTTAATTAAGCACTTAAGCCCCGGACCATTTTGCTGGCCAAAGACCAGATCACTTTTTGTGATTCGGCACTGCGTCGATTTAACTGACAATTGCGACGTGGCTCCCAAAAAAAATTGATGTCCTTTTTTTCCCACAAATAGAGCTTTCTTTTGGTGATATTTTATCACCTCTGTGGTTTTTATTTTTTGCGCTATAAACAAAAAAGAGCGTCAATTTTGAAAAAAGTGCATTCTTTTTTAGATTTTGCTATAATAAATATCCCCCAAAAATATATAAAAAATCATTTTTTTCCCTCAGTTTAAGCCGATATGTATTCTTCTACATATTTTTGGTAAAAAAAAAAAAAAAAATCGCAATAAGCGTTTATTTATTGGTTTCCACAAAAGTTATAGCGTTTACAAAATAGGGGATAGTTTTATGGCATTCTTATTAATTTTTTTTTTACTAGAAATGGTGGCAATCAGCGATTTTTATCGTGACTGCGACATTATGACACATCGGACATTTTTGACACATTTTTGGGACCGTTGTCATTTATACAGCGATCAGTGCTGTACAAATGCACTAATTCCTGTGTAAATAACACTGGCAGTGAAGGGGTTAACCATTAGTGGCAGTGTAGGGGTTAAGTGTGTATTGGGGTGTGTTTCTAACTGTGGGGGGGGCGTGGCTGTGTGTGACACGTCACCGATCTCTGCTCCCGATGACAGGGAGCAGAGATCAGTGACACTGTCACTAGGGAGAACGGGGAGATGCTTGTTTACATTAGTATCCCCGCGGCGATCGAGTTTGCGGGACCCACGATCCGACTCATGGAGGTCCAGGCCTGCACTCGCACGCGCTGGTGGCTTGCACGCGAGGGCACGGTGCCAAATTTAAAGGGACATACAGGTACGCCCATTTGCCTGTCCATGCCATTCTGCCGACGTACATCGGCGTGCGCCGGTCGGGAAGTGGTTAAGGTGTGGTGTTATGTCCACTAGGAAAGCAATATTATCCATTGTGCTCTCATCTTGTAAAAACTGTTTTACTTTCTGACTTTTGAGTCACACAAAGAAAGCCGCTACTTTTTGAATGGACCAAAAGCATTCCAATACATTGCCTTTACTCAGCCATCTAACATTGTTGTGAAGTAAAAGGTCATTTGTATTTGCCTCAACTTCTTTAAGAAACTCTCTTAGTAAACGATGTACATGGGACGAGGATACCCTGAGGAAGTTGATGAGTTTCATCATTGTGGCCATGATTTCTGCAAATTTTTCTGATAGACCTGCACACAGGACAGTTTGGTGAATGATGCACTCTCCTTTCCAAGCATGGCAGGGGCACCATCTGTGGTGACTGAGACCACTTTTTTCAGATCTATCTTCCTCTTTCTCAGAATCTCCTTAATGGCCTCATATATATCTTGTCTGCTTGTGTGTGTCTCAAGTGGTGTTACACCTAACAGGTCCTCACAGAGTTCTTTTGTTTCTTTGTGAAAAAAATCTTACATACACCAAAAGCTGGGAATTATCAGTTATATCTGTTGATTCGAACAAGACATAATAATATCAAATATATTTTATTACATTTTTTTTAAATTGTTAACACATTAAGAATAAAATCAATTTGAAATTGATATAGCTCTAGTTAATTTGACCACTTAATTGAAATCTCTGTTACTATTTTGTGAAGAGCCAACGTGTTTCACAACTGCTTCCTCGGGACCTCAGTGCCTTGGCTATAGTTAGAGACCCTGTTCAAAAAAGAAAAACATAACTGTTTTGCAAATTAAGATTGGATGAAAATGCAGCATAACCACTTCAATATACCACTCAATATACCACTCCCATATATATGCATATAGCTTTAAACAATGCATAGAGAGCCACTTACAAGTGGAAGTAAAGATCCCTCAGCGTGCCAAGTGTCCATCAGAAGCAACCCATGTCAATCAATGTCTTCCAATAATAAATGTATAGACAAAAAAGAATACACTGAATAATCCTATTCTGAAAAATAATAAGAATGGGATTGATTGGCTGCCTTAAAGAATAGATGGGGTGCTGGAGGGTGTGGCGGTTACAGCAATATAATACTTACAAGAACTGGGATCATAAAAGGGAAACAGAAGGAATCATCCTTATTGCAAAGTATAAACAGGGGGACATAGTATCTGGTTTCTCAGAGTGACACCTATTGGGTCTAAATGAGACATACTATCAGCATTCCACACAATGAATAAATCAACCTCAAATTCCCACAGACCAAAAAACACAAAAATATACCTTAGGGCCAGATCACATCAGATGCAGTTCCGTGCAGTTTTGTGTGGCTTTTTTTATGCACAAAATGCATTCACAGTGTTTTTTCCTTTTCAAATATTTTTATTAAGATATAAAAGGTAAAATTATACAAACAAATAAGATCGTACAATTGAGAACAGTCGCAACATAAGTATACAGCCAGCGACAACAGTACGAGGTTACAGTAAAGAACAATGTAGAACAAATGAAAGTGTCCAGGATCCAGTAGCTCCGCCAGAGCGCTTTAATAAAATTTCTACATTGGATCTGGTATCAACTGAGGGCAGAATCCTAACAACAGGAGACCCCATAGTAGGGTGAATCATCCCCGGATCTGGGGAGCAGAAACCACTTAAAGAGTATTTACCCTACTACAGTATAGTTACAGGAGCAAACATAAAAAGAACTATTAAAGTCAACCAATAAAAAAGAAGGGGGAAGAGGAAGCGGGAAGCAGAGACAAGAAAAGGAAAAAGAGTGAAAGTGAGCGAAGGAGCACAGGAAGGAAGGGGGACAAGGATGGGACGGCGGGCGACCCGGCGTCCCCAAAGGTTTTAAAGGAGAAGATGCATCCTTAGGTAAGATCTAATATTTAGACTATGGTACTAAGAGTTGATGATCAAAATTTGGGGGTAGGAAGTGATCCACCCATGGCTGCCAAATCCTTCCATGAAGTGGGAGTTTATTCAGAATAGTTGCTTCGATTTTGCTATGGATCATAGCCTGGGTGACCCGATTTTTAACTTTAGTAATATGCAGAGCTGAAGATTTCAAGGCTTTCGCAATGGTCTGCTTCGCTGCCGTCATTACCTCACAGTGTTTTTTTCTTTATTATTATTATACGCGATTTATATAGCGCCAACAGTTTACGCAGCGCTTTAACACAATTACAGTACAATTCAATACAAAAGGTACAGGAGGGCCCTGCTTGTAGAGCTGACCGGAAACTGACTACATGGTGTGAACTAGAGCCATTGGAATACATGGAAAACACTGTGCATGCATTTTTAGTGCTGAAATAAAGCACACGGAACTGAACAGAACTGCGTCTGGTGTGAACTAGCACTTAATGGTATTCAAGATGTTGATCAATAGTGGTATTGAGTCCGTAGCACTAGCGGTTCCTTTAAAAGATGGTATGGAGAGTCTAAAACATGGTAAAAGAAAATGATGTAATCCATTAGTTCCATTTCCACAATACCCAAGAGTTCAATAGCCGCCACCTGCTCACTTACCAGGTAACTTATGTCCAAATATTTGTATAAAGTTGATGATACTAGATAACAAAAATCACTTTTCTAGTCCACCTCCTCTCACTCAGTCAGCGACTCTAAAACATTTATAGCCTATAAGCTGTAATCAACTTGTCTAATAAAGTATACAATAGCCAAATTGACGTACTTAGAGATATGCAGCACTCACTCACCAAAGACTCCCACTAAACAACACAGCAGCATCCATTGCTGCTAGTGTCTAAAAACTGAGCTAATATAGCCAGGATATGGCGCCAAAGCAGCATCCTAATTCTGATCGATATCAGCTGTAGTGATGGGATGGCATTCAATAGCCTCAGAAACTCCCACATGCAGCCGTCTAGTGTCAATCCGCCACTGTGCCCAGCACAGCGCACTCACCGCACGCCACCCCCGGGCCGAAACAAACCGAAAGCACGTGCATTCGCAGTAGTGTGGAGATTCCAGGTGAGCCGTGCGACTCAGGAGCGTTTGTAACGCTCTGGCAAACTTATCCATGAGGTGATCTTGCTCATCCAATCTGGAAAAAATATTAACAACAAGTGGATTGACTGCATCTTCTGAATTCATGGCCTTCGCCTACTGTCAGAAATCATGAAATCAGGCCGAGACAGAAGTACAGTTAATTCACTTGTTTAATAATAAAATTAAAAAGAACAAACTCAGTCAAAACATAGCCAAAGTTCAGCAACCGGAACAGATAGTCAGCCAAGCCAGAAGTCAGGGATCAATGTAGTGGAACAGCAATCAGGATCTGGAGCCAGAAGGAATGTCAGCAAAGCAAGTCTTGAACAAGATCGCAGGAGATAGTTTGGCTCAAAGAAAAGGTGGCAACCCTAGTTGAACTGGATGGACTTGTGTCTTTTTTTCAACTAGATTAACCACTTCAATGCCAGGCACTTTTATCCCTTCCTGCCCAGGCCAATTTTTAGCTTTCAATGCTGTCGCATTTTGAATGACAATTGCGCGGTCATGCTACGCTGTACCCAAACAAATGTTTTATCATTTTGTTCCCACAAATAGAGCTTTCTTTTGGTGGTATTTGATCACTGCTGGCATTTTTATTTTTCGTGCAACAAATAAAAAAAGACCGAAAATTTTGAAAAAAATAAGTTTTTGTTTCCTCATATAATTTTCTGTTATAAAATTTTGTAAATAAATAAATTTTCTCCTTCACTGAGGGGCACTGATGAGGCTGCACTAATGGGCACTGACAAGGTGGCACTGATGGTGGGCACTGATGGGTGGCACTGATGGACAGTGATAGGCGGTGATAGGTGGCACTGGTATGCAGCACTGATGGGCATTGATAAAAGGCACTGATGGGTGCTTATGGTTGGCACATGTGGACACTGATTGGCACTGATGGGCATAGATGGGCATTGATAGGTGGCACTGATGGACCCTAATAGATGGCACTGCTGGGCATCACTGATGAGGAGATATCTGGCAAGCATTGATTAACTGGCACTGACTGGCAATATGTGTGGGCACTGATTGCCATTGTTTGGGCACTTACTGGCATCCCTGGAGGGTGATATCCTTGGTGATCCATGTGTTGTGGTAGTCCTGGTGGTGTCCAGTGTGGGCATCCGCTGGGTGGGGGGGGCTATCAGCACAGACCCTCCTTGTCAGGAGAGCCACCGATTGGCTCTCCTCTACTCGCGCCTGTCAGACTTGAGGAAAAGCTGATCAACAGCTCTTCCTGTTTACATTGTGATCAGGCGTGATTGGACACGGCTGATCCCGTGGTAAAGAGTCTCCGTCAGAGGCGCTTTACTGAGATTGGTGTAGTGGTGTGTCAGACTGACTCGCAGCAACAACGATCGCTGCGATGGCTGTTTTCCTGCTGGAGGTCATATGACGCCCAGTCAGGATAACTGAACCACCGCCTGGCCGTCATTCTGCTATAGGACAGACGGGAAGTGGTTAAAGTAGTTGTAAACCTCAGACATGAAATGTGAACAAAGCATACCCTCTCTTTAGTGTGTCATTTCTGTCTGCTGCTTCGTTCCTCTGCTATCACCATGAATCACTTCTGACAATTTTTCCTGACACCATGAGAAAAAAGGTGACAGGAGAGGGAGCTGATTAACAGCTGTAGCTCTGTTGCTGTGAGCTGTGTGGAGGAGGGGTATCTCTTCCCTCCAATCAGCTATCAGATCTCTGCTCTCACTGATCTCTGCAGAGTGTAATTTCAGCTTTTTGCTCCCTTGTTTTTGAACTCTCAGACAAGCTTCAAAATTCAGCACTTTGAACGCATGTAGGAGACAGATGGCTGTGGGCGGACAGGTACAACTTGTAGGAGAATGTTTTTCATCCGTGTGTATCACCTGAGGTCAGTCACGTCACTGGGTATATGTGAGGGTTTACAACCACTTTATCTACATTATATTGTGAAAAGTATTGGGACACCTGCCTTTAAACACACATGAACTTCAATGGCATCCCAGTTTTAGTCTGTAGCGTTCAATGTTAAAGTGATGTTCCACACACAAAACAATAATTCTTAAAATTCCTAAAAAAAAAATTAAAATAATTTGGAAAAAAATAATTTGAACTCACCTCTAAATGGCTGTTGCTAAGGGGTCCCTGGTAGTCTGTCTCCTTCAGTGCCTGGACTCCTGACATCACTTCCCCTCGGCGCAAGAAGGGCTCAGCTCTGCACCCTCCCTCCCGTCAGTCATCTGGGACACGTGACAGGTCCCAGATGACTGCGCAGCCAATCACGGCGCACGGTGCCGCTCGTGCATGCACAGCGGGTGCCGGGCTTTGGCCTGGGTGCCCTCAGTTGCAATGCCGGTGCCGCCGAGAGGAGGGGGGGATGAGCGGGGCTTCGCTCCCCCGCAGGTAAGTGTCCGATTATTAAAGTCAGCAGCTGTAGTTGTAGCTGCTGACTTTTGATTTAGTTTTATTTTATTTTTTTAAGGGAAACTCCTCTTTAAGTTGGCCCGCCCTTTGCAGCTACAACAGCTTCAACTCTTCTGGGAAGGCTGTCCACAAGGTTTATGGAAATGTTTGACCATTCTTCCAGAAGCGCATTTGTGAGGTCAGTTACTGATGTGGACAAGAAGGCCTGGCTCACAGTCTCCGCTCTAATTCATTCCAAAGGTGTTCTATTGGGTTGAGGTCAGGCCAGTCAAGTTCCTCCACCCCAAACTCACTCATCCAGGTCTTTATGAACCTTGCTTTGTGCACTGGTCTAAATCATTTGGTGGAGGGGGGATTATGGTATGGGGTTGTTTTTCAGGGGTTGGGCTTGGCCTCTTAGTTCCAGTGAAGAAAACACTTAAGGCGTCAACATACCAAGACATTTTGAACAATTTCATGCTCTCAACTTTGTGGGAATAGTTTGGGGATGGCCCTTCCTGTTCCAACATGATTGTGTACCAGTGCACAGAGCAAGGTTCAAAAAGACATGGATAAGCAAGTTTGGGGTGGAGGAACTTGACTGGCCTGCACAGAGTCCTGACTTCAACCCGATAGAAGACTTTTGGGATGAATTAGAGCAGAGACTGCGAGCCAAGCCTTCTCAAATGCTCACAAATGCTCTTCGAATGAATGAATGACTTGTATAGCGCTACCTATTTGAACTGAATCGCTTCAGGTCGCTTTTTGACACCGGTATCCATCTGCAGCATAGCGTGGTGCTTTGCCCCATGGGGTCCCGATGTGGTTACGCTGAAAGAATTGTCAAACATTCCCATAGACACACTCCTAAACCTTGTGGACAGCCTTCCCAGAAGAGTTGAAGCTGTTATAGCTGCAAAGGGTGGACCGGTCAACTCAATATTGGATCCTACAGACTCATGTCGCGTACATATGGTCGGATTTTCCGATGGGAAATGTTCGATGGGAGCTTGTTGTCAGAAATTCAGACTGTGTATAGGCTCCATCGGACATTTTTCATCTGAATTTCCGACACACAGATCTGGATCTCAAATTTTCAGACAACAAAATCCGTTATATTCCGATCGTGTGTACACAATTCCGACGCACAATGTTCCACGCATGCTCGGAATCAAGCATGGGAACCACATTAGCTATGGAACTTAAATTTCCATGGATTTTGTTTTGTTGTCGGAATGTGCGATCGTGTGTACGCGGCAAAAGACTGGGATGTCATTAAAGTTCATGTTCGTGTAAAGGCAGGTGTCTCAATACTTTTGACAATAGAGTGTGTGTAAATATAGTATCATTAATATGGGAATGAAAATCTAGATGGAGACTGATGAAGTCATTCTAGAGTTGGCAGTTGGCAACAGAGAAAACTGACAACCATATAACGGATAGCGTTTGCTTTTTTTTAACGTTCCCCCAGGTACAGCTTTCTATTATATGCATTTTTGTAAACTTGTTATTAACTACAAAATGTGATACAGTTTTGCAGTGGCTTATATTAAAAAGCAAACAACAAAAAACAATAAAGAAAAGCAAATCAGTGAATTGTTATGACTCAGACTATATGTAAACTTGAGCATCCTTGGGGAATCAGAACCTATTGTGTGGGTATGCTTTTATTCTTCCCATTTAGATAGAGCAACAATAGCTAACTTGCAGTCTCAAAAATCTGTATGAGATAAAACAGTCAAAATCAAGCAGGTCTAAAGATCCGTAGACCTTAGAACTTAAATTTCAGTTTTGTATGGATCTTTGCATCCATGCTAACCCAGTGGATACTCTTATCTTTCAAATACTCTAAGGCCGCGTACACACGCGCGGACTGTTCGCCCAACCTTGTCCGCTGAACAGTGTTTGGGCGGACAGTCCGCTCGTGTGTAGGGCTTCAGCGGACAGTTTCAGCGGACAGTTGGCCGAACAAGGTCTTACGGAAATTCCGAAAAACTGTCCGCTGAAACAAGGTTTCAGCGGACTGTTCGCTCGTGTGTAGGCTTGTTCGGCCAACTAAGTCTCGCGCATGCTCAGAAAGGATTTCCACGTCGAAGGTTGCATTGCAGTGTATAGGACGTCGTATTTTTCGTCCCGTCGTACGTGCCGTTCACGTCATCGCGCACGGTTTCAGCAAACTGTTCGTCCGTCGTGTGTGGCCATGTCCGTCCATGCTAAGTTTGAGCGGACTGTTCGCTCAAACTGTTGGACGGACAAAGTTGGGCCAACAGTCCGCGCGTGTGTACGCGGCCTAATGCCCTATACACGCGATAGGACTTTCCGATGGTCCAAATACGACACAAGGGAAGCTATTGGCTACTGGCTATTGAACTTCCTTTTTTAGTCCCGTCTTACATCATCACGTTCAAAATGAACGGACTTTTGAACGGACTTAGTCCATTTGTGTGTGGGCAAGTCCGTTTGTTCGGAAGTACATGGGAACTCCGTCGAACGTCTGTTGGGAAGACCATTGGACCTAGTCTCCCGAAAAGCCCGGTCAATTTTATACGCACAGTCTCTGCACAGTGTTCCTCACAAGTGGAGGCATGAGCGGCTGATCCCTCCACTTGTGAGGAACACTGTTCAGAGACTTTGGGTATAAAATTGCAGACTACTCTTGGCTGAAAATCACACCCCTCTTTCCATCCTGGGACGTGCTTTAAAAGTTTATACTCACACTACCTTTCATCATAATTAAAACCAATGATATTTCTTTTGGAAATAATTATTTCTATGCTCCCAATGGTGCTTCAACTCCACAATTAGGTTTGTCCTCATTTCCACGCTCTCACTTGGAGCTCCTCCATTTTTGTTTGCCCAGGTGGGGAGAAGTGTTCCCACGGGCTCCCAGGCCTCACCTGTCCCACTGAGCCGGCTTTCTCCATTTGCAATCTTTTTTGGAGTTTGAGGTCCCGGACGAGCCAAAGACCATCCTTGGCCACAAATCTACACCCTCATGGTGTGCCCTTTGGACCAGGACTTCTTTGTTACATCCAACGGGAGAAACACAAGCGTACTTGGTATGTGCATCCACCATTGTTGGTAAGAGTACCGGAGCTCCTCTTTAACCACTTACCTTTACACTTATTCACCCTGGAATGTTGACTTTAACCTTCCCTGTAACTCTAAGCCCTTGTACACACGTTCGGACATTCAGACGGAAAATTGTGTGCCTACAGTACCCGTGTTCCCCGTGTTCCAAGAAGCATATCCCTCCTCAGTTATTGTCTCTGATACATCATTGATAATTTTTACCTACATTTGAGTTATCCAAGAGAGACTTTCACGAATGAGTTTCACTACTGTTCACTGGACTTTTATATTGAATATTATGCACTATTGTTTGTTTTGAGGGCAAAATCTTTGCCTGAAACTGAGGCAAAGGTGCACAGTGTTTCTGTGCAGTGCGCTCTCCAGCCGCCCCGGAGACATGTGAACTGGCTCCATTGAGAGCCGGTCACATTATCCTGCTATGCGAACAAGGCCGTCTTTGTTATTGATTGGACCCTGGGCAAACATTTCCTTGGGCCCTCTCAAATCCACTTGTCAACTATTTCCTGGCAGTGCATGCTCAAGGGGCAGCTGCTTTGGGCCCCCCACAACAATGACTGGGCCCGGAACAGCTGCCCCTTTTGCCCTGCCTTAAAGACAGCCCTGTATGTGAATTGGATGCGGTGAATGCGGGGATGTGGGGAAACCAGCCTAAAAATCATGATTTATTTTCTAGAAAATTATTTTGAACTCCCAAATATTATTTATGTATTTTAGCAGAGACCCTAGGGAATAAAATGGCAACTTGTTATGTCACACGGTATTTGCACAGCAATTTTTCAAATGCATTTGTTTTTGGGAAAAAAACAGAACTGTTTCATGAATTAAAGAAAACAAAACACTAAGCTTAGCCCGATTGCGTTACCTAAATATCTCCATAGGTGACGCTTTAAATTTTTTTACAGGTTACCTGTTTAGAGTTGCAGAGGAGGTCTTGGGCTAGAATTGTTGCTCTTGCTTTAACGTTCACAGGAATATCTCACATGTGTAGTTTGAATGCTGTTTACATATGCAGTGACCGATGACCGATGTATACATTCGCTTCTGAATGCGAGCCAGTGTTGCCAACCCCCGAAGTGAAATTTATTGGCAGAACGACAAAATTTACAAATGGCACCAATTTTTTACTTACAAAAAAATCTTAAAATTTACTGACAGATCCACATTCTTTACTGGCACTGCAAAAAAGTACCTAACATTACTGTTTTTAGTGCTAAACAGTGAAAATATCAATATTTTGAACTATAAACACATAGCTAGTGCTATTGGCAATGTGTTCAAGTTAAACAAAAGTCAACAAAATATATTTCTCCATTTACATGAAGGTCAGGATTCTATAACCCAGCCAGCACAGAGTTCTCCCTTACATCAGAGTCTGCAGGATGGTGACCAGAGACCACCTTCCGCAGAGTGAATACACTAAGGTAAGGGGGGGATTACTAATATAGGGGGGAACCTTTATATCAGTGCCCCCTTACATTATTGTATTCACTCCCCCTTACTTCAGTGTACCCCCTCAGACTGACCTGGTGGCGCTGTAACTGACTTCCTCTCAGGTGCACCGTGCAGGGCTCAGTCAGATGGCTCCAGCTTGGCGGCTCTGCTTTTATTCTATAGTCCTCTCCACAGTCCACATGTCTGTTTCTTCCTGTAACCCCCATCCCGACAGCACTCCCACTCTTGACTCCCCTCAGAGACCGCAGACATGATATGGTCAGAGGCTGCGGACAAGATACAGGAGGTGTACAGAGGCTGCGGACATACTACAGGAGGTGTACAGAGGCTGCGGACATACTACAGGAGGTGAACAGAGGCTGCGGACATGATACAGGAGGTGGACAGAGGCTGCGGACATGATACAGGAGGTGGATAGAGGTTGCAGACATGATAATGTCCTCCTCACCCCCTCACAGTAGCCTCCTCCTCTGCCCACCATCATATTAATTCTCCACATCAGTGTGCTGTGTCTTCCTCCTGTGCCCACAGTGCAGCTCTGACCTGTGGAGAGGTGAAAGGGGTACAGGAGGAGGACAGAGCACACTGATCATGTGGACTGGAGAAGTTATATGATGGTGGGCAGAGCACATCAGTCTCTGTCCCCTGCATGGCATGGCTTCAGCCTACCGGACAGCTCCCAGTAATGTCCTCCTCTCTCTGTCCGCTTTTTACTACAATATCCCCCCACACAGGGGGTGTTGCCTTTTTATACCCACTGTATATCCTTGTAGGAAGCACCAATGGTTATGTTTTCCAGACTTCAATGGTGTAGCTCTGGATGGAGGAGCCCTGATGCTAGCCTACACTGTCCCCCCACCTTGTTAAAAACCCCCTCTCTTTGTAATCTCCTTTCTCACTTTCCCTCCCAGCATTCACAACAAAGCATTCCAAACAGAGGTATACATTAGGAAGATGCCCAAAGGCATAAGAAGACCCCCATAGCATGGCTTCACAGAGCAATTGTTGATGATTGCCACTTGGATGCTTCACTATGTATCTCCTGCATTGGCTCAAGTGACATCACAAATCATAATAAAATGACCAATACATAGGGCAGCACTCATTTGCATACCTCCCAACATTTTGATATAGGAATGAGAGACACCGACTAGCAAATGTATGTAGGCCTAGGACACGCCCCCTGCCACACCCCCTTAAATGAGAATTAACCCAGAAAAAAGGTTAATTAAATCCACAAGTTCTTTTTTTTACCACTACTATTCCTTTATATTGGCTTTTGAAATGTACAAATGCAGCAATTTAGAAATTGGATGAAAGGTTTAGCACTGGGAAACACTTTTTGAAAGATAAAAAGTGCATCTTATATACAACTATATAGATCAGATCAAAATGAGGGACAAATGAGGGACAGAGGGACATTGCTCCAAATCAGGGACAGTCCCTCCAAATCGGGGACAGTTGGGAGCAATGCATTTGCCTTTCACCAGGGATCTTCTTGTTACAACTCAATGCAAGCAAATAGATAACAACCCAAACAAGGATAGAAATAGAATACTTTGGCAGAACTGTTTATTTGATTAATAATAGAATAAATAAAATGTTATTGTTTTATGATACTGATATTTAAAGCTGAAGGTGAAAATAAAAACAATATGACATGTAATCTGCATCAACGTCTGCTGTCATGTATCACCCAGAAAGCTTGTTTGCCAAGTAATGACATGGTACATTATCATATTTAGGACAATATCAAGTTCTGACATGTCACAAATGCCAGAGTGGCTGAACCTTGAGCTTTGTTTACTTAGGACAACATTTTTTTATATATAGCTTCTTCTATTCTATCTCATATGGTTTGCTATAGGTTACACTTACTGCACATTGTACAGCTGGAATAAATAAACCTGAAAGAGGTCTACTTAGATGCAGGCTCAGTTTCACTCTCCTTCTCCTCCTCCTCCTCCTCACTGTTAGAGTCGCCGGCCGCCATGGTCTCTCTCAATCTATTCAAAAATGGCGTAACTACATTGATGCGCATGCGCAGCCCAGCCGAGCGCCTACAAGCTTTCCCGAACCCGGCTGGCTTCAGAATGGCGCAATGCACATTTGCGTGGTCGACTCACGGCCATCTTTTTATGGGCACCGATGCCCGTAACGGGTTTTAATGGGCAGCCCGAAAAAGGGTTTAAATTTACAGGCTGCCCGTAAATCTACGGGTGGTTGGCAACACTGGTGTTTTTTTTTATTTTTACACTTTACCTTTACATTTTTTTTTATGATTTTTATTACTATTACAGGGAATGTAAGCATCCCCTGTAATAGGAATAGGGCATGACAGGTCCTCTTTACAGAGAGATCTGGGGTCTATAAGACACAACACATCTCTCCTCTAGCCTGGAAAGCCAGAGATAAAAAAAAAAATGTGTACGATTTGGCTGTTTTCACAAAACACCAGCAGCGTATACAATGTGGTACACAATATTATGAGTGGACTGTTAGTCCACCCACTAATAACCAACAACATGAGTGCCTCCAAGGCGGTGACAACTTTTTTCCTCCTTACATGATGTTCTGTCCAAACAGCCAACTCCTTAGTTTATGCGCTGCCGGTGTTCTCTGAAAACAGCCAACACATTGAAATCTCCAATTATTGCTTCTGGAGAGTCACAGAAGGGACGTGGTTGGAGATTTTGTCAAGTTGGAGTTTTTGGCAGAACACTGGGGGGCCATCTGGTCCGCGGTATTTTCTATGGTAAACGTTGCCTCCCTTCGCTTCATCAAGTGGCTGAACAGCCACTATGATTGTTTTTACAGTGGAGGGAATCACTGGCAGAAAATGGTAATATCTGAATGAAGCCTGGCATCATTTAGAGATCACCACTAGGGATGAACCAAACACCCCCCCCCCCCCCGGTTCGATTCGTACTAGAACAGACAAAAAATGTGAACATGTGAACACCGTTAAAATCTATGGGACATGAACATGAAAATCAAAAGTTCTCCTTTTAAAGGCCTATATGCAAGTTATTGCCATAAAAAGTGTTTGGAGACTTGTGTACTGACACAGGGGACATGTATCAATGGAAAAAAAAGTTTTTAAAGACATTTTTTCCAGGAGCAGTGATTTTAAGAATGGTTAAAGTGAAACAATGAAAATTAAATATTCCTTTAATTATGGGGCCAGGGGGTCCCCTTAGTCTGCCTGTAAAGTAGCAAATGTTTCCCATGTTTATAACAGTACTGCAGCAAAATTAAATTTCTAAAGGAAAAAATTTCATTTAAAATTGCTTGCGGCTGTAATGTATTGCCGTCTTCTGGCAATATACATAACAAAATCAATCCATTACTAGGCCTTCGGGTCTGGTATAGATATTAAGGGGAACTCCATACCAAAATTTAAAAACAAAATGGCATGGGGGCCCCCCCAAAATCCATACCATGTACCCCATACCCTTTCACATGGGGGTGGGATCTTGTTAAAGGGGGCTCCCAGATTCTGATAAGCCCCCGCCCGCAGACCCCCACAACCATCGGGCACTGGTTGTGGGGATGAGGCCCTTGTCCCCATCAATATGGGAACAAGGTGCTTATATGCTTTGGGGGACCCCAAACACCCTCCCCATGTTGAGGGCATGTGGCCTGGTACGGTTCAGGGGGGGCACTCTCTCATCCCCTCCTTTTCCTGCGGCATGCCAGGTTGCATGCTTGGATAAGGGTCCTGGTATGGATTTTGGGGGGGGGACCCCCACGCGTTTTTTTTTATTTTGGCGAGGGGTTCCCCTTAAAATCCATGCCAGACCTGAAGAGCCTGGTATGGATTGGGAGGGGAGCACACAATTTTTGTTTACATTTTGGCGTGGAGTGCCCCTTAAAATCTATACCAGATCCAAAGGGCCTGGTATGGACGGGGGAGGGGGGACCCATGGCATTTTTTTTTATTAATTCTGTCATAGGGCTCCCTTTAATCACTTCAATGCACTTTATTATATATTGTACACTGCACTATATACCCTGCACTGTATTATATTTACTACATGGACTGCACTATGAACTGCAGTATATATACTATACGGACTGCACTGTATACTCTGCAGAAAACTTGGGCCTTAGGTGTTGGTGGTGCCAGAACACTGTAAGCCCTCACAGTTACTCTTGTTGGGTGCAGGAACAAGCCCTGCTGTTAAATATTATTTAAAAACTTGTACTTACAGGGACAGAAAAACTGGGCCTTGGGTGGTGGTGGTGCTCTAAACCAAAAATATTGTTGGAAGCTAGCATCATCATCATATACTAGACTGACTTGATATATATATATATATCAAATACACTGCGACTAACGAACCCTGCCTACCTAATCTAACTCAATCTATCTCTCCGTCCAGGCCTTATATAGTGTGGGGCATGGACTTATGCCACGTACACATGACCAAACTTTCCAGCAGATTCGGTCCGACGGTCTTCCCGACAGACTTTCGGCTGAGGTCCGACAGACTTTCAGAATTAACAGACTTGCCCACACACACACGGACTAAAGTCTGTTAATTTTAAGCATGACTCCAGGTATGACGGGACTAGAAAAGTAGGTCAATCTCGCAGCTTTCATCAGCGAGATTGACACCTTGTGAGCCCCATCGCCTGGTATGGATTTTAAAGGGAACACTCTATGCAAAAAAAACTGCGTAGGGGTCCCCCCAACGTCCATACCAGACCCTTATCCGAGCACGCTACCCGGCCAGTCAGGAAAGGGGGTGGGGACGAGTGATCCAGCTATTTTCCTAGCTGGATGTAGCACCTTTCCGATTCTGCATCAATCCCCCACCGGCTCTAACATTGAAAAACCGAGTGATCACACACCGCTGATGTGCTGTTTTTACATCTCTGTAAACAGAGAGCTGGTGCCTGTCAGTCACAGGTTTTCTGCTCTGCCCCCCTGAGGAGCGGCCGACTCAGGTTCTCAACGGCTCACTGAGAGGCTGAGCTGGGTGCCGGTCCAGGCATGTGGGTGAATCCTGACCATATGGTCGCAATCTTTCCCCCAAGTCTGGACCAGCTCTGTGATGTCTGCTGAAATCGCGTCACAAGAGTGCAGAACGAACTGAACTCCAGTGATCCACAGGAGAATTACGGCCAAACATACTTTGGCTGTACTTCTCTTTTAATCCTTGAATGCATTGTTGTATGCATGTAGCATAGTGCAACTACCAATCTGGCCCAAGGCTCATGGTAACCCTTTAACACAGTGAACAAAATGCATAAATCTTTCCTTATACTAGGCTTCCCATCAAAGGCCACTTGTAAGCCATGTACTTTTCAGCAAATTATTTCCTCAGAACTCGCAGCTATCATTACGTATGAAAAAAACACCCAAGTTATACATTTGGTATTTGGACTCATTACCCGGCAATTGCTGATTGCTATAGTTTCTCTTCAAAGTCCCGTACATGCCTGGAGGATGTTCACCAAGGCTCCTGTTGCATCACACGGTCCATGCTGCGTCTTTTAAGTAAATGGGATTATTAAAAAAAAAAAAATTAATAAACAGGAGTCGTTTTTTATTTAATAATCAAAGTTGTCAGCTTGGCGGCGTGTACACAGTAATACTGAGAGAGCTTTTTGAGCTTGTTTTTTTATTTTTTTATTTTAAATGAGTCCACCCTGCTGAGTGTTGTATAAACTGTGACGGAGTCTGAATCGATAGTCTAATGGAGGAGATTTATGATTACTAGTGTCATTGTACACCACACATACTTTCCTGAGAATTTTTTTTTTCGAGATTGTGGATGTGGTATGTGGATTTCTTTGCTGCCTTTTTTAAAAAAAAATATACATGGCAATACATTTTGATTGTAAATCTGTATTTCCCTATTGCTTCATTTGAATTTCAGCAGTTATACTTCTTGTGGATGATTTAGGCAAATAGGCCATTCACTTAGTAAGTGAAGTTGCACTTTGAATGGGAATTTTCCCCAGAGCTAATGTAATGAGGTAAATTGTCATTTTGCAAGCAATTCCTAATCATGTGCAAAGAATATAAAGAAATGGTGTATTTCTGCTTACACGTTATTGGATGATGGAATTCAGCAGAGCTTCACCTCATTCACTAAGCTCTGGGCAAAGTGCAAATTCCCTTACAAAGTGAACAGTCTATGTGTCAATTATTTCCTAAGTACAAACACGTATTCACTGGATAGATAGATAGATAGATAGATAGATAGATAGATAGATAGATAGATAGATAGATAGATAGATAGATAGATAGATAGATAGATACAGTGGGGCAAAAAAGTATTTAGTCAGCCACCAATTGTGCAAGTTCTCCCACTTAAAAAGATGAGAGAGGCCTGTAATTTTCATCTTAGGCCGCGTACACACGGGCGGACTGTCTGTCCAACTTAGTCCGCTGAAACACATTTCAGCGGACAGTCCGCTCGTGTGTGGGCTTCAGCGGACTTTTTCAGCGGACAGTCTGGCGGACTAAGTCTTTCGGAATTTCCGTAATACAGTCCGTCCAACTTTGGTTTCAGCGGACAGTCCGCTCGTGTGTAGGCAAGTTGGACGGACTAAGTATGGCGCATGCTCAGAAAGGATTTACACGGCCGAAGGTTGCATTGCAGTGTATTGGACGTCGTATTTCTAGTCCCGTCGTACGTGCTGTACACGTCATCACGCAAGCTTTCAGCGGACTGTCTGTTCATCGTGTGTGGTCAAGTCCGTTCATTCAAAAGTAGGACGGGCTGTCTGACGGACTTAGTTGGCCAGACAGTCCGCCCGTGTGTACGCGGCTTAAGGTATACCTCAACTATGAGGGACAAAATGTGGAAACAAATGCAGACAATCACATTGTCTGATTTGTAAAGAATTTATTTGCAAATTATGGTGTAAAATAAGTATTTGGTCAATATCAAAAGTTCATCTCAATACTTTGTTATATATCCTTTGTTGGCAATGACAGAGGTCAAACATTTTCTGTAAGTCTTCACAAGGTTGTCACACACTGTTGCTGGTATGTTGGCCCATTCCTCCATGCAGATCTCCTCTAGAGCAGTGATGTTTTGGGGCTGTCGCTGGTCAACATGGACTTTCAACTCCCTCCAAAGGTTGTCTATGGAGCTGAGATCTGGAGACTGGCTAGGCCACCCCAGGACCTTGAAATGCTTCCTACAAAGCCACTCCTTCGTTGCCCGGGCGGTGTGTTTGGGATCATTGTCATGCTGAAAGACCCAGCCACATTTCCTCTTCAATGCCCTTGCTGATGGGAAGAGGTTTGCACTCAAAATTTCACGATACATGGCCCCATTCATTATTTCATGTACATAGATCAGTTGTCCTGTTCACTTTGCAGAGAAACAGCCCCAAAGCATGATGTTGCCACCCCCATGCTTCACAGTAGGTATGGTGTTCTTTGGTTGCAAGCATTCTCTTTCCTCCAAACACGATGAGTTGTGTTTCTACCAAACAGTTCTACTTTGGCTTCATCTGACCATATGACATTCTCCCAATCCTTCTGGATCATTCAAATGCTCTCTAGCAAACCTCAGACGGGCCCAGACATGTACTGGCTTAAGCAGGGGGACACATCTGGCACGGCAGGATCTGAGTCCCTGGCAGGGTAGTGTGTTACTGATGGTAGCCTTTTTTACGTTGGCCCCAGCTCTCTGCAGGTCATTCACTAGGTCCCCCCCCGTGTGGTTCTGGGATTTTTGCTCACCGTTCTTGTAATCATTTTGACCCCACGGGGTGAAATCTTGCGTGGAGCCCCAGATCGAAGGAGATGGTCTTGTATGTCTTCCATTTTCTAATTATTGCTCCCACAGTTGATTTCTTCACACCAAGCTGCTTGCCTATTACAGACTCAGTCTTCCCAGCCTGGTGCAAGTCTACAATTTTGTTTCTGGTGTCCTTCGACAGCTCTTTGGTCTTCACCATAGTGGAGTTTGGAGTGTGACTGTTTGAGGTTGTGGACAGGTGTCTTTTATACTGATAACAAGTTCAAACAGGTGCCATTAATACAGGTAATGAGTGGAGGACAGAGGAGCCTCTTAACCACTTAACAACCGGACCATAGCTGAATGACGGCTACAGGGCGGTTGCTTAACTCTGGGAGGACGTACTATGATGTCCTCCCAGAATTCCGCTCTCGCGCGCCCCCTGGGGTGCGACCTCGAGAACATCCGTGACCGGCATTACGGATCATAGTAAACGGCCGTTCATCGTGGCCGTTTACCACATGATCGCTCTGTCAAATGACAGAGTGATCACAAACCAGCGTCACATCATGACGCCGGTTCCTCCCTCCCCTCTCTGTACCGATCGGTACAGTGTGAGGGGAGAGATCAGTGACAGCAGCGCTGTGGGCTAGATCTGTAGTGCCCACAGCGCTGCTCACTGACAATTAACCCAGCAATGCCCTGCCAATACTCTGCAATACCCAGCAATGACCTGCCAATACTCTACATTACCCTGCCAATATTCTGCAATACTCTGCAATACCCAGCAATACCCTGCCAATAATCTGCAATACCCAGCAATACTCTGCAATACCCAGCAATGCCCTGCCAATACTCTGCAAAACCCAGCAATACCCTGCCAATACTCTGCAATACCCAGCAATACTCTGCAATACCCTGCTAATATTCTGCAATACCCTGCTAATACTCTTCAATAGCCTGCCAATACTCTGCAATACCCAGCAATACCCTGCCAATACACTGCAATACCCAGCCAATACACTGCCATAAACTGCCATACCTAGCAATACCCTGCCATACCCAGAAATACCCAGCCATACTTGATGATACCCTTCAATACACAGCCAAACTCTGCAATACCCAGCCATACTCTGCAATACCCAGCCATACTCTGCAATACCCAGCCATACTCAGTGATACCCTGCAATACCCAACAATACCCAGCCATACTCTGCAATACCCAGCCATACTCGGCCATGCTCAGTGATACCCTGCAATACCCAGCCATACTTGGTGATACCCTGCAATACTCGGTGATACCCAGCCATGCTGGGCCATGCTCAGCCATTCTCGGCCATACTCAGCCATGCTCAGCCATACTTCGCTGTACTCGGCCTCTGTATGTGGCCAGGCTGTGGAAGTTTCACACGCGTGGTATCACTGTACTCAGCAGTAGTAGGAGAATCTATTTTGGGGTGTCATTTTTGGTATGTACATGTGCTATGTGCTAGAAATATGGCAGAGGCATATCTAGTGAAAATGGCGCCTATGGCAAGCACTGAAACTGCGCCCCTGTCAAAAAATTTTAAGCCCATCTTTCAGATAACCTTAACAAAAAAAACAGCTAACAAAACTACAATTCATGCTCTTTAATCTTTCAATTAACAAATTATGGATTGGCACTGATGAGCTGCACTAATGGGCACTGATAGGCAGCAGTGATGAGCTGCACTGACACTGATAGGTGGCACTGAGTGATGAGCTGCACTGATGGGCACTAATAGGTGACACTGGCACTGCCAGGTGGCACTGATGAGCTGCACTGATAGGTGGCACTGTCTGATAGGTGACAGTGGCACTGATGAGCTGCACTGATATAGGTGGCACTGATAGGTGACATTAGCACTGATCGGTGGCACTGATATAGGTGGCACTGATAGACAAGAGAGAGGGTATGACAGAGCCACGTGAATTTGTTGTGCCACATCCTAAAACATAGCAAAAAAGGAGAAAGAGTCCCCTGGGGGTGGATTTTTAAGGCACGTACAAACTAGAATGATATACAAGTTATTTTATTACATAAAACAAACAAAAAACTAAATCGTATACAGTATACATTTAAAAAGTGCACCAAGAGGTATATATACAAACAGTATTGATACTATATTCGATTACGTCGTATCATTCATTTGAAAAGAATCACCCTACGGGTTTCGGAGCCCCCCCCTCCTGAGCCGTACCAGGCCGCGTGCCCTCAACATGGGGGGGTGCCTTGGAGGAGGGGGGGCGTGCGGCCCCCCCACCCCAAAGCACCTTGTCCCCATGTTGATGAGGACAAGGGCCTCTTCCCGACAACCCTGGCCGTTGGTTGTCGGGGTCTGCGGGCGGGGGGCTTATCGGAATCCGGGAGCCCCCTTTAATAAGGGGGCCCCGGATACCGGCCCCCCACCCTATGTGAATGAGTATGGGGTACAATGTACCCCTACCCATTCACCTGTGAAAAAAAGTACAAAAAAAACACAACACAGGGTTAAAATATTTTATTGTACAGCTCCGGGGGTCTTCTATCTTCGGGGGTCTTCTCGCCGGACTCCTCCGCTATCTTCTTGTAGCTCTTTTGCTAGCGGAGGAGCCCGGCTTTCTTCCTCGCCGCCGGCCTCTTCTTCCGACTTCGGGGGTCTTGTCCCCCTCTTCGGTTCTTCTGCCGGGCCACCGCGCCTTCTTATAGCTCTTTTACAGGCGGTGGCCCGGTCTTCTATCACCGCCGCCGCCCGTTCTTCTTCTTCTTCTCCAGGAGATGTTGACTCGACGCTCTCTCCGGCCGGAATGCCAGGGACGCGCTGCTCTGCCACTTATATAGGGACAATGGGGCGGTGTCACATGGGTTGATGTCACATGGGTTGGTCACATGGGTTGATGTCACATGGCGACAGTCCCAGCATCCTCCGGGACTGTGACATCGTAAGGGGACGGGGTCACCATGTGACATCAACCCATGTGACCAACCCATGTGACATCAACCCATGTGACACCGCCCCATTGTCCCTATATAAGTGGCAGCGCAGGGCGTCCCTGGCATTCCGGCCGGAGAGATCGTCGAGTCAACATCTCCTGGAGAAGAAGAAGAAGAAGAAGAAGAAGAACGGGCGGCGGCGGCGGCGGCGGCGGCGACAGAAGACCGGGCCACCGCCTGTAAAAGAGCTATAAGAAGGCGCGGTGGCCCGGCAGAAGAACCGAAGAGGGGGACAAGACCCCCGAAGTCGGAAGAAGAGGCCACGGCGATGAAGAAGAATGCCGGGCTCCTCCGCTCATGGGGACAAGGTGCTTTGGGGTGGGGGGCCGCACGCCCCCCCTCCCCCAAGGCACCCCCCCATGTTGAGGGCACGCGGCCTGGTACGGCTCAGGAGGGGGGGGTGCCCGCTCGTCCCCACCCCCTTTCCTGGCCGGCCGGGTAGCGTGCTCGGATAAGGGTCTGGTGTGGATCTGGGGGGGACCCCCACGCCGTTTTTTCGGCGTAGGGGGTTCCCCTTGGAATCCATACCAGACCTAAGGGCCTGGTATGCTCTCGGAGGGGGAACCCACGTCAAATTTTTTTTCAGAAATTTGGCGTGGAGTTCCCCCTTCAGAGCTCATTCTCTGATTGGCCACGGCAAAAGTCGCCTGGCCTGGGGAAACCTTTCTGGCTGTGAAAGCTTTTTTTCCACTCATTCAGCTAAATGCGTGAACATTCTCAAAAAAGTAGAAACTAGAAAGCCTTTATGCGGTGACTCACCTGCCTCACTGTCTTGCAGCTCCGCTCGGGCTGAGGAACGGAGCTGCCGACGTCACTTCCGGGTTTCGTGAAGCAGCCGAAAGCTGGAAGTGACCTGCCTGTCTAAGAATGACAATGCTCCCGCCCGTAGAATCACAGTGATTTTACGGGCGGAAGCTAGTCGGCGTTCTGCAGACTGTTGGCCCAACCTTGTCCGCTGAACAGTGTTTGGGCGGAGAGTCCGCTCGTGTGTGGGCTTTCAGCGGACAGTTTCAGCGGACAGTTGGACGGACAAGGTTTTACGGAAATTCCGAAAAACTGTCCGCTGAAACCTTGTTTCAACGAACAGTCCGCCCGTGTGTAGGCTTGTTCGTCAAACTAAGTTCCGCGCATGCTCAGAAAGGATTTTCAAGCCGAAAGTTATAATGCAGTGTATAGGACGTCGTATTTTGCGTCCCGTCGTACGTGCCGTTCACGTCATCGCGCACGGTTTCAGCAAACTGTTCGTTCGTCGTGTGTGGCCATGTCCGTCCATGCTAAGTTTGAGCGGACTGTTCGCTCAAACTGTTGGACGGACAAAGTTGGGCCAACAGTCCGCGCGTGTGTACGCGGCCTAATAGTTCTTTACCCAAAACTACTCCTGAAAAAAAGAAAAAGAGAAGGCAAGAGAAAAGAAGAAAAACCAAATAGTAAATGTCTTTTATATAAAAATAAATAAAGAAAAATAATAATAATAACTAAAATAAAATAAAAATAAAAATTGAAAATGAGAAAATAATGAAAAAATTGATAAAATTAAATAAAGTAAAATTAAAATAAAATAAATAAAAAATAAAAAATATAATAAATGAATAAATAAATAAAAAAATATAAAGAATAAATAAAAAGTTGTACCCCAGAAGGTGAGCGGCGCCAGCGGGGAAACACTGGGGCTGACAATTACAGTGCAGGGTAGAAAACGGTGCAGCAGTTAAAAAGTGCAGTTGAAGAGATAAAAAGTATGAACTAAAGCTGAATAATTCATAAAATAAGGTAGCAGCCAGCAATGCAATAACAAAAGGTCCGGCACTAGAAGTGCACCAAAAAGGTGATATAGGTGGCACTGATAGGTGACACTGGCACTGATAGGTGGCACTGATGAGCTGCACTGATATAGGTGTACTGATTGGTGACACTGGCACTGATAGGTGGCACTGTCTAGCCCTGTTTGGGGGGGGGGGGCTTTGGGGACATATCAGGGTTCTAAACAGATGAGTTGCGGATGCCATTGCTGCCAGTGTCAGTTTAATTTAAGTGGGGGGGCACAGGATAATGTTGGGGGGGTCATGGCCCCCCTCTGCCCCCCCATCACAATCGCCCCTTCATATGGCGCCCATGGCACATGCCATATGAGCCGTACCCTGGATACGCCACTGAAATATGGACAACTTTGTGTTAGAAAAATGCATTTTAACCACTTCCGGCACGCCAGCCGACATATGACGTCCTTGACTTTGTGCGGGAATATCTGAATGATGCCTGCAGCTACAGGCATCATTCAGATATCAGCTTTTTCAGCCTGCGATTCCCTACACCATAAGAATGATCATAGTGCCTGTTCAGCTGCTTGATTGTTCTTCCAGGAGGCGAGAAAGGACACCCCCCTCCCGCCGCTCTCCGGTGCTTCTACTGACTCACAGCTACGATTTAAGCCAGAATCATTTTTTTTATTTTTTTTA